>NW_021163028.1:0-720000 GCF_004324835.1 Dendronephthya gigantea | reverse complement strand
CCACGCGAAAACGGCAAGGTATAGATAGAATGCGAGGACGGTTAAGAAGAAACAAGCATTCTGAAAAAATCAGTAATCGAAATCATTACACTGTTTATACACGGACATTTGGAGAATATTTTAGTAAGTTCATTCATGGTGATTTTCCTACATCCGGCACATGCACGGTCGTAAAAAACAACATTCATACAAACCCTGTTATTCTCAGCCAAGTTTCCAAGGAGAAATACTAAGTCAGCAAGACCCAATGCAAGGACCAGGTTCAGATGAACAATTGTCTTCAGCGTTTTCGTGATTCTATGGATTTTTAAGGAGAGAGGATTTTGAACAAAACTGATTAATATATCATTTTGTTGGTTTCGACACTCAATGCAGGGCCACCCAGAAGGGGGGGGGAGGGGGCAACTCCCTCCCAAACCTCCCTAACTGCCGAGCAAATTCGGGAAGTGTTTACACAGTACTTGAGTGCACACAAACGAGTGCTTGTTCGAAGAGATGTGGAATGGTTTTTAGCTATGCACGCTAAACGGAGATGTTTGTTTGAAAAACTGTGATTTGTAAAGTAAAAAATTCAACAGGATTCAAAATCCAAGCAATTATTTCGACTTTCAGTGTTTTTCAGATCAGTGATGCGAACTATGTAAACCATATGGTGTACGTATTACGAATACTATGTCAATACAACAAACCTCAAAATGAAATAAACGGCAAATGTAACAATGCAGCCCACGGACGATAACGATAACCCAACGTATGTAATCAGCTCCAGCTTCATCTCATCTTCACCTGCACCCTACAAAATACAAAGATCAAAATAACATCAAAATCAAGTAAGTATCAACCAAATATGATCAATGATCGTGTTTGGATTTTTCGGTAACAATAGTGAACAGTGTTAAGCCTTTTTTTACATAAAGTCGTGTTTAAAATCTTGGATTCCCTCTGTTTAAGGTTACTGGTGCGCAAAAACCTTTGTCCATTGGAAAAATAATATGGATCCCCGATTCTTAGGAGCAAGTGTGAATCAAGCCTCATAATGCGTTCTTTTAAAAAATCCATTTCTGTAGTTAATTGTTTCTTATTATTATCATCAACCAATATAGCAAAGGTATTATGCTAGTACAGGTAGGAACCGACCCCATCAATTTATATATATATATATTATATTATATATATAATATATATTATATATATATATATATTATATATTATATATATTATATATATATATATATTATATATATATTATATATATATATATATATATATATATTAATGTATAATTTAATTTAATTTAATTTAAGCTGTTGTCGTTTGATAGGTCGTACACAATTTTAAAATTTAAATTAATCTTAAATAAATAATTTTTAAATTCAATTAATTTCTCGTGCACTATCATGCAGTCGCAAATTTACTTAACACTGCATGACCAGATACAAGTTAGAATCTGATTAGTAAATTTGTCTCAGCCCTTTTGATTTCGCAAATAAAAAACATTTTTCCCGTCCTCCTTTGTGTACTCAAAAAGTGGCGTCAAAAGGCGTATAAAAAGGCACTATGTGGACTAGCGGGAAATTAAACACTCTATTTCATGCAGTAGTTCCACCCAAATACTTACGTCCTGCACAGGAAACAAGACTGAAAATTTGGTCAAATGATCGCATTGACATGTTGTGTGCGTGTCATTTTGGTGAACAAGTGAACATCTATAGTCTGACCATCGCCCAAACTTCACATTTTTCCTGCATCTAGAAAACAGAAAAACGAATTAGTTCGGGTTTAAGGTTTTATACAAGTAAACTACTAAACACCGAGCACTGAGGCGTAAAAATGCATCTCAAATACAACAGCAACTTACTCCGAATTTTCGAGCCAATACACACAATGCCTTTTACCTTTGATGGAAACCTCAACAGATGCGAGAGAAAAAATTAATGTACACCAGTACTGAGGTTAGTAGTTGAAATATAGATTGGTATTTGTGATATCAAAGATTATCAAGGCCTTGGTGGAATTGTAAACGCCGCACTACAAATTGAGAAGGTTTCTTAATGCTTTTTGCAGGGTAAAATTAATAGAAAAAAACACTTTATATCTTAGCTAAAAAGTTATTTAAAAAAAAACTTATAGCTAATCATATATATTATAAGTAATATATTTATCACTTTATCAGTTTTGCTCATAACAATGTGAGCCCCTAATTTAAAATTCGCTTAAAATTGGCGTGATTTGATTTGATTCCCGTAATTTATAACCATAGCGAACCCAATGACTATGAGACATGCATTGTCACTGATCTCAATACGTCACAGCTTTTTATAGGTTATGTTTGCGAGAAGTGAAATCAAATTATTCGAACACTAAGCAAAAAATGAGACTTACTTTATTATGTTTAAACACCAGCGTAAAAGGCTTGTACATATCATTCCATATTTCACGTTCCATACTTGCGCTTACAATGATGTCAGCGAGATGATTCTTCTCGGAACCAGTTTGTTTTAACATTTCATCGAGGGGCTTGAACATCATGAATACAGCCGACGTACGCCCTTATTGGAAAAAGGAAATTCAGAGAGAGAGAGAGATTAACTGTCAGGAAGGCAGGAAGGCAAGCAGAAAAAAATAGAGACAGTCAGTCAGATATACAAAGGAGAGCGAAGTTAACGTATAAAAGTTAATGTATAAATATTAAGATCAAATCAAGAAAATAGGGGAATAAATGCAACTAAGGTCCACCATTGGGATTGAACCTACGCTTTAAGTAAGACTCAAAATGCTGTGTTGCCGTAAAAACACGATTCGTTTATTGCGTCAGTGAATCTACTAGAAATTCTGGGTAAACCATAATCCTCAAATTGTCGAAAATTTAACTCCGTGGAAGTGCATGCATGCATATATATGCCCGATAATTTTGAGAAGATCACATTCCGAAAATGTTTGAAGAGATGAGAGGGAGTGTTTTCATGCTCTACTATAACGAGTGATCACGAAAAATTATTTGCCACATGCAGGCTCGACTGTGGTTGCATTTTCAAAATTTCTGCTTACCCGTTCACAAAATCATGTACATGTGATATTGTTCCCAATTTTTCTCGGAAAATGGCAAAAAAGCACCTTAGGGCAACCTCGTTATTCATAGCTGCTTACCTGTATTTGGAGGAAATGCGTTTTCCGGGAAACTGATGCTACCCTTATCAGCGAAAGATGTGAAGTTATCTAAATCTCTAGGAAAGTTAAATCCACGACGTAGGTTCAAATTCATGGAAACAGCAGCGAAAACTGGAAAGAAATTCAGATGCTCGTATTCAGTATATATAGGGTAGGAATTACACATAAGAATTTATGCTTGCCTAGCGCAGATGAACAGCTAAGAGCGAAAATGCGCGTATATATAAAATACAAAGTAGGACACGTCCTCCTTGCATGGTCATGTAAACACCTATCATATAGTTCTTATTTTAAGAACGCGCGTGAACGACTAATTAACGTGCTTTAAAGACGAATTATAACCTGAAATGAGAAACCTAATCTATGTTTAGGAGTTTAAACTGTGCGTTTGCGCCAATTTTAACTTATTTGCTACAATTTTTGCCTAACGTAGACAATCGCCGCAAATTTTCATTCTTATCTCAACAAAATTTTGTTGCATTGAATGCATTTTTGAAAATATCATATCGCAATTTTTTTTTGCTTGACGTTCACCTTTGTCACGCATACGCGTGAAGTTAATCAACGTGTTTACAACGACAGCGACAACGACAACGACAACGACAACGACGATGACAACAACAACAACAAGAACAACAAGAACAACAGTAACAACAACAACAACAAAAACAAAAGATTCGAAAACCAGAAAGCGCGTGGTTCACGAACTTAAGAGGGGTAAATACATATCAAACTTCGTACCAAAGCGTTCGACTTGAACAACATATGATGCAAAGGCCTTCTTCCCAAGCTGCAACTTCTTTGCTTTCTCAAATCCAAGTTTCTCCAACTCGTCCAACGTCTGAAACTGTTTAATTTATCAAAGAGTCCGTTAAGCCCCAAAAATTTGATATCATAATTCACAGAGGTTCCCACCTTCGATTCGTTAGACGTTTTATCATGCAACAGTCGATCAACCGCACTGCTGATTACAACCTAAACGAAGCACAAAATATTAGTAAAATCAGGACCGCGTAGCTAGAAGCTAAATATGGGTGGGGGGTATATTCATATGGCCGACTGATTTCGTTTGTACGCTGTTGTTCCTAAAATAATATATAAACATGAACATATGAATATACATGCACCTCCCTCAATTAAGCGATCTAGCCTACGACCTGCCTGAGTAAAATCATATTTCAAAGGTATAATCTTTCCAATTACCGAGTTTCATTTATACCCCGCGATCATGCAGGCATTCCAATTAATTCAGTATAGAATTTAAAGAAGTTTCCACACGTTTAATTATAAAATTTGGATACCCCGCAACAGAAAACGATGCAGTTGAAATGAACAAAGTTTCTTGGAAAACGCAAGAGAAATAAATTCGCAGATATATCTTAGCGGAAGGAAGAATTATTTCTTGCTTATAGGAAGGGGTCAGCGGTGATCAACTATGCAAGTTGACCAGTTTTGAACCAATTTGTCGGGAGTTCTGAATGGGGTAATGAACGACACTGAACTGAATGAGTGAACGTACCTCCGTGTCGTGCTCTGTTTGTTTACTTGGTGGCGAAGAAGGAGATATCACCCCAGCTAAACAACAAAAAATAGAATGCACCTCTTAATGCCGTGATCAAGCATAATCTATATATTTACAACGATTACTCAGCAGATGAGTTATAACAACTGCTTAAAATAGGGAAGGAGGGCGATATGACCTAAGAGGCAGATAAGATAGTCTTTCATTAATGCAGAGGAATGGAGAGTGTCAACAGGGTGTTTGTCTATATACCACATGTTTTATGAAGTGGCTGCCACGTTGTCACTGGTTTTATACTGGAGCACGCATATATCTACCAAAACTATATAATGGTATAATTAACTTAATAAACTAATTCGGCCCCGTTTGGAGGATATTTCGCGGTCATATCCTTTGCGAGGACGTCATGCTTTCTGGTAAATTTGTCACATATGCAAGAAAAACGGGCTATTTGCAAAAATAAATTATATATTATATAGAAATTATATTTACAACTAGAAAAACAATAATGCAGAATTCCCTCGCCTA
This sequence comes from Dendronephthya gigantea, assembly GCF_004324835.1. Classification (NCBI taxonomy): domain Eukaryota; kingdom Metazoa; phylum Cnidaria; class Anthozoa; order Malacalcyonacea; family Nephtheidae; genus Dendronephthya; species Dendronephthya gigantea. Next base: position 714,782 of record NW_021163028.1, on the reverse strand, counting down.
TCTAAAATGTTGTTACTGCTAAAATTATTTCAATATTAGCAAGTAACAGAAGTTCAACTGGCAAACATGTGGGCATGCAAGAAACTATATAACTGGCGTTGAAAGAACTTAATTAAATCAGTTGTGAAAAATGTTGTTAATACAGTATACCTGGTTGATAGCAAGGATCCTTTGCTAAAATACGAGCAGCTTCCGCAGCTATAAGAAACAAACGAAGTATTACATCAAATATATAACCCATGGATGCGATAGTAAAAAGCCTTGTTTATGCACTACGAGATCGACTTTCATCGCTTGCTTGCTTCAATTATTATGTTGACAAGCCTAAGCTCGGGCAAATTAACTTGACTCGAACACTAGATTTTCCCATCGCTTAAAAAAGAAGTTGTTATCTTTAATGTCAAATCCAGGCCAATAGTATAAGGTCACAAATAAGTCTTTACATTTCAAGCTATGTATCAAATCGTACGTTAATATAGAGGGGACCATATTTATATATTCTGCTATACCTGACGAATTTCTTTTGACAAAAATTTCACTTTCAAAAGAAATCAGCCTGGCATAACAGAATATATGAATATGGCCCCCCTCTATTAACGTTCGATTGGCGCCCATGTGTCGTTAACTCCCCAATAGTAAATATTTCACGCCATTCTGTTTAAAAACGTATGTCAGCATATCAAATTGTTTCTCTTGCTGTACTACTTCATAGCACTTGATTTTTAACACGTGTAATTTGTGCAGTGTGATGCTTTAAAAACGAATATCTGTAAATCAGCATATTAAATTGTATCTCTAGGCCTAGCTGTACTACTTCATTAAAAACTGAAATATAGTTAAGTGCTTTGATTTAAAAAAATTATCTATCTAACTATATAAATATCTGTTTAGAAATATATCATTTAAAAAAGAATTGTTTATATAGACCTGCTCGAGTGCACCTAATTTGCAGCTTTGGTGAATCTTACTTGCACATTAGTTCACTAATATCTTACACATTAATACTACCACTTACATAAAAAGATTCCACTGTTTAACGGGCTAACAATAGCACCATCTGGAAACGTAATACCAACTCGCGAATTATATTCTTCTTCGCTGAAGAGCGAAACAAATTGAAGTTCATATACCTTGCCCTTCGTTAATCTATAAATAAAGAAAGCTGTTTTAAGAGTGAATAGGAAAATGCAAAATTCATGGCTGGCAATATATCTATGCGTAAATAAATCACATTACATAAATGATATCTACAAATTGCAATTTTTCGTACCCACGCGCTTTGTGCTTTGTTCTCGGTCGCGTGGGTTTTTGTGCATGCGGCGCGTGGACAGATTCGCGAAAAAGCACGGGGGATAGCCTGGCAGAAAATGTGTCAATTTCAATAGAAAAAGCGCCTGTCGATATCTCCTCTAAGCAAACTAGATATCAGTAAGATATAAGCATGCCTAAGGTCTATTATATTTATTTAGGAGAACATGCAAAAAGGTAAATAATGATATAGTAAATATAAGTGAATATAACAATTAACCATATCTTTATTCACATATTCACGAAAACTACTGATTATATAAAGACTGTATATATACGTAGGAATAAACATTATATATGTATAGGTTATCACATGAGGGGCGAGGTGATATCAGTTTTATCGCTTGAGGGACGATATCATAAATGTCACGAGTGAGCGCAGCGAACGAGGGACATTTATGATATCGTCCTGAAAGCGATAAAACTGATATCACCTCGTCTCGATTGTGATAACCTGTTTATCACATACTTCTTTTTGATCTATAAAGCAATCGACATTGACTGAAACAAACCTCGAACTGCTCGAGTCAGCCATCTTTGTTTTGACAGCGGCAAATGCAGCGGGACAAAAAGCGATATCAGTGACAAAAAGCGATATCAGTGACAAAAAGCGATATCAGTGACGATATCGTTTTTATGTCACCCTGTTATCGCCCTGATAAAGGCACAAGTATGTGATAAAATATGATATTATACGGTAAAATACAATCATTTAAAAAAAATTAAAATTCTTCTAATTTAAAACTCCTCTATTTAATTAGTAGTAATGTTATTATTATCTCTAATGTTAAAAAAGTACTTTACTCAAACTAAATCCAAAAAAAAAATTAAAAACCTGAGCAACCTTAACATTCAGTCCAAAATCGTCCACGCGTGGAGATAAACTGCATAGAAGCTGATTTACAAAAAAATATATACGATGTAGCTAAAAAATAGTATTTGCAATAATCAAATCGTTAATCTAAAGAGTAATATAAATACACAATTTCCAATATTTTTGGAACAGAGTACAAAATTAGAGCATACAAATGTTCGGCTTTAATATTTTATAACATTTCCCGACCAAATTTTCCTATTAGTGTGCCTTTTCCAGCTGTCTTTATTTACTTGCGCTTCTATATGCTTAGATCAGCAGTTAATTTGTAAAGCAAATAAGCCATGCATTGATTGGCAGAATATGGACCGACAATGCTTTCCACGCGTGCACCCACGTAACAGAGAACAGGGTACAATGTGCCTAGCTACGAGGCAGTGATCTTGTGCAATATTAAAGACGCATTTATCAACTTATAACGGCGAACGCAAACGTATATACGTTCACAACATCAACTTAACAACATAAACAGAATACGTACTGGTACGATGAATCACAATTCTTTTTATATTCTGCAGAGAAAATTCCACAACGAACTGCATTCGCTAATTTCTTGTCTACGTCTGTGATGTACAAAGTGCATTTGATACCACAAAACCAGGTAAAATTATAACTACCACTTTGCGGCGCCTAAGAAAAATATAAAATATTTCTCTTATATGTAAATCCGGTGCCAAATTATTACGCCGTCGGGCCTGGAGTTTAGGAAGACTGTGGTCAAAAATATTTCGTGTTTGTCTTCAATGCCCATATATTTATTATATGCATGCATGTGTATAGAGACTAATGCACAGCAGAATTATTGAATAAAAAACGTATTTCACTGTGTAAATTAAATTTTCACAGTGTAAATTCCATGCAATTTGACTGGACGTACGATGTTTTTCACGTGTGAAAAAATGCCATACACGGCTTTTGATTGGACGTTGTCATTTTGGCGGCAATTTGTTTACATTTTCTTTCAAGATGGTGTTGAAATATAGGAGTGAGATTCAAAACATAATACTCATATTCAAGATATTTTTACATTCAGCACTTTCTCAAATCTTTCAGAAAGAATATCTAACTTCAATTGAACAAAATTACAAAGAAACTGAACGGTAATAAATATGTTTTGATGCATGAAAATTTATTTTTGTTGCTCGCTGTGTTTTTGTATTTTAAAAGCGTGTCGTTCTCAAATTGATCTCTATACACATTTATTAAACAATTTACTTCATGTTTGGCTCGTTTGTACGATTTTTATGATGCACTCGTTGTGAAGGATCGCAAACACAATCGATCTCGACGCTCAACCCGTGCATAAAAATCGTATACGCATGCACTCGCCAACCATGAAGTAATCTATATATATCTATCCTATACCGGTACGAGGTCGAAAGCTTATAGTTATAGTTGTTTCTAAAGAAAATATTCCATCTTTATCGAAACTTCCACCAGCTTTTAGAAACTTATGTTCGCTAAATTATCATTGCAGCACACTCCAAGTCCACCATAGGAAAAAAAATGTCTCCGACGGCAAACAAGTTTGAGCGTATATATATGATATATCCGACTGAAAAGTTCAATACTGCATGCGTTAAAATCTTGCTTATATAGCTATTGAACGACTTGCAGGAGTCATAGGACTATTTCAAATGAAATACGCGGACGACTGACATTTTCTTTTCAAATTTTGCGTCAGCTTATATTGGTTTGACCATACAAAAACCATTTATTGAAATTATCACATCATGTAAAGGCATTCATTGAATTTTTACGCACGGGCAAGCACTTACTGACTTGGGGTTTTTTGGTTTGTTTATTTCTGGTTTCAGTCGTTTTGTTCTTAGCAGAGATCCCTTTGTAAGGAATTCAAGCAAAAACTCCCGTCGTCAAATTTTGATTTCGACAAAGTAATGACGTGTACTCACATTGAAATATGTTTTCAATCTAACAGCATAGTGTCCAAAAATAGTATTAGGAACCTCGAATGCCGATATTATTGCATGACTATCTTGTTTATGGTTAAGAAAATTGTATCCATGGTCGCTTGCGTTTAACCACACATCGCATATAACTCCTTCGTTCATCTTGACTGAAATTAAAAAGAAACCGTTTGAAGATATTTATAAGCGAAAAAGAGAAGAATTTTCAGCGGTCCATTACTTTCCCGAAAGGGACCGGCATTAGCGGCGATCCATTACGAGATGAAAAACAGAAAAATTCTGAATGAAAAAGGCACAAATAAATGCTCAAAGAAAAATTTAACTGATTTTGAAATTAATAAGACGTCTCCAGACAGTATAGGTAAACTAAATAATTCAATATTTTGTTTTTTGTTTTCATCATATGCCTATCAAGCTACTAATACGAATTCATGCATTTCTTGTTTGTTGCAAGTGCAAATACATGCCATGTAATAAACTTTTTATTAACCTCGCTTGCTCGGTCTTTACTGAGAAATATCGGACCTCGATCTTTTTGTACAAACCTCGCTCTTCGATCTCGGTCTGTACAAAAAGACCTCGGTCCGATATTTCTCGGTAAAGACCTCGCACTCGGTTAATAAGAAGTTATAAATTAATTGTATCAAAATTTGGTATATTCATTCATTATTTCGCTATCGTGGCCAAACGTAATATAGTTCAAGTTTAACAAAACCCGTTTTCAGTAATTATGATTGAAAAGGAGACGAATGAAACGTCACTATCAAATATATTTTTTCTTTAGTTGGTCTTTGATGTTTATCCTCCGAATACGCTTCCCGTCGGGAACGTCTCTGACAACAAGATTCCGAGTTTTCCGAGCTATACTTTGAAATTCAAATGTGATATAATTTATTTTGTTAATTTATTCATTTGCGAGCCCTAATAAACTCTTTTGATAAATATACACGCTCTTGGTTTGAAGAATAGTAGCATATTTTTCTTCGCGAGGAAGGCTAATTGGAAGCATGGAAGCAAGACCTTTACTAATAGAAAAAACAACAAAAGATACTCAAATTCAAACATTAATAATTTGCCTGAGCCGGTTTTCCACTATAGAGGTATTTTTCATTTCGCATTGTCATTGGGGATTTCGACTACAACCATTTGAATAAAGGCAAAAGAATGAATTTGCTTAGCGCGACAAACATGAACATCAGTAAAGTCGTTTTAAGCTAAGTTGTTTGAATGTCACTGTGCAAAAATTATCGCACACCGGAATGGAGATGGATTATTTATCTGATTCCCTTTTCTGACATGATGTTGAAAGAAGGAAATGCCAATAAAACAACAAGCCTTACAGAGAAGCAAAGGCGATCAGGTGTATTGAAAAGTAGCAAACGTGACTTGAGAAATGTATCAATATGTTCTTATACCATATTAATACGCTTGATATCTTGATGCCACAGCACCATGCAAAATAACTGAAGCTCAAACTAACCTGTGTTGCTAAAAACGTGCACCTCACAAAGGGAAAGATATTTATTCTTCAACTCGACAATTTTCACTGACTGTCCAAATCTCGGCTCACATTTTATTATCTTCGTCTCATTTGCAGACAACAAATGACGGTTTCCACATATTTGACCACCGTCTCCAGGATTGTATCTTATATACACGCGAAGCAAAGTAGAGGTTCGTCCCGAATTCTTCACTTGAATAAAGGTAATGTTCATTTTTTTGTCCAAATCGACTTGCCACCATGGATTATTGTCGTTGGTTTTCGGGCTTTTTGAGCACGTCTCTTCTTTACCGTCGACCGCATGCGCTGCGCGGTAGTGATCTTTATTTTGGCTCCCGGCCTGAGAGGCATTTCTTTTGTAGGACGCAGAATAGCCTGAAATACAGTAAAGATTCTCAGTGTCAAGTTTTATTATGTAACAGCTGGCGCCAGGAGCTGGACATAGCGCTATCCACCGTATAGTGGTTTTCTCAATCGCTGAAAATGTCCGTTGTACAATATCAAACGTTAGTATTTATATATTGAGGAGTATCGTTGATAATCCCGAGCCGGTGCGGAGCGCTGTGTGAGGGTACTAATTCCGCCCGGAGATTAGGAATTAAACCCGGGTATTGTGACAGAACATTGCGGAATCCAAAGTTGTCTAAATTCATGTCCAATGTCATGGACATGGACGTTCAATGGTCATGGTACTCGTGCGCACGCGCAAAATTTGAACGAGTAAAGACTGGTAATTAGCAACTTGTTGATTGGCTAAGACAACATTTTTGTATTTCAATGAAAAATGTCAGCAATTTAACTGTCATTTTGCGAACTATATTTTTAATGTTTTTTAAATGTTTCATAAACACAATGTGGATCAAATAAAATGATATAAACACTGGGAAAAGATAATATCCCTACGAATCGTCGATATCAAGACTAACAGCGGTGAAAAGGAACAGCTCGTAGTTTATAATCCTTCAAGTGGTATAGGTGTCTACTTTGTTTATTTTGTGTTTGTTGTAAGAATGCATTTTATGAACTTGGTATGTCGTTTTGCGAAGACCTAACCGACTATTTAAGGCTCTAAATCATCGTTTTTACTTTAAAAAGAGTTCTTGAAAGTGTCCAAAATTCGTTTACAAATTTTTCTTAACTTTATTACTTCTCAAAATTATCTAAAATTATCTAGCGACGTTTCCGCTTCTTCAAATATTGTCTTATCAAATCTGTTGCTCAAATAACTACTCTGTTATTTTTGCTCTTGACGTTTGGACCTGAGGGCTTTATTAGGGACAGGTACGAAGGCCCCAACATGGATTGAAACTTCGAAAGTCTTCGCGGTAGCTATGTTTTAGCCGATGAACAGATTTGAGTAGTCCTGAACTTTTACATGCATAATTGACTCATCTCGGGTTCCCGAAGGTATAAACATTCTCTATAGAAGAGAAAAATATTGCCAGGGAGAGACCCCCTTTTTTATTGTGACTACATGTCAGCAGGATCTTGATCGGTTGCTGATCACCCTTTGTGTTTGGACAAGAGTTTAATTAAAGCCCTGATTAAGTATGGAGCCTGGAGGGGGCACGAATTGAGTCAGTGTTTATACAGTAAATACGGCTCGCTCTATCCTATTTATACGGTAAACGTAGGCAATGTAAATATTTGGATAACAAACTTTCAGTCATTTGTGTTATATCTGGTGGCAAAATGCTTATTAGATTAACTAAATTATCCGTTACATGTATCAGTTGAAAATCAAAAAGTAGGTCAAATTAAGACGCAATTTTTACCATAGCAACGGAATTAAATGGCGTCTTGTTTGGCAAAAAACTGGTTCTCTTCGGATAGTAGACAACTACAGGATGACAATTATTGTAATATCATGCAGCAATTCTAAATCACCATTAACGAGCCTTTAAAATGTTTTATAACATTCCAAAAACTTCGATCGACGAAAATGTAATCTAGTCGTAGATAAAAAACGTTATGCTGTGTCTATCTACATGCAGATAGCTCAGATATCTAAGGCGTGCAGGTAAACCTAATTAAATTATTTGTGGTTACGTGTTGCGAAATTATCTGTTAGCCAGCTATTAACTAATTAAAGCGCTTGTACAGTAAGAACCATTTATAATAATTTTCAAAATATAATTCAATTTACAACGTGCAGTACTATATATATCGGCTTTTTCACTAATAATAAACAAATGTTTCGGAAATCGGAAATACCACTCTAAATCATCGTGCTAAAAATTGTAGGCCGAATATCTGGCATAAAATTCTTGCGAAATCTTCCTTGCGCAGCCGTCAAGCGGAAATAGAATTAAATTCACTTTTAGTGACTTGATCTAAATGCCTGTTTACACTTGCATGCAATTTTTGCTGCACGTATATGTGCGATTATATCTTCTCTTGACAGATGAACGAATGAATTAGTTACTGATGTTCAATAACTAATTACTCGTTCACATCTATGAAAAGAAGAAAATCGCAGCAAAAATCGCGTGTGGACGAGCGTTAATATATGAGTCTTAACTAGAGAAAGAAAAACAGATTAAACCTGGACTCTGTTATTGAAATTCTATCAGTGAGACTGCCGCTAGGAAACGCGAAATTGTGTTATGTGAAAATATCTAATATATATGAATATATATATATATATATATATATATATATATATATATATATATATATATATATATATATATTGGCAGATATTTATTATCTACATGCAATGTATATATAGTTCCAACATCAACCGTGTGGATTAAAAGGGTGGAATTCTCGACTGAAAAACGTTGTTGACTGAAAAGTTCCAAGTAGATGCAGCTAAATATAACTTTGCGTGACTTACGGATAAACACACACCTTGATAGCTACTTGCTGTATGTCTACCAGCTGGAAAATGCATATTTCAAGAATTTCGTTTCTTACTTATTTGTGTTATAAATAGCTATATATATACACTCCAATCTAGTGCTACATGACTATATACTTTTATATAAAAGAGGTCCATCCACCTTTTGGTCCATAAAGCGTCGTTTAATTAAGGTGGAATTTTCTTATTTATGAACTTTAAACCGTTGTCTCTATGGATATCAAAACGAACTAAAGCTTCCATATCTATATATGCGTCGAATGCATCTCCATGGCACATCACAGGCTATAGACAGCTGTAAATGTATAAAGTCAAATAATATTACAGTTCGAGCGCCTCCGCGTTTATCAAACACACATGCATTACCATGCATAGATATATGCAGCCATTTCTCTCGAGATCTAACGTAGTCATTTCCTGTTTTTCAATTTTTTACAAAATGCTTTTACGTCTCGTGGAAATACGATAAAGCTGATTAACAAATCTCCTCAAGCATGCACTTTGACTCTACAACTTGTTTTTTTATAGAAACAAATTTGGCGAATTTCGGTTTTTATATCGTGTTGACGCCATCTATGACAATTTTAGCATAAATAGTCTGTAGATAGGAAGAGCGGTTAGCATGCCAAACGATATGTCTGTCATGTTATACAAGCTCTATTGTATCATCGCATTTCAACAAATGATAAAAGTTTAGTCCATGCAGCAACCGGGCTGAACTAAACCTATAGAAGAATGGTGTTCTTTGCATGTATGCGCTAATTTTAAATAAATTGTAAATGCATAGCTATATATCCATCACGCTGCGAAAATTACACCAAATTCTTGCATTCCATTAATCTAAACGCCCCAAATGATTTTGACGGCATGTGAGCTGTTGTTTCTCCCATGCAATGGAACTTAAAGTATAAATAATATGACATTCGTGTTAATGAAACACATGCGGCGGTTTCCACCTGCGACATTAAATTGAATCAATGAAAGAGATCGACTTTACCACGGACCTCTGGGGAGAACCGTTTAGAACTGACAAACGCAGCTATAACTTCATGAATCTTAAATTACGTAACAAACATGCGAAGAACATTCTCGACGTACATCCACCCATACACTTCTAGAACATTCTCTTATTTACGTTAGGCGTTCATTCACACACTTTGGTTATTAACTTTGCAGGGGTTAGGATACCCCCCACCGGGTAATAGGAAACAATAAATCCATAACATATTCAACGATCTGATAAAACTTTTTTCAGTCATCCAAGGAGGATGTGAATGCATGTGTTTTAAATGAGAAATGTCACGCGTGTAGGTGCATGTATGGTGGATGAATTACGACATTTGAAACACCCACGAGTAAAGAACCTATAGTATATATAAGAATTAATTCAAACTGCTATATATGATATAGATATGGCCGAAATAAAAACATCCAAACTTCCAAATGCCTTTAGCCTTGTTATATTATTGTCGTAATGCGTCCTATCATGCAAGAGCCATGCATGCATTCAATGCGTGTCTCTATACTGAACGAAAAGTGCAGTAACTACAGTTATTTATATAATAAACTATTAGCTATTATATATCGCCAATGTTATAAACTGGATGCTTGAAAATAAAAAAACTTTTGCATGCAATCGTTACCTATATTAGCTTGGCAGTTAATGATGTCCGAATGTAGCAATTATTTTAGCAATTCAAGTTTGTTTTTAAACTTTCAACATCCTGTATAGGCTATATATGTGAGCTAAATTGTTTAAACAAAATTCCAAAAAAAATTGACACGAAAATTACAACCCGTTGAAAGCTATGACCTTAGGATGTTTGGCAAAAACACTCATCACGTCTGGTTAGCTAATCTGCGACTCTTTCCACACATTCTCCGCGGAATGCTGCATCTACCTGACTGTTTTAGTCGAAATAGTCAGAGTTTTCTCAAAAAGAAATAAGCAAAATACATGCATGAAGAAGTCAGTTTCAGCATGCAGTCGCGTATACACATATCAAACATATACAGCTGAAGGAAGAAGATATTTCACAGCTCAACGCTGGTCGGGATTACCCCCAACACCTTTGACGATAAATATAGTTTATTCATGCATGTATGGAATAGCCTGTTGAAGGAGATTAATTCCCTCCATCAGTCATATAGAAGTAAAAAAACCCTTTAAGCTTGACGCGGCCCGCGTTCAACTCGTGTTACTTCGAAAATCGTCTGTTGGCCGGTTCCCAATATGCACACAAAAATCGATTAGAATACATGCATGTTGAGAAGTCATGTAAAACTCTGCTAGATTGATTAACTGGGCAAACAGATTTATACAACGATGAGCATTCTCGTCAAATAAAATGCAGCATATACTTTACCTCAAGGTAGACAACCAAAAGAAACAATGTCGCAAGAGAGCGATATTATCGGGATAAATTTTCATGAATTTTTTCACACGCGAGCTCAACAATATAACCGCGGCTTTTTGCTCGGAAATTTATAGGGCTTAGCCTTTTACTCACATCAACAATTAAATATCGTGTAACGGTTGTTATATCCACTGTGTCTGTGTGATAGTTCTGTGCATGGGTTATCATTCTCACACCATGCATGAAAGAATTAAGCTATAGGTCTATATATCGCGTATACATATATGTCTATATATGATGTTGCAAAGTGAAGTGGACTAAATATATTTTTCACCTTGTTATCTATAAGAAACTATTTTTAACCATAACATGATATTACTTAACTCGGGATTGTGTTAAGATATCTTGTATCATCCTGTTGCATGCAAAGACTCTTTGTCTCTGGATATTAATCACAGCCCTATATATACATGCAATCATCGAAGAAAATATATATACCCAATTACCCTATATGAAAATATACGATCTCATAATTTTATAGTATAAATAAAATGCTTTTGTGGAGATATAGGTATAGTGAAACTGGATTTATATATAGCGGAACGAGATTTTATGATAAGGCATTTGAAGTTCAGGATCAAGATAACATCAGTCTTAACTTCAATCAAAATCAATATACAAGCCAAAACCCATTGATGTCGTGCGGTTTTAAATTCGACTAAACGCATTTGTACACTTCACCTTAATGATGTTTGTTTTTTCTTAAGTGGCTTTGCCAGATATGCCTTTGTCCGAGGCACAAGTGTACTGCAGTATGATTATTAGAATTGTATTCCTTTATAACATCAGGTCAATGTAGATAACAAAGAATATTGTGAATATACAATACAACATGTATGTATAATAGGCGGCGTTGAAATATTGGCAAATACAGTCTGCATGAACGCAACAATGTCTGCATGCATTGTACAAACACAATGCAGAAATAAGGAATGCGGTCGTATAGCTACAGCCATATTTTTATGGAATCAAGGCCACATTCTCGATTAAGTTTATGCATACACTATCAAAATTTTATAATATGAATAGCAGTATGCATATCGTCAATATATATAATGTGTCTTGGAATGAATAAAATAGACGATGAACCCTCAAATATGCCATCTTCACCTTATGCACTTTTTTAAGGCACCTCTAGTTTATCTTATGACGCCGTTTCAATTCTCCACATCGTGATGTATTCATAATAACTATATTTACATATTAGGCTGCGAAATGCTGCGAAATTATCCAGGGAGCTATCGACTGCATTCACATCGTTGATGCATGGTGTGAGCAAGTTATGTCGACAACGTTAAGCCAGTGGAAAGCCAAGGTTAATAAGTCATCGACCGAATTCACAGCAAGTGTGGTCTTAATTGACATTTTTAACACAATAGCCAGTCGTATAGAATTTCTATTTACTGCCTTAGTTATGGTTGTATTATGTAGGGCCACGCATTATATAATCTGCATAAATCTACACATAGCAATTATGAAAGAGGAACCTACCATAATAAGATAAAACAAAAGATAAAGCCTATATAATAAAACAGCGCGGTGCGTTCGTAGACGTGAAGCATATATATATATAATATGAACGTAAATATATGAACCAAGCTTTCGCGGAAATTATCTAAATTATTTCACGCCGACGTTTGACGTTTCCTCCATTTTTTATTTTCCTGCATAGTCAACTTATTCTTCCAATCTATATCCAATTTGTATTCGCGGGCTTTATATGCGATTACTACGGCCAATCCGCGGTACATCAAAGCAAATTCGACTCAATTGTGAAATAAACCAAAATATTTCGACGCTTGCAGGGATGTCATTTCAACTGCAAAACGATAATTAATGATGACCCATCTTGGTACAACGGATACAGAGAAATCTTTAGACCATATATAGGCTATTATAGGGATTAAAGTGACCACCTGGTCCATGCGATATACGTTTTTTGAGACTGTGAACTCACGGGCCGGCCTAGTCAGTTGCAATTACTATATAGCGATAGAGACTGGTTTAGAAATGTGTTCCTTCCTTATGGATCACCGACGATACATCCTAAAGCCCGTTTACCACTAATGACTATTGGCACTATAGGCGAATTTATTCGCGTGACGCGAAGCTTAATATAAGGGCTATCTGAAATCCGGTGATGTGATAAAGTAGAAATGCTTCCTATATTTTTATCAGTTCGCACGAGTAAATTGCCTATGGTGGAAACGCCATTAATATCGCTAATGAATCGCGATGTAACTATATAAATAAAGGTTGAAATGAGATTTGCGGAATTTAGGTGTACCTACATATATAGTTTATCGCCCATTAAATAAAACGCATTTCTCATGTAAGACTATATATCATAGAATGTCAGTATGTCACCTCTAAGTGCCAGACTATCCTCGTAGAATTTTATGGAAATCAATCGGTTACGGACTAACTAATATACTTTACATATATATGGCGTAATGCGTTTATATATCAATTCTAACTCAGATCTCGGCGTGCAGTTATATATAGATAATAATAATCAGTAGAACTTCGTATTATACGCTTGTTATTTTAACCAAATTTGAACATTTTCCAGGATTTAAATTATGTCAAAAAATATTGGCACCCGTTTTAAAAGGAGCTTAATGCCAATGACGATAATTTATGAGAATGGAATTTGCAAATGGAATAATCGGGAATGAAATTGTAAAAGGCAAATATGCATGTATATCTATTTTGCCGTATACATGTTTAAAGCCTAACATTTTTAACTTTATATATACTAAATATGGCTTATAAGTAGCTACGTATATACATAGCTATATAAACCCTTTTCACGACTGAAGGCACTGAATTACATGAGCTATTAATTCACAATTTCACTGCAGCCTATATTCTCTTTCAGGATTACATCATACACTAGGAATGCGATATGGCTATGTTACGAGAAAACTGATAGTCTAAATACTATAATGAGTCGACTCAAGATAGATTTAAAACCCGACCACTGGATAATATTATCAATATCGAAGAATCACCACTATTTCACCTTTAAAATAGCTACGCGAATATATCAAAAACATCCCGGCCTAACTAAATGACCGCATGAAACAGAGTCATGTATCAAGGGAATACGAGACAATATATCATCTATAGTGCTATACTACAGTGTGGACATATAAATAAAATAATATTTTTAAAATAATATATTCATGCCGGATATTGTAATTCAGCGTCCATATTAAAAGAAAAATATTGAATATTATATGCCCTAAAGTGCCTAAACTATATACACTTTAATTTGAGTTAAAGCATTTTTTGCACACAAAAACAATATATTCATAGTGTATAGATATATAATAATAATATTCAGAGAACAAAGCCGGATACAAAGAACTTCTAAAACGCAGCATCATTCACACACGTTAATATACAGAAAATAATGGCCAATTGCAAAAGATTACCCTCGTGTACTCACGTTTAACGCAATCTTCATCGAGTAAACCTCCAAGGGACGATTCTTTGAGCACGAGACAACATGTCAAAGTCAAATAAACCACTCCAAAATTTAAACGCTTTGCCATTCGTAAACTTGAAACGGATATACAATTAACTGACCAAGCCAGATCTATAAGATACAACACAGCCAAATGGTTGATGCTGGAAGGTTTATACGCCGGATAGATTTGCAAGTGAAAGGGAAGACACTTCGTTTGGCTGGGATTTTTTAATCGTTAGTCATTTGTGGTCTCTATATCTCGTTTGATTTTACTGACATTTCATACTCCGCTGGTAGCCGGAAATCTGTTCTTTATTATTGGCACAATGCTCTCATACTGTTGCACTCAATTTGGTCACTTAAACAGTTCATTCAGAAACCATGCAGATTAATTAGGAGTGTGGCTTATTATCGTGCGACGTGGGTAGAGAAAGAGCACTCGCGGATCGTGTAAGAAAAATTATAAATATACTTGTTAATTTCTATTGCAACGCCAAGTTTAAGTGCGGGGTTAGGGGTGCGGAGGCGAGTCAATATAAGCGCAAAATAAACGAATCACATTATTGGTAGCTGTGGTATAACCCACTGCAGCATGCACTGCTGTGGCACCGTTTATCAATATACTGTTTCCCCCAACACTGATTATCAACTACATCGATAACCACTGCATGATTTCGTAACTATAATAAGCATATCTCTGTTCAAAAAATCCTCGCCCATTCAGCAGTATTTGTTTAACCCGACCTTTCACCACGCCCTCCTCCTTTAAAGGAAAGGCATTGAAAGGTGACAGATTCGGAGACAGACTGCTCGATCAATGACCAGGGAAATATGTCGCATAAAAATTTCCATATTTCAACAATTTTCATGAGAGCATGTCCCCACAGAGTCTGCAGACCTTTGAACAATCGAAGCTAAATAAAACTCTTGCCGCCTTTGTTGTCTCGATGTTTCGAATATCATGTTGCTATTTAGTTCAAAGGTTATATCGAATTTAGATATTCTCTTGACTGTAGTCATTTGATTCGGCTTACCTAGCTATAGTTCCAGTAGCTACACATAGTACAAGATTGTTGAACATGTGGATAATTAGCATAGCGCAGCGCAAATGAAACAAGGAATAGAGTAATTAAGCAATGAAATGAAAATGCATTTTAAAGTAGATTTATAATGCTTCAAAATTGTCGTAGCCATCCCCCTTCCTCCACGACACACGAGCTCGGGCTGTGCAGAAACAACACAGAAACCCAGCAGTTCAATTACTGTATACAAACAACGCACATACAAGCACAATATAAGCATAATCACCCCGGTGTTTAGCCGCAGACTTCATGCCAATGTGGCAAGACTCTTCCGTGTGGTGTAAACGGGTTTCCAATTCTTTATGCTGATATATCTACGCGAGTACGTGTTCTAATCAGGTGCGAAATACAAGGCTGAGTTATTACTATCGCGATGTTGACACATCAATGACTCACAAGGCGAAGACATGCAAGCTTAACACCGTACACGAAGATTGTCCATGTAATTGATTTCATTAACGAAACATGTGTGCATTTATTGGTCTTGTACTTATATTTACTGACAAATTAAAATCAAGATAAGGTATTCTTTTCATTCAGCGATCTGATTTTGAGAGCAGATTAATTTCAATGAGATAGGATTTGGTGATTTATAAATCTGTCAAATTCTTCATTATATATAGGCTATACAATTGCCTGACTTTCAATTAGACTGTTACAAATAGACTCTGCTTGAAGAATTCCCCTCAGTTACTTTAACTCAATTCAAAACATATCATCCAAAGAAAAACATCTTGAAACCCATGGTAACCGACATGCATGCATACCATTTTCCACAAAAAAATCCACATGTTAATAGAGACCCTTCTAACCTAAAGCATAAAATTCAATTCATTTTTTTGTGCAAGACCTCGTCACATTGTGATAGATGTCTTTAAAATAATTAATTATTTTGGAATTATTGCCTAGATGTGTTTTTATAATCCAACCTATACAGGTTTTCATACGGGTATATATTTTAATGGTAGACCTAGCTACATTTTGTGAAATCAAAATTAATGTGGGAATTCATTCAGCTATTAATGGATGCATACTTCCTATTACATCCTTTGCAGGAAACTATTTTGGGAATTCAACATTTTCTATCCAAACCTCAATTTTAGAAAGGCTGCCCATTTTAAGTTTTAGAACTGTATTTTTCAATTAGAACTGCCCATGCATTTTGGAAAATGGGAGGTCCTAGGGAGGTCCATTTATATCCAGTGATGCGACCCTATATATTTTGCCTTCTTCCTCGCGTTAAGTCACCGTTGTCCTATAATAGTCTATACATGCCGTAGATTTCAGGCAAACGGTACGGTGTGGCTATCTGTATATGAGAAACGGCCTTGCCAAGCATGTAGTCTGAGAACTTTAAAGTATGCTACATGATTATTTTGCTTTGATCAGTTTAATCATCAGTAAACGTCCAGGTTGAAACTGGCTTTCAAGTTGAAAGCCAATTTTGGCAGAACACCTCACCCCCTGGAAGAGGCGGAAGCCAATAAATTATATCGTATATACACTAGCTGGCTTCCCGTAGTATAACTAATCAGCACGTGAAGCAGACTATGAGTGACCTAATGTAAAAACAATGCAAAAAATAATTTCAAGGCATTTTAATTGCCTCACACAAATACCCCACATATACGTCATGTTGAAATAAAATGTCAGTTTTCTCCCAATTATAATGGAACATTCGCTGACATGACGTGCAGTAAGAGAGTCAGCCGTTTTAAGACGTATAGATATACGTACACGTAGGCTACTATATATGTACTTAATATTAGAATTTTATATACTCTTTCATTTATTGCTGAACTGGCATGTGAATTGGCATGTGGGGCTATATAGTATATATAGTCTTAATGCTTCCAAATCGTTATGCATGCACAATAGAGGGCAAAAAAAATCATGCAAAATTCAAGTGCCCATGCATGACTCTATTCATATATTCAGACATTTACATGCGTGTATATATGATTGTCATGTATGGTAGATAGATAGATAGATAGGTGGTTTAATGACAAAATTTTGCAGCCAAATGATTTACATTTGGTCTTACATGTAATATTAATCAGAGACTATTTTATAAAATAATAAAAATATAGAATGTCAATCACTAAAAGGTGATTAGATAATTAAATATACATCTCACTAAAACTAATCTATGTAATAATTTTAAAAATCTACATGCTATAACTATAACTTCGAATAAAACTCTTTTTACAACGCTCGGTCTTAAATAATATGGGATGATATGAGAATTAGAGACATGACGTGCAGATATATCATAAAGTGTTCTAGCCAAAACTGATTCAACAGTACTTTGCGGTGGTATATACTTGAAAGAATTAAGTATTAATCGAATTGAAATGCCTTGCCAAATGCTTCCTATCCGATAATATTTTAATGCTATAACGCTCCAAGTGATAGGAAATTAAGGTGAAAAACACATTTCCTATAGACAGAAAACGTTTTCCCGCAAAAAAATTTCGGCAAAAAAAATATACTCTATTGCTCTGCTTGATTACACTCTTAGCATACCTTAGCATAAATAACGGTCATAAATACTGATAAATACAGTGCAACTTCATGACTCCCTATGCCCCCGGCTGTGAACACCTGCTGGACAATTTTTGGATACAACTTGCAACACAGTTTCCCGATAGAGAGGCTTGCTATACAGTTATATATATATAGAACAATTAAGGGGTTGGCCAAATTTCGAGTTACATAAAAAATGGGCTTCATTCATAACGGAAGAGTTATTTCTATTTTTTTTCATTTATTTATAATACCTGATCTCCTTGCGGTAATCTTCTTATTCAGTTTTATGTATAATTTAGTTTAAATCGACTTGTACGCTGAAGATTCCACCGTGAGTGAACTTTTATTGCGCAGTGTATTTTCAATATAAATATACCACAAATATATTACCAAATAAGGTAAATGAGAACAGAATATTCTGAGATTGTTTTGCACGCAAGAAGCGATATATCACACCTTTTTAGCCGGTTTTTCCGGTTTAAAAAGCGAAAAAACGAGTTTCTAATGGTCAAAATGATGAATGCCAATCATTCAATAAGAACCAAATGGGTCTTCCTCAGCTATTAAATTATGCAAAAAACGCCGTATCAAATATTAATCAAGCTTTTCTCAACTGAAACATGCACTATTAGCAGTAAATAATGCAATATGGGACGTTTTTCTTTGGGGATACATACCTTACGAAGCAAATTTGGAATGTATCACACGATCAGCAACCGCAGAGTTTAGAAGAGCTTCGCAACTAAATCGTAACAGCATGCCGTAATCTAGAACAACGAATGATCCATGACTCCTTCGACGCAATGGTCTCACGGGCTAGGCAGTGCATTCGTGTTGGGGGGACACGCGATTCCGAACGAATAAATCTTCCTTGTTTTCTGTAACTAATAATACTTCGTTTCATAATAAACAATTTGTCAAGTGTCATTTATTTACTGCTAATAGTGCATGTTTCAGTTGAGAAAAGCTTGATTAATATTTGATACGGCGTTTTTTGCATAATTTAGACACATCCAGAAATATGCTACCAATTTTAAACATTGATATCTCCGTAAATTTTTAAGTAAAATACAACTGTAATATATCAAAATCTAAGTTAGTCTTCCCTTTATCTAGCGAAAGTTATTTCAGTTTAATAGCTTACCCCGTTTAGAAGCTATTATGAATCAAACCGGAGTACTTTTTTCTGGGACACCCGGTATATACTGTATGCATGGGCCCTAAAGCTGTATGGGACGAGCATCCAAAACCATGCAATTAAAAAGAAAGTTTGGTGGAAGATGTAAAAGTTATATTAAGCCTATCTATGGATATATAGTATTTTACTCATTCCTCCAAAAGTAAGCACGAAACTCGTCAAATGCAAGGCTCAACCCATTCAATATAGTCTATGTATGGATTGTGTCAACATGCGGCCATTTAGAGTCAGATTCACATACATATTCACATGTATATAAGTATTATACACATTATACTTTGACATGGTTTGAAATCGAAATCGCACGTTATCGCGTTTGAAAGGTTAATTAAATCATGTTCACGAATATGAGAATCCAAAATTGAAACAGAAAACCTAATTATCATAAGAAACAACTTCAAGTTCAAGTTGTGGTATACCATCTGCCTAAAACAGGCAAAACTGAGCTTCTCGAAATTTCGACCAAATGGCCTTAATTCGTCGGAAGAGTTAGTTTGTACTATCTGCTGGTTGGCTGTTACAGGTTGAAACCGTCTAAAAAATTGCGTCTTTTTTAGGCAGTCGTTATGCCACATTTGACGGGCAGTTGCTAGAAGACGCTGCACGCCAATCCTTGGTTATATATAAACGTAAAACATATGCAGCCATATTGCAAATTATGATTAAAAGCATTTCTGAGAAAGGCTCAAAAATTATTTATATCAAAGAACATGCATTGACGGAACTAAAAACATATATCTATATATCTACATATATATCTATATATAAAAATTTTAAGAGGAATTTTAAGCTAGACTGAAAAATACTTCTTACCCGGAATAAGTTTATGCCCACGTAGCTATAATGCCCGCGGTAAATATAACGGTATTATATAATATGCTATATAGACAAAAGATAACGCAGATGAAAACTAGCTTATTAAATCGACATATTCAATAGGGTGTTTCGCAAATAAGCACCGCTTAGATTTTAAATACCGAATACGTATGTGCAACGTGCATTCGTAAAATACTAAGCTGCATGTATACCCACATTTAATCCTGCAGTTAATTTATGAGAATGTCTAAGAAAAACAAAAACACGACTGTGTACTGTAGTGCACTACACTGGACCACCGCGGGTTTTAGCCATCCTTTCAGACTTGCACTCAATCCAGACGCCGAGGACGACAGCTTATTGAAGAATATCTTCAATTGGACCCCTTCCGTTTAAATCAGCATATAAGACCAGTCTAAGATGCCGTGCCGAACGCGTAATCAGATAAACACCTATAGTTGTATCTATTGTTTTTAATTACGGTATAAACGTTGCAGTCCGTTTTATGTAGCCACCACAAACGCATGCAACCACGCGCTTTCCATTAATTCGTGGAATATATTATCGGTTTTAGTAGAAGTGCGGCTTACCTGAAGATATATGCCTTCGTGACCGATATATCATATCTCTTACAGTAACATTTGTACTGCTCCCGATTCCAAAGAAGCACTGGTCGGCGGACTGGGCTTTTTTCTCGAAACTTCTCTGGTTTATGTTTGACACTTTTCGCCAAAAATAGTTCCGCGAAATTTCTAGTGAACTTTATTATGCATTTATAGCCGAGCATTGGGCTTTAATTAGACAATTAAAAAAAGGTTCCAAAGGCGGCGGGGTCAAAATATCTATGCAGGAGATATGCAAGAGATCACGCAGTTTTACTGTGCTATATACTTACTACAGATAAGCCCAAAAGACGTAAATGTTAATTAATTATCTAACGAGGAACCAGCTGATTCAATATTTTGACAGCCAAGTACTTTGGGTGATAAAGAGCGAAAAGTAGTTTTTGTTCTTTTGAGGGCTATTTAATGCAAAATTAACAGCCTCAAGGAATAAGCGATCTTTTAGTACCAAGTTACTATAGTTAGTGTTATCTATTGCGACCTACCAAGGTCCCGTCGTACAAGCATATTTTTCATTGGCAAAAATAGTACCAATTAAGTGTAGTGACAAATTATCTTTTCGGGAATAATTATTTTGTCACAGGATATTTCCAAACAAAATTTGCTCGTGGAAAGGGGGCATACACATGCATGCAAGGCCGTCCCATGGAGGTCGCTTGAATGAGTGGATGCATGTTCGTTTTTGGAATGATTCATTTTCACTAGAAACAATGATTTTTGCCTACTGCGGGCTAAAAGGAAGTAGGGGAAACAAAGGTTTTGTCTATCAAGCGCTAAAGGATTGGAACCCTCTTGGTCATGCAGTATATTAGAGAGTTAACATCTTTGACAATTTGAATAACCTTAGAACTTGCATGAGCTATGATAGTTTTTAAATCCTTCTTTCGGGTAGTTCAATTGTCTATGAACTTTTATGAACTTTTACGAATTTATAGCTCAATATTTTTTAATGATTTTATCGCAGGGCCCCATTGAAAAACACCTCGGTGCATGACATGGGTTCCCTGTTGAAATATAATTATTATTATTATATAATTTTGGAAGCGATTGCCTTTGCAAAATTGGAACGTGAATATATGGATCGCCCCTGCAGTTAGGCGTCTGGGAGCAACCTACGTGAATATATATATACGACATAACACTATGCGATGTATTTTGCGATTATTTTGATTTCATGCATCTATATTATATTATGCTGAAAACTCTCTCTCTTTCTGATATTATCTAAATACATTTATTCATAATTTCCTTTTGTATATGCAATCACTCCAGACATCTGCGATTGATATACAGCCGATGTAAGCTGTAGAACATCTAGTTCGTGCATAAAAACCAATATCCCTTAATGGAATGCTTTAATGCAGTAGAAGTTCAGTTAAAACGTATGGAGCAAAATGTAGCTATATCTTTTCTATTAGCCAGAAATGCTTCTTCGAAAAGTTACAATGCTAAAGTAAAGAGCATGCCATGAGCTTGCCAATAGCATGGCATTTAAACTCGCGCATGCGCATCAGAAAATGAAAGACGCTTGAATTTGCATTGATTGGCTACAATACACAGCCGTAACATAAATCCATGCGACAAAATTAGTTTTATGCGTGGATCGGGAGCGTTTATTGGAAATCTAAAAAGCTTATCGTTCGATCGAGTTATAGATGAGGCACCGCAGGGTAATCTAGCGGAAACTAGGGCTGATATTACTGTAAAAAAAAAACGGGCCATATTGAACAAAGATAGGATGATCCGATTACGTGTCATCCCACTTGATGGCACACCTTCGCCCATTTAGCGATGGCAAAATCACAAATAATACGGAAACTTGTCACACCCGTTAGCACGCAACTAGTGCAATAGAATGTTCCAATAGAAATTTAACATAGTAAACTCGTTTAACCACTTAACCATTCTGAAACCGAGTGAGACTTCACGTTGAAAATTTCTATATCGTGTGCAGCAATTTGGCAGTCGAATACTTTTTCGCGTGTTTATTAAACACACGCTAATGAATCGAATGCTAGCTAACCTAGCTGGGGAATGACGCGTATCAGATGTGAATATGTAGATAGCGAACTATATAACTGTTTGCTCTCCCTTAGAGAACATCTTACTGACAGAAAATTCAACAGTCTCATTAATTAACGCGTACTTATAGCTAATGACAAAAATGACTTATATACAAGAGTTAAGGAAAAAGAATAACATTTCAGCGAATATTAATCAGATATTTCAAAAATAAAGCCGGAATAAATACCCACTTGTAACTGTTTAACATCGCTTAATTCTTGTGGTAAACATTGTCCATTCAAACGCTAAACTTGACTGATGTTTAAAACGAACATGGTAAATTTTATTCTTTATGCTGTCGTCGTTTGTTAAAAAAAGATAGACGGCAGTAAAAGCTCCCAAATTTCTCAATAAAACAACCCTAATTAAAAATTAAAAATTAAGTTTTGAGAAAATATTGACATGCATGACTTGATTTCACCTAGGTAGTTAATACATGCAGTAATGTCATGCATGTAATCGTAAAGAAATTGCAAAATACAGAAAGCGCCCTCATAATGCTTTTTGTTAGTTTGTTTAGTTTTTATGTGCCCTCACAGTCCCTCGAAGGTCAAGTTTTTGCCATTAGGCATTTGAGAGCGTTCTTAGAATCATGCAAAATAGCTGGGTCTACTAAAAGACTTTACCGAAACTAGCTTCGGGCTGAAATTTCAGCCTGTTCCTAAAATAATTAGGACGTGTTATAAACTGCAATATACAATAAGCCCGACAGCTTTTAGCTAAAACTGGTACTTGAAAACCTGTTCGATTGGGTCCGCGTAACCAAATTCACTGAAAGGATATATATATAGTCCATACAGTCCTGCTCACGTCACCTGTGCACGCTATAACAACCGACCGACATATCCGTATAGGCTAAGTAACGTTGCCACAAGTTAAGTCGTGTCATAAAGAGACTCCCCCACAACCTTCTATATATTCTCTCACAAACCACAGAGTGCATGTACGCGTGCATGAGATATCGGACACAAGATAATAGAAAAGATCTAATTTTGATAACTGCATATATTTGCACATGAAGTTAATTGCAATTTTTATCAGCCAAACAACCTGAAATGTCGAGCATTTTCGGTGTTAACCGTGTTATGAATGCAAACCATGGCAAATATGTATGTTCTCATGAAGAGAAAACCTTTCAACTAATCCTTGCAAATCCTGATATAGCTAACGTTGTATAAAAAGTATAGTTGTACCACAAAAACACCCAATAAATTTTCAAAGCATTTTTTTTATTTTCAAAACTATATATAGTCAAATAGGTTGGGATAATATACCTTAGATATTTAAGGCGTAATATCCTTAATCTCCCCAGCCATGCATGAATTTAATCAAAACATCACGCACATACACATGCATCAGCGACACGCTTTTTTCAAGTGCAGACATAGCGCTTAATTTTTTATTTAACAGTGTCTATAAGACTATATAGGACATATATAGGTCCATGGCGTTTACATACTTCAGAAAAGGAAGTCCTACCTTTACAGGCTCCGTTCCATCATAGGCTGTTCCTCATATGTCGTTTTAATCCAGTTGGCGTGATTCTCGGGGCTACGTTGTGGCTTAAAAATCAATACCAAGAATAGTTTAAAACAACGCTTGAGTGCCCGTTGACAAATTTTAATTTAAGCATCTTAACGTTGTATCATGAATGGAGCCACTGTCGTATTTCATACATGGCCATGGGGCATTAGGATTTTAAGTTGACATGTCGGGAAAGTCCCATTAGTGTGTTGTAATTGATATAGCCATACAGAGAGCATGCATGCATTCGAAGGTTTTCCCTATATGGGTCTTCCCTATATGGGTCCGATGCAGCGTTGCTAGACGTAAAGAGATTGAATTGCAAGCCTTGAATGAAAGGGGAATTAAATGCCATGTTTAAAAAATAGACAAAGAATATTTGAAATTGGGCAAAATCACATCCTGTTACTGCAGTTGGTCAAACTATTTAGATAACCCAAAGGAACAAACTTCATAAATACGCTAGTTTTTCATGCAACGAAACGCGACAGCAGTCTAGCAGTGAGAAATAATCATGCAATTGTCCAGTGCATGCATTTGGAACGATGGTTTTGTGGCTTCAGTGGTATTCGTTACTTAATGTTTTCGGAAGCGGTGCAAATCCCTATACGATTTACTGTATGTGTCGCGATTCAGGGCAACGTGGTGCAAGCTTTCAATGTTTTTTTATTTCCCAAAGAAGCAAATGAATTTTAACCTATCATAATATTCTTGTACTATACTTAACGATAATACATTTTGACTGCTCTGGCATCGATATAGTCCAAAATTTGCTTCTAGAATTTAATTTATATGCTCCTGAAAACTTAAAATTTGCTTCACGTCCGGTCTGCATGTGTCGACCTTTAAGGTTTCGTGCATGGCGTTATCCATATACCTAACGCCCATGGCATATTACTCCTGCCTGATTGAAAGGAACGTATGCAAAATTCGTTTAGTGACATTGATGGACATTTATTTCCCAGATATTTGCAAGCAAATATGCACGCGCTCTGTTAAATTAGGGGATTTGCATATCTATCGTCAAATATCGTGCATGTCATGACATTTGCGCACAAATAGGTAGAGGTTGCGTTATGTGTCTACGCACGAAAAGTATTTGCAAAATTTTCATCACTATAGTTTACAATGCATACCTTAGCGAATACACATTATTAATTAGCGAAACAGAAACATATTTCTGTATAGTGTTCATGGCATTTATAGTAAAGCTACTTGTATACCAACCGTAATATTAGAAAGTATAATATCAATCTTATACGTAGAATCCGTAATATTAGTCTTATATATGTAGAAAGCAGCTTATTGAGGTGCACGCGTTATGCAATCCGTAATGACTAATGTTATATTCTTATATGTAGAAAGCAGTTTATTGAAGTGCAAGCTATATTTTTCAATTGCGCCCTGCGATGAGACAAATACACGAAGTATCTCCACATAATCATTTAAAAAAAAAGACAATTCAAAAACTTTCCACTGAGAGACAAGGCAGGTATAGAAATGGAAAAAAAGAAAAAATTCTTATACGACGCGACTTGTTTTTTTCGGCAAGAAAAAATGTAGAAGCTCCGAGTGTGGTGAAAAATGGAATGCTATAAAAAAAGCACTTTGTAAACACCTGACGCTTTATTCACGTTAATTAAATAACCCATTGAGATAAAAATAGTGAACTTGAAATGTGAACGACCAAGTTCAAAACCTTAACAGAAAGAATCTGTGCGCATGCACATCCTCTGAACAGTTACAAACCCAATGCTTTTCTGCCCCAGCGCGTATGAATGTATTTTTCAGTCGAGTCGGTACAATTCGCTATTGGTAAATGAAGACCGGGAAATACAATGCGCATTACTCGTTTCTGTACATGCACATGCATACTTGAAGTGCTATTCGCCCATCCCACGCAACAATACTCGAGTACTGATCTCACCAAAACGCAATAAATGTGAACCAATTCTTTGGCTGGAACACCAGCTCGCTTAAGGACCCGGATAATATGTAGCCGATTGGATGCTTTGGCGATAAGTTCATTAACATTGGTAGCTATTCCATGTAAAATTATCTATCATAGGAAGGCGTAACAATTTATGAGAGGATATACTTTCTCAAGAGGGACACTGTTTACCATTAGAGAGGCAACATCTTGTTTATGTATAGTAGTGGGCATACTAGCATTTCTTTACACTTCTCTGGGTTAGGATTCATCTTTATATTCCTATCAGACCATGTTGTGATTATGTTCAGGATCTGATTGCAGGTTTTGCACTCAATTTCCTTATAGCTGCCATAGTTATATGGAAATACTAATATACACCAATGCTATCACACAGTTATGACAGCAAATATAACATTAGTTTTCATAAAGTTTAATAGTTTCTGGTAGTCACTCATCTGAATTGGTGCAGATGTAGACACATTATTATCGTGATAAAAACGATTGAAAGGTGCTAGAGGAGCTGATGATTCAAGTTCCATCCAATGTTGCCTTGGTTATGGTAAATTCTGCAGCTGTTGTGGAAAATATTGTTGTTGTGCAGTGGCGTAGCCAGCCTGCCGATTTAGTCATGCTATGCAAATTTTATGTTATTATCATTATTCATTTCTTTAGAAATTCATTGTTTCCACAGTCAATGAACACCAAAATATTAGCATAGCATGACTAAATTGTCGGGTTGGCTACGCCACTGTTGTTGTGGTGGTAAATTTTGCTGTTGTTGTAGAAAATTCTGCTGCTGTTGTGGAGAATTCTGCTGTTGTTTTTGCTGCTGGTGTTCTTGTTGAAGAGTTCGTGATGAGTTTTGGGCATATGGTCCTTGAGACTCACCGGCTAGAAGCTTCAGTAGTTCGATCTCACTTTGCCTGGATTTCTCAGCATCTTCCGTCATGAATGCGGGAAGTTCCATGGTTGGATCATTTTTCACTATCCCCTCCAAAACATTCACAACTTTTGTGACTTGCTCTGCCACATCGTTCTTTTTTTTGCGTTTTT
Organism: Dendronephthya gigantea; assembly: GCF_004324835.1. Lineage (NCBI taxonomy): Eukaryota > Metazoa > Cnidaria > Anthozoa > Malacalcyonacea > Nephtheidae > Dendronephthya > Dendronephthya gigantea. Next base: position 687,594 of record NW_021163028.1, on the reverse strand, counting down.
TGGATGGAGCAAACAGATTAACCCTAGATCGATCTTTCTCCTGTATGTCATCCTCCTTAGAATCGTTTTCTTCTACATCACCCTCTAGAGTGTTCTGGAAACATGAGGATGTGGTTTTGCTGCTTACGGCCGATGGCTCAACAGCTTCATCTGGCTGGCACGAATCTCTACTTTTATTCAACATAGGAATAGAGCATCGAACCATTTTGGAAAACCTTTATCTTCTAAGAATCGCTGTATGCCAGATTTTGTTTGGATTCTTGCATGTTCCAACACATCATTTAAACTTGTTTCGGACCTGCTTGATGTTGAGTGTAAATAAGGCCTGTCTCTCTTTTATCTTTTGCAAAACGATGCGATAAACATCTGTGTTCTTGGCCGTCTTGATATTTGTAAATATCAGCTTTCGCTTAGACTGTTTGCTGTTGGTGATGATGTCAACCATGTCATCCAAATGTTCAGATGTCCACATTGGTCTTCTCCCGTTATTGATCTTTCCACTTTCGCTTTTACGTTTGAGGGTTGGCGGATGTTGCAACGAATCATCTTGGCTTTCAACTTCAACTTCGTCTTCATCTTTGTCCCTGTCAATTTGTTTGATCGGTTGTTGTCTTGAGAAAGAAATCGTTGCAGTACGATACGCAAGCTTGTTCCATCCAACCGTCAGTTTCCTCGTCTATATAGTTCTGGTACAGAACACTCTGAACGATTTCAGAGTACGTCCTTACAATCAATACATCTGTATTTTGTAGCTAGGCCACAAAATTTACAAAATTCGTTTTTGCTCGCCATGTTAAGTTTATGCCGTTATGAGGAAAATATGTGTGTAAGCATTTCCATACTGAATAAAGCGAGTTCTATCCCCTTGGGCACAGAGATAACAAAAAACAATATGCAAAAGCCCTAAAAACATCATCTGAACGCATAACTTAATAACAACTTAAGCAACAATGGTTGGATCATAATGGATAATGTGGTACAAAAAACAAATGTATGCATTTTATACGAGTCAGTTTTATTTGCCGTCTAAACTGGTGTCGCGCTTATAGGTCGAATTATGCGACAAAGCTTGTCGCAAAATTCGACAGCGTCGAATTTAATGTGCCGCGTCGAATAAAAACAGTTTAGACGTCGCATTCCCGTCGAAAAAAAGGCGTCGCACTTCAGTGCACTAAATGCGACGAGTTAAATTCGACTAAAATGCGACGTCTAATCTAGGCCTTACTCTGTCTCCGGATGGGTGCTGTTGTCACTTGTCACTTTAAGTTGGTCTTTCAAAAAAAATCCATTTTAAAATATTCGCAATATTTTTCAGGTGATTGTGACATGCACCTGTACCTGATGACTATATATACATCTTTAAATCTAGAACGTCACGTCGACGAGCCGTATTAGTCCATTTTCGCTTTCAAAACATGCAATTAACCCAGCTGGAATAATTATCCTAAATTGTTGAATACTCATCATGCTACATGTATACTAGACAGTAATACCAACCCCCCAGTGTTTGGTATGCGCACGGCTAAAATAAGTGACTGATTTCGCTGCAGTTGACGCGCTGGTTTTATAATCTACTTAACTATATTCGAATATAAGAGACCTTGATATCTATATGTCAACTCGAGCACGACAGCGAAAGCGTTTAAAAACTCTTTAAAATTATATAAATGTCATTGGTATGTGATCTCTGTAATCAACCATATGTATTGAGTTCCAAGAGGGCGAGCTTGCATGGATGCCGATTCAAAACATGAGGTGATCACGCAGCACTCACTTGACTATAGCTAAGAAGAAAAATTGATATTTTGATGAAAACGTCCGTCTACTTTTTGATGAAAACGCACGAAAATTCTTGAAAACTGTTTATAAACGGAACGAATCTTTTGTTTAAACTATAAAGCTAAAAAAGTCGAAAATATAGCATGCTTTTCAGAAAATAATCAATTTCGTGATTTTGCGTCTATGAAACATATACTTTTAGAACTCGTTCTAAAGTTTATTAAGTCAAATTTTTCGTAGAGTGTGTGTTTGGAGGTCATATACTACTTACACATAAACGATGTAACTGATTGAAATTATGTTTCCTAGGGTTATAAAAACAAGCACACAAAGTGAATTAAACTTATCATTTCGATTACGAATCGCTCAGTTAACGGAACAGAACTAAAAGAATTTCTTGTTTTAAACGTATATACGAGCAACTCAATCTCCGTCTAAAATTGTTATTAAATCTGTTCTATATAGCTGAGCCAAATTTTAATTCACTTTTTGTGCTTATTTTGATTTTACTGCACGTGGACTGAATCTATTTTCAAGTACAAGAAGCGTAATTAGTTTCACACTTGCACATGCAGGCATTGAAATTCTAATTTACGATCTCGTGCATACAAATTATGGTATTTGCTATTTGTCCAGAAATAGCCTATATATACTGAACAAACACCGCGATTAACCTAGGTTAAACCTCGGTCTGACCGTGTGGTTGAAGCGAGGTTACACCAAGGTCGAACCTAGTTTAAACTTCGGATTGACCGCGGTTAAACCGAGATTTGACCGAGGTAGAACTGCGGTGAGACCAAGGTTGAACCTCGGTCCTCGGTCGAACCTCGGTCTGACAGACATTTCGTAAGATGTTTTCGATTTGATATTGTGTTATAATTGTCGTTTTCAAGAGTTCATAACATTCCGTTCGGAAGCCAACGGGAGCCGTTATCGGGTTTTTTTTACCTTGCGGTCATCTGCGGTTTCTATCGGTCAACCATAACCGAACCGCAACCGCAATGTGTATACTTACACATATACCAAACTATTTAACTAACGATGTTTGTGGGAACAGCTAGAATATACATAGCTGTATACGAACTGTTAACATTTTTTCACTTGTATAGCTTATTTAATAAAACATATGTTCATGTTGCATGCTTTTATCTATACTCTCGATCTCAGATCCAGCTGACATGCACAGAAGATGCATGTGATCTACTTTCGTTCACTCCCTCGTTTTAATGAATCATATTAAAATAAAAGAATAACTATATAGCGTCAAAATTCTTCTGCCGAGCGCAACAAGGTTTCCAATACCTTACAATTTAACGTTATTCAACTATATAAACGCCAGTTTGCAAATATATAGTATCTTGCAATAAGCTATATGCCTATATATATATATATTCTGGAGAGCATTATACATAGCTATAGGTCTTGGTATTTAAATATAACGCCGTAAAACGTCATGCATATAGCATATATGATCTATCGCGAAAGTAAATCAATTTTGTTTCAGCACTTTCTTGCTCACAGTAATACACACAGCCATGCATTGTGTCGAAACCGCAAATATATAGAGAAAATTGAAAAGGGTAGCTTGCATGTGTGGGTAGCTTGTAGTTCAAGTTGAAATTTACCTGTATATAAGATTAATTAAATCTCGACAGTTTAATTATCACACTGCCACCAAACATACACTAGCTATACAACCAGTTAGTGTGCATCAAATTCGATATAAATGCGTGTATAAAGTTAGCCTGCCCAGAGCCATGCATTGTCCCTAGTTCTGTCTACCATGTACTTACTCTATTTATATTAAGATATATGCGGTATAGGCTATATGTAGCGTAAAACTGCCACCAACCTTTCCATAAACGTTATGCTTGATAAAACTGCATGTGTTGTGTTAGCCAGCCCAGTTATTAACTCTAGACAAAAACAGGATTCAAATTTAATAAAAAATGGCACTGACGTGTTCACGACATTAAAATTTCATCTGTCGGAAGCAGGTGTTAGAGCAGTAGCCTATATTAATTTAAAAAACTTACATATCTCTCAAAGATATAGATAAAATATAGCGTTGGAAAATAATGGATGAAATGATGAATTGTTTACTATATTTGCACAAATATGAAATGCCCCGGTAAATCCGCACAAAAAACAATTGGAACAAGTGTATTCGCTTGGCCCAAGCGTAAATTCTCAAGGAAGAAGCTAGGGTTTGTTTAGAAAGGTTGTGTTAACCGCTGGATTAAGGCTGCATTGAGCTTTTAGGCCTGGCCATTCACTGAACTTCTCAGGAATTTTATATGCATGTTCACGCATATATTATCGCGTTCATTCAAAAATCAACTCAGCCAGTACGATTATTTTTAAAAAAAACTGCATCTCTGATTACGAATTTGCCCCAAAATATAGAAGCGACAATATCAATTATATCTCTATCGTCATCATTGTCCAAAAGAAATCCTCGTAAAGCCTATTAAAAATATCTTCAAAAGTCAACGCGCAATCTGTTCTTATTTTGGAATTGATTTGCAATTATGGTAAAGGGAAGCCTTTATCGCTTTTATAGCGCGTAAACATCGATCACGTGATTGTACTGCATATGTTAAATTTAAGGGAAATGGTCGGACATCTGTTTTTTCTTAAACGCCACAGTTAGGCGAACAATATTGATATTAGTAAAAAAAAAAGTGAACAAAAACCCATGTTTAATGGTCACGTGATTGTTATTTACATCTTTGTATATATATATATATATATATATATATATATATATATATATATATATATATATATATATATATTGACATGGACAAACTTAATGATAACGACTATATAAATATACAGTCGTTATTGATTTATAATAAATCTATTCCAAATAGACTTTTGACACAATATATAGACATAATGAATATCAATAACGTGGCCATTAAACGTGGGTTATTTTGTTCACTTTTCTCTTGTTCTTTATTAATATCAATCTTGTGGAAGCGGTTCGTACCTAATTCGTCTATTTTGCTTGCAGGACTGGGAATTTTCTATATGATGCAATCTCTTCTCGTTTAAAGATACGAATCGACTACCAACCTTCCAGCCTATTCCATCTGATATGAGCATCGCTATGGGACGCTGTAACTATAGGTTCTAAATTTACTGATGTCAATTTTCATACCTTGATGTATTTTAATTTATTATTTGAGAGTGGTTGTATTTTGCATGTCTATTATATTATAAGAATACCCAGTAAATATTATCCACGTTTTAAAACAATCAAATGAAACAACGAACCTGGGAATTAACAGACTTTTATACAGGATTTATCGCAGTAAATAATTTATTATTTTGGAGTTTCAAAGAGCATTTATTTACATATATATGTATATACATGCATACTTTTCTATAAATACATACTTCCACAGTATGCATCAGATAATTGCACGGGAACAGGATGCGTCCGGTATTCCATGATGAAACGCATCCTTCTGATATATTATCGTGATAGATTTGACAAATTAGCTATATATATAGAGTCACAAGAGATTGAAAAGAATCCATCACGTCGTAATTGAAGTAGCATTACGTACGGCTAACTTGTTTACAATATTGCAAAATACATATTAATCTCTAACCTCTTCAATTTTCATTTAGGAAATGGCCAGTAATCTCAGTCATCATTTCGACGTTTCGAGAAGTATTTACATAACGTTATCATGAATTTAAAGGATCATTTCCATCCATATCATTTTTCATAGGAGGAGCAAGATCGAGATGCATAAATCAGTATTTATGTCTTCTATATCTAGTTTGAAGCGCGAGTATTATTCTATAACAAAGCTGTCAAGGGAAATTTAGAATTTTGAATCTAAAAGAATGGCTACCGAAGCAATGAGGGTGATGTGTCCCAAATGCAGTACGATATTTGAGCAATATATATACCGGGTGTCCCAAAAAAAACTTTACCTGTTTGTCTTAATATAACTCAAAAACGATAAAAGCTATTGAGTTGAAATAAACTCCACTGCATACAAGCAGGGCTAACTTAGATTTTGATATATAACATTAAATTATTGATGCGATATTTACGGAGATACAAGCATTTGATGTCGCAATGTACTTTCAAAATCCATGAAAAATTGACAAAAATCGGCTATTAAATTAATTCGAAAATACTTGCATGCCACTTCCCGTGGTAAGTTTTTAACTTCAGCGATTTTAACTTTAATTGTTCGCTCTTATATAAGAGTAAGTTTGCAATGGAAAAGCGTACATTTAAAGTTAAAATCACTAAAGTTAAAAACGTAAAAGTTAAAGTATTAGTTTCGAATTAATTTAATAGCCGATTTTTGTCAATTTTACAAAGATTTTGAAAGTACCTTGCGACATCAAATGCTTGTATCTCCGTAAATATCGCATCAATAATTTAGTGTTATATATCAAAATCTAAGTTAGCCCTGCTTGCATGCAGTGGAGTTTATTTCAATTTAATGACTTTTATTCGTTTTTGAGTTATATTAAGACAAAGAGGTAAAGTTTTTTTTGGGACACCCGGTAGAACTAAACCAGCCTCGTCCTTGGCGAGTGTTTTTGCTTTAATATAATTGCGTATGTTTTGTCTCGCGGAGGGACACGCGCGAAGGGACACGCGCGAAGGGACACGCGCGAAGGGACACGCGCGATGCGACGGAAGGCGGGCGACGCGCCTGGTAGAAAATGCATTCAAGATGGCGGGACCTTAGAACTAATATATATAACCGAAGATATACGATTGCAGAAAGCAGAAAAGATGTTCTGTCCAAATGAATTTTGTGTCGAAAATATTTTTGCCTGTGATAATTTCCTATAAATATTCATATTTTATACGACTTCGAGATCAGTTTATCAGTAAAGATTAAGTTAGAAAATATAAGAAATTACCTTGGATTAGTCATTATCTGAAAAGACTTGTTAATTTCTTCGAGCATTGACCAACTTCTATTGACCATCTTCAAGTTTGTATAAGACTGCCAAATCTGCAAATGGTAGTAACATATACTTATATACTTATAATTATTACAGTTGTAATATAACAATTGGTTTTATAGTTTTAGGTAATTTTTTAAATTTTCTTAACCATGTAATTCTGCAATTTCGTTCCATCATTATTATTACTATTATTAAATTACACTTTTCGACACATTTTCTGCTAAGCGCGTTCCCCGCCTCGCTCAGGGCGCTTATATAGTAAGCAATTAATCAAATATACTATTATTTTCACATCTTTTTTTCAAATTTTTTTAACTTCTTTTAAAATTGAACACCTACAATGCCGTTTGGTTATTCCAGCGTTTCCGGTGTGGTTCAGGTTTATTTTTAAGTGTATTTGTCTTTAAGAGTTTCTGCAGCCGGTCCGGGTGCAGATCGTTCCGCCATCTTGGACGTGACGATTGTGAACGCGCTAGACCGTGTTCTATAGCTTGCTTCGGTTACACGTTGGCCCCGCTATACTGCGCTGTTCTAATTTTTAGAACTTACGTTCTATATAGCGTATTAGAATACGTGAAACTGGTGCGCGGGACCGGACGAATTTGGGACCGTGCTTGAACTCGTCCGGTTTAGGTGTTCACTATAGCCAGAAAATTTGGACAAAATTAACATTCTATACAAACGCTAAATTTAGAAACGCTATACCAACGGTGTCAACCATGCCCTCGTGAGTAAAATGAACTATCAGTTGGTCGGTTATAATTTGATCTGAATCCAAGAATGCATGCGTAATGTAATTTATACTGTTGCAATTAAAGATATTTGGACAGATATGTGCGCTGCAAAGATTTTGTGCGGCAAAGCAAAGGTTTTGAAGAGGTTTGAAACCACAAAAATAGAAGTAAAATGTAAATCCACTGAAAATGGCAACTGAATTGACCATTTCGATAATTACGTCTTAAATTTAGAATCACCTTAAATGAGATGGATTTCTAGTTTTACTCTTACTGGCGAGCCACGTGCAAAGATACAAAACATCATTCTTCAACACATTCATGAAAAAGAGTGACCAATATATGTGGGAAACAGCCGTAACGTCAAGGCTACCAGGTCACGATCGCAGGAGCCTCGTTCTGACGTTACGGTTGATTTCTACACTAACTTGTCAAAATGAAGGATGTTTTGCATCTTTGCACGTAGCTTGTAAGAGTAAAACTTGAAATCCATCTCATTTAAGGTGGTTCTAAATTTAAAACGATAATGTTGTGAGGTAATTATCGAAAGGGTCGTAAAGGTCTCGGTTTTGAATAACAACCCTTCGGTGTGAGAGTGAAACCCTGTCAGCTGGTTGTAGATGTTCACTAACGTTTTTTACCTGAAACAAAAGAAAACAAAACACAACGGAAAATATTGATATTGCATGCAGAGTAACGATCGACACGTTCCTACGATGTTTACTTGTTTTATATATATTCTACTTGTTTTATATTTGTTTACTTTTGTACTGGGCGTGGTACCCCTAAATCGTAATTACAGTCGTAATTATGACAAAGCCGCATACAAAACTGCTGAAAACTGGCAATTACTGTGGTGCAAGTGCAGATGGTAATTGGACCATGTCTAGAATAAAAAAGGCTTTTCCTTTCTAATACAGATGATCCGTGGGTGGAAATAGACGCCTCCTTTTCTGGGTATTATATCTCCATTCAGTAGCGAAGTAGAGAACCTGTTTATTCGTGTCACCACTCCCAGATTCGAATTCAACATCTGCAGCACATCCTTTGTGGCAAATTCATCTCATTCGCATTTCGACAACATTCTCATTTTCAGTAGAATTTTTCCGTTTTTGGTGGTGTAACATTTTTAGAAAATTTAAAGAAAAACAGTCGATGCATTGATTCTAACAGTAAAGTCATTAATGAATGGCAGTGTTTAATCTAATGACATTATTTGTATTTAAGTCCTATTCAGACTATACGTATAAATTATATTAGTTGTTTGCTGAATTATCATTCTGAAGAATGCAAAGAGGACGTAGCGTTTCTCATTACCACAATGTAATTTCCAGGGGCGTAACTAGAACGATAATTGGGTTGGGGGTGAATATTCATATATTCAGTTCTGCTATTGCACTTACAAAAGAAATCCGTTGGGCAGAACTGAATATATGAATATTTCCTCCCCCCCCCCAATTATCGTTCTATTTATTCGCTACTGGTAATTTCAACGGAGTTAAATCCACGGACATCAATGCTAGTTTGGAAGGATTCTGTGATTCATCAGTAAACGCGCTTATGTATTTAAAACTAGAAACAAGATATTGGCATCTTATTGTTCGAACATTGTATACCTTCGAAAACTAGAGTAGCGCCTTTCACGCAGCAATCTATTCCGGAACTGTTTTCAGCACTAATATTGGCAAGAATAATAACGTTTGTAAAGGAAACATTGAAAGGATATGCATACGCTGTTATTTATCCATACGATTCAGACTTCGATAGGACTTGGATAGCGACTTAACTTGTAAATATTCCCCTTAGTCAGTAGGTTATAGAAACTCCGTAACGTTTAAATTGTCTTTTGTAAATATAGTATAGATCTTACTTTGTAAATACGAATTAATTATTTGTAAACATATTGTATTTCACAATTATATTTGTGCAAGAATATGTGATAATAAACCATTCTTATTAGTTGCCCTTTACTGGATATGTAGCGAAACTCGTGACTGGAAACAGTTTGTACAAAAGAGAGTTCTAAAAATCTTGTTCCTCCAGAATTATAGATCACTCAGGGGCGCAGCTATAGAAAAATAACTGGGGGGTGTTTATTGATATATTCAGTTCTGCCCGACGGATTTCTATTGTAAACTATTGAACTTGTAAATAAATCCTAATGTGGTAATTGTGGGAAATTAGTAATTCTATTACAAATCCTACATTCTGATTGGCTACTCAACCATTGTCTATTCGTGATGGTGAACGTTTGGAAAAAATTCGCTCGCGCGACCGTATAAAATTGAATTAATTAAATTATTTTTCAATGTAATTGCGGTGTATCGATTATTTTCTCGAAATTAATATATCTAGGTACAGGGTGTATACTAAAACAATTAGACAACTCGCCTTCGTTGTCTATGAACGAATATATAGTCAACTCAGGCTTCGCCTTCGTTAACTATTCGCTCATGGACAACTCGGACTCGTTGTTTAATTGTTAAATAGAAAATTTACACTAAATGTTCATACTAAATATATACTGAGCTTTATTTATATAGATAGATAGATGTTTAATCAAAAACCATTGCAGTTGCGACTGAAATACATGGTGCTTACAAGTTAAAATATCTTATTAATAACATCAATATAAAGTTAAAACTAAGAAAAAATTATTTACTTATTAATCTTCAAAACTACTTGCTACTAAAAAGGTGTTCTTAAATCGTTCAGTTTTAAAATGAGGAATGTTTATTAATCTATTGCAACGAAGGTTATAAAAGGATGCTGAATCGACTTTAGATATTAGTTTGTATAATTTATCACTAGGATTATCTAAAATTCGTTGGAAGAACTTTTTGCTCGCTTGTTCTCTTCGGTCATAGAGAGTTAATTCCCCAGATTCAATTAGAGCATCCCTATAACTAAGGTCCGTGTATATGATTGACAATGCACGCCTTTGAATTTGTTCTATTTCATCACTTAGATATTTTGGTAGATATTGATGGAAAACTGTAGACGCATATTCAAGTACAGATCTAATGTATGACTTGTAGAACTGCATGATATCTTCCCTTTTAACATTTGCTCGTTTCAGTTGTATTAAAAGATACAAACGTTTGGAACATTTTGTAATGATGTGGTACACAGTAATGTCAATTAACAAAATAGACCCTTAGAAGCCTGGCTGCCACCCACTTTTCTGACCTCACCTTTTCACCCCTGCTATCAAAGTACTCGTGTAAAAACCCTGCGATGATTCATGTTGCCGCATCTCCGCACCCCGGGGATATGTCCCTGTGTACAAAATACCGCGTCCGATATTGATCGAGAGTCGGCAAAGAAACTGCAAGAAGTGAATCAGCATATGGTTTATCCATTTAAAGCTATAACTAGTTACAAATTTTCAACCCTGGAGATGAAATGATGAGGAAATGATGATGGAACATGTAGATTAGGTGGTGCAAAAAAAGCAAAAACTGCACAAGGCAACCGCAATCGTGACGTTTGCTTAGATCAGCTGGAGTGTTGAGTAGGACCATTATCAAGAAAAAATCTTGTCTATGGTCACACCTTCAAACTTAATCAAATTCGTACTGCATGCTATAAACGACAAGTTTGTTGTCAGTGTAATTTTTTGTTTCACTATTTGCCGGCTTTGTCACGTTGTTATCCCATCCGAGCAAATATAGTCGATTTAAACAGCCTCTATATACGAAGGCGTTATTGTAACGATTATTCAATATCGTAGCTAGAGATTTGCAAGGCGGAAAACGAATTCTTATAATAAAACCACGCGCCATCTACACACCAGAGTATCGGAACACTTGGGAATTTCCCCTATAACTGGAAAACCATCATCTAGTCCAGTTATATCCAGGATACTCTCCCACATAAGCACTACAGGGCACTCTGCCGACTTTGATGATTTTAAAATTCTTTCTTCATGTTCTGACAATCATGAATTAATGATTCACCAAAGCCCCCTCGTTTCTAAATTAAAACCCTCACTTAACATCCAAGGGGCGGTTGTAACAAGCCCGTTTAGCTTAAACGGTGGATAAGTCAAAATTAAATAACGCTCTTACATCTGTCTTGAAAGAGTGAACTTAAATATTATGCACTAGCTAAATATGTAGTTGTAAACAGTATCTTTTTATTAAGGTTATAAAAACATTTAGTTTACTTGTTGAGTAAAACGATAGACTTGCTTTCTATTTTGAACTTAACCACCGTTTAAGCTAAACAGGCTTAATACAGCCAGTTCAAGGGCAGCTCAATTCCACAATCTTCTGTAACGCTTTTCCTATCGTCATGTGTTTATGTCCCTTCGTCGGTATTGTCTTATCATGCATGTACTATCTTATACCTTCCTATCCGTCCTCATCCTTACGACGATATGTAAATTACATATGTAAATGTTAATATATATATTCAAATCTTATATGTAACTTTATATCATTTAGTCTGAAGATGTCTTAAGTTTAAAGATGAAACGTCACAAATAAATTATTTTAAACTATTAATTGTTTTGATGGAATTTTTAAATGTAATATGTTGGGCTCTCATATTTATTATAAGCCTGTAGGAAACATGGATTTCGTAGTCAGAGAACAGAAAATTAAACTTTGACACTTGCATGCGAAAAAGCAACATTTACATATTATACAAGGAAAAGCATTATTATTAAAAGGATAATTACAATATTTATTTAAATAAGGACTCGAACACTGACCGATATGAATAGCTCGCGGTGAAGAACAATGAATGTCGATTGTAACACCTGCCGGGCATGCCGCGTATTCTGAAATTTTCAATCTGTTTAAGAGCAAACAAATTGATTTTACAGTTTAGGCACAGCTAGAGCTGTATCAATGCTTTGTGCAAACTCGACAAAGCACAATATGCAATCAATTTCGACTTTGACAATGCATGATAACGTATATATATCCCATTGTGTATAAAGTGTTTCGAATTTACCTAAAATCTGTTTGCAATGTTCATTGCATTCTTTGTAAGATTGCCTTGTCGTTTCCTCCTGACCTCCTATGAGACGGCATGGAACTGCACAGTTGTAAAAACATAATTGATATGTAGAAGTTCATTATTTTAAGCTACAATTACAAACCCCGTCAAATTTGTATTCCTACAACGCTATCATGCATGGATGAAACAGACATTGCATTTCAGTCTAAATATTCTACACGCATCTTTCTGTTTAAACGGCACTGGCACTCACTCGCAGTCTTAAAGACGAAAATCCCCATGCATGCACCAACCCAAGATAACATGACCGCGTTAACCTATGGATATAGATGCCCATATCATATCCCTTTATTTAAGCCTCTTTCAGTTTTAACATATGAGTGAATCCATATCGTAAACGAATCTAAAAAGTTCATACTGTCCATATAATTTAAGATACATACATGCAATTATATAGACCACATTTACACTGGACTGTTGGTACGGAAGATCGAGATAATTTTACTATCGTCAGTATCGTGCCACGCTCGTCCTTGCTTGGCCTTTGTATTAGGGTCGTTAAAACACGGATAAAATAGTTGATCATTGATTAATAGAAGAACATAGCGTGAAATATAAATGGTAATAAGAGAAGACTTAAGTATCAGTCAAAATGCAGTCTTGGGCATGTAATGGCATTAAATTGAGGCAAGTTTGGAGCGTTAGTTGGCCCTATACCATATGGAACAGGATAACTTATGTAAACTACTTAAATTGTAAACCTAACTATGGTAATCACATAAAGGAAAATGAAAAAATAATGATCGCATCCCAAAGACATGCAAAATGTGTAATCATGAAATTGCAAGATCCAATCAATCTTCGTTATTTCTATTGTGAAATTATGACACGCTGAGGGGTGTATTAATAAATAGCACATAGCTTAGGACTCTTGCTTAATTGATAAACCCGATATCTGTTCCACAATCTGACAAACGAAAACCGAATCGATAAAACGTAAATCGCTTTAGAACTCGACGGAGTTTGGTCTGGTCACCGTTTCATGCACGGGACAACTGTGGAATTCACCAACAGCGAGAGAATTGGCGTCTAATGGCTCCTAAAAGCTGAATTTAAGGTAAAGTGAACTACTTAAAGGTCAAATTCGCCGTTGGGGCTTTAATAACAACGGCGTTGAGTGTATATTGAAGGAGTTAGAGTGTTTATTTAACGAAGAATATTACGCATGACCAGATGTGTCGCATTTTGTTCGTGTTAATTTGTTACAAAAATGTTTTAAAAGTGAATCGTATTATTGGGAAGGGAAAGAGGATGTCGTGCAAGAAAGACATTATTTGCATATATATAGATAGACGTGTTTATTTCGATGTTTGTTTTTCGGCGGTTTTAGTGCGGTTTTATTTGTCAGTGGGCCTCAGTCGGCTAATTAAATTGCATCAGATAATACTGATATACAGCAGGCTTTATAGCTTAATTGCTTATTTGAGTTTCTATATCACATATTTTGAGCGCTCAAATATTTCGCGATCCAAGGGGTTTGACTCAGTCTCCGTGAAACGACATATAAAATCATTATTGCGACTTCATTCCTGTTTTGCTTCAACGGATGTTACTTTTTTATACGTATTACGCACATGGAGACAGCATGATGGATTTCAAAATGAGCTAGATAATATCAATCATATATGAATGTATATATAACATGCGGTGAAGTCGCCAAATGTCCAGCGACTCTATCAACTGGGTATAATAAACACTTTGAGATCTATAAACATGGTTAAAGAAATTACTAAGCTAAAAAAATGTAGACAATGTATATGAGAGTGCGAATTTAACCGATTTCTTTCTCAGCCTTCCTCTACGGTTGAAAATGTAATCGAATGTTCTTTGCATGCAAACTAAATTCTCCGCGGCCGAAGATGTAGCTATATGAATTATAATCCCGATGGAAAAGTGGGTGACGGATATTGAGATGCATGAATTACAGTCACAAAAACCCAATTTCAGACTCTGTCTACCGATCATTAAAATAGTCTACAGAATAGAGAATAGATGCATAAGAAGAAAAGATAAACACTAGACGGAAATTTTGTGGATTCCGGCCAAAACGTCAATCGTCCCAGCGAACACGTTGCATGGATGACCATCGGTTTTGAGACACTACTTGGGATAAAATTGATCTCTTGAAGATTTTTATACTAAATTTTTATAATAGTTTTTAAAGCAATATCGCTCCATTCTCCGAATGCCTTCGTTGTCTTCAAAACCACATGCATGGTAGTTAAATATTTATCCCTGCATATATATGCTATTTCATCTATGCTATTTCATCTAAGTCGAGACAGCAGATGATATACTAAAGCACGCAATGACTATTGATTTTGACCAGTCATTTTGTGAATTCCGAGTCGTGGGTGCATGAGATGATAAGCTGCAGATTTAGCATGAGGACGGGAGCGTCAAAGACAACGAAAAAATGGCGAATAAATAGCGTGATGCACCCAAATATGGACCGTACCACGTCATTTATTTGCTATTTTCAAGCTGTCTTCGACGAACCCATCCTCAAGCTAAATCCCTCTAATCTAGCTGAGGCGCACCCATGCAGTTGACTTTGAGATATACGACGAGCTAGAGAGTAGAATAATCATACAATTTATAATATATAATTATATATAAGTAAATGAACTTGTAGGTACATCACGTAAGTATCTAATACTGCAAAGCTTTCGGTCCGTTAACCCGGGTCTTCATGATGAAGGCCCGGGTTAACGGACCGAAAGCTTTGCAGTATTAAATACTTACGTGGTGTATCTACAAGCTCGTTTACTTATTGATGTCACCATGCATGCAAACTTACAAAAATATTATTAATTATAGCTACGTAGCTTATGACAGATTTATTGACGGACGGGTATATGGCAATATTTTTATCAATTAACATACATGTAACTCAACCTAAACCAGAGGAAATACTACATGCTGTTTTCATGCAAAAGTACTTTGAACACTTATTATCTTTTAAAGGTTTTTTTAAAAGAACTGGTGGACTTCACATCTCATTACTCATGCATTAACTTTTTTTTGCAACGTCTTTTTTTGACTTCCTCCCTAAAAATTATTTCTTTTAAATTAATACACTATATCGTTTGCAAACCTGTGGAGAATTGACATTATTTTTCATCCGTAGTTATTCTTGTCGAGACTATACGGCATGCATGCATATAATATCTTGACTCTTTCTTGTTCGCCATGCAAAATCTTTGTAATTTTCTATAGTAGAAGATAAGTTAATATACTGTTAGAAGACATGATAGCCATGCGATCAGTTTGCAGAATGGCTCATATTCAGTAGTTGTTTATAATAATGAATCAATAATATAATTACGGTTATAAATATAATGATAATAAAATTACACTTCAAGAACCGGTTGTATAAAACTCTTGAACTACACTTTGCATAGGTAAATCGTAGTTAAATCAGAAATAAACAAATCTGATTGGCCAATGCTGTTCATAACTACAGTTAAAAGTTAACTAGTCTTTTATACAACTGGCCGCAGGTATAAATTGCCTATCGAAGGTATAAGGAGAATTTTAATTGTGCAAAGTAAAACTTATTGTAAAGTGAACTGAATATTAACTCCAGCTTAAAATACATGATTTGACGTACATGGAACGAAAAAAACGCTGTGCAAATTTACGCCTTTAATTGTTTCAGTGTTTTGCGAGGACTTTGAAATAAAATTGGAAATTTTTAGCGCCGTTCCTGTTATATTAAAATCTCGTACTTCAAAAAAACTTATTCCACGTATGCCATGTAGGGAGTATTTACTCTGGTTGATTTTATTTTTCTAAAATTGTCAGTAGAACGTGTGCAGTTTTCAAACATTTTTCATATACTTCTATCAAGAGTTAAGCAATTGTTTAAATACGCCTATAAATGTGTAAAATATTACTGAGACAGACAACAAATTTACATCTTACATCGTACAAGCAATTCAATAGAAAAAAACATCGATAGTGCTATATATCATTGTGACAAAGCAAGCTTAAATTGCAAGAGGGGGTCATTGCTCAAATCTGCGTCATGCACGCGTTGAAACGGCTCATAAATCAGGTATTGTTATTACGTCTAGTCTGAACAGAAGGTAAATAAATCAATAGGAAAACTGTGAATATTCTGGGAGATGATTTCGGTGATAAAACCCACATGTTAGATATACTCAGTTCGAACAGCCATTATTTGCAGTGACCTACGTTAGCATATAACGGTATTTGCCAAAGCTCTCGATTGTGAACAGTCTGCCCCACTGAATGCAGGGCAATATTTTACACTCGATTATAGCGTAACAATTTCTGACACCATGTCATGCCTTACATGCCTGACCGCCTTAAAATATTATTCTTATCCACTTTGAAATCGAAATGTTTCCACGAACTGTTCAAAAAGTGACACAGTAAAACTCTTATGAGCAGTGATACTGCCTTTATATTGCTTGGTTCATATTATTTTAAACTAAAAACCGTGCATAAAAATTCTGCGTTGTAAATATATTACGTTCACGCACAATAGATGCTATCTGTGAATGTGACATATTTAAAGAAAATGATATGCATGTTTCGAAGTGATTAATTTTCAAACTGACTAGGCGTTTAATTCAGTTAACAGATGTAAGCCACTTACAAGGAAATTCCGGATATTAAACAAATACATTCAACAATTACCTTAAAAACTGAATGTTTTGTTGCAGCGAAGCGCGTGAGAAAACAAACAAACAATATGTTTCGCTGCTTTGAAAACACGTTTTCACCATGTGTTCGTCAAAACAGGCGAACAAGTTAATTGAATATATGCAAATATATATTATTTGTTTTCGTTCTTCCTAAGTCAATAAGAACTGTTGTCGTCTCGTAGACTCGTACCCCGACTGATCGTGCAACATAGAACAGAAAAGCATTCTTCCCCAATTTAAAAGAACCAATGGCAATGAAGCAAGCCATGATCAAGTTAGACTGGTTTTATAAATCAGAATTGTTTTTGTATTTACTCAACTGAACTTTGTATAATATAATCCACAATTCAGGCCAAAACATTGTGATTTTGCCGCTAAACTTTTTGCTTAGAATAAGCTTTCTTGTTTCCTGTCCAATTCTATGACAAAACACCTTAAATTTTCCTTACGTTTTCAAAATCCCCATACATTTTAGGAACATTTTTGCAGGTATGCATGTATATAAATATAAAGTCAAGGGGTCAAGTTCAGAAGATATCTTTGATCTTTCCTGAAGATCAACTGCACGAATGAAAATTTTTTTTAAAAAAACTGAGCTGTCTCACAATATTTAAGGGGGTCCTCTACTAAAATTTTCACTTTGACTTCGAAATTTTTGAATTTTCAAAGACAGTCATTATATGTACTTTCAACCTTCCTCTATGGCCTCAGAAATTTTCAGTGCGCATAGAATACTACAACACACTAAAAAAAGCAAATTCCTGAACCTTTGGCTATTTTCTGCCTTAGCAACGCCCTTAGCAACAGCTGTTTTTGTTTGAAAACCCCGCCTGAAAGCGCTTCTTTTTATCCAATGAGAACGATTTTCTGTATATTATATGAAGTAGTCCTTCTGCTTTCTTAACACACCCGCTGAAAGCTCTTTTAACGATCTGAAGGCGTCTTTTGAGCTAAATAAACTCATTGTGTTGTTCTCGTGTTCTCAACTCTCAAGCGTTCGTCAAGCGTAATTTACATTATTTGCATATTCCGATATTATATATTCATATATTCGCGATGCTAAGGAAAGGTTCAAGAGTAAGGAAATGGAAATTTCATGGCAATAGATTCACGGACTCTGTAAGGAAAGCGCGTCTTGAGAATGATTCTTTTGTGCCATCAACTTCAACTAATGATCGAAGGCAATTCGTCTCCAAATATCTCTGCTTCCGCTCGTAAGATTGGCAATCCATGTCCACGAAATGCTCCCCCAGTTTCAGCTACCGTGACAGGGTATCGATTTATTGATATGGAGATCCTGAACTATGTTTTTAAGCAAATGATTTGCAGTGAATGTGGTTCATCGTCTTGTCTTGTTTTGGAAGAAGACCCACGTGAACGAAAAGGCAGTGCGTCTCATCTTCGTGTTCGTTGCCAAACATGTGGTTGGGTGTATACCTTTTATACATGAAATAAAGTTCAGCACTCGTTTTACATCAACAAGCGATTTGTGTATGCTATGCGAAGTATGGGACAAGGACACTCATCACTGAAACGTTTTTGTGGCTTGATGAACATGCCACCTCCATTCCATTCAAATGCCTACAGTGCCAGTAATTCTGCACAAGATAAAGCAAACAATACAAAGCTGTACAAACCCGGTGAAGGTCTTCCTGATGATATTATTGCATTGCTCAAATCTATTTATACCAGGCTTAGCAATGATGAACTATTGAGCAAGTGCATAGATGGAAAAACCCAAAACCAGAATGAGTCACTAAATGGCATGATTTGGAACCGGTTGCCGAAAACCATTTTTGTCGGAGCGGATGTCCTGAATTTTGGAACATATGATGCTGTAGCTCATTTGAATCTTGGCAATAAAGCAGCTGTGAACATTTTGAAGAGATGGACTTAGTTCCAGGACATTTCTTTGAAGAAGGAATAGAAAAAGGTGATCGTTTGCGAGTAAGGAAGGCTGAACATAGGAACACTCCTGAAGTAAGGAAACGACGAAAAATCCTCCGCTGGCAGAAAAAGAAGAAAGAAGATAAAAATAAAGGAAGAGAGGGCACCACTTATGAAGCAGGAGCTTTCTAATGTGGTAACAAATGTACAGTAGCCATAAAATAGCAATAGAGCCTTGTTATTTAGACCTGTTTGTGTTATGAACTTAATATTACACTTTAAATGCATTTTTCTCAAAATGCCGAAATTCAGCAATTTCCGAGATTGTATGCAAGATATCTCAAGATGTTTTGGAGCTATCTTGCTGAAATTTTCAGGATAGCCTCAGTATGAGTAGCTCTAGGAGATGAACTAAAGAAATTAAATTCTGATGCATAGATATCAAGTCGTATCTAATTCAATGGAATGTATTGTAACCTTTTCAATTGTTTTGCCTGTAAAACTGCTAAAACCCCACCAACCTAAAAAGTTTTAGTTCAACTCCTAGACCATGTTATTTTTGAGTTAATAAAAGTTATTTCATCATTTTATAGCTAATGGTTGTGTAGTTATCATGTTTGCAAAATGGCACCCATTTTGCTATTCGGCGTGGCATTTTCTGGTAACCGAGGCAACACAACTTTGCAATTGTATGTACTTTTTGTCACTGACCATAGCCTAACAACATACTAAAGTATCAGTTTGGTACTATGAATAGCAAGGTTAAAAAAATTTTTGGTAGAGGACCCCCTTAATCTATATGAACTTTAAACAGTTAAAAATATATAGCAATCCAGTTACATTAAAGATGTGGAAATACAAAACTTAATATATTTAAGCAATATACCTATAAACTGTAGTTGAAAAAAGACTGAAGAGTACATTGCGGGCAAAGGCCGAGCAGCGGGCATTTGATATATTTTGGCACAACCCACTTATAAATATACCTTATCGCGTTAATGCTATAGGTTGATTTTTTATCCCTATGATTATGTTATGCGTTACGTTGATACGAAATATTGGTCAAATTTTGATCTATTTCGACAACTTTTACATCACAGATGACCGTTGAATCAGACGGTTAAATATTTAGCAAATACATGCATAGGTAATTACTATAAAAAAATCGTTTAAAATGTGAAAACAGCCCAATTTGTTTACGTTGCGACTTGAACGCCTCCTTTAAGTACATTATACCTAAAACTAATTTCCGCCAAAATTTCTCAATCCTAAATTTTATAACCCGGCGGCTTTAAAGACAAAGTATATAATAACAACTCAGAAATCATCAGATTATAATTATATTATAATTATAAGTCGGTTGGAAAGTGTGTCGAATGAGCTAGCTACATTAGCTTGAATATTGCTGCAACTTGATGATCTATTATGCATGCAGACGTTCATTTTCAACGAAACCATGAATGCTGCAATTCATTGAACTAAAATAGATTTTAAATTTTAAACTTTAGTTCAGTGGCTGAAATTAACGCATCCGCCAAACTATATAAGGGCGTTGAAAACGCAAGAAGTCATTCTGGAAAGGTATATACCAGTTCTATAACGGTTACTGTAAACAACAAGAACTTTCTAACTTTCGATTCTGTAACTTAACTCTTATGATTTTCTGTAATAATTTTTCTTTATGGCACATGCAGAAAAAGGGCTACAAATGGTTTAAAATGATGCAGGCTGAACAAACAATTGAAACAAACCCTTAAAGTTACGAAAACATCCCTATATATATATCGTTGAATAGATAACAACAACGTTTTCTACGCAAAACAAGTCCAATGATCGAATATAACTCTAGCAGCAGGCGCGATAATGATTGAGGTTATAACCTTTAGGCGTTATCATAAGCCCTTTACGCGCGCCTACAGTAAAAAGAGCTATCGCTTAGTTAGGTAGCTACAAGTTTAACGTTGAAACGACTTTTCTTATTTAAAAAAGAAGTAATGTAAGATGTAGCTAATGAAGAAATAAATTTCATCGAATAATTCTAACGAGATTCGCAGCCAGTTTACGGGCATTTCGTTGGTTATTATATAACTAATTTACATTTATTTTTATCTTTTATATACAAAGACTAGTTTACAAATTAACCTATATCCATGCACTTTAACAAACAACAATAACTTTCTCAATTTCGATTCTGTAACTTAATTCTCATGATTTTCTGTAATCATTTGTGCTTTTTTCGATTTATATCACGAATTCATCGCGTTTAAATATGATCGAATAGGATTATTTGCTACATCTGAACAAATAAATTAAAATCACAAATTAGAGTCTCTCCGGAAGTGAAAAGTTATAATTGGCCTGTAAAAGCTAAACGCACAGTTCCTGACGCCAAATGGAGCCGAATTATTTTAACCATTCCAGCATTCCAGAGCTAACTGAGTCCGCTCATCACACACGCTATATATAGTTTGCGTTTTCTGTCTACGCACGAACGAAGGTAACACCTCATATGCCCTCCACTTAACTTGTTTATTAATTAAAAGAAAACAGAGTGCTAGTTCTATATAATGAGAATGCACGCGCCGCGAGATTACTCTGCAAGACACCTGCTAAGAATACATTCTATATTAAAAGGTTTTCGGTGCAGGATGTCGTATACAACCAACAGAGTATAAAATATTGAAGAGAGACCTGTATGAACTCAAAAGACTTCTTTTCAAACTTATACAATTAAGGTAAATAATGATTTATGTCGGTATAATACATGCAATATTTGTTATACAGCAAATTACTTTACCTCCTTGACGGAACAGGAATTAATTTAAGCTCAATAGCCTGTTCCAATGTTTCATCCAGCCAGTATTTTTGGGGAAAGGTGCGTGCACGATTATTGTTTCTCGCTTGAATAATTTCATTAAATTTTTGAAGTAGCTATTCTTGTGTTTGTATGGCATGACGTTTATTTTAAATGAAGGAGGTAAAACAAACATTATTTCGGTGCGTTTTCTTTGCTTTTGTAATATACTAAAACTGACTTCGAATTACCACAGGCAATAGCCTGTATAACCCATGCATTGCAAACTTATCTATCGAGACAAAATGAAGGGCAAGAATCATGTGTGGGATACGTGTCATTGCATGCCATACAGAAAAGAAATTGGAATAATTCAGCACTCAAAAACACCAGTTTTTAACAGTCATTCTTAGGTTCTTCATCATGCATCTAGTGCACATTATAATTCTAACTTTGAAACATACCTATATGGTTTAAATATATATAAGTTTGACTCACACAAGAACTCTCAGCTATAATAACCTTAACAGGCAGTCGAATCAGTCCGAAATACCTCCTCACATAAAAGAGCAATTTACCTCGCGGGGTTAAAATTTCTCACATACATGCACTATTCACACATAAAAAAGCCAAATAATGTATGCAGGCACTGACCGCCTTGAAAGGTAGTCAGCTCAGCAATTAAAACGCAAACTGGAGCTTTATATTTGGCAGTGCAAAAGACCCTTCTTTATTGCATCCGCGCTATTAATAACAATCACAAATTAAACAAAGGGCAAGATCATGCATAGTTTGACTTGAACAAATATTTGCTTTTGCTCTTAATTCGGTTCGAACCACAATTACCACAAACAACTATCTGCAACAAACAATTATCTGCAGCATTCTTGTTAAATTTTGCGCTATGTATAAACCTAAATAGTTCAATAAATAAACGACAGTTTCATAGTGGCTATATAGCTAGCTATACGTTATTTAAGGATTAAAGCACTCTGTGAGTGCATTATCGGGTTTTACATGCACGAGTTCACAAACAAGGAACGAGAAGTTCAATACTGCATGAGGCGAAGCCGAGTGCAGTATTGAACTTCGAGTTCCTTGTTTGTGAACGAGTGCATGTAAAACCCGATAATACACAAACAAAGAGTGCTTTAATGCTTTTAATATTCATTTTGAGTAAACTCGTAAAGACTTTATATCATTTTAAAACTTAAATAAACAACACATGCGCACCTTTAAATACTAAAACACCTTAACCGGTTGCCCGTTTAGTATTTTTCGGTGTGGATTTATCTATAATTACATTAATTTCTTCTTAACTAAGTTCGGCAAATTTTTTGTTTATTGCCGCCATTTTGATCGTGCAATAAATCCTATAACGGCACTGCCGTGGCGTTGTTGCTATATAAAATTCACTCACGTGGTACAAATCGACCAATCAGAACGTAAGTTTACAAAAAATGAATATTAAATGAAATTATATGAAATTATAGTTCCATTAATCCGCACTAAGTAAGATGGCACGGAAAAATTCTGGCAAAGAATGATATGCTAATAATGAATGTTTATGACAAAAATGGTGAAATATTTTCGTGAGGTAAATTGTGGATTGCACGTTCCGTTCAACGAGTCGAAATTCGTGATAAAATGCATGCAAGCTCGGTACGATTAAAATTGTGAGCGATTGAATTCAGTGAAAGTATAACCTGCAATGAAAAAAAAAACTATAAACTGATAAACCGTGAACTGTCATAAGCCATGCATGCAGAAAAAGCAGAGCCTGTTTGAAAGTGGGGGAAACAGGACCACTGCAAGAACGGAACTTTATCTGCCAATTTTACACCGAACGCACAATTTATCGTATGCACTTTTTGTCCGAATGGGGGAGGGGGGGGGGTGGTGTCGAGCGCAAAAGGACATTATATCATGCATCATCATAATTATTCAAAATAATTAATAATGATTAATCATTAATGAAACGTTTTCATTATACAAACCGAAAATCTAGACTTTAATTTGATCCGTCGTATAGGGAAGACTGAATTCCCATGCACCTGCACATTGTTAACACCACTTAAACAAACTCGTCATCAATTGTTTTTCCTTTTGTCCCGCCGGCATCGCAAAAAGTGGGAAAGTGCGATTTTTCTCAAAATATTCAGTACTTGCTCATTTTTGTATCAACCAAAATATGTCAACAGCGAAAAGGTTGATTTGTTTTTTATGTTTAAAAATCACGTTTGTGACGTCGACGCACAATTACGCGATGAAGTTCAAACTTTTTTAAACACCTTCCGCAATTACGTTGTGCGATATTTAAGAACATGTTTGATATTTGCTTTCATTAATTTCCACTAAATTCAATAAGTGCGTGGAAGCATACGTCAAGTGAACAATCAAAGCTATCAAATTTTATATGGCCTTTCTATGTAAGTCTTGCGTAGTTAAAACTCACGACTACAAATGCTTGTCAATATAAAAGTCCCTTACGGATGGGAAAAATGTATGAAAAGTTTGAAAGATGTGAATTTTAATCCCGGGAATTAATTCCCAGTTTTGGCTTCTTCAATTCTCACTGCGCTGTTATACAGGGACCATTTCAGCGTGCAGTATTGCACACTTTGTCCAGTATTAATAGGAAAGTGTGCATGCAGTATTGAATGTAAGTGTGAGGGTAGGCCTACTGAAATTTAAAGATTAAAAGACCAAAATAATTGAGTTTTAAAAAACTGGGAGAAAAATGTATATATTATAGCAATTAATCGGTATATATTTTACTCAAACTTATGGGTTTTTTCAACCATGGTTGCATTTCCTCTCAATTTCCCTGATGCCCTAATGTGTGCAGTGTTGACATTGCTTTCAATAGGCGCTATCTCATTCTCGGGAATAGATATTGATGATGCGCGTAACGTTTAATCGTAAAAAATAATTAATATAATATACGCTGAACGTAAGACATAATGTAAATGATCGATCACTTTCTAATATTTGCTTTTGAGAAAGAAAGAGGGCCTCTTTTCATTATGCTATATGTAACGAAGTATACTTAATATAAGATCGGACAAACAATATTCCTAGCTCAATATTTGCTTACTTTGCTTACTCAAGACAAAACGTAACATCTGCCATGCGGAATTATGACGTGAATATACACTGTGCCTTGTGATGGGGAATTCCAATCATGCACTTAAACTTTACTGCAATGGCAATATAAATAAACTAAAGTTACTTTCATGTAACCACACGCATATATAAATAAAAATGTGCCTGAAAAAAGGTAATGTTTGGGAAGTGGCTCCAAGTATACTACCTATAACAACCACGACGTCCTAATAAAGAACACTGCATCATTACGACCAACAATGCTCACAGGACGAGGCGAAAACAATTCAACATACACCACTGTATCTTACAATTCTTATAGCTATGACCACGGATTCGCGAGATGCTTGGAGAGTGCAATACCGTTCGCATTCGTTAGCTGCACGTTAAGTATACGCGGAGGGTTGAGCAATCTGGCACACATTGTTTTTCTTACAAATGTACGTTCGGAATAGCCATAGGAATCATCTGTACAATGTTCAGTCGATTTACCTCTGTACAATGTTCAGTCGATTGTTTTTTACAATTTCCTCTTCGCACAACAAGTGCATGGTCTACCGTGCAAAGATTCCCTCCACAACAAGGACGGAGGCGGAGGTAAGCTTCCTTAATGCATTTTAAGTCTTTTCTTCGCCACTCTAGACAAATACATATTCATCAGGCATCCATTTGTCTACGCTTTTCGCACATGTTTCGTTCATATGGCTCTTTGGCGTATTTTGCGGAATTCTTCGAGGCGTTTTCGATTTCCAACCGAATATCTAAATGGTTGTAACAGTGACAAGGGTATTCGTGCTGACCATAGCCTTGAAGCTTTTGATCTTCACCTTCGCAAGGCAGCAGGACCGCTTCGGTTCCAATCAAGGCAACCAAGACTATTGGCCTCGTTATATCGACATTATATCGTTTGCAATACCTTGCGTTTGGAGGAGATACTAGAACCTACCAAACCAACATAAAATGGATTAACTTGACTGTCCAAATCCACACTTGCATCAACCCTATCATCTTCGTGTTTCGCACAAAAGACGTGAGGGTTGGTGTTAAAACGATGCTGAGAATTCTTGGTGGTTGGTAGGATAGTACCGCTTTTATCCGATCGTGGAGAGAGACAAGCAATCAGCGAAACGTCGAATCATTTTGTCAGATCTGGTGATGGGATAGGGAGAAATAACGAAACGACGACTTATACTCATAGTTTTAACCTCAGCATCACAAATAACGCTGACAAAATTGTTCCAAAGATAAACGTTGTCGGCGAGGTAAGCATGCAACGACGGTAAAACTGACCCCAAAAGCGATATCATAATGGTATTGTGGAAAAGGACAAAACTGACGAATGTACAAGAGATAAGAATAAAAACGAATTAGCTAAAAGTGTCGTCACTGGCTGACATGAGAAAATAGATACAATCACGCAACTCGTATAACATCACTGACCAGTATAACATCTCAGACTCTTCTTAATCTAAACAAGAAAACGGGTACATGGGTATCTTCTAGCCTAATAGTCATGTACTTTTAAAGCACGCAGGTTGGAAGTTTGATATGTGAGATATTGTTTGATTTATCAATAAATGCATGGCACTCTTTGAAGTTAATATGTTAACTGTTTCAAATAGGCGAGTAAGTACATATACATGCATGCTTGATATTATTATGGAGTTCCTGAAGGATATACTTTTGAATTTAGTCATTTCAGTTATACATATATAACAATCATTTTTTTACATGAGTTTCTTTTTTTTGTTTCAGTAAAAGTAAAATTTGGGATCCACAAAAGAGCAGGTTTTTCGCGTTCAAATCCACATCTATATTTTCATATTTTGTGGCTTCATATTGTGTTGATAATTGCATGACCTGAAGTTTTACTCGAAATTTCGCAGATTATTACTGAGAGCTGCTTCACTATATATACTATGTTTAGCCTGACAGATATTAATATTTATCTCTTGATAATAATAAATATATTATACATGCTTACAATATATAACATATATTCATATATTAAGGACATATCTGTATTATAAATTGTACAAACTTTACCATGCTGATTGGGGCTAGCGTGCTCAAAATAGTTTTCAAGTTTATATAATCTTATATACCTTACTCAAAATCATGCTGGCACATCGGGTGTGTAGCCGGCCGGTGTTTGTATGATGAAGACGCTGGAGTAAAATTTTTCTTCCGGCTCTTGTATAAATAACATATGCAATATATAAAAAAGATTACTAGCTGCTAAGGTTGTATTTTGTGTCAAAGCTCAATGCATTCTGTATCGGTCTATGTACATATAGATGACGGGGTTGACATGATTCAAGTTTTGCGGCGGGAATAATTAGACCAAATAGTCGACTAAATTTGAAAGCGCGGCTAACCGAGAACAAAAGCGAACGACACAGCATGCAAATGTCGGACTTCATTAAAACCAATGACACCGCGACACACTAAACATTTTGGCTCTCTGCAAAATTTAGCTCTCTGAAATTCTTTTATCCCGCCAAAAAGTATATATAAACAACGCCATCATACCATAACAACGACATCCAAACTATACAATATGCGAACAGTTCGACAGGATAGAGCGATTTTCATAATATTTGGAAACAAGTAATCTACCTTCGGTAATTATTGCAGATTTGTGGCAAAATTTAATAGCAATGCTCTCCACATGTGCAGTGAATTTACGCAAAAGCAAACTAGATTGATTATTTATGACTGTAAATATTTGCCCTGCGTTTATAAAAAGGCCGTATATATGTAGACCTACGGTTAAACTATTGAGATAATTGAAAGCTTTTGGTGATGTCAAAAGGAACTTTAAGGTAAGACCTGATGTAAGTTTTTCCGGCGAAGAAAACGTATATAGCTAGTGTTCAAATCGTACGAGGATGCGTTCGGTATATGCAAGAAAATCTATATGAGCTCGAGTGCTTCGTAACCTTTAATATACCAGGCAGTCGAACGAGATTGAGAGTTCTATACATACATCCCATGCAGTGAACTATATATACGTGGTTTGAAATGTAAAGCGGCCAAAGATTACAAAGATTTTTTCATGCATCACTAACAGTTATAAGAAGCCGCGACCAGAGCAGGTATATAGTTGTGATAATACAATATATAGTAGTATACTTTTATAGACTTTGCATTAAGAAAACATACGGTTATAATAGCTATATCAAGACAAGCAGAAATTTCGAGTTTTTCTAATTTCTGCTCGTGTTGACATAACATAATATATATTTATATATCAAAATGTAAACATTTTTCTATAGCCGACTGCAAAATAATGAATCTTAAGCGTGCAAGGCATGGTGGTATATACATATGCATGCATGTGTATATACAAAGAAACTTAAGAAGCGGGGGATTTCCGGGCCATGTTCTCATTGAAGTTTTCAGAATTATTCCAGAAAGTCCAGAATTAACAAATGCTATACTATAATAAATCTAAAACCATGTACAATGTCTCGCCTTCTATACTTCGTTTACGAAAAAAAAACATCTATAATCCATACTATGGATACAATTAGTTTAAAACGAGTGCAGGCAATATAGTTTTAATCAATATCATGGCTAAATTTTAAAACATAATTCAAAATTTGAATAGAAATTAATCACAACTGTTAGCAAAAATTCTACTTTCTTATGAGCGACAAGGTCAGTATAACTATACACTATAAGCGGTGATTTTTTAGAAACTCGAAGGAAGAAGCGAGGATGTAGGAAGAGATGTCAAACATGGTTTGTACAAAAATCAATGGTACTTTTCTCTTGAAAAACGTATCTCACTAATAATTTTGTATACAAAAATTTAAATCAAGAATGATTTGCGTACATACGATGTTCAAGAAAAATACTGCTGCTGCATGTCAGGCATGCTGTGCCGTGGACAGCTTTTCGACTCGTAAATGACATCGGCAAAGATTCTTAAACATAACTATAATATTTGCTGATTTTGCATGGAAACAGTATCTAATATCTATTTAACACTTAAGAAATAAAAAACATATTCGGTGTTTCTATACAGTTATAGAAGCACGCGTGGAAGTTTGGGAGAACAAATCACGTTATTTAGAGTTCTCCCAAACTCCCACAAGTGTTTCTATATAACTGTATAGAAACGCAGGAAAAAATATTTTCTATTTCTTTTATAATATAACTCAATAAAAATATTATAATGCAATTCAATTTCCAATTCTCATTACTTTACTTCGCTTGTCAAGTTCGGCGGGAAAGTCACGCTTTTCGACCAATCAGCACGCGCGTACAATCAATGTCTTATTATAATATACTATAAGCATTCTGTATGATATATAGGAAATAACTATACAGTAGCTAAATAGATATAGTGTTAATTCTAAAGAGTTCAACATCCTTCGAAAATTTGATTAGAATTTAACTAAGTCCATGAGGTCTAGACCAGCTTGCTTTATTAGACAATTATTTATAAATTCCCTCCCATGGTTTAGCGTCAGTGATAACGAGCTAGGTATAATTATCCCTTCGAAAAACTCAGAAACTCTTGCAACTGTTGAAAATGTGGGACCGGTGGGATTATTTTCATGATCTTAGAAGGCAGCGACTTGTATAAGTAGAATGTGCTCTTATTTGCAGCAATCTTTAGCATCTCTAATAGCATGTGCTCTTTATCTGTAGTAATCGTTTCATCATTATCATGATATTACCATGCATGGAGATCATTTATATGTGTCATAAACACATTCATATAGTCGCGTATGTATGTCAACCACTTTGTTTCTCGCACACTTTACGAGCTTGTACTCAACGCGTTTTAAACTGGCATCGAACAACTGACAACACGTCCATGCAATGCTTGACATCGTCTATGATCAGTATATGTACATCTAATCATCTAATATAATATGGTCTAATCTAATCTAATCAAACCTAATCTAATCCTTAAGCCAAATTTTCTAGTTTACGATCGAAATAGTAAGTAACTGGCGGATTTGCCGCTGGTAGCTATCATTTCTTAAGCGTGTTTTATAAGGTAGCCTATCTGTGTGTAACGTAGTTGAATGTTCCTCGTATTGAGTCTGCGAAATTTAGTCTGCAAAACACCACATGCATGTTGCCATAGATAAAACTGTGCCTAAAAAACTTGAAAGGTTTTAAATGCAATATTCGCTAGTTCATTTATTGCTTGTGGCGAATATACCAATCGAGTTATAGACAGACTTTGACAAAATAATTTCTATAAATTAACATAAGGGTTACCTAATTGTAATATTCCGACCATATAAACTAATTAAAACTGAAATATTAAGAAAATTTAGTGTGACAAATTAAGCTCGCGCTCAACGAATTCGTCTTCGGCATGCGTCTGTAGACTATAGACTATATTTCAATTTATACACGTAGCTTTATTCCGCTGTAATGCTAAAAACTATCAGCTATACAAACTACTGCTTGCGTGCCAGACTTTTTCCACAAAAAAAATACCCCAGAAGCATGCATATTTCAATGTTTGTTGATATTTGTATTATCTCTAAGCAAACACCTTTGTCTATTGTGTTTCACAGGTAATTAATGCCACAATTAAACTACATTCCATTCGACTGTTAAATCCAATTCATATCGCAGGGATTCCTACTTATATAGTTTCGGGAATTGTAGCAATGTCCATTTCAAACACCAATTGAATTAGCTTTTCCCGAAAATTACTGATGGAACTTTTAAGTGCTAGGTCTTCATAAACACTACGAAATTTAAAGATTTAACATTTTTTGAGATATACTAAGATATAAATATGAGCTGCACGGTATAATTTTTAATAACAGTTTATTATAATTCTCTTTGTCTTATCCGATAAGTCCGCCGTGGTATTATCCTGTGATTTCTCGTGTTTCTTGTTTAACCTTACTGGGAGTAGGGCATGAAACATATAATATAATATTAGAATATATCATTTATATAAGTTGTGCTGCTCGCCATTGTATTTTTCTCGACTGGCTCGGAGTTTCTTCGACTGCGTGAAGTTTCTTCCACTTTTTCGCTATAAATTGGTTTGTTGATGAGCCTATAATTCCTATAAACTCAATCATCAGCAACAGTTTCAATCATGTTGGTGTAGCTTTTGAATAAATTTGTGCCATAGTTTGCATGGTTTCGAATTGCAAATAATGAACTTAAACATAGATTATAGCCCCGTTTACACTACACTCGATTTATTGGCACGGCACGGCTAAAATGGGGACCCGTGCCCATTTCATCTGTGCTCGGCCTTCGTTTTGGTAGCCTGAACACTTATAAAGTTGGGTATGGGTACCAATTTTAGCTGTGCCGTGTCGATAAATTGAGTGTAGTGTAAACGGGGCTTATACCTTCGTTATCATTAGGTTCGGCACATGAAAAGTTCAACGTCTCAAACGGGCGCGAGTCGAGTTTCTGGGTTACACCCTTATAAGGACGTCCTTCATAGGGAAAAAAGCGGATTGAGGTCAAATTCGGCTTCAAGTATGAAAGGAGTGTTCATAGCTATAAAGGTAGCCTACTAGCTGTCTATTTAAACAAAAAAGACACAAATAATAATATAGCTACCTATATATTTTGGGAATTTGGTATTAATTAACGTCTGGTGAAGGACCTACAGCCCCTCATAAATATTAGTACTCAAGAATCCTATTTTGCGGGCAATTAGTACCAGCTATACACCTCATTTCATCATATTACTTTGTAAACCATACGGCATTTGTATATATACATATATATCGAGGCAACTATATATAGTAGCTAATTTCTTCAATAAAGTATAAAGTATTGATAAAATGCCTCTTCCTTGTGCAGTTACATAGGTTGTTGTTTTGCAAACGAGATGATTATGTGGTTTGTGTGGGAAACTTGCTGCTTGTTATCACGCTACTTTTTTAATTCACCCAAAGACAAAACAACATATTATATAAACAGCACTTTTTGAAGCAGAAAAAATTATTAATAACAAACATTAGCTGGCCGCGTAGTCATGCAACAGGAAAGAATGTCTCACATATAATATTATAAAGATGAAAGAATAATTTTGTACACGTAAAGTTTCTGATTAAGGTGGTGTAACGATATAAAGGTAATGTACTGCATGCATGCATGTGCAAGCCTATATTTAACGGTTGTATACTGCATAAAACGGCCTCGAGATAAAATTGCAATTAGTACAGACTTTTTTCTTGCAGACTGTAATCACTGTAAGATTAAGATAATTTTCAGGTTTCCTTATATAGCATTGAGGCCCATATATATAACGTTACATCTTGTGTGATCGGTCATATTTTGTCATAAAGATATATCAATTTTCGATCGGGATTATATTACAAGCATCTATATCTTCATGCATCGAGGTAAGAAGCTTCAGAATCTATATCTTGCATACAACCTAAGGTTATATATAACTTTTTAGATGACATGGATCACTACATGTTTGCCGTTTTCGTTAATTTAGCTGCAACTATAAGTTTTTTTACTCGAACATGCGTGTATAACTCAGACGAAAGTAATGAAAACGTACAAAAAAAAATTTTCATTTAGGGCTTCATTCTTTTTTTAACAACGAATCTTTATTATAGTATATTCCTTCCTCGCTCCGCGATATTCATCACACGATCCTCGTTAATTCATTCGGTGCATGGATGCAATTTCAATCACGCTAACGTTACATGACAGCCATGCGTTCTTGGTCATTAAATTATGTCCACAAAACTCAACGTTTATTGACAAAAAATATCATGAAGTGCCAAAGATATTGAATAAATTATCCTATGGCGAAGCAAACATGCAAGCACACGTACGTCATCTATAAGTAAGCATTTCCGAAATTTACAGTGTTTAATAAAGTCTTCAAAGTCAATCTTGGCTTTCAAAGTCAATCACCAAATCAAGGCTTTCTAAAGATTAAAAAAAATTGACCGTTAAACGTTACAGCTTTATATAAAACATTACCGTGGTCATCATTGCTCACGCGGTCGTTTTAAAACACCAATGTTGTGGACTGAAACATACAGGAATATAGTGTGTTGCCATGCAAATGCGGAGAAGAAGTTTCGATCAAAACAATTCAAGATATCGTCCATTCGGTGTTGAAAACTCAGGCTAGGTAAGAGAAGCATAGTATTTGCTAAGTAGCAAGATATACGTATATAATCATTCACAGCTGCATGTGCATGTATATCTATATTCTATAGCAATACGATAAGCTCCACGTTTACCTAGCTAGATCGAATACAGCCGTAAATATAAATATCGTTCAAATTCTGATAAGTTTTTGAGTTTTCTAAAAATTGACTGCAATGTCGTTCAGTAGCTAAGTCAACCGTACTAACTTGTTCAGAACCCTTTCTTATATGTTGTACCTGAATTCTCACGGCCAGATCGGGCCACACATTGCTACTAAATGAGATATCAATACAATATGTCGAAAAGCTCTCGGAATAGGAAATAACTTAGTTTGAGACAAATTAATTCTAAAATCGGTGCAATTCGTTTTCAATCATGACAGTTTAGTTGAAACTATACAGCACAAGTCACCTATATTTGGTCAACTATAATAGACGGTTTCCTGAATTCTATGCATGTTATTCTCGCGAGGTTTTTTCGTGATAGATCACTTTATACATATATATATGCTATATAAATGTCGATAAAACTGTGGCTAGGTGAAAGGTAGGCTTTGCGTTTTTCGGATATTTCAGGCTGAATCACGTTAAGCTAGTATCTATAAATGGGGTAACTAACCAAAATTTTGAGAACCCTAGCCCCTCTCTTATGTCCTATGCAACCGGTCTGCATGAACCAATACATATACAATGGTATGGATTATAGCATCTGGCTACTCAATGCAAAGTGTATAATGTATATAGACTGAATCACGAACACTGCTGACTTGTACAAACGAAATTCGGATAACATGTGATTCTTGATACGCCCGGGATATATGAGACAATAGGTAAAAATATTATATCTATAATAATGGCTATTTTAAGAAATCATCAAAAACGTTATGTGACAAATTAAATATTGTCAAGTAGTTTGATTGACTATTCATTTGTTCCAGAACTTTATAGCTTGTGTGAAATTATGCAGTGCAACTAAATAAAGTCTTTTGACTTATGTTGCATAACATATGTTCCAGGAAAGGGAATTAAGGTTGCACAAAGATCGTTTGGTTAAAACGTTGCGCCAATCATAGCAACTTCTGTTCTGTGCAAGTGGGTACCGGCAAAATTTTATCACGACGACCTCTTTAAAACGCATTAACAGAAACATAACGTAACGTTAACAATAACATAACATAACATAAAATAACATAAAATAACATAACATAACATAACATAACATAACATAACATAGCATAACATAACATAACATAACATAACATAACATAACATCAATGAGATGAATGTAAAATTGAATAGGTTTGAGTTGTGGACCTTGCGACGCTTATCTGGCTGGGTTCATTAGTGTTGGCAAAAAAAACGACGAAAACAAAGAGAATTGCATGCATTCCAGTATCTCGCATGTTTTATGCCCAATGTTTATGCAAATTAATACACTGCATGTAACTTTTGACTCATAAGATTCGATTTAATCTTCTTTTTGACACTACCTATAACAATTCATGAAAAATTCAAACAATTCTGTCCATATAATCAACGTATTCAATTTTGTGTTTACCAAACCACTAAAATATATATGTTCTGGAAAATACTACAGGCAAATCTTTTATAGAAGAGCAAAATAAAGTTGACAATCTATGATTTTCATTTTTAGTTTCATCGCTAATTGATGCTTCACTGCGCTTTTTCGATTCATGACAAGTAGTTGGTTTAAATAAAAATGGAATATTGCATGTTTATACTAAATACCGTTGAAAACTCTATTATAAACCTTCTATATTATGGTCTATATTATGCTGATTCCCATGCAGTTGCACTTTGTTCAAGGTTATTTTTACAAAGCCCCTGATTGGCCTTTCGTCAGCAAAAGCTGCCATCTTTGACATATAGAATGCGATTTATTCTTCTTTCTGACACCAAATATACTGCATGCAGCAATTCATAAAAAAATCATGAAAAATTGCATGAAATCACGACGAGCTTCAATTTTGGTATTTACCGAACCACTTGAAAAATATATGCGCGGGAAAACACTCTTTGTTCGCTAATTTATAGAAAAGCAAAATAAAGTTGACAACTCATGAATTGGTTAGCCCCATTCCTAATTAACGCTTTGTTTTGGACATTATAAAATAGATTATTTTATTGCCGTTTTTCGTGATAAGTAGTGGGTTTTAATAGAAAGAGCATTGTTTATAATAAATATTGTTATGAAGAGAAAAAAGGGCATGGAATAATATTTTTATAGAAGCTGTTATTTGCTCTTTGAAAAGGAACGTGACGTGATAAATTAAGAAGTGTGGGTTCAAAATTCCAGATTGCACAAGACGCGATGTGACAACGCGGTGGGCCGGATTCTTTCGGTTAAGAAGTAGATTTTTTCGTATCTTACGAAACACCAGCTCGAAACTTACACATGTACATGTGTACACAAGCAACCACATGTATACACCAGCAACCACAAAGTTCTCAATCTGTTAAATAAGGCTAAAGAGAAGAGATTTCGGGTGACACACCAAAGACAAAATGACTGTCCAAGTTCAATAGGTTTTGCAAATATTGCTGCAAACATGGCGGCCATTTTAAATTATTTTTATTCTAATTTTTAACTGACATCTTTACTATTAATTATTCAATATATGTAACCACTTTTTCTTTAACAAAAAAATCTGTTCGAAATATCAAATGGCATTCATTTCGCCGTGGGCAATACCTAAACAATCATAAGGTTTGTAAAAACATGCTTAAATATCGCAGACGAGACGCGTCAAAATATGCCATCGCTATATATTGGCAATATCAAATATATCTTTCAATCTATATAGATTAGACAAAAATTGATCAACGTAGCCGAACAGCTATAGCTAAAGAAGTGCAAAAATTTAGCAAATTTTAGATTTTTGTTGAATCAAATTTCCAAAAACACAGCATTTTCCATGCAAACATAATTCATAGCCATCTTTACATTCGAATATTCTACCCACATTGAAAAAAATAAAAAAATATGGAAAATATACAATTGAGTAAAACGACACTCATATTTCCAAATTATGTTTAACTGCGTGCACATTCACTCTATAAGTATATATATACGCGGTGACTATACGCAAGCTAAATGTACAAATGAAATAGCCATGCTAATACATATTTGTGCTTGCTTAGGTTTCATTCTGAGTAAAGATATAGTTTTTTTTATAGGAATGCTTATAAAACTATTTTGTGCATAGGTATATATATCATACGTTTTACTCAAAATTACAAATCTCTATAATAATATCTTTAATCGTGTAATAAATATCGCAAACTAGGTTAGACCGTTACAGACGTCGAACTTTTTATGCGCCAAACCTAATGTTAATGGGCTAAAGTCTTTAGGTTCATTTGAATTTTATCCGGCACATAAAAGTTTAACGTCTGCAACGGTCCGTCCTATATAATACTAATTACTGTCATATGCATGCATGGCGTCTTCTCTATATAAATAAGTGACTATAACATTCAAAGGTTTGGTAAAGCCTAAAGGCCGCCTCCGACGTCCGCTCTTATAACACGACAACCACACGTTGTGTGCCTGAAATTCACTGTGAGGAAAAGTAAAATAAGAAGAAAAACGCCGTCTTTTTAAACAAAACTATATATAGATTCGGATTGGAGCAACAAAGGCGCTTGAATGCATGTCGGTAAACCTTCGAAGACACACGAAGTGTCAAGAAGAGCAAAATGAAACTATTAAATCATAAAGTCGACCGGCAGACAAAATGACGATGACTTTGATGTATTTCAATGTCCATGAAATGAGGTCGAAAATTTACACCTACTTAGCGCCTTTCTTGATTAATCAAAAACGTCATATCAAGATGGCCTCATTCTATCGAATTCGCACGCGTCTTCTTTAAGACTCTTTTTTCACTCATCGCAAAGGCGCAAGTTCGCTGCAAGGGTTTTCATCCAACGAAAATGCTTTTATAGGTTGATTGTAATTATATATTATATTACTCGCAGCGAGCTTGCGAGTGCATGGGTTTTTGCGATCAGTGGAAAAGGGCCTTTATGCTCCCATTAAATGTGGACTTTATTAAAAGTCATTTCTATTAGACGAGTAGATAATTTTTTATATAGCATCGCTTATTGCATGGTCTATGGTATATTACCTAACACCCGAATTGGAAGAGCTACGAAAAATTCACGCTGCGATGCGCTGTCCGCAATCAACCTGACTACATGTAACAATCAACCTGAGTACACGGCCTGATTGCAGGTTACACAACCTTCCTTTTTAAGACTAAAAATGCCGAAAATATAACTCAACTCGACATTCTATTCAATTTAAAATTAAACTCTATAGAGTATAGTACTTAAAACATGTTTAAACTATATCCTACAATTATATATAGTTACTAAACAGAACGGAAGTCGCTATATACATTATGATTACAAAAATAGCAGCAATAGTGCTTAAATTTCGAAAGGCATTTTGCAGTTCGCATCGTAGGTCTCACATCCCCCGCTATAAATGCTGTAAAGCGAGCGGCAAACTTGTCAACAGGACTTTAATCAAGCATATTTATTAAGAACAATGTTTGCAGACTAATTTCCTCGCGCAAATAAGATCGGCCCGTAGCTGCTGTCGAGTCTTTCCAGTAATTATAAATGCCCCCGTATTATTCGACTTTAATTTTTCACACTTTGTGTTTCGCGGCGACGACAATTTGTGTTTTGTTTTTATTCGCGGACAAAAAAAAGGCATGGAAGCGGTTCAAATCATTCGGGGGAGTTAGGTATGTATCACGATAGATGAAAAAACAATAATTTATCATATAAATTGCAGCAGGCCTGTTTCAATTAAGGGATTTTGTCCATCTGTAATCTTTCATTAGAAGGTTCATGCATATGTAGACGCTTCTATATGAGCAACACGTCGAAAATTACCGTGAACGTTTTTGCGGTATATATGCATGGTAACGTAATTCTTGTTGCTATAATGACTAATGTGGTAATTCCTAGCTGTGCAGGGAAAATCAAGTGGACTGAGTATACATATCACATGTATATTTAGTTCGTGCACTAACACAACGGTTCTCAACAAGCGATATAGCTACTTCACAACAATCAACATTACAATTTACAATAGTATAGGCTATAGTCTCTTTGACCTAATTTGTAAAAGCTGAGAATTTCAGAATTTTACAGCCGAAAATGCAATTAAGTCTTCACCCAACTAACTGTTCGCCCAAACTGTTCTTATGTTGAGAAGTTCAAAACTCGTCTCGCGCCATAGACCGAGAGTAAAATGCCTTTCACGCTATACGACGTAAGCCGTAACCGGTTCTGTTGAAATCAAAATCCACAACCATGCATGTAGCTTAAGGCTTTATCACATGGAGTTTGACTATATGTCCGCCTTGCCGTGATAGACTTCAGTTTGTCAATATCAAAAACAATTCCTTACAAATTTAATTCCGTTACGATGACAATTCAAAAATATTTCATTTGTTGCATCAGTTTAATTTAATTTGTCGGGAGACTGATATGACGAAGGCTTTGCGTTTGCAAGGTTAGCGTGACTATTTTCGCCAGTTAGGTCTCGCGTTACGATGTATTTTAATGCTTTTATATCATTCCACTCCAAACTATCTAGAAATAAAATGCTAGACGCTTGTGGATTTAGCGCTAGACGCTCGAGGCTTGGACGTTTCATCAGAAATGTGTGATGTAGTAATTCCATCAGAAATGTGTAGTTATTCCATCAGAAATGTGTGAAGGTAGTTATTCCATCAGAAATGTGTGAAGGTGGTTATTCCATCAGAAATGTGTGAAGGTGGTTATTTCATCAGAAATGTGTGAAGGTAGTTATTCCATCAGAAATGTGTGGAGGTAGTTTCCAACAGGAATGTGTGAAGGTAGTTTCCATCAGAAATGTTTGAAGGTGGTTATTCCATCAGAAATGTGTGAAGGTAGTTTCCATCAGAAATATGATAGTATCATAAATTGCATGCAACCAGTATCATAAATGCATGCAAACTGATACACTACTTTGTCACACACAAGATATTTTATAACTGCCCTACATGCTCACATGTGGCGCCCACTGCAAAAGCCTATAGATAAATAAATAGCCAATGCGTGCATGCATGGGTCCTGATATTGATGCATTCTTTATATCGATGCCTCGTCTCACGAGTAACTTCCATTTAGCCAATGGGAGTACTTTGTTTTTAACGTTAGCATTGTATAGTGATAAGTATGTCTTTAACTCGTAAGTTATAGAGGTCATATCAATTATACATACAAGACTTCGTTACGCAACATATTCAGTTGAACTTTATTGCGTGAACTAAATTGCAATACAATCTTTGTAATTGGTGTATATATACGACGAGTATATTTTTCTCTATATCTAGAGGTTGCCACTATGCTGCAAAGAAAGCGGAACTATTTGGCTTGTTTCATCTTAATGATCTATATAATAATCCAAGCCAACGGAGAGAATGAATCCAGGTATAACATTAAA
Organism: Dendronephthya gigantea; assembly: GCF_004324835.1. Lineage (NCBI taxonomy): Eukaryota > Metazoa > Cnidaria > Anthozoa > Malacalcyonacea > Nephtheidae > Dendronephthya > Dendronephthya gigantea. Next base: position 647,995 of record NW_021163028.1, on the reverse strand, counting down.
CGATATATGCATTAAACGATTAAAACGTTACTTACAAAGTGTGAAGTATTCAAGACCGATTCGCTTGAAAGACAATGATTATTAATTTAAAACGTGAAAACGAATGAACTTATAATGTGCCATTTTATGCCTAATAAGTAATATCGATGTTATTTTGTTTTCAAATATTTAAATTTGGTTTCACTTTCAGGCAGTTACGGGCATGCTTGTACTACACGGTGATCTCTCAGTTCATTTATAAAGTACACGTCATCTTTTTTGCTGCTTTAGAGAGCAAGAATTATTGAGATTATTTGAGGAACATAAGAATGATACAATGAGCGCAAACGTTCGACCAGGCAAAAGACTCACAAAATTATTAAAACACATTCTGAAGAACTATGACAGGAAGATACGGCCATTTTATGGAGGTGAGCCCAAAGACAACCATACACTAGTATACTAAGTTACGTGAGTTTTTCACCAGTGCGTTTGCCACACGATGTCCGTGTAGCGGATGAAAACGTGGCAAAAATCGTCGCAAATTGTCTATAACACGCATGCGCCTATACGTTTGTAAATTATATCTTATTAAAAAAAAAACGGACGTTCAATGCAGCGTTTATTGAAAAACTTCACTTCACTTGTGGAAAATTTATTATTCATCCACTCCTCAATAATTTTACTTTCAAATTCAAGTCCGTTTAGCACTTTGCAAAAGGCAATCAACTAATATTCTTTTCTTTTAACAGTGAAGCCATTAGAAGTTGAACTAGATGTCCTTATTATATCCTTTAGTGAAATTAGGGAAGCCAACATGGTAGGTACATGTATATTCTAGCTAGTCCTTTATCCACCAATCTAATTCAAAATAACTAGATATTTAACAGACAATGATTTATTTATGGAGACATTACCATGTTGCAACCGGCTTTACATAATTATGCCTGCAGGCCTCTCAATTCTCATAGACCATCAGCCAATTGCCTTGCACCTTTAGAACTGATAGAAAGGCTCCCAGGCAAAAAATCTTTTTGAAGTATTTGGCTAAACCATGCTTAACAGAAATTTCTACTAATCCTAAATAAACCAATTAACTGAACCATGGAGAAACTATTTCCAACTGATACAGGCACACAGCAGTACTGATGGCCTGACTCTTAATTACATTGTCCGATTAAACACCAACTCATCAGCAGTGACTTAGAGAGAAGATAAGAGGGCTTCATCCTTCCTGAAAAGCACAGTGCACCCCCTTTAAAAATGTTAAGATCTAATTCGAATTCAACCCACTTGCAATAAAAAGTGCACTTCAATGCCACTTTAATTTGTTCATAGCCTTTAAATGACATTTCACACCAAAGCATTCCTGAAAGATAATTAATGCCCAACTCTCCTGCAATATTGCTCTCTGATTAGTATAAATATTCTTTCTATGTTTGCCATTCACTGCTAGCATAAACAGTGTTTACTTGCAATTGACTGACAGATTGCTTATAATAATGGTTGCCTGGCTCAATTAAATCACCAGTGTGAAAAATATTTTGCTTTCAACCAGGAATTTGTGGTCGACTTCTATCTTGGCCAGTTTTGGCGTGACCACCGTTTTGCGTTTGGCATTAATGAAAACTATACTATGGGCGATGAATTTGTCAACGAAATCTGGACGCCAGATACTTTCGTTATAAATGCTGTTGAAACTCAAGTGCATAAGCTCACCAAAGAGAACCAGAAAATTTTCATGAATTTAACAGATGGTTGGACAATGCATACGTCAAGGTAGGTCATAGTCATAGAAGCATTGTATTCAAAGTTATTTCAAACCAATGTTTTATATCATTTATTGGATTTAATAGTATCAGGATTCAGGCTCTTACCTTCAGCTTCAAGGGTATTTCAGACTGGAATTAATTACGATCACAGTCTTATTTCTATTAACTGTGTTGCGACTGATCAGTTGATGACTACGCCCAGATTGTTCATAAAGTGATCAAACCATAAGGCGAACGAGGACCATCATTTTGTACGACCATTTGGAGCCTTGTAATTGTAGCGGGTCCACCAAACAAGTATATTCTCTCGAAACAACTCTTAGATCAGTTATATAGGTAGAAGACTGTGACCTGTAACCAAAAAGAATAAAATAACGTATGAATTATGAAAACCGCCAAAATTTTGAATTGGGACCTACGTTATGCATGGAACTACTTTATGTAACTTGCATAAAATGTAACGAAGTTGTGTTTTTAAAATCCGTATAAAATATCGCGTTTTGTTGTCGTATAATTGGAGAAATACGAATAAAAGTTGCTCGAAGAATTTTAGAACCTGGGGCCGGTTGTTCAAAAGCCGGTTAACGCTAACCCAGGGTTAAAAATGCCTAACCCAGGGTTAAATTTTAAACCTTGGTTGATTTGCGTTGCACAAAGCTCGGTTAGCGTTAACCCTGGGTTAAAATTGATAAAAAAATTAACCCTGCTAGCTAGGTGGGTTAACTTTTTAACCCTGGGTTAACTTCGATTCAAAATGGATGAATAAGGAGCTGAAAGACGTAAACACGTATAATTCGTCATGAATTAAACACTTTTGAAAGGTTTTACGAATAATTTCGACAGCAAAGAATTATTTAAGTTTGACTTCGTTCGGTTTCAGCTGATGTATTGATTTATTCATCTTCGCTTCAATGCAATACATGATAAATGAATACAACCGTACAAATTGAAACATCGTAAATCGTAATCGAAATATTTGTTTCGGATGCCAAAATTCGATTCTTTTGATTGGCAGCAAGTGGTAAGGCTACGTTTGTTCCTGAATTTTGAATAATCAAAGAATGCCTGAAATTTAAAATAGATTGTTTATAATTTCCTTAATTTTATTTCACATCGACATTGTTTATCATACAAAATGGCCTTTCATTTCGAATCTTTCCAAAATTCCATGCACGGAAATTGCTGTTCAAAACAACGTCCCTGCGACCCTGCCCTCACGGCATATAATCTTTCGACTGACAATATATCCTCGTCGGGTAAAGTTTTGACGCTCGTTTATTGACCAATCGAAAACGTTCTTATATCCAATTTAGTCCTTAAAATACATTTAATCTTAGGTTAAATATTTTAACCCTGGGTTAACTAACCCTACCGCTAACCCTGCTTTGAACAACACAATTTTAACCCAGGTTTAGCTAACCTATGGTTAAGGATTTTAACCTAGGTTTAGCACTAACCCAGGGTTAAATTTAACCTGCTTTTGAACAACCGGCCCCTGAATGTCAGGCCTTTATTGTTCTCCCCTTTAGCGTTAGGGCGAAAAAAAGGCCTGTCAATCAGCCTCTTTGCTCCACTAAAATTGGCTGAATTCACGACTTGCGTCTACACAAAGCGGTCTTTACTTACATATTGGAATAGAATAAATCTATCTTGCTAAGAGTAAGCCTACAAAAATTAATAATGACATAATATTAATAATAGGCTACCTATACTATGTCCGTGGGTAGTTTTTATTTTCCATAAATGTGCTATCAGTCGATTTTTTATGGTAAATTACAGGGGCGAGTGGGACTGTGGGAATATAAAATATAACAGGACTTTTATCATCGCTTAATAGCAAAGGCTGTGTCAAGAACTTACCAAATTGCAATACTATCTGCCAGATTTTTTATCTAGGTGCCTTAAATCGTTTATAGAAAATTGGTTTTAAAATTTTTTTCGAAATTTTACTTTAGTGTTTATCAAAGCAGGTGTCTCAAAAATGATCTACCTTTATTGAAAGTGAAAAAATTATCTTCTGATCTGCTATCAAATAAATATATATTATTATATATATCCAATGCATTCTTCTTTTGAATTTTTAAGGCTCAGGGTGACAGCGTCTTGTAAATTGAATTTAAGAAACTATCCGAAAGACACCCAGGAATGTAGCCTTCCATTTGAGAGTTGTAAGTATGTTTAGTTTAAATAAAGCATGTAATATATTTATTGGCACTTATACCCTCGCATGACGTGACTTTTTGGATCCGACCAACAGGCACCAAAATAAACTGAAGTTGTGCGAACAAACCCGTTGTGTTAGTTGCGAAATGCTGTGTCTTCGCCTCTCCTTTTAAAATATTCGGCTGCTTGAATAGCCTCAGCCGGCTCAGGTGAGATAAATCTTCCCCCGGACTCTATGATCAAATGATAAAAGTGCAACTGAGGAAAGACAGCACTGCCCATGGGAAAATTAAGTTCCCCCATGTTTGCCCCAAGCCCCCAAAGTCTTCTGCAAAGCTTAAAAATGACACTTGCTTGATGAATCCTGTAGATACGTACGAGGAGTTTGATCTAATCTACAAATGGCGAAATAATGGCTCGATTTTCATTTACGACGACGAGATGGCGCAATTCGTAATGGCAAAAGCAGAAAGGGGTTTGAAACATAAACAGTACCATTCAGGTATGCCACTAAAATGGGGAAGGATTGATGATGTGTAACGTGTTGTGATTGGATAGACTATACCGAGATATTACAATACAACTGGGATAGACGAGTAATCACTGTAAAGCCTGGTTTCCGTTTGTCGTAATTGTCGTGAACGAGGTATTTTCACCCAATTTCCTGTGTTCAAATCGGTCGTTGTTGACTGCACACAAATAGAGATATTCCATCTCATCGGCTACTTTCACGACAATTTTATGCCGACTGAATGGAAATCAGGCATAAACTAAAGAAATCGGGTATATTTATTCAAATTTACCTGCGAATAAAATATCCAGAATATGCATGGTATCTGAGAAATATATTATCATAGATGATGTGTAAAAACCATGCAGGTCCAGAGGCCGGGTGTATAAGGTGGTTCACTTAACTAGCTCAACTATATTATTAGTGACAAATCAGCAAATCCATGCATTCTAAAGTTAGTAATATGTACGACTCTTGATGAACGGGCGAGGCCAGCCAGTGAGGGCTTCCCCTAGAGGGACGACCCATACATACTAGAGTTTGCTCAGCCACAAGGAGACATCGCAACAAAAAACGGTTCGTTAGTGAAATCAAAAAGGTAGCCCCCATCTCCTTTGCAGAAGATATAACCATTACCAAATAACCATTGGAACAAAGCTCATTGATGATTGGTATGTAGTAGAACGTGGCCTTCTAATTTTTTTTTCAGAACAATTCTCAGGCCTTACGGTGACCTTCACATTTCAAAGACGGTGGATCTACTATGTTTATCAGGTCTACATACCATGCATCTGCATAACAGTTCTATCCTGGATAGGATTCTGGATTGACCATAAGGCCGTGCCGGCCAGAACGGGACTTGGCATCACCACCGTCTTGACGATGGTGTACATGCTGGCCAGTGTAAATAGTAACTTGCCAAGGGTGACTTACCTCAAGTCCATTGACAATTTCGTGTTGGTGTGCTTTGGGTTTATCTTTCTCACGAGTTTGGAGTACGTTGTTGCGATCAGATTCTCACAAAGAAGGAGAGCCTCGAATGATCGCAAAAATCAGAAAACACTCTCGGATAATTTATCTGTAAGTTCTGACATTCATAAACTTATGTTCGATCACTGGTTCTATACAATTCCACGAGCATCGTCAAACGGCGCTGCTCGCGCTCACAATGCTAGCGCTCAAACTTCAAAACGACGCAATTTTCAGAGGTTTTGAAACTCCCGACTTTTTGCCTGCACGGAGACGTAAATAATGAATACGTAAAAAAAACATCTGCGAATAAGTGAAAGGTTTAGTAGCCCCGTTCACACTCCAGTCAATTTATTGGCACGGTACGGCTAAAATTGGTAGCCGTACCCAATTTTATTAGTGTTCAGGCTAACAATGGGTCGGGCACGGACAAAATAGGCACAAATTCCACTACCCAAACTTGGGTAGTGCTCTCCAGTGCTTTCGCAATTTAAATAGACTTTTTACGGTGGGAGGATGCTTTGAGTAATTCTGAGACAAAGACCATTTGAAAAGAATATATCAAACTTCCTTCCTCCCCTCGACAGAGTCAAGTTTCTAAGGAAATTTCCTTAAAAGTGAGAACGCCGGTGCTCTCTCATTTGCTGCCTTCAAACGCAACCATAATCGTGTTTTAATACAAAATCCCTGAAAATTGTGATTGTTAACCAATCAGAGTGGACCATTCGATTTCATGAAATGAATATTGTCATGATGCTACTCTGAGTCGCCAACCTGAAGCTGAAAAATTACTCAGAGTAGCATCATCACAATATTGATTTCACATATACACTTGAGCCTTATGCACAATTACTATATATTAGATTTCAATGAAACAACTGACGAATTTCATCGACTTCGAAGTCGTTTGAACACCACCAGAGTGACGTTTTTCATATTTTCTTATCAGGAGGACGAGAAACCGCCTCTAACAATACAAGTCAACCAAGGCGGGAAGCTCATGTCGTTTGAAGAAAAACCGCCTCGCTATGAATGCAATGGCCATGCTACTGCAAACGGACAAAGCAGGCCGGTGTTAACGCGAATGGACTCGGCCAAGTCCTCCTCGCTGCTTTACAGTCACGTGGTCAAGCCGAGGAGGCAAACTAAGCTCGCCTCAAGCCTGCGCCATCGCGCCTCCCCGATACATAAAATTGTTACGCATGACAATATTATTGATATGATCAGTCGAGTTCTTTTCCCAGTAGCATTTCTGATATTTAATGTTATATACTGGATGGATTTCCTGGAAAAATAGCAAACAAAATGGATACTGGATTTTCGGTAGGTCGAATCAAATTAATCGCAGATAGAAGTGTCTAGAGGGAGGCGAATATACTCGGCATGTATGCTGTAAAAACTGAAATCAAATTTATCATAAGCCATCAAAGTATGGGGCTTTGGGCAGCATAGTGGTGCAAAACAGCCTGCATCGTCGTGGAATTTTGGAATGGGAACCTGCACCTTCTTCGTGTGGAAACATTTTTAGCAACAGAGCGGCAGGACAAACTCGTACAACGGAATAATAAAGTCAAAAATGTTATCAGCGTAATTTTAATTTTATGGTGGAGGAAAGTTCAACGGATGCATGCGTGAACCTCTAAATACGTTTTAAACTTAACGATTGGCAGTTAAATTGCAGCCAACACCAAAATCGTCCATTGCAACGTGTTAACGTGCAAACGGTCCAGACACGTCGCGTTCCAACACGTTCAGTCTGAGTGCTTCAGATGCAAAAGATGCAAAACATCTGTCAGATATCAATCATGCAACTGTATTTTGTGTCTTGGATTGAACACTTGGTCGTTCCAGTGTTTATGGAGTTAACTAGTGGTTGATTTGGTACCTAAAACGCTGCGGCTTATATCCCTGAACATGTTTTCGTTCTGTTTCAGACGTCGAACATTTCATGTGTCGAATCGAATGCAAATGAACTTAATTAAACAAAGACTTTAGCTCACCAACATTAGGTTCGGACATGAAAAGTTTGGCGTCTGAAACGGGCCTAAATGGCCCTAATCCCAAAGGAATATTGATTGAGATGGTCTAAAAGAAAACTTATCATAAATTGTATAAATATGAACAATATATAATTATATATTTGTCTTTGAAGTTTGAAATTATGCGCGGTAATATTTTTTAATAATATATATATTTATAGTTAACGCACTTTAATTGAAGTTTACGCGCTAAATTAACTTATATATACACATGCATCTGTACATTGTCTTTGCAGTTTCGCGTGAATTTCGTACGGATAACGATTATTTACATTATATAATTAACGCGAGCATTCTTTAGGCTTTCGTGTTGTCAAATTGCCTTGAGACTTACAGGCGCCACTAGCAATGTTCTTCATCTAGTAGCCAAAATACATTTACAGAGCACGCCCTGTTGAGACTTTCATAAAGGCTCGTTATGATTAGGGCAATGTAGAGTATCTCCGAAAATTGCCCTAATTCTGGTTATCGGTCCAACTTCACAATTTGGATTTGGATATTTCGTCGAAGTGATTGCCAGACTGACGTCACATTTAACGCCCATTGCGCGAGGTTGTGTCGGCCGGTACTAGCGCCATGTGCCATTACACATTTCGATGTCAGCGGTTCACATCGTGCCTGCATTTAGGGTAATTAAATCCCGAAGTGTACTGTCCTTGGCCATTCGACTTTTCGCGGCTCTTGAATGTGATACTACATGCATACCGTCTCGGACAGAAGATGTCCGGATGGAATACAGCTGGTTATACCGTTATGGAGACGTAGTGTTCTTAGTGTAAAATCATTTACCCATCACAGACTTCGCTAAATTCACGGGTACTCGACAGTAGTCGGCGCAACCACAACAGGCACAACATTGTGTGTTCTGGAACTGACCACGGAGTTTAGGTAGTCAGTTGGAAATATTCCTTGATGTGTTACCTTATTGAGCTGTAATAACGTCCTCTTCGAGTGTTACTCGTGCTCGGTGGCTGATATTGACCTTTATTTAGGGGGAAATTATTGGTCATTTAACGTGGTGTTGGAAAAACAAGTAAGAAAACTATATTTCCTATCTAAGTCTTGACTATTTACTATGCGGCGAAGACTCGTGAAAAAATCACTATCGTAAATGAGTTATAGTTAACGGATTGCGATCGAGTATGGTAAAAAATGGCGCATTTGAAATAGTAGACCTACTCAAAAGTGCTTTTACTAATGCATGGAAGATTTAGAACTTACTCCATTGTATTGTATCGTCAAAATCATCCGTTTCTTCATCCAAGGCACTATCTTCCACGTGGTAGTACAACTGTTGATGTCCTTGGATACCGTGTTCAGTTGAGGGGTGATAGTTGGATATGGGCATACTGACCCCGGTGATCCCCGTTACCATGCTTTGTCCGCTGTATCCAAATGAGCCTGCGGGACGTAATTGACCACCAGGACCGCTGACACCACCCATCGGCGTGGAATGTCTGCGTGTTGGCGAGGTTTCTGGTGGCTATAGACGAATATAAGCGGTAATTTTTGAACTTCATTAGAAGGTTGGTGTCAAGTATTACGTAAACACGGTACAATAGCTAAAGCTCGGGTTTCGTTTAGTCGTTATTGTCGTGAACAAGTCATTGTGACGTAATAGAATTTTTTTATGTCTGCGCAGTCAACAATGACCGATTTGAATATAGAAAATAATAGCCCTGTTTACACTACAGTCAATTTATTGGCACGGCACGGTTAAAATGTGTATCCGTGCCCAATTTTGTTAGTGCTCAGGCTACCAAAACAATGGCCGGGCATCGATGAAATGGGCACGGGTACCCAATTTAGCCGTGCCGTGCCAATAAATCATGTGCAGTGTAAACGGGGCTAATATTTCTTATAGGAGAAAAAATGACCTGTTTGCAATGAACAACCTTTCTCGAATTAGCTGAATGATCTTTCAAAATTAAACACAAAATTCAAAACGCATACAACTTACTCGAAACGAGTGTGTTGTGTTCGGTCTTGAGTCTATTAGCGCCGCTCCCTTATCTTTGAGAGACTTTCTGCAAATTTAAGAAATTTGAAAAACATCAGTTTGATTATGATCACTTGTGAATCCCTTCACATGTATCTAGCGAGGCGAAGAAACGACAATCTACCTGGAGTCATCCGTTGCAGCGCTCGCTGCTCGTAAATTAAAATGAACTTTCGTCTTCTAAAACAGAAGCTAAACTTTAGTACGAATTAGTACGTTCCCCATGCATGCGAACGACGTTCTTTTACTCGACATTTGTCTAAAAAATGCGCCAGGAACTTTTACGATAAACTTCGCCGTCCATAGTCAACTTCCAAAGGGAAAAAACATGCATTATATAACTAGTATAATCTTGGCGATGTCTTGTCTCAAAGAGATTCATTGACCTTCTTGTGGAAACAAGACACCAAACTAGGTGGTTATATTTCTAGTCAGGTGCAATATATACGCCGAAAAGAATATATACGCCGAAAAAATACATGACTTCCCAATAATATATACAAGATAATATAAGACTTACGGCACTTCCACGTGGTCGTGTGTCCAAGAATTCTGATTTGTCGATCGGAGGCAAGGTGCCGTTCCGCGCTCCCCAGAGTTGAGGAGATGTCGATGTTGTGTTGGGGGATGGGAGACGTTCACTTCCAGTGACACTATATATAGATAGATTCAGACAGAAATTAACTCTCTGTGTCGTGAAGAAGTTAAGAAACTATACGAAATTCAACGAAATCATGTCTAAAATTCGAAACTCAACTTACAGTTTTGTACCACGAACACCTTCACCGATACCATCATTTTCCTGAAAACATAAGCGAAATTATGTAAAATATACAGTTCCAGAAACGCTCTTTAGAGTTTTGCTTTATAATTCTTTAAAGAAAAAGAGTGTTCAATTGGAATTTGGAAATTGTGAATAGTTTCGTACAAATTTGTATTCAAAAGTAATTGCATGTGCATAAGTTTACTTTCTGAATTAATTAAGTTTGAATTTTACCAATTTTCACTGGTATTGATGTAACTATATATCGATATGGAAAACGCATGTTTCTGTATATTTTTCTTACTTGACACAAAGAAATGTAATAACAACTTTTAAATTCAAAAGCGGCGGGATATTTCTGTGTTTACATTGAGTTCCAGAACACACGGACAAAAGATTGTGCAAAAGATTCTAAAACTGACAGAGGAGCCGACATAACTAGACATGCTGGCGCCAACTCGGGCGATGGAATTATTGCATGTATGGCTTCCAAAAAATGTATCAATATAGTAATCAGTAAGTTAAAAACAAAGTATTTATTTTTCTATTTATCGTGCACAAGTTTTGTCAACTTTTGAAATTGATAGTACTTGCATGTTTCCGAAAATTCGATAAGACTGTCCTCATGCAAATGCTCACCTGAAGTGCTGGTGTTTTTGATCGATCAATGGGTTGAAGTCGCAGCGACGGGTTTCTAAACAGAAAAAACACAACATGTTACAATTGCCTGATACTATACTGCGGTATGAATAATAGGCTTATTATGAAAATCTATTTTTACATAACCATTATTAATATCTATACTTTTAATCTTCGATTTCATCGAAGTGTCAAACACAAAGGAATACGACAACTGGGACCAGTCAAGCTCATGTGACCCTCACAGACAAAGAAGCTAATAACATATTACAAGCGCTCGTTACCTCCGTAGCGTTTTAGCTGAAGACATCCTTGAGTTGATGTGTTGATCAGAATTTCTCCAGCTCAACAATCTCCCCAAAGAACTTCGAGTCATGATGGCACTGCTTGACTCTGGACGTGTCTAGCCGGAAAAATTGTGATTTGGATATTATAACTAAAACCTCTATATATACCTCTCAATACCCCAAAGCCAAAAATAAGATTCTGTTCACCATGGCAAAGACAAGGTTTTAAAAGTACAAAAATGCACTGCATGCATATGAGTTTCAGTAGTGAAATTGTAATAGGCCTATAGATTAGTTTATATGGTTGAGATTTTCTCATCTTATATATGCACTTAAGCCTTTGGATAAACAGAATATTACGCCTATGCTATGCATGCCTATGGCTATGGTTGATTGTCGATAAGCATGCATGCGAATCAACCTAAACTGGTTGAATAGCTATATACAGTATGCGTACATAATTTCCACACATTATGCCTTATTCATTCACCTACCTGGCAAACTGGTGTCCCTTCCCGACTTTCACTACAATAAGAAAGAACATAATCTTGAGTATCCAACTTCACTGTACAGTATTTTTTATACAGATTTTCTCCGAGCTTATAGCCTCTAATTATTGATATATATAAGGCACTATAATAAAATAATTGATAAAAAAAAAACTTCACAGTATTTATAACACAATTTTAACCTTCTCCGAAATATAAACATCGATACTGACAATAGTCAATACATGTTAATTGTTATACTAGAGGATATCAGTCTACTTACTAAACTGTTGTTCTCTGCTTCAGAGGTAGCGACCGTATTGTAATTAAGTCATTTAGCCCATTCACATCCGAGGACTTTATGCCGGACCTCAATCGAACCTTAAGAACAAAATTTTCATTTTAAGCTATACGTTTACTCGGGGGCAATAAAATTCACTGGAAATTTATAGTAAAAAAACAACAAAAATTTCCCAGCAAATTATCTGTAATAATACAATAGCAAAGGCATACTTATAACAAATGAGTAATCTTTTTTTAAATTGTAAATTAATGAGGCATGGATAGGTTCTTTTTTCCGTGCCTTATTGCAGTACTGTCTTAAGACTCTTACTTGATACGTCCGAGCAAAAGGGTCCCTCGACGCTGGTCTTGAATCCATACTTTCACTTTCTTTGATTAATTCAGGTATGAACGGCTGCTTCTCAGATAAACTACCTGGGGATGGTATGAATGTGAATGAGATTGTGCGATACTTTAGTGGTTCTTGTCTTCGCACGAAGGTAGAACAGTGGTTCTCGATGGGAAAGTTTTGTAAAGCATGTAATAAATGCGGATACAAAATACCGAATGAGCAGAAAGATAGAGTTTTGAGACCTGCTGTCCTGCTAAAGCTGAAACAGCACGCATTTTAACTTGCCTATATCATACGTACAGTAGTAAAAAAGGTTATGTACCAGGTACTTGAAAAAAGGAAAATGCCAAATTATACAAAACACTTTCATATCTATCTTAATTAATGCTGTTATGTTATGTTACGTTACGTCATGTTATCCTTCGATTATGCCGTAAAAACGTCTTATTAAAAGCTTGAAATAGTTCATAAATAGTTGACTTTTTAACCATTTTGGCTTTTAACATTTAATAATAAGAATTTTTACCAGTGTAAAGCATAATCGAACGATACTTTGATAAATGATTAACAATACAGTCCTTATTCAGTAAAACAATATGGTTGAACACGTCAATCATCAATCATTATGGCAACCATTGCGCCTTGCGGCATCTCTACTAACACATTGTGGCGAAATACATGCACTACTGAATATTAACGTTCCAAGATCCGAATGCATTTTAGTTGTAATTATACTAACAAAATTTACCTCGTAAAACATTTTGCGAGTAGAGAGTAAGCAGATTTCTTAACCAAAGTATAATCTACATGCAAAAAGAAGTATGGTTAATTCTACTGTATAGCTATATCCATGCAATGCCGTAACTTAACGATTGCCGCTTGATGGCAAGACTCTTTGCAATTTCATTTTGTAATCTCTGAGTTGAGATAATGTTTAAAACGCAATAACAAACCTCTCCCCAAAGCTGGTCAAATATTTGACTTAGGATAGTATCTGTGGCAACAGCATTCGGAGTGACCGGTGGATACCCCATGTGATGGCGGCTTTTGGATAAAGCTTTCTTCTTGAAATCTTCTGAACTGCAAGAAACATGACCAATATTAATATATCCATAAGAAACGTTATTGAAGTTGAATCCCATAATGTACAGTGAGGGAAAATGAAATCATTGAACTTTTTATGTAACTTTGGTCTTATCCTATTAAAAATTGAAAATACTGTACCAACCAAGCCAACACTAGAGAAATAATGTTTACTTGGTATTGTGCATGCATAAGATTTTAACTCAATCATTTACTGTAAAAGAATACCTTATAATTTCGAGGGTCAACTCGAAAACGAGACACAGTAATCAGAGTGAGTTTATTGTTCACTGTATGTCTTAATGGGCTTTGCGCTCAGGAAAAAGACCCAGCTAGGGTACGAGGTTGGCATATACGTGAATTTCGTATCATTTGCTCACTCCTGTACAGCATAAGCATCCAGACAATTAAGGTTGACCACCACTCAAATCACTATGAAAAAGCTTAGTGAAACCAACCAATTACAATTGACAATTGTTAAACCAACCTCCATTAAATATCCAGTCTTTCCCAAGTTGAACAACATTTTTTAAACCCAGTAGGGGTATTAAGATAATAATACACACTCTTACCTTCCTGAGCTGTCAAATGCAAAGTACTCTTCCACACAACCATCTTCAGCGAAAACCTCTTCTTTGTATTCTAGATTTAAGTAATTTACATAATTTGCAGTTAGCTGGCAACATTCTTTTACAATTTATGGCCATTAATCAATTAACTTATTGGTAGTACTTTTCCAGGAATAAGTAAATGATTTCCATTAGGAAGAAAATATAAAAATGCCATTAAGAAAATGACAATCCTCACCTGTGGGTGCAAACTCGTCCCCTCCAAAGATCGCTTCAACACTATTTCCTAGTACAGCAAGTCTACATAAAATTGAAGATTGTATGTTTGACTTAATTCAAAATGAAATACTAGTTGGTAGTATAACTAGTATTGTATGAATATCTTACGGTTCTATTCCAAGGTGGTATAAGTATCAATAAGTTATTCATAAGGCATGTACAAATGAGTTGAATAGAAGCAATTCAAACAGAAAGGAACTACAGGTAACAGGTGCATGCAGAACCAGACAAGTTAGAAACTGCACTGTAATTTACCCTTGAAAATCTTGCATGTATCCAGCAAGATCCTCTGACTCCATGTCAACAACTGTTGTTTTAGGTCGGTAATCATACACTCTTGGATCATCCTCATCTAGAGCTACAAGTTCTGTACCAGTGTCATTCGATGGCAAAATCTGGGCACCTCGGATCCTAAAGATTGCAAATTACGTACAGTGAATCTTAATGTTTCAGAGAAAAAGAAAATATACATAACAATCAAAAGAAAAAGAAAATATAACAATTTCACATCAACATGTTAAAAAATTTTTATATTTTTTTTGAAAAGAAAAGTTTCACCTTAAATGAGGGAAACGACCACACCACTCTTCACATTCAGACATCAATGCCTCCCCTCCTTAAAATTACAATTACAACACCATATAGTAAGCACATGTCCATGAAATAAAGTCAAAGTGTAAAATTACAGTAGTAGTCTTACCATCAAAATGCTTTCCCTCATACAACATGTTATCAATTTCCTCAAACATTTTTTGGACAGATGCAGTAGCTTTTCGATCAAACTCCTATAAGAGAGAGATAAATTCATTGGGTTGAAGCCCTCTCGACTCAACAGGTAATATTGCCTGGTGTTAAACCGGGTAAAATACCAAATTCTGAAACAATTAGGGCACAACAAGGGCGCTTCATTAAAACAATATTGTATTTAAGTTTCAAACATTAAGCTGGTATATAGCTGGCCCAGATTTAGATAAATCACAATTTGAGATTAGAGATACATGTTATATGCTGTATTTAAATATATTGTAGATATGCCAGCAGGTCACTCACATTATCATTTCCCCAAGAATAAACACTACTTCTCCCAGTTAATGTTCCCGTAGTTGTAGACCAAGCATGGCTTGACTCTGATGGCAAGCTGCTTACTGAAACGTCTGTACGATGTGTTTGGTTCACTGGCGTTGAGCATTCACTGCTATCTTCAGATAGGTACAAACTACTTAGCGCCTCTTTAACAGTCTCAACATAGGTCATCTGTAGGGGTTCTTCGGCTTTCTCCGGAAGAGGCCGTAACAGCTCGCTATTGCCTCTTGAAAATCCTCGGCTAAACACCAAATTAGTAAAGGTAATGAGCTTGTGTCACATATTATTAGGGAATAGGACTGCATGTAGTAGACTTTGTTCAGCTAAATAATTTTCTGAAATGAATGACTGCAATGATCAATAAGTTTACGAAAAATTGCAAAATGTTATATGAATACAACTATATAGCTTGAATATATTATGTATAGTTGTCTGTTACGGACTAGCTGGCAGCTTTCTAAGGAGGTTTAGTATAAAGAATTGGCAATAACAAATCAAGTAAAATTTGAACCAGACAGTCTTTAATATACATCAGACATACACCTCTCAATAATTAACAACTCAATGTAGTCATTTTAAGTGTAAATTTTTGTTTTCAAAATAATTTATGATTCCTTAGACTCTAGAACAGCCTTCGCAATTTAATAACATTGGCAGGTTTTATAAACATTCCAGCCTCTGTACACCTTCCCATTTACCTATATCTCTTATACAGAAAAGTTTCATTCTTTTTTTTAACTGCATGTATATGAAAACATATTCCAGACATTTGTAGTAAAATATAAAAGTATGGGCAAAGTAAAATTATGAGATACATGCCCAAAATTTCATTGCCCACAATATAATATATACTGTCTGCAGTGTCTAATACTATCTAAATCACAATTGAGACACTGTATTTGCCCCAAAAAAAATGATTCATGAAGTATAATAGCTCATGTTGCAGCAATGACAAGCAAACGTTTCCCAATCAAAACCTTGACATACTGTTCAGCAACATTTGCCAAGTTACTGCAGAGAAACTAAGCATGGTTTTGCAGTAGCAGACTGCTCAGTGGAATTGGAACACGACTGTGGATTATTATAGTTACATATATCATGCCAAAACGTCTACATTAATACGAATAGGGAATTTTTCCCTCGTTGCTAAAATCATCATAGTTAAGAGCAACCCATTTCACCGTATCACTGAACACAGTAAAAAAATGAACTTATTGATTGTGAGTGCAACAGATATAAAACGTTTGTGTAGAAAAAAAAAATTCTATTTTATGCAAGATCTCGGAAAAATCTAAAACCGAGCCAAGATCACAATACAAAGGAATTAAAGGGGGATTAAGTTGGCTTCTTTTGCAGCATTCAGCGAACGTTCCTAAATAATTTTGTAAGAAACTACAGAAAAAAGTATGCCATAATGTAGACAAAAAAATTCAACTTTTTCAACAATTTGGCTTGTCATCAAAATCTTCAGGTAAGCCAAATTATGAACTATAACATGCATACAGCTTCCTAATAGTTTTTACATGTTTGCTTGGCATGAAGGAAATCCAATAAGTCGGTGTAGGATTATAAAATGTTGGGGAAGTATTAAAATCGAACATTACAAGTTTACAACGCCAAAAATAAACTTACATTTCCAAAGGCGAAATACGATTTGTCATCATCTTTTCAATTTAATCCCTGTATGACCGAACTTCGACAAATCCATGCTAGACGTAGCTTATAGTGGCCCGTGACAACGGAGCCCGTCCATATAGTATTCATATTTATATTCCACATATCGGCGTTGCAAGCAAGATCGCCCTGCGAAACCGTTTGATAATAGGAATGTGGCTTCTACATCTCGTCTCGGCCAAAAGAAAAGGCCTAATTCGAAGTTAGTGCATAATCAGACCGTTTGTTTTCAGTCAAAACAAGTATTCTTCACAATTAAACCTCCTAACCACATACACATATACAACAACTCTGACAACGGCGTAAATAGACATAAATTAAAATTCGGTCGCCATTACCCACAAATCAACACAATCAACACAAGCCGGTTGCTCGCTTCTGATTGGCTGATTGGCTTGCGTCCGGTTATTTTTAGATCGCAAGATTATGGGAAAATTTCGGTTGCCAAGGATGCAAGGATGCCATATGGCCAGGTTTCAGGAATGGCTTGAAAAAATTCTTTCAGCCTGGTTCTATGAAAGTTCAGCAATATTGAAATATGAACACATTTTGTGCATACGCAATGCTCGATCAAGACTTGCGAGTTCCGGAGTTCATTTTCCAAAGGGCAGGATGTTAAAAGGAGAAAGGAAATTTTATCACTTCACAACAGCTCATGATAATTAATGAAATTTATATAAATAACGTTGTTTAAAAAAAGCGCAACTCTTGCTGCCCTGCATCGGGATAAGTACATGTACTAATTCTGCTTCTTAAAATCTACATTATCGACTAATTCTATGCGACCAGATTATGTAAGAAATGTATTATATCCATACTCACAATGTGCGTATAGTGAATATATATTGTAAATATCGCATTTTATCACTGCACAAAATCTCTTTTAGGACGACATAGTCACATAGACCCCATGCACGGACCTATCATCGGCACAAATTAGTAATCATTGCACCTATAAAATAATCCCTGCTTCAGGAAATCGCCTTCATGTTGGTCGGCACCGGATACCGAGTTCTAGGAGGATTTACACGATCCTGTAACTACTTTTCATCAACGTCAAGGCGTTTTTTGTAAATATTAGCCAGTCGTTATACCACATTTGATGAGAACCTTTTAGCCTTTTTAGTACCGGTCATGGGATAATGACTGATGTTCATAGATATATACAGCTCAGTAAAATAACGAAAAACAATGTCGCCATCTGGTTAATGTTTATTCGTGTGGACGCTTAGGAAGAGCCAGAGCCTAAAGGTCGACACAGACCGCACGCGAATTGGCAACGCGGCGCGAATTTTCAACGTTTTTAATTTTTCAAAATCAAATAAATCTTAAACTATCATAATATTCTTGTAGATTACATAACAATAAAACATTTTGACTGCTCTAGCGTCCATAGTTTCCAAATTTTACTTCCAGAATTTAATTTATATGCTTTTGAAAACTGAAAATTCGCGTCGCGTTGCCGCATCGCGTCCGGTCTGTGTCGGCCTTAACTCTGGCCCAGTCGCAGTTTGGAACTTCAACGCCTAATTCATCAACTATTCACACAAAATTTTAGAGCCTGAATTTAATCTAACCTTTATTCTAATTAGCTGAAGGGTTAAATTATTAGGGGTTATTATTAATAATATAAAAATATCGGTTTTGCAAACTCTGTAAGTTATAAAGGGTTAAAGAGGCCGTCGGCGCAAATGCGTACCTTGGTTGCTACCTAACATTATTCTGGTTCTCTATGAATTCAAATCAATTCGATCATTTTTCATTATTAAAGTTTTCGAAACATCGGACAAAATACAGGTATCGATTGCATCTGGCGCCCCCGTCAGCACTTGGGCACAACGTCGCTGACCGCCTCTTTAACCTAGAGAAAAATTAATGTTGATAAATTATTTCTTCTTCGGAATTGCCAGTTACTGTTCAGTTGCTATGACTGCTGTTATTTTCATCATTCAAAATTACCCAACCATGTATCTTGCACGCCTATAGTATACTGCTATACGTTGCATTGTCTCGAAAAAGACTAGATTAGAAGGTAACAAACCATTAACAAAACTCTACACGACAAAGGGAGATACAACTACGCCCGTTAAAAAAGGTACACTCCGACATGTCCAACAAGACTGGATACATGCATGCACCAACCACCATACTGTCTTGATTTGTAGAAAAATGCTTTTCAATAAATTGGGACCATTAGTCATCATTGCTCAAGGCAAACATTCATCGACTCACTTCCACCTAGCTAATTTCTCACAACAAACATTCATCGACTCACTTCCACCTAATCCTAGCAAACCATGTATTCTATTAACGATGGCTGACCCGGCCAAAGTTAACAGGTTTAGCAGAGTTACCCATGCAGTCAACCAATTTTAAACAGTTGGAGAAAACCAAGTTACGTTTTGACCAAAAATGTTGGACGATGTTGGAATGCTTTTAACGGGCTAAAGACGCAAGCTAATATATTAGTGTGCCACTAAACTACAGTAGTTTGTTTGTCATCGTCCAGCGTTTGACGCAATCAAATGTTTCCGATTATATATCCACATCCTCCTCCTGCAAACGTACTGTCACAAAAGAAACTTCACAGATTCGTAGCAGCGCCGTTGTTTGTTGAGAGTCTATTGACCTCGTTGGTAATCGTCATTCGATGACCCAACTTTTTCACACCTAGTTCGCGTAGGTCTTCCTTAGTGAGACCTAGGAGATTCGACCCCCGGATATCGTTCTCTCGGAACAAGTCACCATGTTCCGCCATACCGATAGAGGCCAGCCAATCACAAACGTGCGCACAGGACCAATTCTCGTAAGGCGTTTCCAGGAAAGATGAACTGAAATTATAGGATAGAGAATTTTAAAATCGAGCTAGCACACCCAAAACCTATATACCGAAAAATGAGTCAATTTAGCTAATAATAAGTGTTGCGCAACCAACAGCTAAACTTATTGGTTTAGCAGCTTAATTGAAGCGACCTTTGGGTGGTTTTACAATTTCTGTACTAGCAGTGTATCGAGAGTCAGTTTCAAAAAATGTCAACATGCTGGGAACAAGCGATACAAACACAAGGACATCCAGTTAATAAATAAGTAATACCTATCAGTGGATGCTTCCAACTTCACTGTTTGCAGAGGAGCCTGCTCCTATAAGGAAAATAGAATTGGCAAAGTTATTTCCTTTTTCAGAACGGTCAACTCAGAATTATGACTAGAATTATGACTTGTACTAATATTTTTTGTCGTTTTGACACTAGTTCCGAAGGCGTGCGATTTAGTTGAAGATAACTGCTTAGGGTAATATGAATTGAGCACCCACCGCGAGAAAACATTGAAAAAAGGAAAGCAATCAAATTCAACCGAATTAGGGCTTACAAATAGCTATTTCACAGCTAAATTCACAGCCTTTGTTTGTGTAGAATCTTTGCCCTATATTTTGTCATGTTTAGTGGTCCACGGCGAAAATGAACTTAAGACAATGAATGGACTTATTGCACAATGAAGCAATCGTATAATGGAGTTAAATTACCATTTCATCATCGTCGTGGAGCAAATTACGTCGGCCTAGTGTGTTTAAATTGAAATAGATTGATACGGGCGATTCCCAGCATGACGAATGTCAACTGTCACCAGAAAACAATTGTATAACGACAAAGAATTCTTCGTTGCTAAACAAGCCACTGTCGAAGGCCTCATTTCAAAAACCCATAAGAAGGAAGGGACCTACTAACCTCCTTATTACCAGCATTCGCAGTCGGTGTTTCCACTACATTCTCATTTTGATCCTTTGACTCTGGAAGTGCCAGCACTTCCTCGGTTGGGATGACCTGAGAACTGTCCTCATTCGCCGGACACACGACTTCACTTGACTTACCTGTGTGTTAAAAAAAATTGAAATGCTGACACAAATCTAACGAGACATGTGAATGAAATCGCCATACACATCGTGTGAATTCACTGACAGTCTTACCTATGGCCGAGTCTTCAGAACTGACTTGGCTTTGCGAATTTCCATCCGATGGTTGGCTCAGATTTTTGCCAAGATGGCTTTCTTCTTTGGGAGCTATTGAAAATGATTTTGGCTGCCCTGTTTCGACTTGTTTTGATTGTTCTGAAAGTAACTTCGAGACATCACTAGCCTGGGATTGTGCAATATCTTTTGAGCACTGTTCGTTAGAGTCCATTGATACAATGGATCCGTCCTTCTTTAAATCGATTTCTTGCTTCTCTGACGTAGATGTATCACTTGTGTCTATGACTTGTCCATTTGTACTGTCCGAAAATACAGGAGGGGGAACAACAATCTCCGACGACGGCGGACGATCTAAGCTATTCTCCGTGAACTCATCTGGTGGGGGTAGCGTACCCGAGGCGAACTGTGGGTCTTTGTTGTTGGGAGAATCCTCCTGAGCAGAAGGGGTCACTGGGGCAGGTGGAGAACAGGTATATGTTGCCTCCTCTGACTCATTTTGAGGCAAAGGTTCTGGAATAGATACAGGCGGGTGGACTTGATGTTCCTCGGGAACAGAGGTAACTTTATCCTCAGTCGAGATAGGTGTTGCTGATGAAGACAGAGGTTCGTTCGAAGATGAAACATCCTCCTGAAATGCTACGGGGGGTGGTAAATGGGAGGGTGGGGTACTTTCAACATTAGGTTCTGTAGGCTGTTCGTTATCCTCGATTATAAAAGGAGGTGGGGGCGAAAATGCCGGTGGTGGGGGAGGGTTGAATTCAGATGAGTCTGGTGTGAAACCTGGAGAAGTGGGAGGGGTGAATACTGGGGCCGGCAATGAACTTTCATCAATAAATTCCAATGGTGGTTGGGCTGGAGGCGGGGGCATTTCTGAACCTCCAGGAGAAACTAATTCAAGTGGTTCGGGTTGCTTGGTTATTACTTGGGTCACTGTTTGCGTTTGCTCGGAGCCGTCCGCGTGCTTTTCGGTCACCAACGTAATTTTGTAAACGTACTTCTTTTTCCCAGACGCCGACGACTCGGGGATGATCGGGGAAGTGTCGTCGTTTGTCGTCGTCGTTCCGTCAAATGTCGTAGCAGCTCCGTCCACGGACAGAGGAGAAGTGTTTTCTGACGAGGGATCTTTATCCTTCCACGACGCAGTATCCCAATTCGACCGTTTAACCTCTTCATTTATGACGTCATCCAGCAGCTGGGTGGCCACCATCTCAGGGGACAAAATAGGGGGTGGTAGTGCCGAGGTTTGTGTTGGCGTCATAAGAGGCAAAGATTTCGGTCGAGACGCCGGCCCGACGCTGTCACTTCCAGAATCTGAGGTAATCGATGGGGACTTCTTTTTCGGTTTGGGTAAGGTTTTGGGAGGGGCTTTCCCGTGAGGTAACACTTCCGACGGGGGTGATTTTTCGCGAGGTGGATCAATCGGCGGTTTTACCCTGGAAACTTTACCCGATGGAGGAGCAACCGGAGGTTTGAACTTCGTTGGAAGAATAACCTCGTCACTCAAATGTAGCTTTTTTAATTTTTCTTCAATACTCAAAGTCGGCGGTTCTTCAACAGAAGACCTCGGCTCCTTCGGGGAATTAATATTTAGGTTTTTCACGTTTTCGTAAATGTGGGTGTCTTTTTTAGGCGCAGTAGTCATTTTGGCTGCACGCTTTGCAACCGCCTTGGCAAGCTCGGAATCCAAACCCCCTTTCTCTTCGGGAGGTTCTTCCCCCTCGGGAAATGGTTCACCGCTGGACTTCCTATACTCGAAGGTACGGCGTGGTTTTGTCGGGATTGAAGAGGCAGGGGCGGTGTTACATCGTCGTCTCATCATTTCCTCTTTGATTGATTCCTCCAAAGATTTCGCTTTGGGTGGGTTAGGCGGAGCCTGGGTGGGTGCAGGGGGGAACACTGGTACGGGCACACCTTCGTGACCAGGTGAAAATACGGGCGAAACCATTTCATCGGTACCCGAAGAAAAACCCCTTGATTTTCGTTTTTCCAGCGCCTGCGATAGCTCAGGTGAGACGGCATCTGTGTGGACGAACTGTCTATGAGGCACCACAACTGGTTTAAAAGTAGACAATCGTTTTTGAAGTCCTGGTAGCGTATTCGGCCTATTTTGTTCGCCTTCGATTTGGAGGTTTTCGTTTGGTGCTTGGGCGATGACTTCACCTTCGTCTCCAGGCTCCTCGCTGGGTTCGGGTGGCTCTTGGGAGGCAGTGGCCATGTAATCCTTTTCTTTCTTCTTTCGAAATGAAAACCGTCTCTTCTTATCTCTTTTTGAGTCCGTTCTGGAGACATGCCTCGAGTCATCACTTTGCCTAGGAGTTGGCTGTTCCCGGGGAACAGGGGGAGAAACGGGAGGTGGTTCTGACGGCAAAACCTTCGGCATCCACGATTTTGGACGGTCCCTTGCCGTTCGAGCTGAACCAGTTCTACGGCGGGTAACCGCCGAGTCATCTTGAGTTACATTGCGGCGCGCACTCTCTCTTTGCTTAGAAGGCAGGGTCATAAACCCGGTATTGTCCAAGGAGTCTACCGGGTGGAAGTTCCGCGTAGGTTTTTCGCTTGATGGGCTTGCATGAGGGCTTCCAATGATGGCACCGTATGAGCTTTTTGGTCGCCGTGGTAGGGAACTGTAACCGCTCAGCGTCCACTTCTTGTCGTTCGAGGAAATGCGTTCTCTGGGAACGGATATGACACGATCTTCTTGCACAACGGGTGCCGTCTCATCACCGTCTGAAACGGACAAAAAGGTTGATAAAATTTCGAGTAAAAAAATTCGAGTAAATTGACGATAAATGCGATATTTCGTGCTTTAACAATGTTTAGAAATTAATTTGTTTAAAAATACTAAACGAAAAACGGTTGGGCATCTCTCTTATAAAAAACGACAGTGCAGTCAACATTACAATGAAAAATTTTGCATCGCCTTGTGTGAAAGCAATGAAAGTAATTTCAGCTACAAAAAGTGTTCCTCTTGCATCCTCCAGGACTATCACATCAATCAAATTTGTTGAATGATTACTATTTATATAGTACTTAATGAATATCCACAGAGCCGTAGCTAGGCGGTTAAATTGGGAGGAGGGCATATTCATGAGGGCACATAATGTTTACACACCATAGGAACAATAGCTTTTCAAAGAAATCATTCGGGCATTAGACGAATATATGTATATTAAAGGCTAGTTTCCACTCAGGAAAATTCTCCTTTGGATCGGACAGGACAGGAAGGTTTCCTTTGTATAAACGCCGCCTGAGAACTCACCAACGAAATTTTCCTGTCCGTTCCGATCCAAAGGAGATTTTTCCTGAGTGGAAACTAGCCTTAAGATCAAATTAAGATCAAATTAAGATTCTGGCTACTGCATTGACTATCACTATCGACACTTAACTCATTGTCATTTCATGATGTGTTTTGCATACCTGACAATCTGGGTTTGTTAGTAGTCAACAAGGTCGTAGGCGCCCTCGATGGGATTGGGGGCGCTTTCTTGTTGCTAGGTCCATCGGCATGACTGGTCCCATTAACGATCACTCTGGAATGCCTTTCTTGGTTCGCCGAGGTCGGAATTGCCGTGGGTGGCATCGACGGGGGTAGGATTTCCGAGGGCGGGGGTTGGTTCGGCGGGGGGCTTCCAGAAGGCGCTGGCTTGGCGACACTGTTGCTTCCGGGTTTGACGAAATGTTCGCCATTATCTACGCAGAGCAATTTCATGACGAGCGTTTGCCCGGTTTTTCGTATCAGACTTACAACGTGGCGATGGCTGGCAGTTCTGACGTCGTTTCCGTTGACCTGGGAAATTCGAAAACTTGTTAGTACGACTGCGCTAGCTACCTTCTTAGCTACTTTATTTACACGAAAGCTTCAAGGCACTAAGTAATTTATTTCAAAAATTTCATGTTCAGTACTTCAAAACAATTTTTGTGTACGTATATTTAAAATTGTCGTGCGCAAGTCAGTGCAAAATTTGTAAATAATCTCTTTCCACGCTACTGGAGATCAAAAAAGCCAACCAAATGCTTGAAGAAATTGGTTAATTGGGGCAGTGATCAGATCAGAAGATTGAAGCTTCTCTTTGTTTATCTGAAGAGATTATGCGACGTGCATGAGCCGAAGTGTGAAATCAAAATACGGGACGGGGAGACTTTTGAATGAACTTTGACACTAAGTGAAAAATTGAAAAATGCCGTACTTCTAGGATATAATCGCCTTTCTTGACTCCACGCTTGTCCGCCTCACCCCCCGGTTCGACATCCCCAACATACTGAAGTGCTGGTATCTTCGCAGACGGCTGGAACTCTAGTTTATTCACGGCTGGTACTAAATAAATGGAAATAATTCATTCCGTTTAAAAATGCAACAAAATGCATGGGTTGTGTTAAGCATTAGATAGCTAAATATCGTACTTTTGTTTACATGAAAATTTCTAGAACATGATATAGCAATGTGAATATATAATATTATTGAGAAAGACTTGAGGGAATATCGCCAAGAAAATTTGTATGGCTTTTATAGGCTAGTTAGTTCGTACAGGCGAATTGCGAGCTGCATTTTAGTCCATCGGTCCATCAATCCAGTTAGAAAATCAGATCTGTGTTGAAGACTTACTGTTGGCGCCTCTCATTTGAAATCCGAATCCCGCCTTGACTTTGTGTAAGATGACCTGTCTTGGTTGAGGTGCCATTACAACAGGAGGTATTATAGGCTGGTCCAGACTAGTGTTACTGAAAGCAAGTGCCAGTAGAAAAATGGGTATTTAAACAGTGTTAAAGTATATAATACGGATGTATACGCTCACAGGGAAACACTTTTAGAATTTAAAAACGCCCCGTTAACAAGCCTAAAGGTCGATTGATCATGAAATATAGTGTCTGTTTAGGTTTCATATTTTGCTCTGAATATTTACTTTGTATTTGTGACTATATAACGAATACGACGAATAAAGACATGTAATATCTAATGAGAAACCCGGCCTTAATTTTCCTTACCTTTTGTTGAGAGAACTTCCAATCGAAGAAGGTTTATGCAGAGAACTCTTTGACTTTTGCTTTCCTAAAATGTAGTAAATATTCCTCAAAAAAGGCATCATAATATAGCGCTAAATAAAAGTGAAGTTATAGTGAACAAATTTTTAGCTCTTTTGTACAAAGCGCGATATCTCTATATTATATTCCTTTCTCGACTGAAAAGGTATTGACTTTCGGCGCGTCTAGTATAAAAAAATTCTTCCTAAGTTTCGCAATTTACGACATTTTGCTATTACGAGTTTCCAATTTGGATGGTTTTTAAAGCCACGTGTTAAAATAAACAAGTTTACGAGCTTTTTTAAAAATGTTCTGGAGCCAATAGTACGTTGTGGGCATAACAAAAGAAAACTGAGACAAGCATCCTTGCTGAAAAGTCACGGTCAGAACTACTTTTTTTTTAAAAAAAATAAAATACATGCAAGACTTTAACGTACTTTTCTTTAGATCTTCCACGCATTCTGCTGGAAACCAGCCGGTGTTTCCCGCCACTGATCCTTGCCAATAACCTTTCTCTCCCTTCGTTATCACTGTGAAGCAAATAACAGAACATATATATGCATAGACCAATTGCGAAACTTAGTAACCGCGCCTTCGCATAACATGGAAGCGAGGCTTATTATGCAAAAAACAATATTTGTATTTTTTGCCGTACAAAGCTATCCGCCGAGTTATATCCCGGTTTTCGCCTTTGGTTTACATATTTTTCGATACCTTTAAAGCTCGGTTTCATCGTTGTTATCATAGTTTTAAGGTGAGGGAGTTTTGCCTTTCATTTGAGGCGTTTTTGTGATGTTTTCATTAATTTTTTCGGCTGCTTTCGTCGGGGAAATATGGAAAAGACCGGCACAAACTCAGGTAAAAATTCAGTTTTTCCAAGCTATTTCGTCTCAAGTCTTGAAAATTTATTTCATTTTTCTTCCTCTTATTTGTGCAAAATTTGGCGATATATATTTGGTGCAAAATCTATGTTTTTGTGACAAGGATTATTGAAAAGTCACGGTCGAACCACCACCATGTTTACATTTCTCATTTAAAATTATTTTACACCAATTTTATCGATCGATAAGCTGTAATTTCACAGCAATTTTACAGCTCAGGAAAAATTAGAAGAACTCTGTTGACAGAAACAATCGGAGATAAAATATACAACGGAGTTTTTTGGTTTATTTTCCCTGTGTATATAGACTACAGTACATGTGATGTCATGCCGACTCAAAAGCAAAACAACTCTTCAACTTGGCACACATGCATGACATGGATAGTAAAATACTTATTACCAAGACATAATATCATTCTCTATTTTGAATTACCATTTAATATTTCTTTTCCCACAATATCATACTATAAAGGTAGCCACAATGCGAGCAGCAGCGTTTTTTAAGATATGCCTTTACATGATGGCAAAGCCGAAGGCGAAAAAAATATACAACCCCGAAGTTCGGAAGTGTTTTCCGTTTTATAATGCGATGGTGAACGGAATCCTTCCTTTTAAAGTATTCCTGGTTAACCCTTATTTAAAACATCTATTGCATGGTAGTAGATAGAAAGAATAGTGTTTTGTAGTGACACAAAATATACAGAACGTCAGATGCGTTCGAATTCGACTTTTAAATAAAATTCGGCCTTCATGTCGGTATGCAAGCCATGCATCGTCTGTACTTTTTTAAAACGAAATAAACAAAAACATTTCAGCTAGTTACTTTTTGCCATTTTCACAGTATTACTCTGGTATAAAGATAAAAAATATAGTGATATTTGTGAATAAATTTGAACCATTTCAGTCATTAGGTGTGAAATTATAAAATCTGACTGTCACTTTTCATTTAGTTTTCAACAATTTTTGTCACAAAAACATAGATTTTGCACCAAATATATATCGCCAAATTTTGCACAAATAAAAGGAAGAAAAATGAAATAAATTTTCAAGACTTGAGACGAAATAGTTTGGAAAAAACTGAATTTTTACCTGAGTTTGTGTCGGCCTTTTCCATATTTCCCCGACGAAAGCAGCCGAAAAAATTAATGAAAACATCACAAAAACGCCTCAAATGAAAGGCAAAACTCCCTCACCTTAAAACTATGATAACAACGATGAAACCGAGCTTTAAAGGTATCGAAAAATATGTAAACCAAAGGCGAAAACCGGGATATAACTCGGCGGATAGCTTTGTACGGCAAAAAATACAAATATTGTTTTTTGCATAATAAGCCTCGCTTCCATGTTATGCGAAGGCGCGGTTACTAAGTTTCGCAATTGGTCTATGCAGTTGACGAAATTTGTAAATCTGTTCAGTGACCAGTAGATTGTTGAAATAATAGCGAGTCGGTCTTTACACATACATAATATACAATCATTGCTAAATAGGCTGGAACGAAAGCGATTGCTGGCTCGTGTGAACAAACTCCCTCCCCCCCCCTCCAGTTAATAAATGTTGCTGCGACTGTAACAACGTTCTTATGTCAATGATGGTTAGAAAGGCACGATAGACCAAGAACTAATTGGAATTTAAGGTCAGTTAAGCAAGAAAAAACATGAAACTGTGACTTTTAGTTAACGTCTTTTCGAACAGCGTGTTACACTCTAAATACTGAGAACCTTGAACCTAGAATAAGAGGTACCCTTCCGTACGTGTATACGCTTAAGGTAGTTTTCATTTTTTTTACACTGCAGGTTACGTTTCGTACGCAGCGAGTGTCTCGAAATGACCCCCCCCCTAAAACGTACATATTCTCTTACCTTCAACAAGATCGCCCTCCGCAAGGGACAACTCCCCAGCTTGCGTGGGAGTGAAGTTTGTAACAGCAACATAGGTCTTGCGCGAGATATTCTTACCAGGAGCGGGTCCCATGTTTGCGGCTCCCTTTACCTCTTTGACCCGAGGAATAGTCCCTCTTTCCTCTTTGTTCAGCGAAGACAGGGAGTATGTCCTCCACCGTAGGGTAAGTTCATCGGAGGTGGGTGAAAGAAGAGGAGTGTTCACGCTTGAGCCCCCTTCGTCTCCGGAATCGGTCATATAAGAAGAGTCTGACCCCGACCCACTGAGAGTGCGCCTTCGTCGCGGCTTTTTGGTCGGGGTCTCAACAACCTCGGTCACATTGACCTATAAAAGAAAAATTATTTTTTTAAATGAAGTTCTCCGGCTGGTGTCTGGCGGATAGTGCCATCCAACCTTCTTATACACGGCAAAAAACGCTCAAGTTGTTCCCGGTTGATGAGAACAGCCCTCAACAACGTTGTGCTGCACCCCATGAAAAATTTTGTCAACATTGTTGTTCCACCTTGTTACGCTTAACAATATTGCAAAATGTTGTTGGCAACATTGTTGAGGCCTGCTCTCATATACCGGGAACAACTTGAGCGTTTTTTGCCGTGTAATCGCCCCCATAAGTAAAGATTTACATCTCATCATTTTGTGATTCACATTAACTTGTCTATCGACAAACATATTCCTATTTACATAAGTTACCTGAGGTATTATCTCGCGAGGTGAAAGATCAAGTGACATGGGTTCCGACGTTTCCGAGTGGATAGAAGGGGTTGATGACGTTGTACTCAGAGACTCGGAACAGAATATGAAGGTATCGGTGGAATCTCGATGAAACACGGAATTGGCCGTAGGTCGGCTCTTTGATTGTGTACGCCGCCGAGTACTGTACGTTGGCTTGTCGATGTATGGAACTAGAGATACAAATGAAACATATGTTCAACAAAGTGGTGCCTAATTGCACTTGACTAATAAGTATAGCTTGATTCTCATCTTCCTTCGACAAAGGCGGAACTAAATAACATGAAGATTACACAGGATAATCATAGAAAAGGTTAAACTCCTTACGACAACACGTACCTACATCCTTCTCGTTATAATTTCTAATAAACGCAGACAAACTTGCATTCGTTGCAACCACTGCGACCTATAAAACAATTGGAATGGTAGTAATGGATATGATGGAGGTGTATAGGTCAAGAGTCCCGATGTTGAAGGATGTATTCTTTACAGATAAGTCGATAAAGGTTTGTCATTCAAAAACCATTCAAATCATAAACATAGAACAGAAACAGCAAAGTATAGCTAAATGATGGACAATTTCTCGATTCCAGTCAGACTATGGGAATCTTTATCCCCAAAATGCTTCACGAAAATTGTCTATTTCATTTGGGGTTCGGAACAGGTTGTTTCACATCAATGTTATAAGGTTTAGGATTACCAAATGATAACCTTTATTGAATTTGTTCGGGCTTGTTGACTGATCCTTTTCAAGAGCTCAATATGTTTTTCAGAATAAATACGACAACACATTCTAGCCTGTGAATCATAAGATTGGAGTCTGTTCATATCCCTATTTAGATACACATAAAAATTATCTAATTATTATTTATTAAAGAAATTTTTCAATTTGTGCGTCCAAAACCATCGTAAAACAATTTACATTCATCACTTCGACCCTCGAAAATATTAAACGCTGCTGATCGTAGAGCAACATGCCATAGCGAAATTAGAAAAGTAGATTCATGCCAAAGCCAATCCCGTGGTTTATAGCTAGTGAACCTTAGAACCCCAGAGTAAAGCACCAAAACGTAGTGTTTGACTGAAAGATTTTTTGCTAAAACTCTAATTGAATTGCATTTTTTATTTACAACAATAAGTTCGTGAATAATCGCATCACCCCATATTTAAAATGACCAACCACGTGACTCCAAATTTTTTGGAGTATTCGGGTACGAGGTTGATCGAGTTATGTGGGCAGCCTTTTCCAATTTTTTCCCCTCCCCCCTACGAGAAGGCCCCACGTAGGAGGTTGTATAATGACCTGATGTTCTTACCATTTCAGCAGTCTGGTTTGCAAAATTCACAATGTCCCGTCTTGCTCCGCGGTAAAGAAGTAACTTAGCACACTCTTCCTGAAATGAGCGGGTAAAGCATACAACATCATTAGTCATTCAACACCATTCCTCCCTTCCCATTCCATCCTTTCATCTATTTCTCTCGCCTGTCTGCCCGATTTCTTCCTTCAAACTCTTCCACCTTTTCTGCTAGTCTTCCTTATGTACATATCCATAATACTGCTTGCATATATGTACCAAGAGTCCTTGTTTCAACGGTCTTTTACCTGATTATACAATGAACATATGTGCAATGGAGTATTGCCTGATCCATTCTGTGCATTGAGATCAGCGCCGTAGTAGATCAATTGCTCTAAATGTCGCACGAAACCATAGCGACAAACCTAAGAAAAAAAAACGTATCGCTGTCATTGGGCAAGGTACAGTGTAAAGCGAAGAGAGAGAGCAATTGTTCCATGAAAATGAAAGGCTCTAATCTAGAATCAAGTTTTTAATATAAGCATTCATTGGCTTTAAGTATTAGTAGTATAATTTGTTTTTTAATTTTACCTGGTTGGAATTAAATCCTCGTCATAATTATGGCGATAACATTAGATGGAGACGTTATGCGCTTAAAAACATACGTGTTGATCTATACCTGGTGGATTTCTTGCCATCCTTGTGAATCAACTATACCAAAATCAGCCTGATCACCAAGCAATAGTTCAGCCACATTTGGATTCTTGCCACTCAGACATGCGTGGTATAATGGTGTTAGGCCCTTCAAAAAAGTAACATAGAAAAGCAGTTTATTGGCTGTTTATTTACCATCTTATACACTGCGATTAACCAATAAGCATTAAATCGTCGAAAGATATTTGTGCATTTGAATTGCATGGTGGATAAAACTCGTTATCAAATTCAAACCCAAATCGCCCTCAATTTGAAGACACGTTAAGTTCTTTGTTGTAACGTTATTCTTCACCGATTCACATAGATTTTTACACAACGCGACGATAATATAAACACAAAAGTATAACTGCATAATTTTGACAGAACGGCAGCCACAGCGTCCTGACTTGACTCAGAGGTTAAAGGGAAGGTACGTAAGTAACTTTTACAACTCTTTACGTAGTCTTACCTTAAGATCTCTGTAATTTGGCGAGGCACCCAGATCCAAAAATGCCTAAAACGACAATAAAACATTAACTCAAACATTAATTAGAAGAACTATACTGCACAATATTCTATATTCAGTTCCACATAACTGTTGTAACAGAGGTCCATCTAACAATGTAAAGTTGCTAACTAACCTTAATATTATGCGAGTTTCCCGCGACGGCAGCTTTGTGTACAGCGGTGAGTCCATCACGATTTTTGAAATCAAAATATGCTCCGCCATTAATGAGAAACATGATCACTTCGTTTGCATTGTTCTTTACGGCAGCTGTGGTAAGAGGCGTCTCTATATTGGTGAGAAATCATTACGTCAGTTGGACACCGTTTGGCTGCACGATTGCAGACAATTATGGTCCTTGAAGCTCACCTCCAGTTTTCGTATCCAAGAAATTTGGATCCAGCCCTTTTTCAAGGAATTGGTTCACCTGACCAGCATTGTTCTGTTCGATCAGTTCCATGAGTTTCTTTAGATTCGTCTGGAAATGAAATGTATACGTTTGGAGACATTTTTACAGAATGTACATGCAGAACACCTGTTTCAGGAGATCTATGTATAACAACATATTGTTCACCGAAATTTTAATCAGTTTCAGTAATTTCTAATTATTTTCCGAATTTAGGGCAAAGGAAAAAGAACATGTGACAAAAACTACAAACAATATTGCGGGACCCATCTTACTATAAATTGTATTAATGATTTTATTGACTGTTTGATGTCCAGCGCAAAGGTTCAGTTTTAATGCTTCACAAGATATACAGCCACAGCCAAACTAATTTTTACTTTACCGTGATTTGCCTTTGTGAGGCAAAAGTTACGGTACGCACAGGTCAGATCAAAACGACGATGTTTAAAACTAGACGAGGTTTAAATAAAAAACATTCCCGTGGCCTGGCCGTGGTTCTCACTAAAAAAGGTCTCAGTTTAGCAGAGGGCAAAAAGCTATGAGCTATATAGAAGCTAAAATCAAAGCTTCAGATATGAACCGTGAAACATATTGGAAAAATCACGGTTTTGATTAGGCCTATATATTGTTTTTTTCAACAAATATCTTAATCTAATTTAATCCTATGTTTCAACTTTCAATGCCAGTCACGCCAAAAAATGAACAATCGTTTACGGAAAGCACCTGCATGAGCAAACATTGAAAACGTTGCATGGTATGTTAAAGAAGGTGTTGGAATACTCGGGCAATAATATCACATTACAAAAATCGATACCTTCGTGTGAATCTTTGTAAGTTTATTCTCGTCGAAATTGATCGATCTGTAGATCCGCCTTTTCAACATGAACTAGAATGCAAAACATCATGAAATGAACGTTTAGAAGAAATTGTGATGGCAATACGAAGTAATACTGATAAATTTCGGTGGTGGCTGAGTCCGAATAACGGAAAACAATGTTGTGAAATCCTGAGATATTCAATATAAAATATTTACTACGAACACACGAGTTCATGCAGGTGATTTTAACACTAGGACCCGACAGGCGTGAAACTGGTTCCCGCAGGCTGTCGAAAGGTCATGCAAGTAACTAGGCAGTAACTCCCTTTATCATCGAGATTACAATAAAGCCACGCATAAAAGAACCAGCGGAGTGAGGATATGTCCACGCGGACATCGTTTTTTAAACGTTTTTTTTAGAGGGATAGATAGACTGCGTGATCCATGCAAGCACGATTAAGGGATTTTTCGAGATTTTCAGAAAACGTGAAAAACGCTAATTAGCTTTCTGTACGGGAAACCGTTCCATAATTGTTGTTTTATGAAATCACTACGCTGAAATAACGGTTTAATTAACGTTCATAAAACCCCACGCGAAATGTGTGTATGCATGATTGTGTCATCCTGCACGGAAAATGCTAATCAGATTGCACGTTTCACTATAGTCAACATCAGGAAATGCATTACTTCGTTTCCTTTATCGTTTTGATGTTTAATAAAAAAAGTTAAAAAATATTGAACTTTTTAATTATACGAATAGCTCCAACGCGTACAGGAAGGTCCGCTAGAACACAAACACTAAAAAAGATTACCGTGCATGAGCACGTAGCCTATAAGAACTGAAAAACAGTGTCAATGATTGCATTCATGCATGAACTATAGCGATCTGAATTTATCCTATTTTATAGTGGACAGTACCACCGAAGCTATATATTAGCTCGACTTCTCACCTCTAGAATCTGATCACTTTCAGGAATGGAATATTCCAATAGCGGTCTCCCTTCGTCCATAAATTTTCCGGCCTTCCCCTGGTGCGGAGGCACGAAGAACCCATAGTTTTGTATGTCTTTTAACTCCTAAAATGCAATTGGTATAAAATGTATAACATCAATATTAACTTTTTTGGAACATTCTTTTTATAGGTTGGACTTTACATGAGGCTATATAGTTACCGTAGCTATAATAAGTGGTTTGTCTGAGTCAACTATCGGTCCTCCGGCAGGAATCGAACCTACGCTTTTGCGATGCCGGTGCAATGCTTTTGCCACTGAGCTACAGAGGTAGCTGACAAGAGCAACCGTGGGTAATGTGTATATGATGGTAACGCCGGGAATAGGTGCATGTGGGTAAATCAATTATGATTTTTGGCACTTCACTTCATGCAGGTAAATTTTAGAGGTTCAAGGCGTCTAAAATCGAGTGGAACTTGAATATACTTGAAAAAAGCATAAAATTAAACCGACTGGTTCAATTATTTTATTGATTAAAACACCTATAAAGACTTGGTTAAAGCAGCCAATTGTTTGGTTGTTTTTACCAAAAAGAATAAATAAAATCAGGATCCCGAGACATAACCAGAAATTCAAAACATTAATTACCATAAAAGTTCATAATGCCAGGATTTCGCAGTCAAAGATGGCTGCCTTGTTATAATAGAATTATTTATAAGGCACGAAACAAAATTTGAAATTAAAGCAACTTCTATCCTACATATTGCAGTTGCGGGCTTCCATTTAGGACGGGCAGAAACTCAGTACTTTTATGAGAATTTTTTCATATTTTTATTTTTAACAGGTTCCCCAGTAATGTCATTTCAGCAACTTGCTAACCATTATATTTCAAGGAGCTGACGCGTTGCTGAAATGACATTAGCTACTGGGGAACCTGTTAAAGGTAAAATAGAAATATGAAAAAATTGTCATAAAAGTATCCTGAGTTTCAGCTCGTCTTAAATGGAGCTCCGCAACTGCAGTATGTAAGATAGAAGTTGCTTTAATTTCAAAATTTGTCTCGTGCCTTATATAATTCTATAATAACCGGGCAGCCATCTTTGATTGCGAAATCCTGGCATTATGAACTTTTATGTCAATTTATGTCCTAAATTTCTGGTTATTATCCAACTTTTTTTCCAAATCTGGTGGAGTGAGCGCGACACAACCATATAGGATGAGAACAAGCTCAAGACACAACAGAACAAAGGCGAGAATGTATTGAAAGAAAATTCATTTCACTATTTCAGTTAAACAGTTTTTAACTACTGGGGAAGTAATACTTTAGGGAGTCACTTAGCAACGTCCTCGCAAGTCGCAGACTAAAGGGCTCGAACGATAACAGCAATTGTTATGCATATACATACAGCTAGCGTTTGCACTAACATTAATTATTCAACTTATTTAAACACAAACTTTCTTCAAGCCTGGTTTTCATCACTCGCAGACACACAGTCGACAATGCTCTGCGATCCATTGTTGGCGACGAATCAAGAAGAACTTTTTTTTCGACAGACATAGTACCAATACAAGAACCACTGACAATAGAGATCGCCGAATGTCTGGGAGTGACAAAAACCAGGCTTTAGAAATTTATAGGTAAATAATTCACTTTGACAACGACTAAAAACAGATGAAAGTTTATGATAAAGTGAACTTCAAAATGTCGTTACAATTCAATGAATTTTTTAAGCCTCTTTTGCCGGGTTGTTTGTTATCAATGTAAAATATTAATCGTGAATCGCTAAGCCGGGCATGGTCACGTGTAAAAATTTTTTTGCCCGCCCGTAAAAACAACAATGGCGTCGATGTCTTTTCGCGCTATAATTTTGCGTATTCATTTGAGAGAAAAATGCACACGTAAGGAACAGGACTTGCTGAAGAAACGTCGTACAGGTTCTGCAATTATTGAAATCATAACTGAATAGAAATTACTGCGAGAATATAATCGATATTGTTAATTGTCGCCATTTGTCGGAATTACCACGTTTAATATATTGTATATTGTGTATTCCTCTTTGCTTTATAACAAAACACTTGTGTATATTTACCCCTCAGGAAACAGTAAGTTATGTTTTTCTTCAAATCTCGACGTTTCCCTCGTGAAATTTTCAGAAAGACACGACTCTCTCGAGGAAATACATGAAGTATACTATTGAATTAATTAAACTGTATAGCCGTGCGCAATGAATCATGGTTAAAACAAGTTAAACTGGTTTAACGCGTTGGACGAAACAGAAGATTGATGCGCTGCAGAGCCTTATTTCCTTCCTTTCCACACACGAAAATAAGGCTTCACCCGAAAGGTGCATGATTATATTACAAGCTATGAAATCAAGGGCCAGGCACTGAACGGTATAGATTGCTACCACATATTCCATTCGTTTCTCACCTTTCCTATTTCGTGTATAACTTGCTCTTTGGCGGCCCAAACTTTATCTTCATGATTAAAAGTAAACCGTTTCTAAATTAAACGCAAGGAAAAGAGCGTCACTGATTCAGTACGATGTGAAATGAATCGGCAGAATCGCACAGTTGCAAAATCTACTTTTTAACATTCTTTCTTATATGATCAAGCCATCTTATGTAAACAACGTTCGTCTTGTCACGGAGCTACAGCAAGTCCCATACATGCAGATGTGACATTTCGGGAATTCTTTCAGGTTGGGCCTTACAAAGGACCCCATGCATGTCCTGGTAATCATACCCTTTCAACTCTTTCAAATTGTATTAAATGATCTGTGCGCGTGCGGTGGTGATGTTATCTAAAAACATGCATTGGGTTGAATTATATAGCTTTTCAAAGAGCCGTCAAAGGGTGGCTTCTTCCCTGCATTTTATCCTTGGCTGACCCTGCATTTAAATCTTGCATTTAATCCTACTTGGCTGAAAAATTTTGGTGGATAAACAGGATTGCGATCGTCGTTTTCCAATGCATCTTTAGTTTTGGAGTGAAGATATACACCTATATATAGGAGGTATTCTCATCCAGGGAGGCATGATACAGTGTTTATATGACAATTTCGCGTCTCGAAATATGCTTTATCTGGGTTAATCGGTGAGATATATAGCACTTGATGGAGTTCATAATCACAAACCAGATCTTGGCAAGTCTCACTGCATGCGTCATGCAAGTGTCATGCATCACGCATAAACATACCAGAACTGAAATCTACATTCTTATCCCGACACATTGTACGATTATTATACGACAAAATCCACTCTAGATCTTACCTCATAAATTCCTTTGTCAGGTATATTGATTTTCAACACTATTGGCGAATTCGAATGGTCTATATTGTTGATCATATTTTCGAATGTTTACGATATATCAAGGAGTTGTTTTGTTAAAAAATCCAAGTGCTGTGCTTCTCCAATGTTCCAATGTATTTCGTAATTCACAAAACTTTTCATGCTCCGTGTTCTTTCTGCCTTGCACAACTCTGCAGAGACACGAAGAAAAACAAACAAATTCAACTACACAGTACATACACATGCATTCAGATCTTGTAAGACTTTCAACAGAATACAAATATAAGTGCATTTGAGAGAACAAGTTTTGACCGTCCAATATTCACACAAGCATTGACAGATCCGAGGGAAATGTGCACTCGATTAACTCCATAGCCAATTTGGGTTACAAGTTAATACATGTTACACAAGGCTGAAACGTTTTAATGGCAATTCATGAATATGCATTCCTTTCATTACATGTTTCATTTCAGTATTGCGATGTCGAACACTATTAGAATATGTATTGCATGCGTCTGTGCATCTTCCATAGTTGAATCCTGTGTCTTGTGCATGCATGCATGGTATAGGGATTTCAGGCAGTTAAGAAGATGCATGTCCAAAACCTACATCGTTGTATCTTTTTACTGTCGGATGAAAATATACTGGAAAAACTATTTTGCTAGGAAGAAAAAAACCCTTAGACCGCCTACGCATTTTGATCTTGGCAAGAA
This sequence comes from Dendronephthya gigantea, assembly GCF_004324835.1. Lineage (NCBI taxonomy): Eukaryota > Metazoa > Cnidaria > Anthozoa > Malacalcyonacea > Nephtheidae > Dendronephthya > Dendronephthya gigantea. The sequence goes on along the minus strand of NW_021163028.1, from coordinate 609,899 downwards.
TGTATCTTGAAAACAATATACACTCTTTTACTTTATCGGTGAATCAGTGAATGTGTTTGTATATAAAATACGATTTGAATAATTTTCCCAACAATTTACGTATATGAGCATGCATATCGCTGGAATCGAGACACCTATTTTTGAAAAGTATGAATAAACACATCGAAACAGCGCTGTACAAGAGCAAACATGCCCAAGGGATGTTTTTAATTCGATAATAAATCCTTCAAGATATTTGATACCGCTAAGAAAAATACGTCGCATTGCAATGTAAACAAATCGCGCAAAATTGAAGAGAAAATGTGCAAAAAATGTTAATGAGCCGTAGTCACCATATAATGATTTTTCAAGTTAATAAAAATGCTCTGACAGAAAACCTCATCACATGAACAAATATTTTGAACGATTACATATTACGAATCGTGTGTTATACTAACCCCATGATATCGGCCTACGACGATGCGAAATTACTGCTGTATGTGTGGAACGACAAGCCAAAATTGCGGATAACAAATATTCCAATTAGGCTATTCGTTTTGCTATTCAATCTATACGCTTTGTTATATTTAAAGAACTCACGAAATCATGGGGTGAGATCGTATTTCGTTTTTATATTTTTACCATGCATCATTCTGAGATATTTAGACTACGGCGTATGTAAATACAATTCAAATTACAATATTAAAATTGTTGTACCTTTTTATGGACAAAACAACAGGACTTGCGCAATTTCAATATTTACGAGATTACATGAACTTCAAATTGCCATTACCTACACTTGCGATTTATTTTCTTCTTTTGACAGATGTGAACGAGTGAATTAGTTACGGATGTTCACAACATTCATCAGAACGTTCATTAGAACACTATTGCATCATGCATCGGAACATTCGTAATTTATCAGTGAAACGAGCCATTAGCAAAGCTCCATATAGATTTAAACGAAACTGCGTGTTTACAGTTTCTTTCACATATTTCACTTCATAAGACAAACGCCTTTGGGCAATATAGGCGGAGCTGCCCAACGCTGGTGTAGTACAATTATCCCTCCACTCTCTGGACAGCACGTATGAAAAAGGTTTTAAATGAAATATCGTTTTGCACATGCACGGTAATCTGACAATGGAGCGGCAAAATACAATTAACAAAAAAAGGCTTCAACACTTTTACACTGGACTGGCTCGAAGCGCAATGCAAATATAATCCACTCGGACCGAGGTATTGTACAAAAACAATGCATGATGCAATCAATATAAAAACTGGATTTAAATCAAATACTTAAATTTTGAGGTCACTGGTCGCCATATTGGATTTGTACTCCAGATTCAGACCTCTGATTGGCTAGATCTATATATAAGCTCCTTGGTGACAGATCTATATATATCACGCGCTGACCCACTGACCCACGCGTGCTCCCCCGCGAGAGCTTCTCCACCACTCAGTGTTCTCCACTGACCCACGCGTGTTCCCCCGCCGCGCCGGGGAGGAGGCTGTATATGTACGCCCTTTTACACGACCCAATTCCGGCAAAGTTTTCTTTGATATAAAAATTTAACATTCAATTTTTTGTGTAAATGCATTTGGTTTGAAAAATCCCCATATACCCGGGCAAAATAGACTATAACAGGTATTTTAGAATAATAAAAATAAATTGAACAGCAACCGCAGTGGCGTAGCCAGCACATTGAGCCAGTGGCACCGATGATGGACATTTTGCATAATAGACAACTTATGATGTAGGTAAATGAAGAAATAAATCACCACAGCTAAAAAGAGCATACCAAGTTTGGCTGCAAAATGTCAAGTAGTACGGAAAATATAGCCGAGCGAAGTTGGCAAATTCGTATACATTTTACTAGTGTGTAACCATAGACAATCCAAAACACAGTCTTTTGGATTGTCTATGGTGTAACTAAGTTAGTCAAAAGCTTCCAGTCGTAGTAAAAAAAGTATACCAAATTGCATGGCTATATTTTCTGCACTTTACGTTATTTTGCAGCCAAACTTGGCAATTTTACTAAGTTTAGTATGCTCTTTTCGGAAATTCACCTTTTTGTCGCCTAAATCTAAAGTTGGTCAATTATGCAAATGTCCATTGGAAGGGGGCATGAAGTCGACTGCCTTTATAGTCTGTTGGGATGAATATATTCATGCATATTCTCCCCTGTTGTGACGTAATTATCGAAAAGGTCTATTGATATTTCGCAGACCGAAAAAACCAAAGACGCAAAAAAGATTCGCTTGCGACGTTTTTGGCCGGCGGCAAGAGATAATGATCGCTATTAAAACGGCTGGCATTTTTGATATTCATGCAGTTCAAGATGAAGAGCAGAAAGTCGAAATTTTGCGCACGCATCTCTTTTTGTCGGAAGACCCTCTTGTACGACAAACATCGATTGCACACACTGAATATTCACTCTCAACTGCCGGAACTCTACTTACGGTAAAATCATTTAGCATTCAATAGAAATACATTATTAGCTTAACGCACGCATTGCTGCACACATGCATGCAAGCACGCACGTCACGCATGGAAAGATTGCGAGTTTACATGACGAAAAAGGGTACAGTCTACCAGGTAAGGGTCAACAAGAAATACCCTTGGTCTTCCTGCTAAGTGCTAAGCCATTGAACTAACTGTCAATCTCTTCAAACCAACAAATATAGTATAATAATAATACGGTGTCATGAGCAGCAACTTCGAATAGTTAATGTCAAAAGGCAGAACAACTTTTAGTGACATTTGGGAACATTGCCAGGTTGTCAGTTAGACTAATTATTCAGAGCAGATGGTCAAGTCAAGTCTAGCACCAAAACTGCAGCATTCAAAGATCAGAGTAAAAAATATTGTGACTAGCATACTTTAAAGACTCTTTGTCAGATTCACAAGAAAAAATCTGGCACAGTATTGTCTGGAGGATTTGTAAAGATAAGGTTCCAGTGGTCCAAGAGGCTGATAGATCAATTAATAAAACTTGATCAATATTCAATAATCTGAATGTGAAAGTACCTTGCTTAGTTAAATAAATATACATAAAAATATACAAATCAGAATACAATTTTGTTATACTTTGAAGCATTTTAATGTAGGGTGGTAAATGTTTTTGTAGAGCTATTTAACTGTTTAATCATTAGCACTTCAGTGTGATTCATGAAAGCTGTGACTGGCAATAATAAAATATTCATGTTCAAATATGCAAATGTTCAACATTGATCTAAATAAATTGCTAACATTCACTTCATGGCTGGCTTATTTATACTTAAGCATAAATTACACCATCTTTCTTTCTTAAGTGCATCTTTCTTATTTATAAGGTGAACACGAAAGTGTGATGGTTGGATATCTTAAAAATATGCATGTTAACATAGTTCATTTTTAGCCACATGTATAACATAGCTGCATTAAATTCACATTTTGCAGTGGCATCTGCATATGAAAAGAACTATGTATTGGGGAAAGTGTAACCATTATAAAATATATATACCGGGTACTAAAGAAATACAGCAGATATTAGTCCTGTTTCAGATTCAATGCTGTATAATCCAACTTTTAATAAGGGGATTTGTTACACTTCAGATTTACCAAGGTTTACTGTCAAATTAATTGGAATGGATGAAAATAAAATCAAAGTATATTGTAATATTGATAAAATGTCAAATTATTCTCTCTGTTTACACTTAGAAGTATCACAATGTTAGGAAACACCTCAATAAGCAGTTTCTGTGTTCAGATTGTGTCATATTACAAGTTGGCATGTGTATGATACTATGTCTAAATCTTTCTTAGCAACACCTGACATTTACATAACAGAAAAATACACCAACATCCTTGTTCTAAATTGTGCCACGAAGTAGACCGAGTATATTGCTCCTAATCTAACTTTATAAATATTCAGATAAGTACTTTATTAGCGCAGCAAAACAGGATTCAATAGCACCATGCCGAGAAATAACCACTGCGGGGCAAAGCGACAAAGCTTCAGGGCCGGAAAAATTCACTATTCGAAATGACACGGAAATCTCCCAGAAAAAGTTGCAGCATACTGAGAACAATTGACACTAGAGAGCACGGTATTTTAGGAAAAGCTATGACGGTGAATTTTGCCTTTGAGCTCGCAGGAAAGACCAGACAAACTTAATTAAGAAACAATAACAGAAGGAGATCAGAATTGTATTTAAGCTAAGACGCGCGTGTTACATAAAGACTCGAAACAATTTAGAACCTTTCCATGGCCCATATATATAAACACACTGGAATAAAATTGGTGCAATATAGAAACGAAATATTGGCCTTGAACAACATAAACGTTAAGGTTTATTCGGACGCCAAATTTCACGATCTACAACCAAACGTGAAACTACAGGCGCTATTTATAGCAATGAACACGCTTTTAGGAGTTCAAAAAAGAAAACCTTCTCCTTGAGGGGTGAATGATCGTTGCTAGAAGGCACCGTACAAGCGCGCCAAAGCAACCAGACAAGAAAGGATATCTAATTCCGCTTCGAAATAAGGTCAAAATTTTGCCAGTATTTGAAATCCACTCAACATGCGTGTTCTTCTTTTAATATTGAAATTGCAACATATATTGTGACAAAGAACGACAGTTGGAATGTTCGATTTCTCACATTCTATTTCCAAATGACTTCTTCCATGTGTGTTTACATGTTCTCATTTGCATAACTCGAGACATTTTAAATTGTCTCATTCGACATAAACAAGGCTTTTTGTCCGCGAGTATTGTGGCATGAAAGGCAACTGATAAAACTCTAATTGCTTCGAAATTAGTCCCAAAAATCTCTACAAACAATCACAGTTTGTACAATCCCAATTTTACCAGTATGTTTGGATAAAAATTACGCCGACAAGAATTATAAATTCGAAGTTGTTAGAAGCATTAAACAACTGTATAATATCTGAATAGTTGTATTATTTGTCTTAATTATGCGGCAGAAACTGCTAGACAATTTAATGTATGGCAATAAAGTGAAATCCTATTTTCGCCTACGTGAAAGTTTATAATATGTACACATTTATAAACATTAAAACGAACGCTTGCACTTTGCCTGAAGTCCGATTTGAATGTTTTAATCAAATATTTATTCAAGGATGAATACCCAAACACCTTAAACATTACACCTTGAACCTAAATAAGCGAATCCACGGAACTTCGAATTTGTCTTCTATAAGCGCTGTTTCACAACGTTGTAGAGCAAAATACATCGCACAGTGCGTTTCAGTACACTAAAACTAAAATACACGACGTATATCCTACCTGTTTATGAACAAAGCTTGTTTCAATCAGTTTACCAGTGCATTTCGCCTCACAAACACGTTAAAATCAAAAGCGAAAACCCCGAGGCAGTCCTTCGGCAATAGTATAACAAATCCGTAGCCGCTTAATGCCTAAAAACCGATATATACACCATGAAACACGGTACTCTTCGAAACTTAGCCATGTTGCACGCACTGAATCCAGACTTTTCGAGTAATTTGAGATAACCGACACGTGATACGAGATTTCTTGAGTGATCTCGAAATTTCCTCGCGTGTGTCGAAACAACTCGAGGATACTGTGACACAAAGTGTGACGTCAAGAATCACCGACGAGGCTTCCACATTCTGGAAATGCTCAAATTTTGAAATCTCCAAAACAGTGTGATTTTTAGCAAATGTAGTTACAGGTAAGAAAATAAGCAATTACGAATAACAACCTATTTTCATTCTCATTTTCAATTTGCTTTTGAAATTTTATACTAATTCGAAATTGGATATTGGTACCTACATATCTGTTCTGATTGTCTGGTCCAGATTACGGCCAATCAAAACGACCGTGGTTGTTTAAATTAACGGAACAAACTAATTTCAGAACTTTGCAAATAATTAAAAATTCTGAAACTAAAAACAAGTAATTTCTCGAAATGAAATTGAAAAAATAGCAGGATTCGTCAGGCTCAGAATATACAAGAGGTAAATAAATGCTTTGGGATTTGAATGTCGATTGGACTTCGGTAATTGAAACACTGTTTCGATTACAAATTCTTGGCCGCTTACATCGTCTGAAACAGCGTTACTGGTTATATCCGAGATTCCGAGAACGAACTTTTTCATCTTAGGCATGGTTGCGATTTGCCGGAGTTTTTAGTAGCTATATCCATTTTATCTTACGATTTCATTTCAACTACAACAATGCCAATAGCAATGGTGATTGGTGAAATCAATTGATTTAGCATAAAAAAGCAACACACACCGGATGGATGTTTTTTAGTCTGTTGTCTTATGTTTATGGGCAGCAAATGCACTGAAGCCAATGAAGTACTGCGTATCAATAACGGACTACATTCCATAAATCAGAAGTGAATTGTATCCAACAAAATTGGATCGTGTGAACAGACCTTTAGTGCTATCATCACCTGAAATCAGATCGGATTCAATTTCACCCTGCTGAGTTTCCAGGAATCTCGGTCATTCTCAATAATAAATCAACCTAATTTGGCCTTCGGAATTTCAACGATGTTCTGATGAGAGGGTTTCCGAAAATAGCTTGCAGTTTTCTTCCTATTTTCAAAACCAGCACAAATTAAGCAACCAAACAAAAGCCGCGTTTCTTAATGAAATTACAATACCGACAAGTATTCCTGAAACAACACAGCGGTTTCACAGGCCTAAGCTAATTTTAATACTGTGAATCACGTGAAATTGGACACGGCTGTTTTTGCTTTGGAACGTTATAGTTATGGTATTCTCTTTGTAGGGGCGTTATCAAACAATGCATAAATTTGCCCCCTGGCCAAGATTCATTGCACAAGTCTGAAACCGGTATACCATTCATTGTGCGACGTAGCCTAGCTTGTTCTTATATTAGTTATTAACTTTACAGAAATTCAGAAAAACGCAAGACTTTAGGTTTAACGTTTAATCTTTTTCGATGGTCGGGTAATTTAGTAAAATTTAATAAGCTTTCTACCCACGCTATTTTATTGCACGTCTATATTGGTTTTTTCAGCATAAGAGCCTGTTAACCTTTCCCGTTTAGATGCTATGAGTTTTATTCAGGCAAAACCTTCTCTTTCTCGTGATAATCAATCAAATCACAGATTTTTGTATTCATTTCTTTTTTACTATGAATGTTCTAGAATAAAAACCTCTGTACAATTCCCTCCAATGATATAGCGTTTGTCAACCGCAATACATTCTTAGTTAAATTATATCCGCCCCATTATAAATCCACTGCGCGTGGAAATTTCCGCTCAAGATTGAGGACGGGTGATCATCGTTTATAACGATGGATTTATACTTTCAATCGAGTTAGCGCCTTTTAAGCTTATTCGGATTTGTTGCGTGCGTTCTCAAGAAACATTTCCGTGACGGCGTAACTCTCGTCATGAGCCGGTCGGAAATCGCTTTAAAAAAGAAATTGAAAAGCAAATTGTGCATGAATGGACACCTTGCGGGAATAGAATATATGATTAAATAGGACGCGAGCTGTAAATTTTCGATTATTATTTTTTAAGTCATCTTCAGACAGAATGAAGATTGATCAACCTCTTCAATATATTATATTTATATATTGTATTCTCAAGATATCCGGTCTAATCGAAATTTGCTTTTTACTGCTTTTTAAACCTATCGATCCCGTTATAGTTTCTCAAACGAATTGATGTCCTTACACGCTGTCAACCTTATGAATCGGATTGCTCTTGATGATAACATAGTAACGAAACAAAAAGTAATAGCAACCGGCATGGTATTGGCAAGAGTGATGAAGTGCGATAGACTGAATAATATATGAGGTATTCCTATCGATAATCGCACGCATTCTCGACACATGATATTTTGGGTCTTTCCGGCATCCGCCCTTTGCGATAACAGAACAATGTATAGCAAGAATGAAGTTAAGCGGAATTGAAAGCGATAATGACATGGTCATTAACAATCTTCGTGTCAATTGCGACGCCAACACGGCAACAGTCCGAAACCAATCATTGCCAATTCATATGCTGAAATGCGAATGAAGTGAGGCATTCATTGCTACAAATTATCCTTTTTATTTTTCAGGTAGTCTTTATCTACGATGCCAAGGTATATTATTGAATATTTTCGACACACAATCATGGAAATTCCCCTTAGGCTTAGGCCAGTAATGTTTGTCTGCAAATTTTATCCCCTTCAGTTTTCACGCTTTTCGTTTAATTTTATCGCATAATCGCAATTCTCAGCATTCAGAAATATTCAGGGCATTTCAAAACCGCAAGGTACGATTTTTGTGACAAGCGAAAGGGTGAAGTGGACTATAACGTGGACTTTAAGCATTATACAGGGAGGTTCAGCAAAGTCAAGTTCAGGTGTCCATCAAAGGCGACAGGAAAATGGTTTGCCAAATGTCCACGCCACTTTGAAACTCGTGACATGTTTGCCAAACCTCCCACGACGTGAGTTAACTTTCTTTTGAAAACAAATTTAAAAAATGAGGACCTTACAACACCACCTCAACATTATTTGGAGCTTTTGTCGCTTAATTTCAGCGATAACTTAACATTATTCTGGTTTCAATTTCATTATTATAATATGCAAATTCAAGAATAAAGACTTTTTTAAAGTCTATTTGGAGTGGTTGCCTAGAATCAGTATGCCTGAATATGGCGCTTGTGTAGTATTGCATGCATCTCCTGCGGGAATTATAATATAGCTCAGTGTCAGTAGTAGTGCTTCGTGGAACGTAACTCCAAAATAATCTCAACCGCTGTACTCTTTTTCTGATTGTAAAATTAACATAGTAGCAAAGAAGTTTGTACGAATTTTTAAAAAATGTCAGTTGAAAATATTTTTAAAAATAAATAATAATTAATATAATTATTAGTTTGAAGGTTTTACCACTTATTTTTCTCCAGGAAAGGCAAAGCAATAAAACGGAAAAATTAAATATATGTGTGGTCATATCTAAGTGAACGAGCATTGAAGAGTAACCTGCACTTGATAGGAAGTGGACAGCCCATGGCTATGTTCTCTACGATCCTTTTCCAATGGTGGAATTTTTGTACAAAGCTTGAGCAACTGGATGTGAAGATTCCATTTGCCAAGACATGCAACGCACACTACCTCCCATATGGGATAACATCTTCGTACTCACAGGTACGACCGTCTTGCTTGTGTGAGATCTGACAATCTCCAGTGCTTGCTTATCATAGTTAGTTTGACCGTATTGCGGGACATATATTGCATTATTTGTGACCAACATGTTCACATAACTGCCAGTTGCATCTGTAAATCCTTTCCACTTTTTATCAACTAAACAAAAAAACTGAATACATCTTAGAAACCTTACAGATGAAAAGTTATAGCGAATTTGGTTGGTTTTTCCTAGGTTAATATTACCCAACATTTTATTTCTAAGAATTATTGTAGCCAACTTTATTTGTGAGAATTATTGTGGTGATATTTAAAATAGTCAACAATTCCTCATTTTACAAGTTGTCTTTCAACCAAAGGTTAATGTGTGCGACAAATATGAGCAGCTGATTTTAGCATGGCATGAACTTAAGTTGGTCTAGACGACTTTTGTTTGTCAAGGTTAAACATATGCATGCACTAAATTCAAAGTGTCAACTAAGTTCCTGGTCTAAGCCATGAATTTCTTTCCTTAAACTGTTTATGCTAGGACAGTGGTCAAATATTTGTTTTTCTTGAGTTCCTGTCTCAACTTTTATTTCCGTTTATGGCAATCTTCTTGCCTTAAAGTTTCTCTCAAAGGGCAGAAAAGAGCATTTCAGAAACATAGAGAATCAAAAAAAAATTTCCATACCCCAACATCTATCTATGATTTAGTCCACACACTCTCTTTGTGACATAAAAACTGGCACATCAGAGAAGCATGTATCATGGGCATTGGCTCCACCTTTCCTTGGCGCCGGTGCCCATTTTTATCAATTGAAAAATGTTAATTATCAAACCGAGTGCGTCAGGCCATTTAAAACAAAATTAGGATAGAGACAAGCCGGGGAGCTGCCATCTGGGACCATGCTTATTTTGACAGCTTGGAACACATTTCCCCTCTCCCAATGAATTTAGTTTGCATGACCACTGAGACTTACATTGTAAATTCCTCATAGTTGTACAGCAAGTTAAATGGTTTTCTATTGCTACTGGATTTAGCACTATATTCTTAACCTTCACTAAACTAACTTCACTTCTTATATTAACAGTGTAAAATCCATCTCATGTGAGAGTCATACCTGATCCACTATCCTGCTTACCACAAGGCACCCTAAATGTTTCCACATTGGGGAATGCAGACTTTACAGCAACTTCAACATCTCTATAATATTCATCCTCATCCCCGAAGTCTGCAATTGCCAATACATTCTCTTCAATGAATGCCACTATGCCATCTGCATGGCCTGTTGTATCTTCTGGATCTGGAATAAACGCAACCTTTGCAGCTAATAAATTCTCTATTTCTTGTTGCAAAACGTGTCGTGACTTTCCTTTATTTTCAACAAAAATTCTCTCTGAAATTATAACTTTATTGCTATTATTGTCAACAACATTTCCTCCGTCTAACACAATGTCACTGCTCTTAAGAGAAATGTCCATATTTCTCCCTAAAACTTTCATAAACTCCGACTCTACGAATTTTGCGTCTTTGGATTTTAGATACTTTGGCCTGTAGCTAAATTTTACTTGGTATTTTGGCAAGACTGGGCAAAAATCTCGCATCCAAAGATCCAAAGATTCATCCACAAGTAAACATCTTGTATTTGCCGCTAGCGGTAAGGTTGAATTAGTTTTGTATCCTTTTTCTAGAGCATTCGAGTACACGACTAGAACATCGTCAAGACCTGTGCTTCTCTCGCTCATGTCACGAATGAAACTCTCGATATCCTTTAGACTTTTGCGATAATACGCATTTTCTGGCAACGAGACAACAATCAGTTGTTTTCCTTTCTTATCACTACCTAAACTAGATGCCATCGTACACAGGAGTTGTATGAAATAGAATAAAATAAAGTTTCTCGGTGAAAATTGTCATTTTAAACTGTTCTCCTTCTCCATGGTGAATTGTCTGTCACTGGTGTTTCCATGCCTTTTTTATCATTGGGTAATTTGGGTAATGGTCAATGGGTATGGTATTCATTTAATTTTTTTGTTAAAGACTTCTCGAATGCTTACATAGCTGGACGGAAAGCTATGATTTTTCCAGAATTATACCATCATTTGATCAATGTTGACTTTCAAAATTCTTTCACTGCATCATGTTGGAAACACAATAGGAAAACACTAAAAAGCACACAACTTCCGGTTTCGAAAGTTTAAAATATGGCGGCCAGAGGAGTGGAATTTTTATACAAGAAAACGTCGAAAATTACAGACTATCTACGTTTGCGAATAATAGCAAAGGCGTACGCGAGGAAGTTTCATTACTCGAGACAAGCTTCGAATGGCTTTTTAGGCGATAAAGAGAATGAATTGAGTGCAAATTCTGATAATTTTTATAAGGAAAATTCTAGTTGTTTAACTTTAAGCGAAGAGGAATTGTCAGAGCATCCTATACGTCGTTTTGCAGGCAACATCCGTGTTATAAAAGAACCCAGGAATGAGCAAGATTTGGAAACTTTAGATGTTTTAAATAAGTTGAAGCGTGAGCCAGTTCTAGGCCTGGATGCTGAAATGACAGAAAGCAAAAAAGGGTATTATAAACGTAGTAAAAAAACAAGAGTTGTTCAGATCGCTTCGGAAACTGATGCCGTTGTATGGCAACTTAAGAACTTTACAACTTTGCCTCCATCACTTGTGTTTTTTTTGAAATCTGATATCTTAAAGGTAATTTTACCCCTTTCTTAATGAGACAATTATATAGTTCCTGAACGAGATGCCAAACAGTAGGATTTTAACAGTCCAACATCACCCTGACTATATTCTCACATCATCCATGCAAGTGGAATTTTCTGTCTGATAGATCTATTGCAGTAAATTTTCCACTTTATCCTTCAAAGGGAGACATTTTTGAACCTGAAACAGTCTGAACAAATGCATATCCTGTTCCAAAAATTTCTGCCCCAATAATTTTTCTTAAAACAATGCATATTTCAAGCGACTATACATGTTCTTCATGTATGCGATTATATATCAGAAAAAACATGATAACATGGTAATTCAAAAATGTAGGGTCTTTGAGCATCCTCAAATCAGTATGAAAATTAGGTTATTTTTCAAAAAATATTAATTTAATATACTTTATTATATCCATCCATGGTAAATATGATATTGTATACTAAAAAGATGTGGTAGTTGTTAAATACTAGGCAAATCAATTGACTTCTCTATAAATGTTACCTTATTCCAGTTGTTTAAATCCATTGGTAGACTTTGCAGTAAGGTACAGTATTCCATTGGTAGATTTGAGTTCTGACATACTGTATCTGTTTCAATTTTGTAACTATTAACATTGTTATTCAAGTACTTTCAATTTAAAAGTTTCACACCCCTCTACCCTTTTCTGATGACATAAAGAAAAACTCCCATTTACATCACATGTAAAATTCACCATATATACATGTACTCAATGCAGGTGGGCCATGCTATAAGTGATGATGTCGTCCTACTAAAAAAGGAGTTCGATGTCACATCAAAGCGTCTCCTTGATACCTTGCCATGGGCAATGCAGCTGAACTGCAAACCTTTAGGTCTCCATGCCGTATGTGCGATATTTTTGGGGTGGAGGATCTCTAAAGGCCTACGGACTTCTGATTGGAATAGAAGCGAGCTTTCAGAGAATCAAATATACTATGCCTGCACTGACGCATGGGCTAGCCTCTTGGTGTATAAAGAAATGAAAAGGTATTCTATTTGGATGTCTTGTCTTGTTGACATTAAACGAATGTCTTGTCTGGACATACAATAGGCTTGCTTAGTGCTTGTTTACAGTATATCCGAACCATACGGACCATTAGGGAATAATACAACCATTGGGAAAAATACGTAACCCAAGCTAATATATGAAGCAGGCCAATTGTAAATTTGCAAAGAATTTTGGAAACTCGATTTTAAATTCTAACGAAGTTCACAAATTGCAATTCTGTCAGGATTTGAATTCACTTGATAAAAATCAATTTCATAATATCAATGCCAAACTTTTACACAAAAAGCTCATGAGTAAATAAAGCTATGGAAATTATGGACCCATATTCCCAAGTTTGTCAGCGACTGAAATTATTTGCTGTACCAAACGTATTTTAACCTAGACTTGTTTTTTTGTTGGTTTCAGGGTTGCCGTGATAAATGGATGGAGCTTACCTCAGCTAATAGAGTCAGTGACAGATATCCTAGACACCAGACTTGACTCCAGAAAAAAGAGACGCCAACGCCTAGTTCAAAATAGCAAAGCTAGAAAAAACTTCGAAATTATGGCTAGAACAGCGCAAAAGATTGTAGAATAGCTTTTTTACACAGCTATATAGTTTTAGAAATAAGAAAAATTTATCATTAAATTACAATGACTATGATGAAATATGAAACTAGACACACATACTTCTGGGCTACCTTGGACACATTGCTCATCGTAAACCACCGGAGAAAACTAAATTATAACAAACTTGCATTCATAAGCGCTTCGCAGTTATCTGTAAAATTATCTTTTTTTTTTGTACCCAACTAAAAGTCATCATTCAAATGTAAGTAATGCTTTTATCCCTCGCAACAACAGCGGGACCATCCGGATGAGATGCGATGGATGGCCAAGCCCTTTTACCATCACCTCTTTCACAAAAGTGATTTGAACTTTCCAGCAAACCTGAAGCGGTGTAACAGAGGAGAAAATACGAATCTTCTTCTCTCTCATAAGTTAAGACGACTATTTTGCAAATGGCATAATGGAATACCATTCCACAGATTTCGTGGTCGTGCGGTAGCATCACTGTCGACACCCGAGTCCCATCTTCAGTGTAAACATGAAAGGCCATGCCACCAAATGATGACAGGAGAATTGCATCTTTGTTAGAAATACTCAAGCAGGGCAGTCCGAGGGAGCTTCGATCGAACTTATTTTTTAACTTTCCAGTGGTGTTGCAAACATACACGTGCTGATCTTGGTGCTTAACCAGGACGATACTATTTTTGCCTACAGACATCCCCAGCCAAAACAAGACACTCGCTTCGAGAAAAGCTAAATCGCAGTAGCAGATCGTATTGTTGTAATTCTCGTCCAATATACACAAGTCGTAACGTCTCACAACGCTATTTTCTGTACGAATTTCAAGCCAACGCACGACGTAAACATTGCTACGATGATCGAAAGCAAGCGCTACGATACGTCGCATGGTAATTTTGCCATCTTCCGCACCCGGCAAGTTAACCAACCTCTTGTCACCATTCCGCGAAATCACTTGGATACTTTTACCACCATCGCTTACAACAGTCTCTCCATGTCCATTGACCGAAGATACGAACGGATATATATTTTCACGGAGTGCCAGCCTGCTTTGAGGCAACTGCACGAATTCTCCACCCCAAGATTTTCTATTTGAAACCTCCTGCCAATCAAATATTGGATTAAAACTACGATCGGACAGCTCAATTCCTGCTCCAGGCCATCTCAATCTTTCTGCAAGTTTGCGACTAAATTTGAGATTAAAATAAAACAAAACGTAGTTGATCATCATGACAGACTTTACGTTCTCCACTCGTTCTGCTTTATGCAGGTACGACTGCATCCTGCAATTGAGATACACGGAAAATATTTTACGGATTGCCGGCAAGCTGTGAAGATCTTGTAGAAACGATAGACTCCCTGCGATTCCGGTATCGGGGCTATCGAGATTTTCCAGTATCTCCGAAACCACGCGCAATTTCGAGGCGAAAATCCTATCTTGGATACTTAGCGCTTCGTTGCAGAAAGCATGGGTTGCTGCCTTGCGCGCTTCCTCGAATCGTTTCTTGGCAGATTCAAAGGCTTTATTCGAATGCATCTCGAGCATTCCCACGGCGAACGATAGCCGTAGAGCTTCGTTTAAGATACCCGACTCAATGGTATTCGATACTCGAGATTGCGTCTCACCGCGAGCAGCTTTTGTGTCAAGCTTCGACTCGTCGAGAGAAACGTTCAGGAGTGCCAATCCATCTTTTAGAAAGCGGTAGCTGCTAAGTAGATCTTTACGTGAAAGGCCGTCCAGCTTCGTTTTCACCTCGTTCAAATCTCGCACAAGTATTTCGCGAATCTTTGCATCTGTAACATCTCCGCCCTTTAGTTGAACCGCTGCCGCATCCCGTCCCGCGTTCCACAACAAGCCCACAGTAGAGCATAAAATACCCGTAACTATTGAAGCCATAATTGAATTGAGCACGACGATAGTGCTGTGAAATTGTCAAATTGCGCAAGATATGCAGGATGTTTACATGAGAATCCGGAAATATTCGAATGTATTTGTCGAAACGTCAACCCTGAAACAAATTTAAACACATTTTATTTGGCAGTGATTGATAAATTTTGCACGCCAAGGAATGAATGTTTAGAGCTATCATAGTTAATATTAATATAAAAAGGCAAGCGAAAGGATTAGAATGAACAAGTCGGAGGCTTGAAGAAATACGATATTCTCTTGGCTATCTCTAACCGGAAATCTATTGTTTATATATTCTCATTATTCGTTCTGATTTGCTACAATTTTGAAATTATGAAAAACGTGGATTTAAAATTTTGGCAGGAGATTTCTTGCTAAAGCCTAAACTAAAGGAGAAGAATTTGTCAGTTGGTGTTCGTAGCGTTTCATTTGTGCAGAGCGAATCACGCGAGTGATGAAATTTTGATGTCCCCCGCGCGACCCTCTTCAGAGGGAGATAAAGCCAGATAAAGCGTTATTTTCCTAGGACAATAACAACTTTAATCACGTGCGGCTCACCTGGACATGTGGCTTTAGACTGTTTATCGATATGAAATTATGAATTATTATGTCTTTTATGATTTATGAATAGATATTTCATTGTTTACCTTGTAGTTTGGTTTTTCTTTGACAAGTGGTATATAATAAAAAAACTTTTTTACCGAGACCTCAAGAAAACATTGTCTTGTGGGCCCGAGACCGGTCGATATTTCACGAGGCGGAGCAGATGTTTCCTTCGGTCATGGTAAGTAAATGTTAAATAACCACTGTGAGCAATCCAAGTTAGCTACCTTTAAAAAAAGGCAACATTCAATTTAAAACAGTCGAACAACTTTTCTTGATTGTAATATTTATTTGCCAACTGGCTATACTTTATAAACTTTGCTGCTTAGTTCTGTCTCTAAAACCTCTGCAATGTGCAATATTCCATATAAATTTAAAAGGCATATTACTTTTATTCCTAATATAAATTTAAAAGGCATATTACTAAACATTTGTATATCACAACACAATAATAATTTATACCATAAATATTATCCTTCAACAAAAATTAAAAAACAAAACCATTGGAGCATTCATGAAATATGAATCATAAAACATATTTGAATTTCTCATGAAGTTTTATGAAAACATTTATTCTCAGGAGCATTGCCTTAAAGTATAGCTATCAGATTACAATTAAAATTTAAGACTTTAATTTTCCATTGGGGTTGCTAATAGCAAACTTCTTATCACAAGTAAATGACACAGTGATTGCAAATCTTGTTCCCTTCTCAATTTTTTCAACAAAATGTTCATTTTCTGACCCTGATGTGAAGAATGATAACCGACCCAACCTTGGCTCCACTGTGATGTTCACATTTTTGTCTATGAAAACAAATCGACCTCCTGAGAAATCCTTGGTGCTATCGCTTAAATAGAGTAAGGATGTGTAGAAAAATGAACCATAAGTGACCTTATCGATGTGTGGGTGCCAATACTCATCATGCAGTGTTACCGCCGGCTGGGAGTTCATCCTTGAGAAAAATGTTGGTTTTGTGAGATACAAGACTTGTGGGTCAATGCCAAATTTATGTGCTACAGCAAAATGAATCTTTTCCTTAACCCTTTTGTATAACTCAAAATCTTCTTTTGAGAATACTGGTTCATTATTTTTTGCTGTTAATGAATAGATGTTCACAAATTTGTCACCGACTGATAAAGCACCTGAATGCAGGTCAAGTATGGTGGCACCTCCACTCCCCCCTCCGTGACTCATGCCCTTTTCTGCTAGTTTCCTCAGGTTGATTGCCTCCTGTTTGGTAACGACAGAATCCATCACAAACCGCCCGCATTTTTTAGGTATGCATCTTTTAAATTCACTTCCATAATCCTTTGAGCAAGGTACAAATGTAGACCTCTCCGAAATGAACTCCGAAACGCTGGCAAACGTCTCAAAATCTTCACCCAGTATATAACGATTCAGAAAATAGTCTCTCCCATAAATATAAGCAGTTATAATAACTGCTACGGCAACTATTCGCTGTATTACTGATACGCCAGCAATTTCCTCTGATTTATTACGAGTTTGTTTCACTTTTGACACGTTTTTCTTTGTTTTACTTTGAGGTTGCTTTTCATCCAGCTCAATAATTTTCGCCATCTTGAATTTTTCCTTTACTCTCCTTAGTCTTTATATAAAACTCGCACGCCATTATAGCTCTGGAACAAAACTAAAAATAGACCCGCGCGTGCACACCGGATAGCCACCGCGGGCGTATATGTTCAAAATATACATCGGAGAATAGGAATTCGATTCGAATTCGAGCATACTGCAAGCACTAAAATTTAAAACTTCCCACTCTATTAAGTCCCCTCTTTCAAATGATTTGAAAAGAATACGAACCAAAAAGACCTAATAGAAAGAAAAACGCAGACCCAGAGAGTCACAACTTCATAATAATGCTGAATGGGATCAGCCATAATTTTTTGGCCATACAAATTCAAAAGCCTATCAACGTTTACAAAAGAGCATTAGAATTTATCTTAAAGGTGGGTTATAGTCAGTTACTTCTGCGCATTGGTTCTGCTCATAACAATAGGTAGTCTACTTCGCATGTTTCGTATATCACTGAACATAATCTCTCTCATATTCATTTTGTTTAGATATTCTCATTATTCGTTCTGATTTGCGTTTGTTTAGATTACGGAGTGTACCCCCCCCCCCACCTTTATAATTTCTTGAATTCCAGAACCATATAATTACGATCATCACACAAATTCCAATTTAACTGCAAACGTCGATAAAAACCCAGGCAAATGTTTATTTATATTCTAGGTGCAACAACACACGTCCCCTTGGGTAATCACTAATCTGAAGGAAAAAGTGATCACACGGTATGACAGGCGTAATTGAACAGGATATTGTTCCTTTCTGGAATAGCCGCCATGTTTGTAACTCCAAATTTGCTGCTCCACAATAAGACACGTTCTAAACTAATCGGAAAATTTGTTTACATTTTCAGGCAAAGTCAATAAATAATGCCTGAATCTTTAATACTTATGTAAAGTGGTAAATAATTTACTTTTTTACCGGAAATAGTCAAAATTTATGCATTCTAATTGGGTTACTGAAAAGGTAAACAAATTTGATGATTGGTTACGAAATTCCTCCTTATCGATAGGCAAGAAATCTTTTCCTGCGTCAGACAACATACTTACGCGCGATAATAAATATTTTTATTTAAAAAATCATCGAACTGTAAAAAACACTTTGACTGTTCAGAGTTATTAAAAAACCGTGCAAAATTATACGACTGCTTTAGTTTTGATTTTTTTCGATCTTCTGGTCGGCTTTTTCGCGTCTAACTTTCTCTTTCGACTTTCCTTTTTTGCAACATTTCGTTTCATTTTCTTAGCAACACTCGCTTCTGGGTTCGCAACCATCTTAAGAAATAAAGCCACAAGTCAAAGAGTCAGCTACGATAACATAGGTAGGATTCAGAATAGGTATACGGCACAATGGCCCGGGTAAGGATCTTGTTTAATCATCGTTGTCTTTTGGCTCGCAGAATGGCCTCGATACAAGGATGCACTTGAGAGGCCATGTAGTCCCTAGGCCTACGGGGTTGTTCCTAGGCCTACTATTTCGTTCCATAATTATTTATTCTGTTTTGTCGCTTCGACATTCGGGGCATAAATGAGGGGGGAGGCTTGAATATCAGAAGCTACATCGAGCACGCAACAGAACGAACAAATGAACTTACATGAGCAGACGGAAATGACAGATAATTGAAATGTAGAAGAGGGACGCCCTCCCGAATAAATTTTAAAATAACATTGCGCCGGGGCAGCATATAGAGTGAGATTTCAGAACTTCCTTAAAGAAGGTGAAACCAAAGATGGCCGTAACTAGCAAGAACACCCCCTTGTAGGTCCGTCCGGCTTACCTCAAACGCATTTTGCATTTTTCGTTTAGCTTTTACTTCAGTGGCACTCTGCTTTGTTGCTGAGTAAGCTTGGGAGAAATTCTCGTGACCAACAAGATTCTTAAATAATTCAGCCACCTCCTGTGCCAATTCACGTAACTTCTCGTCTATAGATTAAAACACGAGATATGTTTTAAGGCTTTTCGAAACTTTAAACAGTCACTTGCTTTACGACTTCAGTGCTTTTCTCTATTGATTGAGGATGTTTAATGGAAATGGCAGCTTATCTTACCAACGTAAGTCGATCCGCCATCAAGTTCCCGATAAACAGGTTTGAGCATTTGGGTAAGATATGGACGAACACCTTCACTTTCCAAGTACGAACCAACAGCAGCAATCCACCTTAAGACACTACAACGCTAAAGGGAATTTCGAGAACAAATTAGACCACCTTACACAACTATCTGGGGCAGGTTGTTCAAAAGGCGTTTAGCTGCGGGTCAGAGTGTTTAGGCATGCACTGAAATTCAACTTGATATAATTGCCGCTGTTATCATCTTAAGTTACCATCAATATTATCTAACGTTACAATGGTGAGAAATGCCAACTGACAACAATTTAAGTCTTAGTTGTACAAACCAAGCCAATAATGTTGAGACAACCCATCCCTTCACAAAATTTAAGTTCCCCTAAGATTCTCCAAATCAACATGAAACTGGGTCGGAGCAGAGAAAATATTCTGCGTCCAATTAACCTGCTTTTTGTAAGAACATACAAAAAAAAGGTTTCGAAAATGTCGTGGTGCTCAAAGACTTTTAACCAGGATTGTTGATGTGCATGGAGATAGGCTTTAAAGTAATTGCCATGTGTGCTATTTTAGGTCGAGCTCAATCAACTACAGAAACCAGACCTTTTGAGTCAATTTTGGCGTTTGAGAGGATTCATATTTGGCGATATTGCACATCTTAGTGAGCAACCATGATATTGTCATGTGATTAGTAGCCTCTGCAGTCATCGATGATTTGTCAAGCGATTGGGCGACGTCGGATGATGGAACACTGCCATCTAAGTTTCTTCTCTCCAATTGGACGATCAGTTTGCTCAAATAAAATAGGTTCTTAACAACCTGAAAACAGTAGAAAAGAAAAATTATTTGTGATGCTAGAAGTGGCGGTTGAAATCCTGCAGGAAGACTTGCGTGAGTTGCACTTCTCGCTTAAAGTATCCGATTTGGTAGCTATGAAACCCAAAATGTCCTGATGTTTCAACAATAGTTGAATACTCAAGTGCATTTGTTTAGGTATATGCTTGCCTCAAGGTCGCTTAAAGAGCATATACTCGGTAAAACTGAAGTACCTAATATCCGACGAAAGGACTACGTGAAAGGCCATTTCCATTATTTAGCATCAAATGTGGTATAACAACTGCCTAAAATAGACAAAACACTTCTCGACGTTTCGACCTGAGGACCTTCGTCAGGAGATTTAGTATACTGCCATACTAACTCTCCTGACGAAGGCCCTCAGGTCGAAACGTCGAGAAGTGTTTTGTCTATTTTAGGCTGTTGTTACACCACATTTGACGCTAAGTTGTTTGAAGACGCTGCCACGCTGCTCCCGGCTCTATTTCCATTATTGCTATCAATTTAAACTCTACTGTTATAAGGTCACCAGCAGTATCAATTCTGAACTTTTCTTTCTGTAGTTTGGCCTCTTTTTAATCTCTTAGAGAAATATTAAATCAACTTACCCATAACTATGCTGATAACTCTTACAGCAACTGGGTTTCTAGTATGGAGTCTTTCGATCTCTATGCTTTTCTCTCTAACATTTACTAAATATATAAAGCTTACTTGTTCGCCTAGTTCCTGATCGAGATTCTGCGTTTTCAGTTGTTCAAGCAAAGCTTCACAAAGTGAATCAACCTAAAAACGAAATACTCTAGAAATCTTCAAGCTGAACCAGATTCCTTGTCACCTTAGTCAAAACGCATAATCGCTTGTTGTGACCGAGCGAGTGTTCTATATAATTTAGTGTTTGCGACATTAACATTTATAGATATAAAATTACCTTTTTCGCTGTATCAATAGTCAAATATTCCTCGGTTTTCCCTTGTTTTGATAAGTCAATCAGATCGCTTGGATTATTTTGTGAAAAAAGGAGACCAAGCAAACGCGATGCCATCAATCTCACCCACGTGTGCGGAAATGTTAGGTGACTTGAAATTGAATCTGAAAAGAAGTGAAAGAATACGATGAAAACCTCACGATTAAAACATTTGAAATTGGACCAGTTATGTGAGATGCATTTACTAATAAATTTTCCTTGTTACTTCCACAACTTTCACAACACAACTTTCAAAACATGGCTATATAGAAAATATTGTTATCGCTAGCTTCAACAAAACAATAATACTGATTGATTCATAACATTAATAAACTAATTGATTACTATACGAACATACATTATCAACACAGCTAGCATGCAGTCTTACCCCAGGCTTCTACGGTCATTGCTCCTGATCCTTTCCCGGTCAAAACTGAGCATTCTTGTAAGATTTTTGTGAGGGTCATCAAAGCATTTATTAAGAGATGATCACCGATTGTCTCCTTTTGTCTCACTTCGTCAATGTCAACCACACGTTGCTCCTATGGTATCAAAATAAAAATATGATTGCACCTAGCAATATCGCCTTAAAGTCTCCTTTTGGAGGTACGGAAACACAATATTTGAAGGATTTTTATCAATCTTCTATGCTGGTTTCGTCCTGCTAATGGACCACTTGCGTAATAGACCAACTTTTGATTCAGGCGACAGAAAAGGAGTTTCCGAAAAGAGCATACCAAACTTATAGTAAAGCTGCCTAATTTGCATGGCTGCGAAATATTGTAAAATGCTGAGGGATATAGCTAAGCGAAGTTAGCAAATTTTGTATACTCTTGTATTATGGTCGGAAGTGTGTAACTAAATTAGTTATGCAAACAATAACATATAATACCTTTTCATTATAGTTTTCTGGCTTTATAATATCCAACAATCGGGGCAAAACATCAACGAGGCGACGGTCGAATGATTTCCCTTCTACTTCAACGAACAAACCACAAACATGACACGACAGTCTTTGAAGGCTTGTCTATTTGAAAATAGAAATTTTAAATATTTTAAAATGTCAATAACAACGTCGGCCTCAGTGGCGTAACTAGAACGATAATTATGATAATGGCGGGGAGGGGGTATTTATATACCCAGTTCTGCCCGACAGATTTCTTTTGTAAATGCAATAGCTTACAGTAGAAATCCGTGGTTGGAAATCCGTCGGTCAGAACTTAATATATTAATATTCACCCCCCCCCCCCCCCAATTATCGTTCTAGTTACGCCCCTGGTTGGCCTATCTAAACTAATATCGTTCAATAAGCTCGGAAGTATTCTTAGTGAATTAATACACGGCTAAAACGGTCAAGGTGTTTCCGGTTAATCAAAACCGGCAGGACCGAACAATGAATTTGTGCTGCACCGCACGAACATGGTTGGTATTATTCAGGTAAAGACAACCCGTTATCGCCCCAACCTATACCAAACTAACTTTAACATAACTGGAGTAAAACTCGTCATACATACAGCCTAATTTTCCGCGGTTACTAAACGTATTCCATATATGGAGACTGGAACCGCTTTAGAAGAGGTCATTGCTACATACCTTATCGTCATTCATCCACGTCAAAACAATAGCAAACAAATTATCTCTCCGTTCCACATCGAGCTGGAAAAGGAAAATATACAGTGTAGTAATACTAAATTTGACCTTCGCCAAAGATATTATCCCTAAGATACGATTAAATTATGACCCATATGAAGTATATTTTACAACGAACTATATGACCGAGTTTGTTCTACAGTTATATGTTCTTCTATTTTTGTTTTTCCAAAGATCTATCGAAGAACATTTCTAATGTGACATTATACGTATTTTGATTATTATACATTGAATTATTCTTTTTGTGTACAACCAAAGCTAGACTGAATTTAGCTCCAGGGTACTGGACTTAATGAAAGTTGCTTGAACTATGGGTTCAATTTGTTCTAAACTCACCTTTGTTATTAATCCTTTGATTGCAACCGCCGTTAATTTTCGACAGTTGGTAGACTCATCGTTCACAAGCCTTGTGCACAACGGTAGGAAAAACAGTCCCGAATTAATGTAAACAGCTTTCTGTGAGAAAAATGAAGAAAATTTGGATTTAACTATAAAGAAAAAACTTCGCAATGCAAAAAGAGTATAGCTGGGGTAAAATATTTAACTGAAGTCCTTGCTATATTACCTGGCTATATCTAAAAAACAAACAGGTTTATCATAGTCTTACCTCCGGAAAAGAATTGACAATAGAAATTAGCATTTCCAGTGTGGATTCTCTCCCATTAGCATGCTCATATCTAAACGAAACGACAAATTTGTAGATAAACTTAGATTAAAATAGCTATAATAGCTAGCAATAAAATATTTTCATTGCAAGCTCGATTTTCGGAAGCATAACAACACACGTTTTGTGCAGAAACATTTCCACCTGTTAAACCAAGAAAGAATTCTGGAATCTCATGCAACCCAACTTTCGTCGATGGCCTATTAGAAATATTGTACAAATACGAAAAGGGTCAAAAATGTGAAAAAGCATGCAGTAAACGTACTCAAGTTGACTGATGAAAAATTCCAAATAGCGTTTCAGCTTCTTGCCCAAAGGATAATCCAGTAAATATTGTAGAACAACCTTAAGGGATAAAAATCAAGACTTTAAACAAATTACTTAGCGATAATGACTACTATCTATGCGTCCTAACGCTAGACGAGTACAATATCGTATACTATGGTGATGGCGGCTAACCTGCCTACATTGACTTCTAACGGACGGCGATTGATCCGTAACACAAAGTTCGGCCACTTTAAGCATGACGTCATTTATCTCTGAAACCTGCAGCCCACGTGACAAAATTGCCTGAAATGACATACATAAATAAATACCCGTATACAGTATATACTTCTCTCAACTCTACCGGAGACCCCAAGATTTTCACGCTTCTGTTGTAAGTTAGGTTCAAGTTTCGCATAGGATTACACCTAGTTTAGGGCTGACAACAGATAAATTATCATGGTAATTTTATTTGTTACCTTTAGCAAAGGAAAAGCACTAGTTTGTCGGGTATAGTCGTGCATGTCCTCTTCGACAAATGTAAGTAGAATCTATAAAAGTCAAAATTTACAGAAGCATATATCATTTGTTACCGTTATTGCGTATGAAATCAAAAGCCATATAGTAGCTACTACAATACAACACCTACCCGAAGTTGCCTATCGGTAACTTTAAGTTCAGTGAAATCTCGTATTAAAACTGTGATCGTCTGAAAGGTATTATAGTTAGGATCAATTCTAGCTACTAAAGCTATTGATCTCGGGCTAGCGGGATATAATATGCATAGGTTTAATCCCTTAATGGTCTAATGAACTAATTAAATGGATAAATGCGCTTTTTTAGATTTTTTGTGGCTCAATTATTTATAAACAATTTGGTAAGCGAAGTACAATAACTTTTGTAAGCACGCATATTAATTTTGTTGCATATAAAAATTACTAAAGTTAAAAAAATAGTATATATGCAGAATTTATTGATTCTCATGCATTATTTGGTATACGTTATTATAAGTTCATTAGGCAATGTCTCATAGTCTCTCGCAAAAAACAAGAAAATGTCTATAAGAATACCTTAAATGCCGACAAGACCATTTCATAATTATCTCCGGATGCTCCCCCCGTCCTAGCGTGATTCTTGAGTAACTTAAAAAGACGGCTTGCTATTTCGAGGACATGCGTCTTGAGCGATGGTACAGGAAAGCGGACGACCCAGCATAAACATCGTAATGCTATCGTTGTTATCTGAAAAAACACAGATATCTCAAATATGTGGTGCTTGTAGGTATCCATTATATGTGTAGCCTTCAGTGATAACATAATGAATAGTTAATTGTGTGTGCCTTTGTAACTCTGGTAAGGTGAAATATGCTAAGGAACGTCAGACAATTAAGGCAAGGTATAGCTATGGTAAAGTCAGGTCCGGTTAGAAAATTAACGTGAAGTAAGGTAAGGTAAGACGGGACAAGTAGAACAAGGTACGATAAGAGGAGAAAGGCTGCAAAGTTGATGGAAGGTCAGGTGAATTAGGTCAGATTAGGTTGAGGATTTGTTCAAAGTTATTGGCAAAGCCAGGTAACGATAAAATTAGCCTGCACGAGGCTTGTTCAGTGCATGCATAACTATACCTATACAAGTTTTCACACTGCTGAAATTAAAGTGGAGAAATATTGAAATTCAGGAGAGAATAATTTATGCATATACTACCTTAACGTGCTTCGAGTTCAAAGCATCGGTTAAAACAGCGACATATGGATCGAGCATTTTCACATGTTGTTGCTCCGTTGCAACTAGATTTTGTCTTTTCAATGCTGTAAATAAGAGCTACAAACAAGAAATATATTAGTTCAATAACTTTATCGTTTCTCAGGGCCTCTTGTTAATAGTGAATGTAAAAATATAAGTTACAGTTCTCCTCCACAGTCGTTAAACAAATTGGGCAAAGTCTTAGTTCTAAATATCTGTAATACCTGGAGCCCAAAGGTGATCAGAACATGCGTGTTTGTTCTGTGACTGACTTCAGGCGTTTTGCCCTTCCTCGAAGGTTGCGAAGGGATGAGAAAGGTGTCTGATGGTTGTAAACGAGGATCATGTTCACCTTGTTTCTTCTCTTCACCGCTAAACAAAAAATCGACACTAGAGACTTTATGCAAATCTTACTTACTTTATGCAAGTAATAATTTCTACAATTTGGGCACAGCTAGGATAACGGAGTGCAAACATGGCGGCAATCCGTTTAATGAAGTTCAAAAACTTTCCAACAATAATGATGACGATGATGATGATAACAAGCTTAATTTACCATCACTATAGATAAAGTGCAATGGAATTATAAAACTCAATTCAAGAGATAAAATTAATTTTTAAACTGTTAATTGCTACCAATGAATCGTGCAATATAGAAATGAAAAGTGAAGTAAATTTCACTTCCAGTTTTTTTCCCAGAAACAGATCGAAAGTGAACACTTACTCGCTAAATAAACGAAACCGTATAACCACAACGAAACTGTCTATAGCATTCACTATATGTTTGCGCCCGCCAAAATCTGACCCTAAATCTGGTCTTACATCTCTTTCATTTCAATGCTGACTGCATGGGTATTAAGAAGTATGGACTATATAGTCATAGCTGCATGGAATATTCCGGCGAGTTTAAAAAAGATGGGCGCCCATGGCTCTTATCAACCTTTATGCTTGTTCACCGAGGGTTGAACGGTTTAGGAATCTCTAAGTTAAAGTGCGCTTACCATTTACCTAGGGGAATCGGAAATGAAAGGCAAACAGTACAAGGAATTTCCGCTCGATACTTAATGACGTACCTTGCATTCTTTTCAAGCAACGGTAATCTCTCGCTAACTAGACTGTAAACAAAGACCAACATTTCTTCGGGTGAAAACATGGCGTTCTTTTGTAGGCCGATACTGACGCGACGAAGCACTTCCTGGACCCGAAGAGACGTTTTATGGTTTTGTGTTTCATCTAGAACCTAGAAAAGCGGTTCACGTTTAAAGCGCTTTCTCTATAGACACTGCATGTATGCTACTTGAATTCTACTCAGTAAAAAGCCTAGCACGCATGCGTACCGTTTTCAATGGCGTGATTATAACCATCAACTTAGCTGCGGATATCTTCTTCGCCACTAGCTCAAAAGTCTCGAAACTTTTGGTAGTTCGAGCTTCGGGTAATTTTGTGGAAATTTTATCAACTTCACGTTCTCTTGCAGGTTCTCCAAAAGAATCTTCGATCAATATCTTTAAAAAGAGAAAATATAAATAACAAAAATAGATAAACGGGCAATTGTTCGAAAGCTGTCGGGCAAGAGATGTCAAAATAGCAAGGACTACACGTGATATACGCAACGTGACATGCATATAACTACAATCTTTTTAAATAATTATTTGCCTCGACTTTTAATATGAATTGTCTCTATTTCTAATTATTCCATTTTGTATTTCTAACTTATCCAACGTTTAGCATAACGCACCGGCCATTCAGGTATAAATATTTAACATTATTTAATAGACCTTTTAACTTTCAAGCGCGCAATGCGTGACGTAGTTGATTATCAAGCAACTTTGAGTTGCAATATCGTTTGTAAGAAAACCTTGCCGATTCTTTTTGCTTCTTTGTTAAACCAAATCGCTTCTGAACATGGCGAAATCACAAATCAAATTGACCAACTACCGTAACGCATTGCGCGCTTGAAAGCTAAAAGGGGAAAGGTATATTCACTCTATTGACTAGCGTCAAACCTCAACTATACTTTGCACAGACACGTCAAGTGCTCCATCAGGAATACATTCTTCAAATTTGTTTAATACGTAGAACAACGTCGAGCCGAGAACATGAAGCTAGAAGAAAATCGAGCGAGTGTAAAGTTGAGAATAGGATATATAAACAGGATAAAATAAATAAACACAAAGTGTAAATACAAAGTCAAAGGTGACAGTAAATCTTCGTGAGAATTTCATGACAGTTTAGATTAAGGGTTATGGTCTTAATTTCGAGTGGAATTTATGTACACAATTTAAATTCGAGCCACGCAGAACAGTAGAGAATATTATCAACTATTGCATGATCCTCCGACAGGAATTGACAGGAATCTATACGCCTTATCGATGCCGTGATATTTTTTACCTGAAATTATGCAAAGGGGAGTTACGGCGACATCTGCACATCGGTTCTGCTAATAACATAACGGGATTCCATGATTTAAATGTATGAAAATTGCCCAAATCTCGCATGTTTTTAATTTTCCCGAACATAAAATCTCCGTATTCATCGATCATCGAGAAATATATAGCTAACAAACATGGTGTTAAAATTTATAGATAAGTTCACATTTGTAATAATTACCATTTGAGTGCGTAATTTAGTTGTTACTTCAAAGGCGTTTTAATAATATAAACCGTTATAAAAGATATTATATTTTCTCATTGTAAACAAAGCATTTATTCACATTGCGACTGTGTATACCCTTTCGTCAACTGTTTCTGGCTTGAATTTGCATCGCTTATAAACACCACTCGAAATTAAGACGATTATAAACATAAGTTTAGAAAATTCATCACAAAGGTGATTATGGAAAATTGTGCATGCCACTGCATGGCGAGACGACCTCGGATCACGCGATAATCACCAATGTAATCACCTAAACAGTGTTTCAAAATAGAGGCGAGTAGTTTTTTTATGTTATTATCTTAAGACAATATTATTCGCCTCAGATTCGGTGTCGTATTCCAGTTTAATGCCAGTTTATTGATGCAGCGATATTATCAACGCATTCGACGATTATTATTGGGCAAACTACCTTAAAAAATATAGTAAACCTAGGTCACCTCAATGTGGAGCCCACAGTCTTTGCAAGCGGCAAATGAAAGCGGATTTTAATGCTTATGAATGAATATTAAAGGTCGACACAGACCGGACGCGAAGCGGCAACGCGACGCGAATTTTCAGTTTCCAGAAGCATATAAATTAAATTCTGGGATCAAAATATAGAATCTATGGACGCTAGAGCGGTCAAAATGTATTAATGTATTATTTTTATGTAATGTACAAGAAAATTTTGATAAGTTCAAATTTATTGGCTTTTGAAAAATATAAAACGTTGAAAATTCGCGCCGCGTTGCCAATTCGCGTCCTGTCTGTGTGGGCCTTTAAGCTGAATTGAATAAAATGCGATCAAAAATTGACTGAAAATCATTCAATTGCGATTTATGTGGACAAAAACAGGCGTGTAGTTCACTTCAACGGTATATAGTAGCGAAACGCAGCGAATTCCAGTTTGTTAAAAAGTAGTAAGTTCTAGCCGAGTACTCCGGAAACAATGATATATCCTATACGCTTTGCCACGATGCCGCCGCCAAAGTGAAAACAGCCCCCAGCCTCGCGCACACGGTACATTTAGCCGGCACACATTGACCTACACGTATGATTGAGATATTCTGTCATTCGTGTGGAGGAATTGAGTATTAATAACATAATATGTCAACTTAATCCCGGCAGACTAGAAATAGGTGTCAATAGAACTGTCATGAGTATGTCAAATGCGTGCGTGCTAAGTGCACCACGGCCAGTGTGCACTAGGCTTTTGGCTTGACCCGTATTTCACATGTGCCAAATACATTAGATCCATACGAGATCCTTCAATGTATTCGAAACGGCCCTTATAAGAACATAATTAAAAACAGTCAGATGAAAACTACACCTAAATGTATACCATATAAGCATATGGATTCCTAAAGTGGCCAAACGCCAGAAATAACCTCGTCAAAAATTGCATGACAGACTAACCTGATACCCTTTAATCAATGAACTCCGTAATTCGTTGAGAATGAAGGGAAAATAGTGGATTCCAAGCGAATTTGTAATCTTCGACAAGGTGTCCCTGGCCGTTTCACGAACATCATAAGCGCGGCTCTTCAAGGCTACACAGACACGAATGAGCAGCCTAAAGATAAGCGCAAAGCATATAGTCAGTCTCAAATAATCCGACATAGATTGGAGATTAATTTCCCCTCAGCGCGACATATGTATACTTTGAACAATATATGTATATAAAAAAGTATTATCTTTAAAATTCAAATAAGCCGTACGCCTGTATAAAACAAATGAGTGCGACATAGAAATTATCAATGATAACGTTCTTTCTTAATCAATGCAAAGATTTACCTAAGGTGAAACAATGAAAATCAAGCTATTATTTGACTGGAGATACCATCATGGAAACGTTATGAGAAGATTAACTGATTAAGATCCCCCACTCAATGCGTTTGAGTGTAAGTGAGTTTTTAGAATACAGGCGATAGTCTAGATCTATATAAGGGTGCATAAACTACAATTTCAATGGCTGTTAACTACACCACTGGCCAAGTTCCAGGATTTGAAAACACGTTTCCTCGTACAGGACTACCAAAATAGAAATACAAGTAAACAAATCCGAGAATCGTAACTAACTGCATAGCCGTTGAAATTCTAATAATAAGGTCTGTGCATAATTTGCAACGCAAATTATTCCATTGCACGCAGGCTTTTTTATGTGCCCTGTTCAGGGCGAGAAAAAACCTTGATGCCTATTATTACGCGAATTTGCAAATTATCTGTAGTTTGACAGAGAGTTGTCGAAAGCGAATCATTATTTAAACTAGAGCATGAATCTTTTTCCTTGCCCTTGGGAGTTAAAATGCACTTTACTCACGCGAGAGATAATAAAACTGCTGTCAATTGCGTCCTATTGGACGAAATGCAGCAAGGCGAGTAATAATTATCCGGCTATATCACTAATATATAAATAGGATAAGTTTTTTTTTCACACGGTGATAAAGCATTTAACAGTTATCGTAACTATTCAAGTCACAGTGATTATGACCAGGCTGAAATTTTCTACAGGATGAATAAAAACCCGAGGTATCGGGTTTTTTTACTCGACCCTGAATACGCAATGTAGTAGCTGGCTATATGCATGCGATATACATATAGGCTTGAACATAGCGGACGAAAATCTACGTTTCGTGCTGTGCTGCTGATGCATGTTGTTGCCTGCGTCTTGCGGAAATATTTGGTTACAAGAAAAAAAGTTTTATTATCTTTTTTATAAGAGGTCAGGGAAATTTGTCTGGAGGGCATTTCACGTAATGGGTCATCAAATCTCCTGGAACCTCTAATGATTGTTACTGCGTTATTCACGATCGTATTTTTGAAATGCGAGAGTACTGGAAGTTGACGATGTTCCTCCTCTTACAACTCGCGCTGAATTTTGTACGCATAACGTACGTTTGCTGTACTTGTGAAACGCGAAACGACTGCGTGACAACAAAACAAGGAGAGACGGAGAGACGATGTTGTCGAGGTTTCGCTAATGGAAGTCATCTGAGTTGTCACAATGTCTCTACGTGCGCCGAGCGCTTTTGCAAAGCAGACAGCGATTGTGACGGTCAATGCTGTACCTCTAATAAATGTACCGAATGCGATGAGTGTACTCAAAGTTCGGAATGTGACGGGGACGCGGTTTGTTGCGGGAAAAATCGCATGAGCGACTATGCCTATGGTCGATGCAAGATTAATTGCGCCGGATCGCGTTGCGATTCCGATAAACATTGCCTTCGTTGGGATCTGTGTTGTGTCTCAAAAACCTGCATGCGTACCGGATGCGAGGATGAGCATCGGACTGAAAGAATTGGTTTAAGACGCGTGTTCGTGTATTTTGGTATATCTGGAGGGGTCTTAACATCGATCATTTTATCTTTTTTTCTGTACAAACTTATACTGAAGCCTCGGCGAGATTCAGCGAGGGTGAGCCCCCAAAATTTGGAGATGAATACGACGGTGCTGTCAATGACAACAACAGCTCATTGCACGAGCAGTTCCGACCACAATAATGGCAAACCTTCGTTGACGAACTAAGAATAACTGGGAAGTGGGAACAAACAATTAGGGCAATTAAACATATATATACATGCATACACTGCACTTATACACCTTAACAAATTTACGTCACATATACATGTAATTATATTTTATTACTAGCTGTAGAAAGTTATAATCAATCATATCTTCTTATTTATTGGCCATATATGTACACGCATTCTAATTCACCTTTTAACTCGACACAAACGGGCTATATTAAATCCTGAATTATAGCAACAAATTAATATATCGTTGTCTTTTTAGACAGATTTTAAATTACGTTGCTCACTCTAAACGTATAAAGAAGTTGTAAAGAGTGTAGACGAACCATATTGGTTTAGCCTATAGGATCAGAAACAAATAAAAGACTCTTTGGAGAACCTACTTGATATTTTCAACTAAACATTTAGACCATAATACGATATTCGTCTCCGCAATTTGCTAACGCTGTCACCAGCTCTGACAATTTTAAGGAGATATCCTTAAAACTAGGAACTTTGTTGCCTTTGAGGGTTCTCGGGGGGGTTTAAGAAATTTAGGTTTTTCGAGGAATTCGTGAAAAAAATAATTCCCTTTGCCAACCCCGAACATACTTATGTTCACGTGAGTATGTTTTTAAAATGCAAAACATAAATGCAGCAAAGCATGTGTGCATTATAAAATCAAAAGCAAACCAAACCGAACAACTGATATGGCTTACAATAAAACGTTTCAGTTCTTCAGTACTTAGAAACGAGATTGAATTAACAACTAGAAGACAGGAAGAGAAGGCTTAGAAATAGTAAGTAGATCATGCATGGAACGTTTTATATATCAGTTCCCATAATTAAATAAATTAAAATGGGGAAAATGTGAAAAAAACACTTTACAATGCCACTAAGCATGAAGCATTTTGTACACCTTAAAGCGACATTACATTTGATATGTCATAATTGCATAAAACCTAATACGATTATCATTCTCTCGGATAAAAACGAGTGTCACATGCGAGGTCACATGAAACCAGACGTTCGTGAAACCAGGCGTGTTTACACGATCACATGCACCAGGGGCCGGTTGTATCAAGCCCGTTTAGCTTAAACGGTGGATAAGTTCAAAATAGAAAGCAAGACTGCCGTTTTATTCAAGAAGCAAACAAAATGTTTTTGACCTTAATACAAAGATACTGTTTATAACTACAAATTCAGTGCATAATATTCAAGTTGACTTATTTAAGAGAGATGTAAGAGTGTTATTTAATTTTGACTTATCCACCGTTTAAGCTAAACGGGCTTGATACAACCGGCCCCTGAGTATGAACAATATAACGACAAGTCGCGATAGACTTTCCAAACTGAATTGGACAAAGAATTCGTTTATTACATCTTATTTCATTGATTATCTCTATCTGTGAACGCGTTGTAATTCACCTTTTTGATGAACTATTAACGGGTCCGCAGATAGGACCGTAATTGGGGGTTATATTCATCTATTCAACTTATGCCTGACAAATTTCTTTTAACGCTATTGTTCCTACGGTAGATAAACGTGAATATGTGAATACCCCACCCCCCAATTAAGCGGTCTATAGCTACGGCCTTGACTATTAATCGTCAGTAAACAAAAATAAATAATATATAGCACTAACCACATTGTTATCGAATTTACTGCTAAATCAAGTTTTGCTTTATTGTACTGAAAAATCTATTAGTCGAATAAGAAACACTTAAAAGGGAACTCAATTATTAAAAACAAAACTAATAGAATTTGGTCAACACGATACCATTTATTTCCTAAAATTGAACCATATAATATTAACCTATAAATGAGATATTTATTAATGAATATAATCTTTTTACCGTGAAATGATTTTAATCCTATTTCCGTTTCCTTCGTTGTTTTTAGGTACAGCGTATTTTTAAAATTTTTTAATTTTCTCATGAGTCACTTTAACAAAACAACTAGCCCTTTCAAAATACAAAATTTCGCTTAAATGTTTATCGCATAATAGGCCGAGGTCGCTCGACCAATCAGCTGCGAAAAGATCACCCTTTGTAATAATATTAAAGCAATAGGACAAAACTTAAAGAATATCAGTTAAAGCGATATCATTTTAATTAGAATTGAAACACATAGAATCTAGCTATAAAATGAATATTAAAGACGGCCATAAAGGCCGCCGGTCATAGTCTCTATAATTAATTCCATCACGTAAATACACAGTCAGTTCCTTGTACAGCCCATATATAGTCTTCCCGGCCCTCGTCATCCTGTTTAACTATTACGAAGGCGGGTACTGCGGGGTTGAGACTCAGGGAAATGTAGGGGTTGGCGAAGGGGGAACTGGTCGGGTTGCGGGGGTGAAAAGCCTCCTTCCAGGCTATAGTAAGGAGGGGGTTCATTGTAGACTGGGGGTGGTTGAACACCGGTTCGAATTTCGCTCTGTGGAGGTAGTTGCCTCATAACCCCTGCACGTCGGGATGCGCGACGGTAACACAGATATGAGAGAATTCCGCCAAATACGATAAACATTATTACACCTACGAAGATCACTGCGACAATCCAGGGTGCTGTTTTAGAAAATTTCTTACATTTGGAAAATGAACAACTTTCCTTAGGACCTCCACAGTCGCTGTTAAAGAAGCATGTCTCGTCGACACAGCTTTCTTGACAAACGTGAACTTCTTTACTTCGCTTACAACAATACTCTGAACTTGGGCATTCAGAGCTCGACGAACACTCCATGCAGCCGGAGGTGACGCATGTGCTGTTAAGACAACATTCACTCCCACTACAATCACTCTCTGTATAACAGGAGGTAGGCACGACACATTTATTGCTACTCGAATCACAACTCTCTCCAGGCCCTCCACAATCACTGTCGTAGGAGCATTTTTCACCAACACAATTTTTTCGACAAACGTTAACGTGGAAGATTCCTCGCTTACAACAATACTCCGAACTGGAGCATCCAGAATTCGATGAACACCGCGTGCAGCCTGAGGTGACGCAAGTACTATTAAGACAACATGCATCTCCACTACAATCACCGTCTGTAAAACAGAGAGTATTCACGACACATTCATAGCTACTCGAATCACAACTCTCTCCAGGCCCTCCACAATCACTGTCGTAAGAGCATGTTTTCCCAACACAGCTTTTTCGACAAACGTTAACGTCGAAGATTCCTCGCTTACAACAATATTCCGAACTGGAGCATCCAGAATTCGATAGACACGGCGTGCAGCCTGAGGTGACGCATTTGTTGTTAAGACAACATTCACTCCCACTACAATCACCGTCTGTAGAACACTCGACACATATGTTACTGGAGTTGCAAGTCTCAGGCGAACCACCGCAGTCCGAACTGAAAAGGCATGTCTCTCCAACGCAGCTTCGTCGGCAAACGTGGTGATCGTGGAGATATCGGCGTTTACAACAATGCTCTGACGAACCACAGTCAGAATTGTAATTACATTTGACACAGCCTGACGTGGTACACTTTTTTGATATACAGCATTCGTCTTTCCCTCCGCAATCACCATCTGCCTGGCAATAGCGACCGTCGCATGAACTTCCTCCGTAGTAGCATTTTCTACTACTGCCAAGACCATATCCTCTACAACAAACTCCGTACAAACCGCCCCGACAATCCGAATTTGAATCGCATATGTTTTGGCATAAAACACGGCCAAGCTTTCCCATCAATATCGTATTTAAAAGGAAAAGAAAAGCCATAGAGAGGAACGACATTATTTCTTTGTAATATTCACACGTCATAATAATATACGTGATGTACTTAGCTGACCCAGCATGGGGAAATAACTGAGGATGATCGATTGACACTTAACGTTAGGAATAAACGATACTGATAGACATGTAAGTGAGCGAACAAGAGAAAGAGCTCGTGTAAAATGCCGTCGAAAGGAATAGAAAATAAACAGTTTTGATCGGAACAAAGTGAGGATATTATAGTTTGTGTCAATAACGAAATGTTGTGAGGCTGAACTCTTTCTTGTTTACACGCTGGTTGACAGCTTAAATAAAAAAAAGTATATCATATTCAGGATTAGGAACGAGAGGAAGTCGTTGGAAGCGATTGTGACAGCACTGGCAGTTCGGTTAATTATTCCTACACTCATAGCCATAAGGAGGTTGAAGCCAGGCCTCTACGTACTATCAGGCGTAGCAACTGTAGTGATCACATGATCACATCAAAGTGATGCTAACTATTTAAGACTTTTTAAATGACATATATTCGACTTAATGGGAAGGAGATTATGCATGGATTCGGATCTATAAGGAGAATATCTTGTATATTCGCATAAATAGATTACCTACATTCACCTACAATGGAAAAATGTGGGAAAACAGTTTGGAATGCCACTATCATTCTCCCGAATGAAAACGAGTGTAAGATTTTTGTTTTTTTCGGAACAGAGCAAGAATATTATAAAATGTTGTAAAACAGAACACTTCCTTGTTTACAGCCTGGTTGACAGCTTTAATGTAACAAAAAATATCATATTCCAGGATTAAAAGAACGAGAGGAAGTCGTTAGGAGCGATTGCGAGAGCACTTCGGTAATCTATTTCAGGGGTGGATCCAGCACTAGTGCACTAATTTGCATTACAAAACAAAGTGGTTAATTTTAGCAGTTCTCTTGTGTCAGTACCTTCATAAGAAGGTTGAAACCAGGCCTCCAACGTTATATCCCATGCGACGTTATTCCCGCCTCGCGGCTTTGAATTTAAAAACATAAACGAAGTAGTTAATAGCACTGTACTACATTTTACTATAAAATGTAAAATACGCTAGACAAGAAAACCATGAACAAAAGAAGGGTAGTTCCTATGTTTAAATAACAGCGAACTAGACTCTCCATTCGAATAGCTAAGTCCCAAAGCACATCGTTTGTTGTTCATTGTTCGTTTGAAATAATGTTATGAGAATTTACTCCTGACAATTTACTCCTGTTTTGCTAACAATTTTTTTGATGTTCATTTACTGTGGAAACAATGAATTTCTAAAGAAATGAATAATTACAAATAATTGACGATGAAATTTGCATGTAGCAGAACTAAATCGTCAAGCCGGCTAAGCAACTGCCATATCAAATATATTAAAGACAAAATCAAAGGCCATAATCCCTATATATAGTTGCTTTACTTTCACTTCAATGTGCAGTCAGTTACTACATGTACAGTCTTTATACAGCCCACCATCCTTTCGTCATCCTGTTTAACTATTACGAAGGCTGGTACTGCGGGGGTTAAGATTCCGGAATGTGTAGGAGGAATTGAGGTAAACATTTCAGGAATTTCTAATTAATTTATTACATCTTATTTTATTGATCAACTCATTGTAATTCACCTTTATTTGGTGAAATGTTAATCGTCGGTAAACTAAATGCAATTATAGCAGTAACTTAAAAATTGATAAAAATTGATTATGGATATAAGGAAATAAATTCAAACTGCCCACATTGTCATAGAATTTACTGCTAAATCGTACAAGGTTTGCTTTATTATACTCATAAATCTATTATAGTCGAACAATAAACACTACAAAGCGAACTAATAATAACAAAAATAAGAGAAATCTTAGTAAACGCGATTTTTTTTTAACATTAAACTACGTGTAATATTCAGTAGCGCTAGCGTGACAAGCCTGACAATTTACTCCGGCTTTGCTAACAATTATTTTGATGTTCATTTAATGTGGAAACAATGAATTTCTAAAGAAATGAATAATTACAAATAATTGACGTTGAAATTTGCATGTAGCAGAACTAAATCGTCAGGCCGGCTAAGCAACTGCCATATAAAATATATTAAAGACAAAATCAAAGGCCATAATCCCTATATATATAGTTGCTTTACTTTCACTTCAATGTGCAGTCAGTTACTACATGTACAGTCTTTATACAGCCCACCATCCTTTCGTCATCCTGTTTAACTATTACGAAGGCTGGTACTGCGGGGGTTAAGATTCCGGAATGTGTAGGAGGAGTTGAGGTAAACATTTTAGGAATTTCTAATTAATTTATTACATCTTATTTTATTGATCAACTCATTGTAATTCATCTTCCTTGGTGAAATGTTAATCGTCGGTAAACTAAATGCAATAATAGCAGTAACTTAAAAATTGACAAAAATTGATTATGGATAAGGAAATAAATTTAAACTGCCCACATTGTCATAGAATTTACCGCTAAATCGTACAAGGTTTGCTTTATTATACTCATAAATCTATTATAGTCGAACAATAAACACTACAAAGCAAACTAATAATAACAAAAGTAAGAGAAATCTTAGTAAACGCGATTTTTTTAACATTAAACTACGTGTAATATTCAGTAGCGCTAGCGTGACAAGCCTGACAATTTACTCCTGCTTTGCTAACAATTACTTTGATGTTCATTTACTGTGGAAACAATGAATTTCTAAAGAAATGAATAATTACAAATAATTGACGTTGAAATTTGCATGTAGCAGAACTAAATCGTCAGGCCGGCTAAGCAACTGCCATATCAAATATATTAAAGACAAAATCAAAGGCCATAGTCTCTATATATAGTTGCTTTACTTTCACTTCAATGTGCAGTCAGTTACTACATGTACAGTTTTTATACAGCCCTCCATCCTTTCGTCATCCTGTTTAACTATTACGAAGGCTAGTACTGCGGGGTTTAAGAGGTTAAGATTCCGGAATGTGTAGGAGGAGTTGAGGTAAACATTTTAGGAATTTCTAATTAATTCATTACATCTTATTTTATTGATCAACTCATTGTAGTTCACTTTCTTTGGTCTTCAGTTTCACCATCCTTTCGTCTTCCTGTTTAACTATTACCAAGGCCAGTAATGCGGAGGTTAAGATTCCGGAGTGTGTAGGAGGAGTTGAGGTAAACATTTTATGAATTTCTAATTAATTTATTACATCTTATTTTATTGATCAACTCATTGTAGTTCACCTTCCTTGGTGAAATGTTAATCGTCGGTAAAATAAATGCAATTATAGCAGTAACTTAAAAGTTGATAAAAATTAATTATGGATAAGGAAATAAATTCAAACTGCCCACATTGTCATAGAATTTACTGCTGAATCGTACAAGGTTTGCTTTATTATACTTATAAATCTATTAACAATAAACACTACAAAGCAAACACAATATCGAACAATAAACACTACAAAGCAAACTGATAATAACAAAAGTAAGAGAAATCTTAGTAAACGCGATTTTTATTTAACATTGATATACGTGTAATATTAAGACAAAATCCAAGGCCATAGTCCCTATAATATATAGTTGCTTTACTTTCACTTCAATGTGCAGTCAGTTACTACATGTACAGTATTTATACAGCCCACCATCGTTTCGTCATCCTGTTTAAGTATTAGGAAGGCTAGTACTGCGGGGGTTAAGATTCCGGAATGTGTAGGAGGAGTTGCATGAGGTAAACATTTCAGGAGTTTCTAATAAACTTATTACATCTTATTTTATTGATCAACTCATTGTAGTTCACCTTCCTTGGTGAAATGTTAATCGTCGGTAAACTAAATGCA
Source organism: Dendronephthya gigantea (assembly GCF_004324835.1). Classification (NCBI taxonomy): domain Eukaryota; kingdom Metazoa; phylum Cnidaria; class Anthozoa; order Malacalcyonacea; family Nephtheidae; genus Dendronephthya; species Dendronephthya gigantea. The sequence continues at coordinate 570,487 of NW_021163028.1, read as the reverse complement.
ATTATAGCACTAACTTAAAAATTGATAAAAATTGATTATGGATAAGGAAATAAATTCAAACTGCCCATATTGTCATAGAATTTACTGCTAAATCGTACAAGGTTTGCTTTATTATACTCATAAATCTATTATAGTCGAACAAAAGAGACTATAAAGGGAACTATAATAATAAAAAAAGTAAGAGAATTTTAGTAAACGTGATAATATTTATTTATTAATATTGAAATACGTAATATTCAAAGCCGTCAAATTTAGTCTTGCTTTGCTTACAATTACATGTGTATTGACTGTGGAAACTATGAAATTCAAAAGAAATGAATAATTATAAAGAGTTCAAATTTACATAGGAGAACTAAATGTCAGACAGGCTACGCCACTGCCATACTTCGCTACAGATTAAATATTAATGACAAAATCAGAGGCCATATATAAAGGCCTGGTAGGTATAGTCCCTAAATACAGTTTCTAGCTTTACTTCAATATGCACTCAGTAACTCGCATAGACTTAATAAAGTCCTCCTTACCATCTTCATCCTGTTTAACAACTATTATCACGGCTACTACTGCGGAGGTTCTGGGAAATGTAGGGGCTGAGGCGGGGGAGACTGGTTGGGTTGTGGGGAAGGAAAGTCGCCTCCTTGGTTGTAATAAGGAGGAGGGGGAGTATTGCAGACTGGCGGTGGCGGAGCGCTGGTATGACCTTGAGTATTTTCGACAGCAACAATAGCAATTGCGTTCTGGGAAGTAGGCTGTTCGACGACACGTCCACGTTGGAATGAGCCACGGAAACAACGATATGCGAGAATCCCGCCAAACACAGCTAAGAACAGTATCACGCCCACCACGATCACTGGGACAACCCAGGATGCAGTTGTAGAGGAATAGGAAGATCTCTTACATTTGTTGGAATGACATCTCTCCCCAGGCCCTCCACAATCACTGTCGTAGGAGCATTTTTCACCAACACAGGTTTTTCGACAAACGTTAACGTAGCTTCCTCGCTTACAACAATACTCCGAACTGGAGCATCCAGAATTCGATGAACACCGCGTGCAGCCTGAGGTGACGCATTTTCTATTAAGACAACATTCACTCCCACTACAATCACCGTCTGTAGAACACTCGACACATTTTTTGCTACTCGAATCACAACTCTCCTTAGGACCTCCACAATCACTGTCGTAGGAGCATTTTTCACCAACACAGGTTTTTCGACAAACGTTAACTCCTCGCTTACAACAATACTCCGAACTGGAGCATCCAGAATTCGATGAACACCGCGTACAGCCAGAGGTGACGCATTTGCTATTAAGACAACATTTATCACCACTACAATCACCGTCTGTAGAACACTCGACACATTTGGAACTGGAGTTACAACTTTCCCCAGGCCCTCCACAATCACTGTCGTAATGGCATGTTTCCCCAACGCAGCTTTTTCGACAAACGTTAACGTAGTATCCTCGCTTGCAACAATACTCCGAACTAAAGCATTCAGAATTCGATGAACACCGCGTACAGCCAGAGGTGACGCATTTGCTATTAAGACAACATTTATCACCACTACAATCACCGTCTGTAGAACACTCGACACATTTGGAACTGGAGTTACAACTTTCCCCAGGCCCTCCACAATCACTGTCGTAATGGCATGTTTCCCCAACGCAGCTTTTTCGACAAACGTTAACGTAGTATCCTCGCTTGCAACAATACTCCGAACTAAAGCATTCAGAATTCGATGAACACCGCGTACAGCCAGAGGTGACGCATTTGCTATTAAGACAACATTTATCACCACTACAATCACCGTCTGTAGAACACTCGACACATTTGGAACTGGAGTTACAACTTTCCCCAGGCCCTCCACAATCACCGTCGCCAAGGCATGTTTCCCCAACGCAGCTTTTTCGACAAACATTAACGTAGTATCCTCGCTTACAACAATACTCCGAACTGGAGCATCCAGAATTCGATGAACACGGCGTACAGCCTGAGGTGACGCATTTGCTATTAAGACAACATTCACTCCCACTACAATCACCGTCTGTAGAACAGGAGGTGGGCACGACACATTTATTGATGTTACAAGACTCTGACGGACCACCGCAGTCTGAACTGGATGCGCATGTCTCCCCAACGCAGCTTCGTCTGCAAACATGTTTATCGTAAGAATATCGCTGTTTACAACAATACTCTGAAGCACCGCAGTTGAAATTATAATAACAATTGCTACAGCCAAACGTGGTACACGATTTTGATTTACAACATTCGTCTTTCCCTCCGCAATCACCGTCTGTCAGGCAATAGCGACCGAAGCACGAACTACTACCGTAGTAGCAACTTTTAGTAGTTATCACATACCCCTGTCCACTATCTAATACTTTTCTGCAACAAACGTTGTTGCTGTAAGAGCTGCTCACACAATCAGAATTTGAATTGCACCTGGCAAAAACCAGGCCAAACTTTCCCATTATTATCGCTTTCGAAAGAAAAAATAAAGTCATATAGACGAACGACATCTTGTATGTGTCAATCACAAAACGTTATGAGACAAAACACTTCTTTGTCAGCGTACATGAGGAAGTCGTTGGGGACGATTGTGAGAGCACTGACCGTTACGACCACCCACTAATAATTTTTCGTAATGCTATGACCAGAGTTCTGTAAAATATTTCTACATTCATACAATAAGCCAGCTAAAGCGTGGCTTCCACGTACTTGCATGTAGTCGCAACTGTTGTGATCACATCAAACTGATGCAAACTATCGCACACTTTTCAAAGTAACATAAATTCGCGACAGTTGCAACTTAATAGGAAAGAGTTCATGCATGAAATCGGGTTTACAAAGATGAAGCCTCTCGTATACCTTAACCAACACTTTATAGGATACGACATAATTTGAAAAACCTACTAGAATTCTTAAAACAAACTTAGACTCGACAAACCGAAGTAAGAATGTACACTCGCTGTATTTATAATACGGTAAACATTTTACGAGATCTAATTTATATCATTTTCAAACTTTCATCTTTATCTATTTGGTCTATTTAAACACATTGTAGTTCACCTTTTTGGTAAAATGTTAATCGTCGGTAAACTAAATGAAATTATAGCACTAACTTAAAATTTGTGTGAAACTTATTAAGATTATGGAAACTAATTTAAACCGCCCACATTGTCATAGAATTTATTGCAAAATCATACAAGGTTCGCTTTTTTGTACTCAGAAATTTATTATAGTCGAACAATAAACACTACAAAGCGAACTAATAATAAGAAAAGTAAGAGAATCTTAGTAAACGGGATTTTTTTTAACATTAAACTACGTGTAATATTCAGTAACGTGACAAGCCTGACAATTTACTCCTGTTTTGCTAACTATTATTTTGATGTTCATTTCCTGTGGAAACAATGACTTTCTAAAGAAATGAATAATTATACAAATAATTAACGTTGAAATTTCCATGTAGCACAACTAAATCGTCAGGCCGGCTACGCAACTTCCATGCAAATTAAATATTAAAGACAAAATCAAAGGCCATAGTCTCTCTCTCTCTATATATATATATATATATAGTTGCTTTACTTTCACTTCAATGTGCAGTCAGTTACTACATGTACAGTCTTTATACAGCCCATCATCCTTTCGTCATCCTGTTTAACTATTACGAAGGCTAGTACTGCGGGGGTTAAGATTCCGGAATGTGTAGGAGGAGTTGAGGTAAACATTTTATTTTAGTAGTAAGAGAGAGAAATCTTAGTAAACCCGATTTTTATTTAACATTGAACTACGTGTAATATTAAGACAAAATCCAAGGCCATAGTCCCTATAATATATAGTTGCCTTACTTTCACTTCAATGTGCAGTCAGTTACTACATGTACAGTCTTTATACAGCCCATCATCCTTTCGTCATCCTGTTTAACTATTACGAAGGCTAGTACTGCGGGGGTTAAGATTCCGGAATGTGTAGGAGGAGTTGAGGTAAACATTTTATTTTAGTAGTAAGAGAGAGAAATCTTAGTAAACGCGATTTTTATTTAACATTGAACTACGTGTAATATTAAGACAAAATCCAAGGCCATAATCCCTATATATAGTTGCTTTACTTTCACTTCAATGTGCAGTCAGTTACTACATGTACAGTCTTTATACAGCCCTCCATCCTTTCGTCATCCTGTTTAACTATTACGACGGCCAGTAATGCGAAGGTTAAGATTCCGGAATGTGTAGGAGGAGTTGAGGTAAACATTTAAGGAATTTCTAATTAACTTATTACATCTTATTTTATTGATCAACTCATTGTAATTCATCTTCCTTGGTGAAATGTTAATCGTCGGTAAACTAAATGCAATTATAGCAGTAACTTAAAAATTGATAAAAATTGATAAAAATTGATTATCGATAAGGAAATAAATTCAAACTGCCCACATTGTCGTAGAATTTACTGCCAAATCGTACAAGGTTTTCTTTATTATACTCATAAATCTATTACAGTCGAACAAAAGAGACTATAAAGGGAACTAATAATAACAAAAGTAAGAGAATTTTAGTAAACGCGATATTATTTATTTCTTAATATTGAAATACGTAATATTCAAAGCCGTCAAATTTAGTCTTGCTTTGCTTACAATTACATGTATATTGACTGTGGAAACTATGAAATTCAAAGGAAATGAATAATTATAAAGAGTTCACATTTACATAGGAGAACTAAACGACAGACTGGCTACGCCACTGCCATACTTTGCTATAGATTAAATATTAATGACAAAATCAGAGGACATATATAAAGGCCTGGTAGGTATAGTCCCTAAATACAGTTTCTAGCTTTACTTCAATATGCATTCAGTAACTCGCATAGACTTAATAAAGTCCTCCTTACCATCTTCATCCTGTTTAACAACTATTACCCCGGCTACTACTACGGAGGTTCTGGGAAATGTAGGGGTTGAGGCAGGGGAAACTGGTTGGGTTGTGGGGAAGGAAAGTCTCCTCCCTGGTTGTAATGAGGAGGAGGGGGAGTATTGTAGACTGGTGGTGGTGGAGCGCTGGTATGACCTTGAGTATTCTCGACAGCAACAATAGCAATTGTGTTCTGGGAAGCAGGTTGTTCCACGACCCGCCCACGTTGGGCTGAGCCACGGAAACAACGATAAGCGGGAATCCCGCCAAATACGGCTAAGAACAGTATCACGCCCACCACGATCACTGGGACAACCCAGGATGCAGTTGTAGAGGAATAGGAAGATATCTTACATTTGTTGGAATGACATCTCTCCCCAGGCCCTCCACAATCACTGTCGTAGGAGCATTTTTCACCAAGACAGGTTTTTCGACAAACGTTAAGGTAGATTCCTCGCTTACAGCAAAGCTCCGAACTGGAGCATCCAGAATTCGATGAACACCGCGTGCAGCCTGAGATGACGCATGTGCTATTAAGACAACATTTATCACCACTGCAATCACCGTCTGTAGAACACTCGACACATTTTTTGCTACTCGAATCACAACTCTCTCCAGGACCTCCACAATCACTGTCGTAGGAGCATTTTTCCCCAACACAGCTTTTTCGACAAACGCTAGAACAGTAGCTTCCTCGCTTACAACAATACTCTGAACTGGAGCATCCAGAATTCGATGAACACCGCGTACAGCCAGAGGTGACGCATTTGTTATTAAGACAACATTCACTCCCACTACAATCACCGTCTGTAGAACACTCGACACATTTGGAGCTGGAATTACAACTTTCCCCAGGCCCTCCACAATCACTGTCGTAATGGCATGTTTCCCCAACGCAGCTTTTTCCACAAACGCTAGAATAGTAGCTTCCTCGCTTACAACAATACTCTGAACTGGAGCATCCAGAATTCGATGAACACCGCGTACAGCCTGAGGTGACGCATTTGTTATTAAGACAACACTCACTCCCACTACAATCACCGTTTGTAGAACACTCGACACATTTTTTGCTACTCGAATCACAAACTCCCCGCCCAGGCCCTCCACAATCACCGTCGTAGGAGCATTTTTCACCAACACAGCTTTTTCGACAAACGTTAACGTCGTAGTCTCCTCGCTTGCAACAATACTCCGAACTAGAGCATTCAGAATTCGATGAACAAGGGGTGCAGCCTGAGGTGACGCATTTGCTATTAAGACAACATTTACTCCCACTACAATCACCGTCCGTATAACACTCGACACATTTGTAATTGAAGTCACAATACTCTGACGAACCACCGCAGTCCGAACTGTAAAGGCATTTCTCCCCAACGCAGCTTCTTCTGCAAACATGTTTTTCGGAAGTATATAGCTGTTTGCAACAATACTCTGAAAAACCGCAGTTGGAATTAGAGTGACAATTGCTACAGCCTGACTTGGTACACTTCTTTGATTTACAACATTCGCCTTTCCCTCCGCAATCACCGTCTGCCAGGCAATAGCGACCGACGCATGAACTATTTCCGTAGTAGCATTCTGTAGTACTGAACACAAGATCGAGATACCTGTGAAACACTTTTCGGCAGCAAACATTGTTGCTGTAATAGCTGCTCACACAATCAGAATTTGACTTACATGAAGCCAAAACCAGGCCAAACTTTCCGATTATTATCGCATTCGAAAGCAAAATTAAAGTCATATAGACGAACGACATCTTGTATGTGTCAAGAACAAAACGTTGTGAGACAAAACACTTCTTTGTCAGCGTACATGAGGAAGTCGTTCGGGACGGTTGTGAGAGCACTGACCCTTACGACCACCCACTACCAATTCTTCTCAGTGCTATGACCACACTTCTGTAAACCATTTCTACATTCCCAGAAGAAGCCGGCTAAAGCGTGCATGGCCTCCACGTACTAGCGTCTGGTCGCAACTGTAGTGATCACATCAAACTGATGCAAACTATCGCACACTTTTCAAAATAACATAAATTCGCGACAGTTGGAACTAAATGGGAAAGAGTTCATGCATGAAATCGGGTTTATAAATATGAAGCCTCTCGTATACCTTAACCAACACTTTATAGGATACGATATACTGTAATTGGAAAAACCTACTAGAATTCTCACATCAAACTTAGACTCGCCAAACCGGGGTAAGAATGTACACTCGCTGTATTTATAATACGGTTAACTTTTTACGAGATCTAATTTATTTCATCTTCAAACTTTCATCTTTATCTACCTCATCTATTTAAACACATTGTAGTTCACCTTTTTGGTAAAATGTTAATCGTCGGTAAACTAAATGAAATTATAGCACTAACTTAAAATTTGTGTGAAACTTATTAAGATTATGGAAACTAATTTAAACCGCCCAGATTGTCATAGAATTTATTGCAAAATCATACAAGGTTCGCTTTTTTGTGCTCAGAAATCTATACTAGTCGAACAATAAACACTACAAAGGGAACTAATAATAAGAAAAGTAAGAGAATTTTAGTAAACGCGATTTTTTTTTAACATTGAACTACGTGTAATATTCAGTAACGTGACAAGCCTGACAATTTACTCCTGTTTTGCTAACTATTATTTTGATGTTCATTTCCTGTGGAAACATGCAATGACTTTCTAAAGAAATGAATAATTATACAAATAATTAACGTTGAAATTTCCATGTAGCAGAACTAAATCGTCACGCCGGCTACGCAACTTCCAGATTAAATATTAAAGACAAAATCAAAAGCCATAGTCTCTATATATAGTTGCTTTACTTTCACTTCAATGAGCAGTCAGTTACTACATGTACAGTCTTTATACAGCCCTCCATCCTTTCGTCATCCTGTTTAACTATTACGAAGGCTAGTACTGCGGAGGTTAAGATTCCGGAATGTGTAGGAGGAGTTGAGGTAAACATTTTAGGAATTTCTAATTAATTTATTACATCTTATTTTATTGATCAACTCATTGTAGTTCACCTTCCTTGGTGAAATGTTTATCGTCGGTAAACTAAATGCAATTATAGCAGTAACTTAAAAATTGATAAAAATTGATTATGGATCAGGAAATAAATTCAAACTGCCCACATTGTCATAGAATTTCCTGCTAAATCGTTCAAGGTTTGCTTTATTATACTCATAAATCTATTACAGTCGAACAAAAGAGACTATAAAGGGGACTAATAATAACAAAAGTAAGAGAATTTTAGTAAACGCGATATTATTTACTTCTTAATATTGAAATACGTAATATTCAAAGCCGTCAAATTTAGTCTTGCTTTGCTTACAATTACATGTTTATTGACTGTGGAAACTATATATGAAATTCAAAATAAATGAATAATTATAAAGAGTTCAAATTTACATAGGAGAACTAAATCTCAGACTGGCTTCGCCACTGCCATACTTTGCTATAGATTAAATATTAATGACAAAATCAGAGGCCATATATAAAGGCCTGGTAGGTATAGTCCCTAAATACAGTTTCACCATCGTTTTGTCATCCTGTTTAACTATTACGAAGGCTAGTACTGCGGGGGTTAAGATTCCGGAATGTGTAGGAGGAGTTGATGTAAACATTTTAGGAATTTCTAATTAATTTATTACATCTTATTTTATTGATCAACTCGTTGTAGTTCACCTTCCTTGGTGAAATGTTTATCGTCGGTAAACTAAATGCAATTATAGCAGTAACTTAAAAATTGATAAAAATTTATTATTGATAAGGAAATAAATTCAAACTGCCCACATTGTCATAGAATTTACTGCTAAATCGTACAAGGTTTGCTTTATTATACTCATAAATCTATTACAGTCGAACAAAAGAGACTATAAAGGAAACTAATAATAACAAAAGTAAGAGAATTTTAGTAAACGCGATATTATTTATTTCTTAATATTGAAATACGTAATATTCAAAGCCGTCAAATTTAGTCTTGCTTTGCTTACAATTACATGAAAATTGACTGTGGAAACTTTGAAATTCAAAAGAAATGAATAATTATAAAGAGTTCAAATTTACATAGGAGAACTAAATCTCAGACTGGCTACGCCACTGCCATACTTTGTTATAGATTAAATATTAATGACAAAATCAGAGGCCATATATAAAGGCCTGGTAGGTATAGTCCCTAAATACAGTTTCACCATCGTTTTGTCATCCTGTTTACCTATTACGAAGGCTAGTACTGCGGGGGTTAAGATTCCGGAATGTGTAGGAGGAGTTGAGGTAAACATTTTAGGAATTTCTAATTAATTTATTACATCTTATTTTATTGATCAACTCATTGTAGTTCACCTTCTTTGGTGAAAAGTTTATCGTCGGTAAACTAAATGCAATTATAGCAGTAACTTAAAAATTGATAAAAATTGATTATGGATAAGGAAATAAATTTAAACTGCCCACATTGTCATAGAATTTACTGCTAAATCGTACAAGGTTTGCTTTATTATACTCATAAATCTATTATAGTCGAACAATAAACACTACAAAGCGAACTAATAATAACAAAAGTAAGAGAAATCTTAGTAAACGCGATTTTTTTAACATTAAACTACGTGTAATATTCAGTAGCGCTAGCGTGACAAGCCTGACAATTTACTCCTGCTTTGCTAACAATTATTTTGATGTTCATTTACTGTGGAAACAATGAATTTCTAAAGAAATGAATAATTACAAATAATTGACGTTGAAATTTGCATGTAGCAGAACTAAATCGTCAGGCCGGCTAAGCAACTGCCATATCAAATATATTAAAGACAAAATCAAAGGCCATAGTCTCTATATATAGTTGCTTTACTTTCACTTCAATGTGCAGTCAGTTACTACATGTACAGTCTTTATACAGCCCAACATCCATTCGTCATCCTGTTTAACTATTACGAAGGCTAGTACTGCGGGGGTTAAGATTCCGGAATGTGTAGGAGGAGTTGAGGTAAACATTTTAGGAATTTCTAATTAATTTATTACATCTTATTTTATTGATCAACTCATTGTAGTTCACCTTCTTTGGTGAAATGTTAATCTTCGGTAAACTATTAATGCAATTATAGCAGTAACTTAAAAATTGATAAAAATTGATTATGGATAAGGAAATAAATTCAAACTGCCCACATTGTCATAGAATTTACTGCTAAATCGTACAAGGTTTGCTTTATTATACTCATAAATCTATTATAGTCGAACAAAAGAGACTATAAAGGGAACTAATAATAACAAAAGTAAGAGAATTTTAGTAAACGCGATACTATTTATTTCTTAATATTGAAATACGTAATATTCAAAGCCATCAAATTTAGTCTTGCTTTGCTTACAATTACATGTATATTGACTGTGGAAACTTTGAAATTCAAAAGAAATGAATAATTATAAAGAGTTCAAATTTACATAGGAGAACTAAATCTCAGACTGGCTTCGCCACTGCCATACTTTGCTATAGATTAAATATTAATGACAAAATCAGAGGCCATATATAAAGGCCTGGTAGGTATAGTCCCTAAATACAGTTTCACCATCGTTTTGTCATCCTGTTTAACTATTACGAAGGCTAGTACTGCGGAGGTTAAGATTCCGGAATGTGTAGGAGGAGTTGAGGTAAACATTTTAGGAATTTCTAATTAATTTATTACATCTTATTTTATTGATCAACTCATTGTAGTTCACCTTCCTTGGTGAAATGTTTATCGTCGGTAAACTAAATGCAATTATAGCAGTAACTTAAAAATTGATAAGAATTGATAAAAATTGATAAAAATTGATAAAAATTGATTATGGATAAGGAAATAAATTCAATCCGCCCACATTGTCATAGAATTTATTGCAAAATCATACAAGGTTCGCTTTTTTGTACTCAGAAATCTATTATAGTCGAAAAATAAACACTACAAAGGGAACTAATAATAACAAAAGTAAGAGAATCTTAGTAAACGCGATATTATTTTATTTTTTAACATTAAACTACGGGTAATATTCACTAGCGTGACAAGCCTGACAATTTACTCCTGCTTTGCCAACATTTATTTTGATGTTCATTTACTGTGGAAACAATGATTTTCTGAAGAAATGAATAATTACAAATAATAAACGTTGAAATTTGCATGTAGCAGAACTATTTAGTCAGGCCGGCTACGCAACTTCCAGATAAAATATTAAATACAAAACCAAAGGCTATAGTCCCTATACATATTTGCATTACTTTCACTTCAATGTGAAGTCAGTTACTACATGTACAGTCTTTATACAGCCCACCATCGTTTCGTCATCCTGTTTAAGTATTAGGAAGGCTAGTACTGCGGGGGTTAAGATTCCGGAATGTGTAGGAGGAATTGAGGTAAAAATTTCAGGAGTTTCTAATTAATTTATTACATCTTATTTTATTGATCAACTCATTGTAATTCACCTTCTTTGGTGAAATGTTAATCGTCGGTAAACTAAATGCAATTATAGCAGTAACTTAAAAATTGATAAAAATTGATTATGGATAAGGAAATAAATTCAAACTGCCCACATTGTCATAGAATTTACTGCTAAATCGTACAAGGTTTGCTTTATTATACTCATAAATCTATTATAGTCGAACAATAAACACTACAAAGCGAACTAATAATAACAAAAGTAAGAGAAATATTAGTAAACGCGATTTTTTTTAACATTAAACTACGTGTAATATTCAGTAGCGCTAGCGTGACAAGCCTGACAATTTACTCCTGCTTTGCTAACAATTATTTTGATGTTCATTTACTGTGGAAACAATGAATTGCTAAAGAAATGAATAATTACAAATAATTGACGTTGAAATTTGCATGTAGCAGAACTAAATCGTCAGGCCGGCTACGCAACTGCCATATCAAATATATTAAAGACAAAATCAAAGGCCATAATCCCTATATATATATAGTTGCTTTAGTTTCACTTCAATGTGCAGTCAGTTACTACATGTACAGTCTTTACACAGCCCACCATCGTTTCGTCATCCTGATTAACTATTACGAAGGCTAGTACTGCGGGGGTTAAGATTCCGGAATGTGTAGGAGGAGTTGAGGTAAACATTTTAGGATATTCTAATTAATTTATTACATCTTATTTTATTGATCAACTCATTGTAATTCACCTTCCTTGGTGAAATGTTTATCGTCGGTAAACTAAATGCAATTATAGCAGTAACTTAAAAATTGATAAAAATTGATTATGGATAAGAAAATAAATTCAAACTGCCCACATTGTCATAGAATTTACTGCTAAATCGTACAAAGTTTGCTTTATTATACTCATAAATCTATTACAGTCGAACAAAAGAGACTATAAAGGGAACTAATGATAACAAAAGTAAGAGAATTTTAGTAAACGCGATATTATTTATTTCTTAATATTGAAATACGTAATATTCAAAGCCGTCAAATTTAGTCTCGCTTTGCTTACAATTACATGTATATTGACTGTGGAAACTATGAAATTCAAAAGAAATGAATAATTATAAAGAGTTTAAATTTCCATAGCAGAACTAAATCTCAGACTGGCTTCGCCACTGCCATACTTTGTTATAGATTAAATATTAATGACAAAATCAGAGGCCATATATAAGGCCGGGTAGGTATAGTCCCTAAATACAGTTTCACCATCGTTTTGTCAACTTGTTTAACTATTACGAAGGCTAGTACTGCGGGGGTTAAGATTCCGGAATGTGTAGGAGGAGTTGAGGTAAACATTTTAGGAATTTCTAATTAATTTATTACATCTTATTTTATTGATCAACTCATTGTAGTTCACCTTCCTTGGTGAAATGTTTATCGTCGGTAAACTAAATGCAATTATAGCAGTAACTTAAAAATTGATAAAAATTGATTATGGATAAGAAAATAAATTCAAACTGCCCACATTGTCATAGAATTTACTGCTAAATCGTACAAAGTTTGCTTTATTATACTCATAAATCTATTACAGTCGAACAAAAGAGACTATAAAGGGAACTAATGATAACAAAAGTAAGAGAATTTTAGTAAACGCGATATTATTTATTTCTTAATATTGAAATACGTAATATTCAAAGCCGTCAAATTTAGTCTCGCTTTGCTTACAATTACATGTATATTGACTGTGGAAAATATGAAATTCAAAAGAAATGAATAATTATAAAGAGTTTAAATTTCCATAGCAGAACTAAATCTCAGACTGGCTTCGCCACTGCCATACTTTGTTATAGATTAAATATTAATGACAAAATCAGAGGCCATATATAAGGCCGGGTAGGTATAGTCCCTAAATACAGTTTCACCATCGTTTTGTCAACTTGTTTAACTATTACGAAGGCTAGTACTGCGGGGGTTAAGATTCCGGAATGTGTAGGAGGAGTTGAGGTAAACATTTTAGGAATTTCTAATTAATTTATTACATCTTATTTTATTGATCAACTCATTGTAGTTCATTTTCCTTGGTGAAATGTTTATCGTCGGTAAACTAAATGCAATTATAGCATTAACTTAAAAATTGATAAAAATTGATCATGGATAAGGAAATAAATTTAAACTGCCCACATTGTCATAGAATTTACTGCTAAATCGTACAAGGTTTGCTTTATTATACTCATAAATCTATTATAGTCCAACAATAAACACTACAAAGCGAACTAATAATAACAAAAGTAAGAGAAATCTTAGTAAACGAGATTTTTTTTAACATTAAACTACGTGTAATATTCAGTAGCGCTAGCGTGACAAGCCTGACAATTTACTCCTGTTTTGCTAACAATTTTTTTGATGTTCATTTACTGTGGAAACAATGAATTTCTAAAGAAATGAATAATTACAAATAATTGACGATGAAATTTGCATGTAGCAGAACTAAATCGTCAAGCCGGCTAAGCAACTGCCATATCAAATATATTAAAGACAAAATCAAAGGCCATAATCCCTATATATAGTTGCTTTACTTTCACTTCAATGTGCAGTCAGGTACTACATGTACAGTCTTTATACAGCCCACCATCCTTTCGTCATCCTGTTTAACTATTACGAAGGCTAGTACTGCGGGGGTTAAGATTCCGGAATGTGTAGGAGGAATTGAGGTAAACATTTCAGGAATTTCTAATTAATTTATTACACCTTATTTTATTGATCAACGCATTGTAATTCACCTTCCTTGGTGAAATGTTTATCGTCGGTAAACTAAATGCAATTATAGCAGTAACTTAAAAATTGATAAAAATTGATAACTAGGGATCCAAGGATAGTGCAAAGTTTTCATGCCCTGTAATACCTAAGCAACACGTTTTCCCAACATAAACATTTTGACTTATGCCAGTAAAAATATAATGAACTAGGTTAAACATTAATCAAAAGGAAATTATTCAAAGTACTCAAGTTACGTTAGCCGCGGATACTGTCACTATTAAATTATAATTTTAGTTGCCCATGTAAACCGGACGCGATTTTCTCAGTTTAGTCTCTTTTCTTCGTCAAACAACTGTGACTACATTCACTACATTTATATGATGGCAACAATTTATCGTCATTTCATAAGAATAGCCAAAATAGTTGCGTTGTAAATAATGTAAATAAACCGCGGTGCATATTATGTCTATGATGTGGATACTTCGACGCGTAGCTAAATCGATACAAAACAATATACATATAATCAATACTGTATACCGCCAAAATGATTTGATTACTGCACAAAATGTCCGTTTTGTATAGTATCATTTATGTACTGTATGCAGAATACCAGGTATCGACTTGCTATATATCGACATAATATATATTCGTCATTCGTGTAAGAGATCTATCATTACATAAACAACACAGCGTCGTTTCTTCCTAACCTATTAGCTCTATTTATGGAATAAACCTTCCAAATTATATTTGTGTCGAATTGAATGCTCGTAATTCATAACATAAGTTGATAAATTGCGTAGATTCTCAAAGAATTGCACGATTTTTACGCTCGGAATGTTTTGAAGCAATGCTCGTCGCTCCTCGTTTCTTTACATCGTGAATAATGTTGAAGGCTCGACGGCACATGCGCAGTTGCGACGTATAGGAAAAAATCGGGTGTTCCGGGGGTAAATCTGCACAAATCCCTTTGAAACAAAACCCAAACCGCGGAAAAGCAATGCTTTAAAATTTACAGTAACCGTCAAAATTCCTCAATATTTTGGTGAACTTAGCAAAAGGGATGTAGAGGATTAATAAATAAAGCAAGTTAAACTGATTTAAAAACTTTAAATTACTGATTATATACAAAAAGCTACTATACGCATAAAAACACTCCGCCCCCCGGAGTTTACACTATGACTGACTGACTGACTGTCTGACTGTCTGATGTGAATTTTCGCCACTCACCACAATACTGCAAAGTTTCACAGAAACTTTGCACTAAAAATTGATTATCGATAAGGAAATAAATTCAAACTGCCCACATTGTCATAGAATTTACTGCTAAATCGTAAAAGGTTTGCTTTATTACACTCATAAATCTATTACAGTCGAACAAAAGAGACTATAAAGGAAACTAATAATAACAAAAGTAAGAGAATTTTAGTAAACGCGATATTATTTATTTCTTAATATTGAAATACGTAATATTCAAAGCCGTCAAATTTAGTCTTGCTTTGCTTACAATTACATGTATATTGACTGTGGAAACTATGAAATTCAAAGGAAATGAATAATTATAAAGAGTTCAAATTTACATAGGAAAACTAAATGTCAGACTGGCTACGCCACTGCCATACTTTGTTATAGATTAAATATTAATGACAAAATCAGAGGCCATATATAAAGGCCTGGTAGGTATAGTCCTTAAATACAGTTTCCAGCTTTACTTTAATATGCACTCAGTAACTCGTATATTCTTAATAAAGTCCTCCTTCCCATCGTCATACTGTTTAACAACTATTACCACGGCTAGTACTTCGGAGGTTCCGGGAAATGTAGGGGTTGAGGCGGGGGAAACTGGTTGGGTTGTGGGGAAGGAAAGTCTCCTTCCTGGTTGTAAGGAGGAGGAAGAGTATTGCAGACTGGCGGTGGTGGAGCGCTGGTATGACCTTGAGTATTTTCGACAGCAACAATAGCAATTGCGTTCTGGGGAGTAGGTTGTCCCACGACCCGTCCACGCTGGGATGAGCCACGGAAACAACGATATGCGGGAATCCCGCCAAATACGGCTAAGAACAGTATCACGCCTACCACGATCACTGGGACAACCCAGGATGCAGTTGTAGAGGAATTGGAAGATATCTTACATTTGTTGGAATGACATCTCTCCCCAGGCCCTCCACAATCACTGTCGTAGGAGCATTTTTCACCAACACAGTTTTTTCGACAAACGTTAACGTAGATTCCTCGCTTGCAACAATACTCCGAACTGGAGCATCCAGAATTCGATGAACACCGCGTGCAGCCAGAGGTGACGCATGTGCTATTGAGACAACATTTATCACCACTGCAATCACCGTCTGTAGAACACTCGACACATTTTTTGCTACTCGAATCACACCTCTCTCCAGGCCCTCCACAATCACTGTCGTACGAGCATTTTTCACCAACACAGCTTTTTCGACAAACGTTAACGTCGAAGATTCCTCGCTTGCAACAATACTCTGAACTGGAGCATCCAGAATTCGATGAACACGGCGTACAGCCAGAGGTGACGCATTTGTTATTAAGACAACATTCACTCCCACTACAATCACCGTCTGTAAAACAGGATGAAGACACGACGCATTTTTTGCTACTCGAATCACAACTCTCCCAAGGCCCTCCACAATCACTGTTGTAGGAGCATGTTTCCCCAACACAGCTTTTTCGACAAACGTTAACGTCGAAGATTCCTCGCTTGCAACAATACTCTGAACTGGAGCATTCATAATTCGTTGAACACTGCGTACAGCCAGAGATGACGCATTTGTTATTAAGACAACATTTATCACCGCTACAATCACCGTCTGTAGAACACTCGACACATTTTTCGCTACTCCAATCACAATTCTCTCCAGGCCCTCCACAATCACTGTCGTCGGAGCATTTTTCACCAATACAATTTTTTCGACAAACGTTAACGTAGCTTCCTCGTTTACAACAATACTCCGAACTAGAGCATCCAGAATTCGATGAACACCACGTGCAGCCTGAGGTGACGCATTTATTATTAAGACAACATTCACTCCCACTACAATCACCGTCTGTAGAACACTCGACACATTTTTTGCTTCTCGAATCACAACTCTCTCCAGGCCCTCCACAATCACTGTCGTACGAGCATTTTTCCCCAACACAGCTGCTTTGACAAACATTAGTGTAGCTTCCTCGCTTACAACAATACGTCGAACCGGAGCATCAAAAATTCGATAAACACGTTGTTGACGATTTCTTACATTTGTTGAAACGACAACTCTCCCCTGGCCCTCCACAATCACTGTCCGAGTAGCATGTCTCCCCGACACAGCTGCTTCGACAAACATTAGTGTAGCTTCCTCGCTTACAACAATAGGTCAAACCGGAGCATCCAGAATTCGATGAACACGGCAAGGCACATTTTTTATTGGAGTTACAATACTCTGACGAACCACCGCAGTCTGAACTGGAATGGCATGTCTCCCCAACGCAGCTTCGTCTGCAAACATGTTTATCGAAATAATATCGCTGTTTACAACAATACTCTGAGAAACCGCAGTTGGAATTAGAGTAACAATTGCTACAGCCTGACGTGGTACACTTGTTTGATTTACAGCATTCGTTTTTGCCTCCGCAATCACCGTCTGTTGTGCAATAGCGACCGACGCATGAACTTCTTCCGTAATAGCATCTTGTACTAGTATATCCATATTGATAGGCATATCCTTTACAGCAAACTTTGTTGCTGTAATAGCCGCTCACACAATCAGAATTTGACTTGCATGAGGCCAAAACCAGGCCAAACTTTCCCATTATTATCGCATTCGAAAGCAAAAGTAAAGTCATATAGACGAACGACATCTTGTATGTGTCAAGAACAAAACGTTGTGAGACAAGACACTTCTTTGTCAGCGTACATGAGGAAGTCGTTCGGGACGGTTGTGAGAGCACTGACCCTTACGACCACCCACTACCAATTCTTCTCAGTGCTATGACCACACTTCTGTAAACTATTTCTACATTCCCAGAAGAAGCCGGCTAAAGCGTGCATGGCCTCCACTTACTAGCGTCTGGTCAGAAATGTAGTTATCACATCAAACTGATGGAAACTATCGCACACTTTTCAAAATAACATAAATTCGCGACAGTTGGAACTAAATGGGAAAGAGTTCATGCATGAAATCGGGTTTATAAATATGAAGCATTTCGTATACCTTAACCAACACTTTATACGATACGACATACTGCATGTAATTGGAAAAACCTAATAGAATTCTCACATCAAACTTAGACTCGCCAAACCGGGGTAAGAATGTACACTCGCTGTATTTATAATACGATTAACATTTTACGATATCTAATTTATATCATGTTCAAACTTTCATCTTTATCTATTTGGTCTAAAAAAAACGCGATTTTTTTTTAACATTGAACTATGTATAATATTCAGTAGCGTGACAAGCCTGACAATTTACTCCTGTTTTGCTAACAATTATTTTGATGTTCATTTGCAGTGGAAACAATGATTTTCTAAAGAAATAAATAATTACAAATAATTGACGTTCAAATTTGCATGTAGCAGAACTAAATCGTCAGGTCGGCTACGCAACTTCCAGATTAAATATTAAAGACAAAATTAAAGGCCATAGTCTCTATATATAGTTGCTTTACTTTCACTTCAATGTGCAGTCAGTTACTACATGTACAGTCTTTATACAGCCCACCATCGTTTCGTCATCCTGTTTAAGTATTAGGAAGAGCAGCATTGCGGGGGTTAAGATTCCGGAATGTAATTAACTTATAACATCTTATTTTATTGATCAACTCATTGTAATTCACCTTTTTTGGTGAAATGTTTCTCGTCGGTAAACTTAATGCAATTATAGCAGTAACTTAAAAATTAATAAAAATTGATTATGGATATGGCAATAAATTTAAACTGCCCACATTGTCAAAAAATTTATTGGAAGATCATACAAAGTTCGCTTTTTTGTACTCAGAAATCTATTATAGTCGAAAAATAAACACTACAAAGGGAACTAATAATGACAAAAGTAAGAGAATCTTAGTAAACGCGATATTATTTTATTTTCTAACATTAAACTACGGGTAATATTCAGTAACGTGACAAGCCTGACAATTTACTCCTGCTTTGCCAACATTTATTTTGATGTTCATTTACTGTGGAAACAATGATTTTCTAAAGAAATGAATCATTATACAAATAATTGACGTTGAAATTTCCATGTAGCAGAACTAAATCGTCAGGCCGGCTACGCAACTTCCAGATTAAATATTAAAGACAAAATCAAAGGCCATAGTCTCTATATATAGTTGCTTTACTTTCACTTCAATGTGCAGTCAGTTACTACATGTACAGTCTTTATACAGCCCTCCATCCTTTCGTCATCCTTTTTAACTATTACGAAGGCCAGTAATGCGGGGGTTAAGATTCCGGAATGTGTCGGAGGAGTTGAGGCAAACATTTTAGGAAGTTCAAATTAATTTATTACATCTTCTTTTTATGATCAAGTATATCTGTAAACACATTGTAATTCCCCCTTTCGGTAAAATCTTAATCGTCGGAAAACTAAATGAAATTATAGCACTAACTTAATATTTGCATAAACTTATTAAGATTATGGACACTAATTTAAACCGCCCACGTTGTCATAGACCATATTGCAAAATCATACAAGATTCTCTTTTTTTTTACTCAGAAATCTATCATAGTCGAACAAAAAACACTACAAAGAGAATCTTAGTAAACGCGATATTATTTTGTTTTTTAACATTGAACTACGTATAATATTCAGTAGCGTGACAAGCCTGACAATTTACTCCTGTTTTGCTAACAATTATTTTGATGTTCATTTACTGTGGAAACAATGACTTTCTAAAGAAATGAATAATTATACAAATAATTGACGTTGAAATTTCCATGTAGCAGAACTAAATCGTCAGGCCGGCTACGCAACTTCCAGATTAAATATTAAAGACAAAATCAAAGACCATAGTCTCTATATATAGTTGCTTTACTTTCACTTCAATGTGCAGTCAGTTACTACATGGACAGTCTTTATACAGCCCATCATCCTTTCGTCATCCTGTTTAACTATTACGAAGGCCAGTAATGCGGGGGTTAAGATTCCAGAATGTGTAGGAGGAGTTGAGGCAAACGTTTTAGGAAGTTCAAATTAATTTATTACATCTTATTTTATTGATCATGCAAGTATATCTGTAAACACATTGTAATTCCCCCTTTTGGTAAAATCTTAATCGTCGGAAAACTAAATGAAATTATAGCACTAACTTAATATTTGTATGAAACTTATTAAGATTATGGACACCAATTTAAACCGCCCACGTTGTCATAAACTTTATTGCAAAATCATACAAGATTCTCTCTTTTTTAATCAGAAATCTATCATAATCGAACAAAAAACACTACAAAGAGAATCTTAGTAAAAGCGATATTATTTTATTTTTTAACATTGAACTACGTATAATATTCAGTAGCGTGACAAGCCTGACAATTTACTCCTGTTTTGCTAACAATTATTTTGGTGTTCATTTCCTGTGGAAACATTAATGACTTTCTAAAGAAATGAATAATTACACAAAAATTGACCTTGAAATTTCCATGTAGCAGAACTAAATCTTCAGGCCGGCTAAGCAACTTCCAGATTAAATATTAAAGACAAATCAAATGCCATAGTCTCTATATATAGTTGCTTTACTTTCACTTCAATGTGCAGTCAGTTACTACATGTACAGTCTTTATACAGCCCATCATCCTTTCGTCATCCTGTTTAACTATTACGAAGGCTAGTACTGCGGAGGTTAAGATTCCGGAATGTGTAGGAGGAGTTGAGGTAAACATTTTAGGAATTTCTAATTAATTTATTACATCTTATTTTATTGATCAAGGATATCTATAAACACAATGTAATTCACCTTTTTTGGTGAAATGTTAATCGTCGGAAAACTAAATGCAATTATAGCAGTAACTTAAAAATTGATAAAAATTGATTATGGATATGGAAATAAATGCAAACTTCTTACATTCTCATAGAATTTACCGCTAAATCGTACAAGGTTTGCTTTATTGTACTAAGAAATCTATTACACTATAATAATAATAAAGAACTAATAATAACAAAAGTAAGAGAATTTTAGTAAACGCGATATTATTTATTTCTTAATATTAAAATACGTAACATTCAAAGCCTGACAATTTAGTCTCGCTTTGCTTACAATTACATGTTCATTGACTGTGGACACTATGAATTTCAAAAGAAATGAATGATTATAAAGAGTTCAAATTTACATAGCAGAGCTAAATGGCAAAGGTGCCTTTCTGTACGTTTGAAAGAGCATTCTACTATATAGGCTCTCTTCTAGTGCAGTAGGCCAACATTTCTCTGAGTGTGAGCATGCTCAATTCTTAGCCACACTACAAAACCAGTTCTCACTACTGAACGATATACCATTATCTTTGAATAACTCTTCTCCTATTGAGAACTTAGTTTTCAATAACTATAGAATTCTTCACATAACTAAATCGAATAACTATCATATTCTCGCATTTCTTGAAGCACTCTTAATCAAACACAGCAAAGTGAACAACCCTTTCCTTAACACCGGACTTAAAGCCAGCAAAGAACTACAACTGGTCACTTAATCTCTCTATATTTTAATTGTCGGGTCTTTCGTTTCTTTCCTTAAATTAATCTATCAAACATATTGTTGTAAATATAGCATACATATTTAGTTTTATTCACAACCTTATCATGTTTCGCTCTGCTTGGTTTACCGGCCTTCCGCCTACATGCTGGATTGACACGTGCGCTCTCTCTCTGTGTTGTATATATACGCGTTGTAAAGTATTGTATTTCATTCTGTCTGAAGATGATTTTGTAATAAAGTCGAAAATTTACAGTCTCAATCTGTGCCTTGTTTGAGTTATATTTTGATTCTCAAGATGCCTTTTTTGTTCGGAATTTGCTTTTTACTTTACTTTTTTAAATTGTCGGCTGGTCATGGTTTTTGCAGTTCATAGCTTTACTTTAATATGCACTCAGTAACTCGTATAGTCTTAATAAAGTCTTCCTTTCCTTCCTTTCATCCTGTTAAACTATTATCATGCACGGCTAGTATTGCGGGGGGTGAGGTTCCAGAAAGAGTAGGGGTTCAGACGGAGGAAACTGGTTGTGTTGTGGTGAAGGAAAGTCTCCTTCCTGGCTGTAATCAGGAGGAGGGGGGTATTGCAGACTGGCGGTCGTGCAGCGCTGGTATGACCTTCAACGGCAACAATAGCAATTTCGTTCTGGGGAGCAGGTTGTCTCACGACCCGTCCACGTTGGGATGAGCCACGGAAACAACGATATCGATATACGATAATCCCGCCAAATACGGCAAAGAACAGTACCACGCCTACCACGATCACTGGAAAAACCCAGGATGCAGTTGCAGAGGAATAAGTTCTTTTACATTTGTTGGAATGACATCTCTCCCCAGGCCCTCCACAATCACTGTCCAAGAAGCATGTCTTCCCAACACAACTTTTTCGACAAATGCTAGAAAAGTAGCTTCTTCGCTTAGACAAGATTCACTCCCACTACAATCACCGTCTGTAAAACAGGAGGTGGGCACGACACATTTATTGCTAATCGAATCACAAATTTCTCCACGCCCTCCACAATCACTGTCGTAAGAGCATTTTTCTCCAACACAATTTTTTCTACAAACGTTAGAGTAGAAGACTCCTCGCCTGCAACAATACTCCGAACTAGAGCATCCAGAATTCGATGAACACCGCGTGCAGCCTGAGGTGACGCATTTGCTATTAAGACAACATTCACTCCCACTACAATCACCGTCTGTAGAACAGGAGGTAGGCACGACACATTTATTGCTACTCGAATCACAACTCTCTCCAGGACCACCACAATCGCTGTTCTAAGAGCATTTTTCACCAACACAATTTTTTCGACAAACGTTAACGTAGCTTCCTCGCTTACAACAATACTCCGAACCAGAGCATCCAGAATTCGATGAACACGGGGTGCAGCCTGAGGTGACGCATTTACTATTAAGACAACATTCACTCCCACTACAATGACTATCTGTAGAACACTCGACACATTTTTTACTGGAGCTACAATACTCTGACGAACCCCCGCAGTCTGAACTGGAAAGGCATGTCTCCCCAACGCAGCTTCGTCTGCAAACATGTTTATCGAAATAATATCGTTGTTTACAACAATATTCTAAGAAACTGCAGTCAGAATTAGAATAATGTCAGAATTAAAATAACCGTCTGCCAAGCAATAGTGACCGACGCATGAAATATTTCCGTAGTAGCATTTTCTACTGCTTCCCAAACCATATCCTCTACAGCAAACGCTGTTTCTGTAATAGCTGCTTCCACACTCAGAATTTGAAGTGCACGCTGTTTGGCCTGAAACCAGGCTAAACTTTCCCATTATTATCGCATTCGAAAGCAAAAGTAAAAGAATATAGACGAACGACATTTTGTATGTGTCAATCATAAAACGGTGTGAGACAAAACACTTCTTTGTCAGCGTACATGAGGAAGTCGTTGGGGGCTATTGTGACAGCACTGACCGTTACGACCACCCACTACCAATTCTTCGTAATGCTATGACCAGAGTTCTGTAAAATATTTCTACATTCATACAAGAAGCCGGCTAAAGCGTGGCCTCCACGTACTAGCATTTGGTCGCAACTGTAGTGATCACATCAAAGTGATGCAAACTATCTCACACTTATCTAAATTACGTACATTCTCGACTGCAACTATATATGAAAAGAGGTCATGAAATCGGGTTTATAAAGATGAAGGCTCTTGTATACTTTAACCAACACTTTATAGGATACAACATAATTGCAAAAAGCTAATAGAATTCTTACATCTAACTTAGACTCGCCAAACCGCATTATAGGCAAAGAAATGCTAATGAGTAATAATAAATGTACAATCGCTGTATTAATAATACGGTAAACATTTTACGAGATCTAATTTATCTATTTCATCTTATTTTATTGGTTAGCTATGTATATCTGTAAACGCATGGTAATTCACCTTTTTTGTGAAATGTTCATCGTCAGTAACTAAATTAAATTATAGCACTAATCGGAAAATTACAACATTATCTATGTCCCAGTCTTGTCTCCCAAGAGTTGTGGTGCACAGGTTTGGCTAATTTTCGGATGCGCGCGATGTCATTTCGCTCGCATGACACGGCAATTCTTCCAAGAGGAACAAATAAACCGTTCTTTTGATGCTGTTCGATTAGGTTTAGATTGAATTGGGGTAAGAATATATTTAATACATGTAGATCCTGGTCCTATTTTAATAGTATCGCTGCTATTTCGCCTTTTAACAAGATGTGGTCGTGTATGGGCGCGTTGACACGTCGCAGTTTGCATAGGATTGAAGATTTAATATAACTATATGAGCACGAATTCCAAAGGCAAAGTGTAAGGCAAAGTGAACGTATCATCGCGGTTTATTTACACTATTGAACAATTGAACTTCTATACATTTTAAAGTACGACGTGCTTCTGAATGTCGCGATCGAACAACATTTAGGTTCGCAAGGCATCTAAATGAGTATGAACTGTATTGTTTATGCTCAGAAGCTTTATATTGAAGACTGGCACGTGCGCGGCACGCCGGAGTTAACGCCCGAACAGGCGTCTAGTTACGATTATGGAAATTAATTTAAACCGCTGACGTTGTCATAAAATTTAATGCTAAATTATACAAGATTTGCTTCTTTGTATGCAGAAATCTATTTAAGTCGAACAAAAAACACTACAAAGCGAACTAATAGTAATGATGACAAACTAGAAGAATCTTAGTAAACGCGATATTATTTTATTTCTTAACATTGAACTATACGTATAATATTCACTAGCGTAGCCAGCCTGACAATTCACTCCTGCTTTGCTAACGATTATTTTGGTGTTCATTGACTGTGGAAACAATGAATTTCTAAAGAATCGATCATCCTAAGAGGTGAAATTTGCATAGCAGAACTAAGACCCCATTCACACTATACCGGATTTACATGACATCAGTCACGACATCAGTTTAAGTTGTTTTACTGTATCTCTGTCCCCAGAACGTTTTTCATATAGCAGATCAAGTTAAAGCAATCATGCCATCATACTTTTGGCGATAAAACTCGCTCTGACATGGCTAATTTTGATGTCGTGACGATGCGAATTCGAAATAGCATAAACAGGGCAAGTAAATGTCAGACTGGTACGCCCACTGCTATACTTAGCTATAGAGATTAAATATTAATGACGAAATCATGCAGAGGCCAAATACAAAGGCCTGGTATAGTTTCTAAATACAGTTTCTACTTTACTTTAATCACAGTGCTTTAGTATGCTATCTAACTCGTATATATAGTCTGAATAAAGCCTTCCTTCCGTCAAACTGTTAAACAATTACCACGGCTAGTACTTCGGGGGAGGCGGGGGAAACTGGTTGGGCTGCGAAGATGGACAGTATCCTCCCTGGTTGTAGTAAGGAGGAGGGGGAGCATTGCAGACTGGCGGTGGTGGAGCGCTGGTTTGAACTTGAGTATTTTCGACAGCAACAATGGCAATTGCGTTCTGGGGAACCCGTTGTCTCACGACCCGTCCACGTTGGGATGAGCCACGGTAACAACGATATGCGGGAATCACAGCAAACACGATAATGAACAGTATCACACCTACCACGATCACCGGGACAACCCAGGATGCAGTTGTTGTTGACGATTTCTTACATTTGTAGGAACGACAACTCTCTCCTGGCCCTCCACAATCACTGTCCGAGTAGCATGTCTCCCCGACACAACTGCTTTGACAAACATTAGTGTAGATTCCTCGCTTACAACAATACGTCGAACCGGAGCATCCTAAATTCGATGAACACGTTGTTGTTGACGATTTCTTACATTTGTAGAAACGACAACTCTCCCCTGGCCCTCCACAATCACTGTCGTAAGAGCACGTCTCCCCAACACAGCTGCTTTGACAAACATTAGTGTAGCTTCCTCGCTTACAACAATACGTCGAACCGGAGCATCCAGAATTCGATGAACACGGCAAGGCACATTTTTTGTTCGAGTTACAATACTCTGACAAACCACCGCAGTCTGAATTGGAATGGCATGTCTCCCCAACGCAGCTTCGTCTGCAAACATGTTTATCGTAATAATATCGCTGTTTACAACAATACTCGAATAAAGCGCAGTTGTAATTAGAGTTACAATTGCTACAGCCTGACGTGGTACACTTGTTTGATTTACAGCATTCGTTTTTGCCTCCGCAATCACCGTCTGTTGTGCAATAGCGACCGACGCAATTACTTCCATAGCGGCATTTGCTACTAGTATATCCATATCCTTGATGGACATATCCTTTACAGCAAATGGAATAGCTGCTCACACAATTAGAATTTGAAGTGCACGTGGTTTGGCCTAAAACCAGGCCAAACTGTCCCATATACATCGCATTTAAAAGGAAAAGAAAAGTCATAGAGACGAACGACATCTTGTCTGTTAAAAAACTCCTCGTTACTTGGCAACTTAATCAAGAATTAATAAAATATTTATCATTTTCTTGGAAGGGGAAGACGCGGAAAACAAAGTGATGCAGCGATACCCATGCTAGGACAATAATGAAAATACGCGGGCCGATATTATTACCAAGAAACAATTAAAACCCTGCTCAAGAATCGCGAAACCAAGTCAACAAACTTGGTCGCACGAACAACGCCGACACAGCCCTGGAATCCATTAGTCATTAGTAATGGACAGGTAAAGCAGGCAACATGCTGTTACAGAGATGCATGTAAAAAAGAAAATTAAAATTATATAACAAACAACGGGCAGAGACTATGTTTAAAGCTTTGTATACCAAGTGTTATAAGACAAACCACAGCAAAAAAATGTATATTTCTAATATTTCTTGACTAAGAGTAACAGCTTTGTAAGCAAGGGATTTAGCCTGCTAACGTTAAACCTAAGCACAAGGCATTCGCATAAATTATTCGGAGCGTTTGCTACCGGCTACAGGTCGTCGGCACATTGTGGGAATTCGAAGATTTTCGAGGAGAAAAATAAAGTCGTGTTTTTCTATTCCAAATTCTGCTTTACATTCGGCTTTATTCATTTCGTTAAGACAGAATTTTTGGTCTCACCTTCTTCGAAAAGCACGAGACAAAATTCTCTTAACGTTTTGAACGGTGAAGAAATTGACACCGATGCTTTATAGTGCACTACTGCGTAATGTTTTTAAAGTTCCGCGGGAACGGCGTACTCGGCCAAGGTTTTCTTGACGGGCTACGTCGTAGTTGTGGCGAAACGTTGTTTGTTTTCTTCTGCCGCACAAGAACACGATCTCCAACTCGCAGTTTACTTGATCGCGCACGCCTTCGAGAATCCGCATATCGTTTTCCTCTTTCCTTTTGTTCTTTGTCGTTGTGCTTGGCTTCTCTATGCCGATTGATAACCTTGCTGTTGTGGGGAAGTGTGGGCAATTTTTTACGAATTTCTCGGTTATACAGCAACTGAGCAGGTGGTACCTTTGTGGTCGAATGCGATGTAGGACGATACGCCATAAAGAAATTGAAGAGCTCTTGTTTCCAAGGTCGTCCTTCAAGGTTTGCTGTTCGAATAGCCTTGCCGAGTGGCTTCAACTTCAGCATTACCTTGAGGCCAAAGAGGGGTGGATGTAGTATGCTGAATTCTGATTTTGGTCATGTATTTGTTGAATTCCTGTCCTTAGAAAGGGGGGCCATTGTCTGAGACAACCTGCGAAGGAACGCCTTGACGGGCAAAAATTGCATCGAGGTTTGGGGTTACACTCTTAGCTGAGATCGAAGAAAACACTTCAAATTCCGGAAATCGAGAGTAGCAATCGAGGACTACTAGAATATACTGTCCGGTCGGTAGTGGTCCATAGAAATTGACCTTGAGTTTGTCCCAGGCTTTGCTTGGTAGCGGGGTGGACCGCAGAGGTTCCGGTTGGCTTGGTTGCCCCGTGCCTCAACCTAACGTGTTCCCATATTAACGCCATCGTCCGGGTCTGCCCTTGATGTCCTTTATGGGCCAGCTGGATGACATGTTGTATTGGTCTAAGGTTTCACTGGCATCTTGTCGTGCCTCGCGAAATTTGTACACCTCGTACGATCTGTGTATTCGTGAAATACTATACTGGAACAAAAACACTACAAAGCGAACTGTTAAGAGAATATTTTAGTTGCCGATAGTATCTATCCCTTAATATTGAACTATATAATATTAACCTATAAATTATAGACATTAATGACGAAATCTAACGCCGTAAAAGCCTGGTCTAGTCACTATAGTTCCTTCAAATCAGTATGCAATCAGTTACTCGTACATATCGGTCATTACCACGGTTAGTACTGCGGGGGTTGAAGTTCCGGGAAATGGAGGGTATGAGGCGGGGGAAACTGGTTGGGTTGTGGGGAAGGAAAGTCTCATCCCTGATTGTAATAAGGAGGAGGGGGAGCATTGCAGACTGGGGGTGGTGGAGCGCTGGTGTGAACTTGAGTTTTTTTAACGGCGACAATAGCAATTGCGTTCTGAGGAGCCCGTTGTCTTACGACCCGTCCACGTTGGGATGAGCCACGGAAATAACTATATGCGGGAATCCCGCCAAATACGGCAAAGAACAGTATCACACCCTACCACGATCACTGGGACAACCCAGGATGACGATTTCTAACATTTGTTGCAACAACTCTCCCAGACCCTCCACAGTCACTGTCGTAGGAGCACATCGCCCCAACACAGCTTTTTCGACAAACGTTAACGTAGCCTCCTCGCTTACAACAATTCTCCGAACTGGAGCATCCAGAATTCGATGAACACCGCGTACAGCCTGAGGTGACGCATTATTAAGACAACATTCATTCCCACTACAATCACCGTCTGTAAAACAGGAGGTAGGTACGATACATTCATTGCTAAATGAATTACAACTGTCTCCAGGCCTTCCGCAATCACTGTCGCAGGAGCTTTTTCTCCAACACAATTTTTTCTACAAACGTTAGAGTAAAAGACTCCTCGCTTGCAACAATACTCCGAACTAGAGCATTCAAAATTCGATGAACACCGCGTGCAGAGTTTTGGTTACAGTGGGGCTGCGCTATGGAATAGTCTACCAAAGCAAGCAAAGGAAACAAAATCTTTAGGTATCTTTAAAAATATGATAAAATAATGTAACTACTGAGTCAGACATCGATTATTCCTAGTTTTTACCTTCTTTAATACTTATATTGCATGTTTATTCGTTTATATTATAATACTATTTTTAATACTTGTACATAGGTATTTTTAATCTATTGTAATTGTGTGACGCCTCTCACGAAAACCATCGACAGATGATGAGGGTAGCGTGGTTAAATAAAGTTTTTTACACGCTGGTTGACAGCTTAATTCCAAGAAAAAAGTATATCATATTTCAGGATTAGGAACGAGAGGAAGTCGTTGGAAGCGATTGCGACAGCACTGGCAGTTTGGTTCATTATTCCACAGTTAATAGAATATAAATGGTTTGGAGACTACATAAAAGTACAATAGAACTCATTAACTATGTCGGGGAACATTTATGCAAAAAATCGCTCCTTATTCGTCACGTGTCTATTGTATTTTGAACAAATAAACCAATAGTAAGGTTTGAATTAACATTTAATCACGGTTGAGGAGCTAAGCCAAGCCATTGCTATTGCTATTGCTTAGTTGGGCAAAAATACAATAGACATGTGACGGATAAGGAACAATTTTTGGAATAAACCTGGACAATAACATAGATAATCAGTTGTATTGTACTTTCATCTAGTCTCCAAACCATGTATATTCTAATAGCTGTGATTATTCCTACATTCATAGGGAGGTTGAAGCCAGGCCTCCATGTACTATCAGGCGTAGCAACTGTATATAGTGATCACAAAGTGACGCAAACTATTTAAGACTTTGTAAATGACATATATTCGACTCATTGGGAAGGAGATTATGCATTGAATCGGACTTATAAAGAGAGTATTTTGTATATTCTTATAAATAGATTATCTACATTCACCTACAATGAAAAAATGTGGGAAAACAGTTTGGAATGCCACTATCGTTCTCCCGGCTGAAAACGAGTGTCAGAATTTTGGTCTCTTTTATATTCACTAATAAAAAAATTTGAAACAAGACGTTCGTCGCGTGTTTACACGATCACATGTACATACATTAGGGCATGGGTGAAATATAGACAGACATCTATTTCTGGTGTAAGTGTCCCAATTCGACAATCTTTCTAGCTGTTTATTGCGTAATATTTTCATTAGGTCATATTGCTTTTATATCCCATAATATGTCACCTTTTTCACACAAATGCCATGGAATTTGCGGTTTAAAAAACTTATCTTATATTGATTACCTGTATCTGTAAACACATTGCAATTCACCTTTTGGTGAAATGTTAATTGTCGATAAACTATAACTAAAAAATGAACTATAGCACATACCAACTTTAAAAAATGTGGAATTCTCTACGACTACGCAGCAATAGAAAATAATGCTTCTCTATATGATTATTATAATATTCTCTTGTGGTTTGCATTTGTAAGAAGTTCTAATTATCATTATGTTCATAAGCTGAGCAGCAAATAAGTGTGGTCCTCGGAAGGTAAAGCGTACACCTTAAGCAACACTATAGAGGATGTGACATAATTGCAAGAAACCAATGCGCGATCGAACAACATTTAGGTTCGCAAGGCATCTAAATGAACATGAACTGTACTGTGAATGTCCAGAAGCTTTATATTGCACGAGGACTGGCACGTGCGCGGCACGCCGGAGTTAACACCCGAACAGGCGTCTTGTAACGATTATGGAAATTAATTTAAACCGCCCACGTTGTGATAAAATTTACTGCTAAATCATACAAGATTCGCTTTTTTGTATGCAGAAATCTATTTTATTCGAACAAAAAACACTACAAAGCGAACTAATAATGACAAAACTAAAAGAATCTTAGCAAACGCGATATTATTTTATTTCTTAACATTGAACTACGTATAATATTCTATAGCGTGACAAGCCTGACAATTCACTCCTGCTTTGCTAACAATCAATTTGGTGTTCATTGACTGTGGAAACAATTAATTTCTAAAGAAATCAATTATCCTAAAGAGTTGAAATTTGCATAGCAGAAAATAGCAGTTGTTTTACGGTATCTCTGTCCCCAGAACATTTATCATTTGGCCGATCAAGTTAAAGCAATCATGTTATCATACTTTTGGGGATAAAACTCGCTCTGACATGGCTAATTTTGATGTCGTGACGATGCAAATTCGAAATTGAAACAGGGCAAGTAAATGTCAGACTGGTACGCCCACTGCTATACTTAGCTATAGAGATTAAATATTAATGACGAAATCATGCAGAGGCCAAATACAAAGGCCTGGTATGGTCCCTAAATACAGTTCCTACTTTACTTTAATCACAGTGCTTTAATATGCAATCAGTAACTCGTATATATAGTTTTAAAAAAGCCTTCCTTCCGTCAAACTGTTAAACTATTACCACGGCTAGTACTTCGGGGGAGGCGGGGGAAACTGGTTGGGTTGCGAGGATGGAAAGTTTCCTCCCTGGTTGTAGTAAGGAGGAGGGGGAGCATTGCAGACTGGCGGTGGCGGAGCGCTGGTTTGAACTTGAGTATTTTCAACAGCAACAATAGCAATTGCGTTCTGAGGAGCCCGTTGTCTCACGACCCGTCCACGTTGGGATGAGCCACGGAAACAACGATATGCGGGAATCCCGCCAAATACGACAAAGAACAGTATCACGCTTACCACGATCACTGGGACAACCCAGGATGCAGTTGTTGTTGACGATTTCTTACATTTGTTGGAACGACAACTCTCCCCTGGCCCTCCACAATCACTGTTCGAGTAGCATGTCTCCCCAACACAGCTGCTTTGACAAACATTAGTGTAGATTCCTCGCTTACAACAATACGTCGAACCGGAGCATCCTAAATTCGATGAACACGTTGTTGTTGACGATTTCGTACATTTGTAGGAACGACAACTCTCCCCTGGCCCTCCACAATCACTGTTCGAGTAGCATGTCTCCCCAACACAGCTGCTTTGACAAACATTAGTGTAGATTCCTCGCTTACAACAATACGTCGAACCGGAGCATCCTAAATTCGATGAACACGTTGTTGTTGACGATTTCGTACATTTGTAGGAACGACAACTCTCCCCTGGCCCTCCACAATCACTGTTCGAGTAGCATGTCTCTCCGACACAGCTGCTTTGACAAACATTAGTGTAGACTCCTCGCTTACAACAATACGTCGAACCGGAGCATCCAGAATTCGATGAGCACGGCAAGGCACATTTTTTGTTCGAGTTACAATACTCTGACGGACCACCGCAGTCTGAACTGTAACGGCATGTCTCCCCAACGCAGCTTCGTCTGCAAACATGTTTATCGTAGGAATATCGCTGTTCACAACAATACTCTGAGGCACCGCAGTTGGAATTAGAGTAACAATCGCTACAGCCTGACTTGGTACACTTGTTTGATTTACAGCATTCGTTTTTGCCTCCGCAATCACCGTCTGTTGTGCAATAGCGACCATCGCATGAACTCTTTCCGTATCTGCATTTTCTACTATTATATCCATATTCATAGGTGTATCCTTTACAGCAAACGCCGTTGCTGTAATAGCTTCTCACACAATCAGAATTTGAATTGCACGTGGTTTGGCCTAAAACCAGGCCAAACTCTCCCATATACATCGCATTTAGAAGGAAAAGAAAAGTCATAGAGACGAACGACATCTTGTCTGTTATTTGTTAATAACGAAACCTTGTGAGACAAAAAATTCCTCGTTACTTGGCAACTTAATCAAGAAATAATGAAATATTTATCTTTTTCTTGGAAGGGGGATTACGCGGAATTCAAGGTAATGCAGCGAACCCATGCTGGGACAATAATGAGAATACGCGGGCGGCGGGCCGATATTATTACCAAAAAACAATTGCAACCCTGCTCAAGAATCGTGAACACCAAGTCAACTAATTTGGTCGAATAATTTGAAAAATTATTAACTTATCAAATGAACCCGAAATTTATAGGGAAAATGATACACGAAAAGTACGCACTAAAAATGTTTAAGTGTTTACTGAGCCTTTAGTTTTAATACCAGAAACTGGTGAATGATGCGGTCAATTTGTAAGACGGAATATTCATAAGCGTTACAGCGTAAGCTTGTACATTTGCTCTACGCTATGCCACATGCCAAATATTTATGCGCTAAATACCGCTTATACACTTTACAGTAAGGTATCAGAGTTAGGGCAGTATTGTTTATAATGCTACAATTGTCGTATTGGTTTGGTGGTGGCATTAATCGTTGTACTGTTTGACATAAACATGAATTACAAGATTTTACAAATATATTAATATTCTACAGTCTTCTACATCTATTATAATTATGTATTGGCTGTTTAAGGACTCAACTCCTAAATATGTGTATTATATCAGCTTGTTAACGTAAATTCATACATGCAGTAAATCTTGGTTGGTATACTTGATACAAATAAACAATACAATAGTCGACTTATGACCGAACGACGACGGGCCAATGCTAATATATGCTAATACAGGATATACAAATATATAGTTAACATAGCAATTTGTAGGACTATAGTTTATATGAACTTATAGATGTATTGTTTACACGAACATCGACATGAATCTTTATCTGATCTAAGTAGATTTCTCATTTTGATAAACTGGACAACATCTGTATTGGGCTTTGCAGGAATCTCAAATCATTAAAATAAAATGCTATTTTGTAAAGTAAAAATACGAATTCGTATAAATGGCGCGAGCGAGCAGTAGAATCCAACAGAATTTTAAAAACATCCGCTGTCAAACATCCAGAAATTTTGCAATATTCCTTATTTACTGAAAAGGATATATTTTTCCTTTAAGTCAAATAATGCAAACCAATAAGAAATCAGTATTTGTCGCTCACCAGCCAATCGGAAAGCTTAAATTTGGCGAATGAATCAGACCCCCGCAAAGATTAAGCAAGCCAATGAGGAACCAGTATTAGCCCTTCACCAGCTAATCTGAAACGCTTAAATTGCGCAGACGAGTCAGACCTCTGCAGAGATGAGTCAAACTTCTTTTAAGCCAATCAAATGCCTAGAATCAACAGTCGATAAGGCAAAATTCAAGCAGGCTACCGCTATCATGACTCATTTGCCGAAAGCTCAAAAGTCAGTGACCACTAACTGAATGAAGCTTGAAACTCATAACTGGACTGTTGACTTATCGCATGACGCCAATTTTTCCGCTGACTGAAGTTTAAATATTTCGACCTGGATTGTTTGCCTTAGTCGCGTGACTCATTTGACAACCCGAGATCCGCCCCTGATTTAGCCTGCTAACGTTATACCTAAACACAAGGCTTTCGCATAAATTATTTTCAAAATTAATCGGTGTTACGGGCAACAGGTCGTCGGCACATCGCTGTCGTCTTTCAACCAAGCCTCGCTCCTCATCGGTAAAAACTATATGCAACTTCTTCATATCATAAATTTTAGTTTATAAAGTAAGAAGAAGGCCAAATGATCTAAAAAATAAAACCTATTTCCGAATAATCGTGTCATTTTGAAAATGCAAAATACAATTCGTAATACAATGCCTTTCGAAACAGTGTAAGTTTTCGATTTCATTTCTAAGTTAAGTCGTCTTCATAGATAACAAGACGCCTACTAGGCGTTATATGATCGCGTCGTTCACAGCGGCATTGTGTCGTAAATGTTCTTAATAATAAAAATGAACAATATACCGAACTATAGTCGCATGTTGAAAGCAGGAGAAACACACAACAGCCTATTTCGAAACTGCTTGAAATCCTTTAGTTTGTGTAATGAGTGTAAAGATAAAGATAGCACTTGCTAGCATTTTTATCGCTTTATTGATTCTACTTTACTGCTTTGAAGGTGAAACGAAATATGCCCAAAGTGAATACAACACGTGTATAAGTAGCAACTTACCTGTGCGCAGGTTCCCGATTAGGGTGATATGGCCTGCAGCTAGCGACGCTGGGGGTCGACCCGAGAGGAAAATAATAAAAAAAAACCAAGCCGAAACTATAGATCGCTGTCGCTACGCGACGCGATCAATAAATTGAGATTGGAATCCTGTGACACTAAACGGCGCAATGAGGTGCCTTTGTTGAACTGGCAATTACCTGAATTATGAGCGTCCAAGAACATACGATGTATTCAATGCGAGCAGGTTTTTCCTTCACTTTTGTGTTTTTCAAGCATCAGCGTCATGTCTACCGGTAATATTATACAATAGCTAAGTTGGGAATATTAAAGTGGAAGTCAAGCCCGTTCTGCGCATTGGCTCTGCCTATATATTGCCAAATTTCGCACGTTTCGAAATTTTTCTTAACATAAAATCTAGTTCAAATTCACGATACATTCAAAATGTTGGAAGGTTTTTATTGATAAAATCTTGAATGGTATTTATCATTTAGTGTATTTTGACAGGAACAGAAACGCATAACTCATACTTTCGGAACCTATTACGGGTACGATCTCCCAGGTCGATATTCGTTTTTAATTTAGATTTCCTAGCCAACACAGCCTTAAATCTGAAACCAAGTTACGGAGCTGCATGTACAAAGGAATTTATGAGGACGCGGGCGCGGACTACGTTTAAAGCTTTGTATTTAAAGCAGCACGAAACAAACCACATCACAAGAAAGATTTGCCGCATATTTTTATCTGCATATGCCTTATCTTGCATTTTGACAACCCACCTAACTGTTCTGTTTGGTATTTTATCGTTTTATAACTCGAGCCCCCTTACAATATAAATGTCTACTTTCTCCCTCGCCGCTCTGTCTACTAATAGAGAACTTAAGCAGCAACGTTTTTGACGACGGCAACGGCAAGCGGAAGTACGTTTCGAATCACGTTGCTCGACTTCTGTGGTCGCCTTCGACCTGCTGCGGCCGCGTAGAAAGGCAACTTTCGAATGTCAATTTGGAAATGGGATAGACAGAAGAACATGATTTGCTTTTGATGAAGGAGATGATAGTCAGTGGTATTGACGACATTCGATAGTTGTGGGAATTCGAAGATTTTTGAGGAAAAATCAAGTCGTGTTGTTTTCTACTTGAAACTCTGCTTTACATTCGGCTTTATTCATTTCGTTAAGACAGAATTGGTACATTTCGAAGGGAAACTCAGGATTCCTTGACTCGTAATCTTGGTAGATTAATAGAAATTCTTCCATTGTGATCTCACCTTCTTCGAAAAGCACGAGACAAAATTCTGAGGAGATTGACACCGATGCTTTATACATACATTCAAATGCAAGGTGATTAGTCCAAGCTCTTCTGCAGTTGACCCACTCAAGAGACAACCACCATTTTCTTGCGTAACATAAATTGTTGCCACCGTAATCTTGCGGTGCGGCGTGATTCCACAATGGTAGTAAATTTCCCATTCATTTTAACAGGGACCTTCGAATCAAATGCGTAAGCTTGTTTTGGACAATGTATAGTGTCCCAATTTCTCAAAAGTGTTTTGATCTATAATGTTTATGCTGGATCCAGTATCAAAAGTAAACTTTACGTTGCGATTATTAATCTTCAACCTTGTGCATGTAAGGATTTTGTGCTTTTGTATTGTGGACTGCATAACAATAATTGCTGGAGTCGCTTGAATCACTGTCGTTGTCCGCCGAATAGGTTTGTTCTCATGACGTCCTTGCCTTCGTCCACGACCTTGCCGCTGACCTCGCGCCACCGTGGGTGAAGAACGACACATTCTTGCAAAATGGTTTGGTCTTGAACATTTTCGGCACTCTACCCTTTGCTGGACATATTCCCGTGTTGTGTTTAAGATTTAAGATTTATTAAAAGAACCAATTTTGCAGTTAGAGACTGAATAACATTGGTTAACAAGATTATGCAAACTATTTAAGACTTTTTAAATTAAATATATTCCAGATTTTTGGTCTTTTTTATATCCACCAATAGGAAAATTTGAAACAAGATGTTCGTCGCGTGTTTACACGATCACATGTACATACATTAGGGCATGGATGAAATATAGACAGACGTAAATTTCTGGTATAAGTGTCCCAATGGCAATTCGGCAATCTTACTAGCTACTGTTTATTGCGTAATATTTTCATTAGGTCATATTGCTTTTGTGTCACATGATATGTCACCTGTTTCACACTAATGCCATGGAATTTGCGGTTTAAAAAACTTATCTTGTATTGATTACTTGTATCTGTAAACACATTGCAATTCATGTTTTGGTGAAATGTTAATTGTCGATAAACTATAACTAAAAAATAAACTATAGCACCAACTTAAAAAAATGTGGAATTTTTCAGAATGAACTGTATTGTTTATGTCTATTAATTTCAACCGCCCACGTTGTGATAAAATTTACTGCTAAATCATACAAGATTCGCTTTTTTGTATGCAGAAATCTATTTTAGTCGAACAAAAAACACTACAAAGCGAACTGATAATGACAAAACTGAAAGAATCTTAGTAAACGCGATATCGTTTTATTTCTTAACATTGAACTACGTATAAAATTCAATAGCGTAGGCAACCTGACAATTTACTCCTGCTTTGCTAACAATTATTTTGGTGTTCATTGAATGTGGAAACAATGAATTTCTAAAGAAATCAATTATCCTAAAGAGTTGAAATTTGCAAGGCAGAAAAGACCCCGTTTACAATATACCAGATTTACATGGTCACGACATCAGTTTAAGTTGTTTTACGGTATTTCTATCCCCAGAACATTTTTCATTTGGCAGATCAAGTTAAAGCAATCATGCTGTCATACTTTTGGGGATAAAAATCGGTCTGCCATGGCTAATTTTGATGTCGTGACGATGCGAATTCGAAATAGCATAAACAGGGCAAGTAAATGTCAGACTGGTACGCCCACTGCTATACTTAGCTATAGAGATTAAACATTAATGACGGAATCATGCAGAAGCCAAATACCAAGGCCTGGTATAGTCCTTAAATACAGTTCCTACTTTACTTTAATATGCAATCAGTAACTCGAATATATAATCTTAATAAAGCCTTCCTTCCGTCAAACTGTTTAACTATTACCACGGCTAGTACTTCGGGGGTTGGGATCCTGGAAAGTGTAGGGGTTGAGGCGGAGGGAACTGGTTGGGTTGCGAGGATGGAAAGTTTCCTCCCTGGTTGTAGTAAGGAGGAGGGGGAGCATTGTAGACTGGGGGTGGTGGAGCGCTGGTTTGAAATTGGGTATTCTCAACAGCAACAATAGCAACTGTGTTCTGGAGAGCCCGTTGTCTCACGACCCGTCAACGTTGGGATGAGCCACGGAAACAACAATATGCGGGAATCCCGCCAAACACGATAATGAACAGTATCACACCTACCACGATCACTGGGACAACCCAGGATGCAGTTGTAGAGGAATAAGAAGATCTCTTACATTTGCTGGAATGACATCTCTCCCCAGGCCTTCCACAATCACTGTCGTAGGAGCATGTTTCACCAACACAGGTTTTTCGACAAACGTTAACGTAGAATCCTCGTCATCTGTTAACTATTACCACGACTAGTATTGCGGGGGTTGAGGTTCCTGAAAGAGTAGGGGTTCAGACGGAGGAAACTGGCTGGGTTGTGGGGACGGAAAGTCTCCTTCCTGGATGTAATAAGGAGGAGGGGGAGTATTGCAGACTGGCGGTGGTGGAGCGCTGGTATGACCTTCAACGGCAACAAAAGCAATTGCGTTCTGGGGAGCAGGTTGTCTCACGACCCGTCCACGTTGGGATGAGCCACGGAAACAACGATATCGATATATGATAATACCGCCAAATACGGCAAAGAACAGTATCACGCCTACCACGATCGCTGTAACAACCCAGGATGCAGTTGTAGAGGAATAAGTTCTCTTACATTTGTTGGAATGACATCTCTCCCCAGGCCCACCACAATCACTGTCCAAGAAGCATGTCTCCCCAACACAACTTTTTCGACAAATGCTAGAAAAGTAGCTTCTTCGCTTACAACAATACTCCGAACTGGAGCATCCAGAATCCGATGAACATCGCGTACAACCTGAGGTGACGCATTTGCTATTAAGACAACATTTATCACCACTACAATCACCGTCTGTAGAACACTCGACACATTTTTTGCTACTCGAATTACAACTCTCTCCAGGCCCTCCACAATCACTGTCGTAGGAGCATGTTTTCCCAACACAGCTTTTTCGACAAACGTTAACGTCGAAGATTCCTCGCTTACAACAATATTCCGAACTAGAGCATCCAGAATTCGATGAACACGGCGTACAGCCAGAGGTGACGCATTTGTTTTTAAGACAACATTCACTCCCACTACAATCACCGTCTGTAGAACATTTGACACATTTTTTGCTACTCGAATCACAACTCTCTCCAGGTCCTCCACAATCACTGTCGTACGAGCATTTTTCACCAACACAGCTTTTTCGACAAACGCTAGAATAGTAGCTTCCTCGCTTACAACAATATTCCGAACTAGAGCATCCAGAATTCGATGAACACCGCGTGCAGCCTGAGGTGACGCATGTGCTATTAAGACAACATTTATCACCGCTACAATCACCGTCTGTAGAACACTCGACACATTTTTTGCTTCTCGAATCACAACTCTCTCCAGGCCCTCCACAATCACTGTCGTACGAGCATTTTTCCCCAACACAGCTGCTTTGACAAACATTAGTGTAGCTTCCTCGCTTACAACAATACGTCGAACCGGAGCATCCAGAATTCGATGAACACGAGGTAGACAAGGCACATTTTTTGTTCCAGTTACAATACTCTGAAAAACCAC
This sequence comes from Dendronephthya gigantea, assembly GCF_004324835.1. NCBI lineage: Eukaryota > Metazoa > Cnidaria > Anthozoa > Malacalcyonacea > Nephtheidae > Dendronephthya > Dendronephthya gigantea. The sequence continues at coordinate 530,452 of NW_021163028.1, read as the reverse complement.
CGCAGTCTAAACTGGAATGGCATGTCTCCCCAACGCAGCTTCGTCTGCAAACATGTTTATCGTAAGAATATCGCTGTTTACAACAATACTCTGAGAAACCGCAGTTTGAATTAGAGTAACAATTGCTACAGCCTGACGTGGTACACTTGTTTGATTTACAGCATTCGTTTTTTCCTCCGCAATCACCATCTGTTGTGCAATAGCGACCGACGCATGAACTAATTCCGTATCTGCATTTTCTACTAGTATATCCATATTGATAGGCATATCCTTTACAGCAAACTTTGTTGCTGTAATAGCTGCTCACACAATCAGAATTTGAATTGCACGTGTTTTGGCCTAAAACCAGGCCAAACTGTCCCATCAACATCGCATTCAAAAGGAAAAGAAAAGTCATAGAGACGAACGACATCTTGTCTGTTAAAAAACTCCTCGTTACTTGGCAACTTAATCAAGAATTAATAAAATATCTATCATTTTCTTGGAAGGGGGAATACGTGGAATTCAAAGTGACGCAGCGATAACCCATGCTGGGACAATAATGAGTATACTGCTCAATAGGCTCTGCTCAATAGTCGCAAACATTAAGTCAACTTGAACCACCGCTCTAATTTGATCGCGCGAACAACGCCAACACAGTCCTGGAAGTCTGTCATTAGTCATTCGTAATGGACATGTCAAGCAGGCAACATGCTGTCACAGAGATGCATGTATAAAGGAAATTATTACAATGATATAACAAACAACGGGTAGAGACTATATGTTGAAAGCTTTGTATTCCAATTGCTATAAGACGAACCACAGCACAAAAAAGGGTAAAAGACTAAGAGTGAACTTAGGCTGTGGTGACCTTGACTAAGAGCAAGAACTTTGTAAACAATGGATTAATTTACAAGAGATTTCGCATAAATTATTTTCAAAATTATTTGGTGCGTTTGCTACCAGCTACACGTCGTCGGCACATCGCTGATTCGCTGTCGCATTTGAATCAAGCCTTGCTCCTCACCGGTAAAAACTATATGCAACTTCTTCATATTATAAATTTTAGTTTCTAAAGTGAGAAGAAGGCCAAATGATCTTAAAAATAAAATCTATTTCCGAATAAACGTGTCATTTTGAAAATGCAAGTACAATTCGTAATACGATGCCTTTCGAAACAGTGTAAGTTTTCGATTTCATTTCTAAGTTAAGTCGTCTTCATAGATAATAAATTGAGATTGTAATCCTCTGACACTAAACGGCGCAATGAGGTGCCTTTGTTAAACTGGTAATTACTTAAATTATGAGCGTCCTAGAACATACAGGCGCCTCTAATATGTAAATTTGTAAAGAAATGTAAAATGTCGTAAAGTTTGTATTCAATGCGAGCAGATTTTCCTTCACTTTTGTGTTTTTCAAGCATTAGCGTCAGGTCTACCAGTAATACTAGGTTACCTACAGATAGTGAATGCTGCCTTTATTGCATCTTGTATATCTGCAAACACGCGCTTGCGCAAGCCTAGTCATGCAGGATTGAATTGTAGAAAGAAGTACTTACCTGGGTACTCGCCAAATCGGGTTGGACAACAGCCTTGGAGAATGAAGTATTCACTATTCATCGTTTATGAGGAATTTTATGTAAATTGTTCTCTTTGTTTGGGCCTAAGTTTTTGCTGAATAGATTAAATGAACAAAGATGAAGCATGTGCAAGTTCGCCAGCTGTTTTATTTTGAATGCACGTGGTCATAATAGTAGGTTGTTGTGTCACTGAAATCTAGTTAACGTAGTTGTGAACTCTTCACATGAGACTTGAAAACTTGGCTAATTGTTTGGCAGTAAGTTGGGAATATTAAAGTGGAAGTCAAGCCCGTTTTGCGCATTGGCTCTGCCTATATATATATATATATTGCCCAGTTTCGCATGTTTCGAAATTTTTTTTAACACAAAATCTAGCTCAAATTCACGATACATTCAAAATCTTGGAAGGTTTTTGTTGATAAAATTTTGGAAAGTATTTATATTCAGTTTATTTTGACAGGGCCAGAAACGCATATAACTCATACTTTCGGAACCTATCATACGCAGGTACGATCTCCCAAAGGCAAGAGGTTTAAGGTGCATGGGCTGCCTCTTATCTAGATTTACCAGGGTCGATATTCATTTTTAATTTAGATTTCCTAGCCAACACAGCCTTAGATTTGAAACCAAATAGTATCAGCAGGAAATATGTCAAGCATGCAGGAAATAGGTACACAGCTGCATGTCTAAAGGAATTTATGAGGACGGGCGCAGACTACGTTTAAAGCTTTGTCTTTAAAGTTACACGAGGCAAACCACAGTACAAGAAAGATTTGCCGCATATTTTTATCTGCTATTCTATTTGCATATGCCTTATCTCGCATTTGACAACCATCTAACTGTTATGTTTGGTATTTTATCGTTTTATAACTCGAATCCGCTTACAATATAAATGTTTACTTTCTTCCTCGCCGCTTTGCCTACTAATGCCTCGCCCGAGGCCCACCGGAAATGACGTAACACTACATCTCCCATTTTTCCAACAAAACAACTAAATGTCAAATGTTTAATCTGAACGAATATCCAATAGTTTACTCTTATTGTTTGAGTGTTTATTTTAAAGTCTAAACCCCGCGAGTTTACTGGGTGCCCATAAAGATTTGTCTGCCGTGTATATTTCGTGTGGAACCTCTAGGCTCTTGTTGTTCTTGCTGATGTTGTTCCTGTACTTTGTCTCCATCACCTTCCAGTCTTCTGTTAAGGACATCCTCGTCACTCTCTTCCTCTCTGGCTACTTGCTGCGCTATCTTCTTGAAGAACGATACATTTCACGTGATAGAGTGCTGTTGGTTTCTCGCAATTACTTTTGACCCTTTGATCGCAATAATTTGATATGGTGTAGACCTAAAATTGGTTGAAAAATTATTCGTTTTCTCCTGCCGCACAAGAACACGATCTTCAACTAGTAGTTTACTTGACCGCGCACGCCTTTTTTGTCGTTGTGCTTGGCTTCTCTATGCCGATTGATAACCTTGCTGTTGTGGGGAAGTGTGGGCAATTTTTTATGAATTTCTCGGTTTTACAGCAACTGAGCAGGTGGTACCTTTGTGGTCGAATGCGATGTAGGACGATACGCCAACAAGAAATTGAAGAGCTCTTGTTTCCAAGGTCGTCCTTCAAGGTTTGCTATTCGAATAGCCTTGCCGAGTGGCTTTATAAAAGCTTCAACTTCAGCATTACCTTGAGGCCAAAGGAGGGTGGATGTAGTATGCTGAATTCTGATATTAGAAAGGGGGGCCATTGTTTGAGACAACCTGCGAAGGAACGCCTTGCGGGCCAAAAATTGCATCGAGGTTTGTGGTTACACTTTTAGCTGAGATCGAACAACACTTTAAATTCCGGAAATCGAGAGTAGCAATCGAGGACTACTAGAATATACTGTCCGGTCGGTAGTGGTCCATAGAAATTGACTTTGAGTTTGTCCCAGGCTTTGCTTGGTAGCGGGGTGAAGCGCAGAAGTTCCGGTTGGTTAACCCCGTGGCTTGGCAAGGAAGGCACTTTTCTAGTTCTGACTCCTTTGTTTATTTTTTTGAAACATAACGTGTTCTCGTATTAACGCCTTCGTCCGGGTCTGCCCTTAATGTCCTTCATGGGCCAGCTGGATGACATGTTGTATTAATGATGTTGGTAATACGATTCTGGTGTCCTGAAGCACCACATCATTAGTGTAGTCAATAGCTAATTCATCTTTGATGGGTTTGAACTGTTTCAGTTCGCTGTTGAACCACTGTCCTGTCTGGATTGCGCTCGTACAGAACTAAGTGTTGTATCTTTTCTACTAATGCTTCGCCCGAGGCTCACCATAAGTGACGTGACACTACACTAACTTCACTTTTCGTACTTCCCTAAAACCACCGACCGGCACAAAAAAGCGACCGAAAGACTCTGAAAGCCACCGCCGGGATGATTGTATTCTACGAATGCAATTCAGGGGCATCTCGCTTCATAAAATACTAATGCAGATGCCGTAGTTTGGACTGGCGTAAAAATGTCAATGGCTATGTTAGAAATGAGCTGATATGATCTATATCAACTTTCATTATAAATAATGTATTTAAGCAGATAACATTGAACCGTTGTCTGTTCAGTTATGGAATACACGGATGACATTATTAATTTTGTGATAAGAACAAAACAAAGTGGCCACGAACCGCCGGGTCGAGTCCGAAATTAAACAGGCAAATAGTTTCCCTAACACTTGGAAAATTGTCAAAGTAGAAATTTTGCAGATATCACGCGTACATGATCTATACGTTTGTCGAAATGCTATTGGCTAGCTTAAGACACGTGGTAAAATGTGATTGGCTGACAAAATAAAACAAGGGATGACTGATTAAATTCGTTAAAATTATCTGTGAGGTCATCCGGTGCGTTATATAATGACTGACACAGCAAATATGACTATCAGCTCTGCATGGCTATATAATTTACAATAACACGAATTGCTGTTTCAAGAGGTTTCGGTGACTTGAAACTATAACCGTTTCTAACAGATTAGAAAATCAAAAACCTAACCTTGAATAACAAAATACTATTTGTAAAGGGGAGATTATAAGTGCATTTAAGTTACATCTACCTTTTTCTGAAATATTTACTTGAATTACGTTACCTATTTTTTCATTTTAGACTATAAAATACAACAGCTATGCATGGCTTAAATATAGGAATGTGGTACTGGTTGGTGACGTGCATTCTGAATTCTGATCTATTTAATCAGGACGGTATGACTTCATACACAGGGAAAAAGCAACAAGACGTCTCAAGACTGTTCAGCTACAGTGTTATGAATGATCGGAACCAGCCCACTAGAGTGACGGAAGACAAACACAAACACTCATTGATCTGGTCATAGCAAGTAAACCTGACCTCGTTGACATTGAGGGCAGCACAAAGGTGTTAGAGCTCGGAATTTCTGATCACAGACTAGTACACGTGCATTTAAGCACTAAGACCAAGAAACTGCCACCAAAGGTGATCAGCACTCGATCGTTTAAAAACTTTGATTCTGAATCATTCGCAAAGGACATAGAAAATGGTCCATGGTCGTTTGTAGGGTGTTTGACGATCAAGACGACTGTTTCTGGGCATGGACACAACTTTTCATTGAGGTCTGCTATTTGCACGCGCCTTAGAGAAATAAAAATCAGGAGACATGCAGTCATTACCTTCGATCACACCTAACATAATGCATCTAATGAATAAACGTTTCAAGATCCTGAAGAAAGCGCAAACAAAAAAAAACCAAGTTTGTGGGCCGAGTACCGCGCTTTATTTCATTTCTGTCAGTTTGTAATCTAGAGACTTTAAATAACGTCATGCGAGCAGTTTATCAAGCAATCAGAGACAATGCATGAGATGTGATACTTAAAAGGTTTTATGGATAACAAGACGCCTGTTCTAGATACCTTGCGAACCTAAATGTTGTTCGATGGCGACATTCAGAAGCACATCTTACTTTAAAAAGTATAGAAGTTAATTCAATTGTTTAAAAATGTAAATAAACCGCATGATACGTTCACTTTGTCTTACACTTTGGAATTCGTGCTTATATTAAATCTTCAATCCTGTGCAAATTAACTGCGACGTGTCAACGTATCATGCATGGAACCGGCTGTTTAAGGAGAACGTTTTATAAATTCTCAGAAATAGATAAACTACAATGGGCAAAATGTGGAAAATGTGACACTTTGCAATGCCACTAAAGATGAACATCTTATATAGTTCTAATCTCATAATCGCAAGATCCTAATACGATTATTACTCGTCTCACGGATGAAAACGAGTGCCACATATATTTTTAATATTCACTAATCGCAAAAAATTGAAACTCTGCAGACGTTCGTTCGCGTGTTTACACGATCACATACACCAGAACATAGAAATATGGACAGATGTCTGTCTCAGGTGTAAAAGTGTCCCAATGGCAAGGCAGACATCTTTCCAGCTACTGTTTATTGCGTGATATTTTTATACGTCATTGCTTTTATGCACTATGACATGTGACCTATTTCACTAATGACCTATTTCACTATTTGAAAATAAATTAATTCATTTATATAAAAATTGCTACTAAATTGTCAAAAAATTGCTACTAAAACCAGTAAAACGGCAGAAATGATAAGGAATCCAAACTCAGTCATCCTCAGTCTACCAAGTGTGATGACATTTTAGGAAAATTCGAGGACACGAAAACAATTTGCACCTATTCTGCGCGAGAGTAAGAACAAGATACGACAATACAATGTCCATGTATACAGCTATTAAATTCGAAAAGGCTTGCCCAACGAAAATTATGACAAAAGACATCCAGCGCGCATTGGATCATAGAATCAACCTATCCAGACTGTATAACTCGGATTTCTTCGAAATTGGAATTCTTGCACCAAACAATAGACTCGTAAAACTACATTAGGCAGGAGAAAGAATTCACACTGGGTACATTGATAATACGGTAAACATTTTACGAGATCTAATTTATTTGTTACATATGTAAATATATTGTAATTCACCTTTTTCGTGAAATGCTATTCGACGAGAAACTATACCATTATCCCGGAACAAAAACGCTACAAAGCGAACTATTAAGAGAATATTTTAGTTGACACGTAGTATTTACCCCTTAATATTCAACTGCATAACATTAACCTATAAATTATAGATATTAATGACGAAATCTAACGCCGTAAAAGCCTGGTCCAGTCGCTATAGTTCCTTTAAATCAGTATGCAATCAGTTACTCGCACATATCGGTCATCACCACGGCTAGTACTGCGGGGATTGAGGACGGGAAAACTGGTTGGGTTGTGGGGAGGGAAAGTCTCCTCCCTGATTGTAATAAGGAGGAGGGGGAGCATTGCAGACTGGGGGTGGTGGTGGAGCGCTGGTGTGGGATTGAGTTTTTTCAACGGCAACAATAGCAATTGCATTCTGGGGAGCCCGTTGTCTCACGACCCGTCCACGTTGGGATGAGCCACGGAAACAACGATATGCGGGGATGCCGCCAAATACGGCAAAGAACAGTATCACACCTACCACAATCACTGGGACAACCCAGGATGCAGTTGTTGTTGACGATTTCTTACATTTGTTGGAACGACAACTCTCCCTAGGCCCTCCGCAATCACTGTCGTAGGAGCACGTCTCCCCAACACAATTTTTTCGACAAACGTTAACGTAGTCTCCTCGTTTACAACAATACTCCGAACTGGAGCATCCAGAATTCGATGAACACGGCGTGCAGCCTGAGGTGACGCATTTGTAATTAAGACAACATTCACTCCCGCTACAATCACCATCTGTAAAACAGGAGGTAGGCAGGGCACATTTTTTGCTACTGGAATCACAACTCTCTCCAGGACCTCTGCAATCACTGTCGTAAGAGCATTTTTCTCCAACACAATTTTTTCTACAAACGTTAGAGTAGAAGACTCCTCGCCTGCAACAATACTCCGAACTAGAGCATCCAAAATTCGAAAAACACGGCGTGCAACCTGAGGTGACGCATTTGTTATAAAGACAACATTCACTCCCAATACAATCACCGTCTGTAGAACACTCGACACATTTTTTATTAAAGTCACAATACTCTGACGAACCCCCGCAGTCTGAACTGGAATTGCATGTCTCCCCAACGCAGCTTCGTCTGCAAACATGTTTATCGTAAGAATATCGCTGTTTACAACAATACTCTGAGAAACCGCAGTTGGAATTAGAGTAACAATTGCTACAGCCTGACGTGGTACACTTGTTTGACTTACAGCATTCGTTTTTTCCTCCGCAATCACCGTCTGTTGTACAATAGCGACCGACGCATAAACTACTTCCGTAGTAGCATTTTCTACTAGTATATCCATATCCTTTATAGGCGTATCCTTTACAGCAAACTTTGTTGCTGTAATAGCTGCTCACACAATCAGAATTTGAAGTGCACGTGCTTTGGCCTGAAACCAGGCCAAACTTTCCCATCAATATCGCATTTAAAAGGAAAAGCAAAGTCATATAGACGAACGACATCTTGGCTGTCAATAATGAAACCAAAAATTCATCGTTACTAGACAACTTGATCCATGCATCATTAAGTACAAAGCCTATCACTTTTCAAAAAAGTGATACGATAATCCATGCTAGTAGAATTACTATTTTCGTGCCTTTTTTTTATTTAGCGACTTTTCTCCTTGCGACTTCCGCGATATCATAACAAAAAAATGTTTAATAGGGAAATTGGGAAATGAGCGACGGACTTAATTTAATCGCGCAAGCTTAGCCTACACAGCCCTAGAACAATTAGTAGTAGACATGTCAAGCAGGAAACAGTCATAGAGCTGCATGTATATAATGGGAAACTTAAGATGACACAACAATCAATAGGTACGGACTACGTTTAAACCTTTGTACTCGAAGTCTTTGAAGAGACAAACCACAAGAAGCGTATTTCTACGAGTATATAAACCACTAAACTTACATCGTAGCGACCTTGACAAGACGACATAATAACCGTATTTTTTGTTTTATAAGGGAAGATTGAGGAACATTGCAACGAAACTGATTACTCGGCGTTAATGGAAAACAAGTTTGTAAGCAAGGGATTGAGGATGCCAAGGTTAAACTCGCAAAGCACAAGGCTTTCCTGCGGTATCACGTGTGCAATTATGTCTCGAACAATAATCCTCTTCAATGTCAATACACTTAGTTTATATATATCAGGTTACGTCATTAGTTAATATTAGTAATAAGTAATGAGTTACCGTTTCGTGTTTACATACATTTGGATGTTTTTGTACGACCTGTCGTATTGCCTTTTCTTTGATCGATGGAAACGTTGGTGGTTTTTGCGATGGTTTTGTGGTCTGTACTACATGGTCTGTAAGAGACGACCACCGTTTTCTTGCGTAACATAAATTGTTGCCACCGTAATCTTGCGCCGTGATTCCACAATGGTATATATAGTAAATTTCCCATTCATTTTAACAGGGACCTTCGAATTAAATGCGTAAGCTTGTTTTGGACAATGTATAGTGTCCCAATTTCTCCAAAGTGTTTTGATCTATTATTATGTTTATGCTGGAATCAGTATCAATAGTAAACTTTGTGTAAGGATTTTGTGCCTTTGTGTTGCATAACAATAATTGCTGGATTCGCTTGAATCACTGTCGTTGTCCGCCGAATAGGTTTGTTCTCATGACGTCCTCGCCTTCGTCCACGATCTTGCCGGCGCCATTGTGGGTGTAGAACGACAAATTCTTGCAAGATGGTTTAGTTTTGAACATTTTCGGCACTCTTTGCTCTTTGCAGGACATATTCCCGTGCCGTGTGGCTATTCACCCCCAGAATGTTTGAAAACCCCTTTCTGCGTTGTCTTTTCACCAGAAATATTGCAAACAGCATCTACAACAGCGTCATCGTTCATAACGGTTTCATTGTTTCTTGTACTTTCCACAATTTCTGCAGCTTGTTGACAACTTCGTTCGAATTGTTGGCCTAGGACTAGCACGTCTTTCAATGTTAACTTGGGATCGCGTAAAACTTGCTTTCGGAGTCGATTTGAGCGACCGCACACAACAATCTGAACCAGTATTTCAAAGTCTGCATCCGGGGCGATTATAAGTGCATTTAAGTTGCATTTACCTTTTCTGAAATATTTACTTGAATTACGTTACCTATATAATTATTTATTCATTTTAGACTGTACAATATAACCGCAATGCATGGCTTAAATATAGGAATATGGTACTGGTGGGAGACGTAGATTCTGAATTCTGATCTATTTAGTCAGGACGGTATGACTTCGTACACTGGGAAAAACCTACAAGACGTCTGAAGACTGTTCAGCTACAGTGTTATGAATGATCGGAAGCAACCCACTAGAGTGACGGAAGACAAGCACAAACACTCATTCATCTGGTCATAGCGAGCTTGGATCACACCTAACATAATGCATCTAATGAATAAACGTTTCAAGATCCTGAAGAAAGCGAAAACAAAAAAAGATCAGAGTTTATGGGCCGAGTACCGCGCTTTATTTGATTTGTGTCAGTTTATAATCTATAGAGGCTTTAAATAACATCATGCGAGCAGTTTATCAAGCAATCAGAGACAATGCATGGGATGTGATACTTAAAAGGTTTTATGGATAATAAATATAGATGTAGATTATGCATTAAATTATGCTATACTGTATTTTTACACGTACTATCAACGCAGTCACGCAGCAACTGTAGTGATCCCATTAAAAGGATGCAAACTATTTCACACTTTTGAAAATGACATAAATTTTCGCGACGATTGCGACTAAATGAGAAGGAGATCATGCATGGAATCGGCTGTTTAAGGACGTTTTATAAATTCTCAGAAATAGATAAACTACAATGGAGAAAATGTGGAAAATGTGACACTTTGCAATGCCACTTAAGATGAACACCTTATATAGTTGTAATCTCATAATCGCAAGATCCTAATACGATTACTAATCGTCTTACGGATGAAAACGAGTGCCACATATTTTTTTTTATTCACTAATCGCAAAATTTGAAACTCTGCAGACGTTCGTTCGCGTGTTTACACGATCACATACACCAGAACATAGATGAAATATGGACAGATGTCAGTCTCAGGTGTAAAAGTGTCTCAATGGCAATGCGGACATCTTTCCAGCATGTGACCTATTTCACTAATGACCTATTTCACTATTTGAAAATAAATTAATTCATTTATATAAAAATTGCTACTAAACTGTCAAAAAATTGCTACTAAAACCAGTAAAACGGCAGAAATGATAAGGAATCCAAGCTCAGTCATCCTCAGTCTACCAAGTGTGATGACATTTTAGGAAAATTCGAGGACACAAAAACAATTTGCACCTATTCTGCGCGAGAGTAAGAACAAGATACGACAATACAATTATAATAAATTCGGATACAGCTAATAAATTCGAAAAGGCTTGCCCAAGGAAAATAATGACACAAGACATCCAGCGCGCATTGGATCATAGAATCAACCTATCCAGACTGTATAATTCGAAATTCTTGCACCAAGCAATACTGCCAATAGACTCGTAAAAATGCACTAGGCAGAGAAATGCGAAGGAAGAAGAATTCACACTGGATACATTGATAATACGGTAAACATTTTACGAGATCTAATTTATCTATTACATATGTAAATATATTGTAATTCACTTTTTTCGTGAAATACTATTCGTCGGGAAACTATACTATTATACTGGAACAAAAACACTACAAAGCGAACTATTAAGAGAATATTTTAGTTGACACGATAGTATTTACCCCTTAATATTGAACTACATAATATTATCCTATAAATTATAGTTATTAACGGACGAAATTCAAGGCCGTAAAAGCCTGGTCTAGTCACTATAGTTCCTTTAAATCAGTATGCAATCAGTTACTCGTATATATCGGCCATTACCACGGCTAGTACAGCGGGGGTTGACGTTCCGGGAAATGTAGGGGTTGAGGCGGGGGAAACTGGTTGGGTTGTGCGGAAGGAAAGTCTCCTCCCCGATTGTAATAAGGAGGAGGGGGAGCATTGCAGTCTGCGGGTTGTGGAGCGCTGGTGTGAACTTGAGTTTTTTCAATGGCAACAATAGCAATTGCGTTCTGGGCAGGCCGTGGTCTCACGACCCGTCCACGTTGGGATGAGCCACGGTAACAACGATATGCGGGAATTCCGCCAAACACGATTATGAACAGTATCACACATACCACGATCACCGGGACAACCCAGGATGCCGTTGTAGAGGAATAAGAAGATCTCTTACATTTGCTGGAATGACATCTTTCTCCCGGCCCTCCACAATCACTGTCGTAGGAGCATGTTTCCCCAACACAATTTTTTCGACAAACGTTAACGTAGCTTCTTCGCTTACAACAATACTCCGAACTGGAGCATTCAGAATTCGATGAACACCGCGTGCAGTTTGAGGTGACGCATTTGCTATTAAGGCAACATTCACTCCCACTACAATCACCGTCTGTAGAACAGGAGGTGGGCACGACACATTTTTTGCTACTCGAATCACAACTCTCACCAGGCCCTCCACAATCACTGTCGTAAGAGCACGTCTCCCCAACACAATTTTTTCGACAAACGTTAGCGTAGATTCTTCGCTTACAACAATACTCCAAACTGGAGCATCCAGAATTCGATGAACACCGCGTACAGCCTGAGGTGACGCATTTGTTATAAAGACAACATTCACTCCCACTACAATCACCGTCCGTAGAACACTCCACACATTTGTTATTGATGTTACAATACTCTGACGAACCACCGCAGTCTGAACTGGAATGGCATGACTCCCCAACGCAGCTTCGTCTGCAAACATATGTTTGGTCAAGATATTGCTGTTTACAACAATACTCGAATAAACCGCAGTAGGAATTAGAGTAACAATTGCTACAGCCTGATTTGGTACACGTGTTTGATATACAGCATTCCTCTTTCCCTCCGCAATCACCGTCTGATGTGCAATAGCGACCAACGCATGAGCTACTTCCGTGGTAGCAGTTTCTACCACTGCTAGAACCATATCCTCTACAACAAACGATGTTGCTGTAATAGCTTCCGCAATCAGAATTTGAATCGCATGTGTTTTGGCCTAAAACGCGGCCAAACTTTCCCATCAATATCGCATTTAAAAGGAAAAGCAAAGTCATATAGACGAACGATATCTTGGCTGTCAATAATAAAACAAAAAATTTCTCGTTACTAGGCATTTGATCCATGCAGCATTAAGTACAAGCCTATCACTTTTCAGGAAGGGCGGAAGTAAAAAAATGCAACGATAATCCATGTTTGTTTTTTTGAATTATTTGTTTTATTCAGCGACTTCTGCCTTTGCGACTTCCGCACTTGCGACTTGCGCAATATAAGATTGAGGAACGTTGTAACGAAACTGACTAATTCGTTATATTTGTTGGAAAACAAGTTTGTTTGTGAAAATAAAGGTAAACTCGCTAAGCACAAGACTTTCCTGTACACACATCATCCGGGATATATTTGAAATAACCGAATACGGTAGTCGCTTGTCATGCAACTTCTTAGGCCCAGTTCATACGTCGCATTTTGGTCGCGTCGAGCGCAATTCAAACAATACATAATGAGATAGTAAACCTCATTTAGCTTCATTATCGTCGCATTATCTATTGTTTGAATTGCATGCGACCAACATACGACGTATGAACTAGGCTTAAACTCGCAAATATTGAGAAAGTGTCCAACCGAGAAGTGAAGCAAAACATGATGTATATTAATAGGTCTTTGTTGATCGAAGAGTTCGGGCTCTTCGAAAACGAGTTCTTCACCCTTGTGGCTTTTTCTTGCTGATGTTTTGAAAATATCCATCACGTTTTTGCCCAGATGACCACTCGTGGCGACGTGTTTTTTTCTTATCACAAATTCCGTCATCCGTGTATTTACAACTGAACAGACAACGGTTCAATGTTATCTATTTGTTAACGTGTTAAAAATTCAAAGCAAAAAGTAACAATAACAACTACGATCTTGGAGAACCTAAAACAAACTACCGAAAAGAGTTTGGAATAGCTTATAAAATGAAGCAAAAGAAAAAGGCATGAGCATTAAAAAATTATTTACGCGTATTCTTGAACGCTCTTGACTCAACATATAAAATATCATCTTGTAAATATGTAAATAAAAGATTGAATGACATTAAGTTTAGGCTTGCAAGAATTTTATTGCACTTTGAAAAACAGATCAACTGAAAGGCTATCGTGTTTAAATATCATTGATACAGTATATAGCTAATTATAATAACACGAATCGTTGTTTGAAGAAGGCTTTTGGTGACATGTGAAAAACTACAAACCATATAAACTATCTGAAGTATGTTCTCTTCGCTAAGTTTTAAAGCTATTTACCCACTAACCAAAGTATCGCCATGTTGCACCTTATTCTTTATTACTATGATATCGAGGTTATAGGCCGAGAAGTTGGCTATTTTGCATGCAGTTTTTCCCGATTTATTATCAGTCATCCCCAGACCCATACTGATATACCATCAATGCTCATAGGAAAGCAAAATGTAGGGGCCATGCTCATTGGAATAGATTTCACGAATCTGACGGGGGTAATCGGTGGGTCTGACGGGGTGGAAAAAGCTCATCCTGATTGCGATAAGGGAGGAAGCTATGCGCTGACGGAGGTGAAGAACGATGATGCTCTCGATTTGTGCGAATCTCACTTTCTCTTAGAGCAATAACAGAAGCGTTGCCTTGCGCTGCCATGGGTCGGACTTCCGCACCACGTCGGAACGGACCGCGACAGCAGCGATAGACGAGAATTGAGCCAATTATGATAGCCAACACAACGCTTCCAAAAATAATAGCCGGAATGACCCAGGAAGCAAGTTCTTTCTTACGTTTGTTTGTACTGGAGGAACAGGACGGGCAACCCACGGTGACACATTTATTAGATCGACAGCATTCATTGCCACTACAATCGCCGTCTGTAAAACATTTAACATCCACTGAAATCATAGATTTCCCACATGTATGATTGCTCAAATCACAAGATTCTCCAGGGCCCCCACAATGACCATCAATGGCGCATTTTTCGCCCACACAGCTTCTCCGACACACGTTATCGTACGGACCTCTTTTGCAGCAATATTCCAAATTAGAGCAGTCAGAATTTGCAGAACACCGCGGGCAACTTGCGGTGACACATCTGCTGTACAGACAACACGCATCGCCACTGCAATCACCGTCTGTGGAACAATTACAAATCCCCGTTGCCGAAGATTTCTCACATTTGCTTGTATTCAAATTACAATACTCCCAAGGTCCTCCACAATGACTGTCCGAGAGACATTTCTCCCCGACACAGCGTCTCCGACAAACGCTGACGTCCCTGCCACGCTTACAACAAAATTCCGAAGCGGCGCAGTCAGAATTAGATAAACACCGCGAGCAACCAGTGCGAACGCATTTTCTAGACCAACAACATTCATCTCCACTACAATCACCATCTGTAACACAGCTTGTAACGGCACATACATTATTAGAGTCGCAAAATTCTCCAAGACCTCCACAGTCCCAACTGGAATGGCACGTTTCTCCAACGCAGCTTCGTCGGCAAATATTATGATCGTTGAGGTATTGATGTTCACAACAGTATTCGAACAAGGCACAGGCAAGACTAGAATTACATTCTTTACAACCGAATACGGCGCACTTGTTTGATATACAGCATTCGTCTTTCCCTCCACAATCACCGTCCGTCCAACAAAAGCGACCGACGCACGAAGGTTGGTCGTAGCAGCTTCTTCTGGTATTCCGATATCCCCTACAGCACAATTTATCGGGAAAGACCTCATCCCGACAATCAGAATTTGAATTGCACATGTTTTGGGCTGAAGACAGACTAAGCTCTCCAATGAACACCAGGCTTAGAGTGAAAATCAACAACACAGATTCGCTTGAGACTTTGTCTGCCGGCATTGGAAATTTTCCGGTTGACTGCATGTCCCGTGATTTCTACACGTACACAACTGATAATTTCGTATAAATGACAAACTTTGACGAAATGAAGCCCGTTTCAAACAGCCAAATACTATATATAAAGGAAGTCTTTATTTCTAAAAGGACGATTATGTGCATTTAAGTAAGCATTTAAGTATTTGCTTTTTCTTAAACATTTGCTCGAATAGCGTTGCCTATTCGTCAATTTTAGACTATAAAACCATCTCAAATCCATACTTCCTTGTTGATAGGAGTGTCTGGCATATCATTTTTTCGGTATTCGTTATCCTAGGATTAAACGGATAAAGCTTGAACGACACAAAATGCTCTCGGTGCCAGTTTATATACTTAGAGGATTTGAAGGACTTTCACGAGAGCAGTTTATCAACACAGAGACAACGCATGACATGACAGCGTGTCGAGGTTGTTTACTTAAAAGCAGCGCGGATTTACAATAATGCGCATATAAAATTTGTCATGCATGCACTGTTATTTTCAGGGAGTTATTTTAACACCCCCAAATTTAATTTTTCGGGGTGTTAAATTTTGGTGCTATTTTGACACCACTTTTAGAGTTATATTAACTCCTCGGTGGAGTAACGAGGTCTTCGAACGTTGATTAGTATGCAAAAATAATCCCATCTAGAGGGTTAGAGAAATTAACTCCATTTTTGGAGTTAAATTCCTCTCATTATATATTCATAATGGAGATTTGAAAACAAGGAGTGAAGATTGGTGATGCACATCGCGTTAATGATAATTTTTATTGAAATTGAACAAAATCTTGTATTAATTGAAATCATTTACTACATCAGAATACGTGATGAAAAGATTGCCTCGGATAGTTCTGGTAAGTTTATAACGATAAATGTCATAGAATCAATCATTAAATAGCGAAATACATGGTCGATCGGCTGGAGTAAAGCATTGACAACCGATCGTTATACATCGTATAGCGCATTATTAAATAAGGTATTCAGCGCATTAAAGATATCATAACTTACGGTCTTGTAGTTCTAGCCTGAAAGGCCTTAATTGAAGTTTTTTCGAAATCAAATTTTCAAACAAACTATATAAAAGAGCTCATTTGATATATTTATGGAAATGCGAATTCCCCAGGTTTATATTTTTGGTACTTTAAAACATGATTTATTCATGAATTATTCAATAAAACTATTTTTAACCTCTTTATGTGCAAAAAATCCAAGCATGCTTGTTTATTTCAGTTTATGATAAATCAAATAATAAACATTTTCCTGTTTTTTGTTAATTATTTTGCAATGAATCTTCTTTATTTTTATACTCAGGATCACCTTAAAATAACCAGGTAATATGGGACATTGTAATATCCATTCCTGGTTCTTTTTAATAATTGTCTGAAAGGTGGTCAATATTTGAGTGTAATGCTCAAATGCACATTAGCTATTTACACAACCAAGAAGTGCTATAAACATTTGATTGGTGCATTTTTGGATAACATATATATGTGAGAGTTAAGTGGCATTTAAAAGCTTGGTGATTTGCAGTCTTCCATATCAAATGTGGTCTTTTATGCTACAAAGTTTTAAGTAATACATCTCTCAAAACTGACCCTTAAACATGTTATATATGATTATGAAGCTATATATATTCATAAGGCTATAAATACAATTTTTTGAAAAAACTATTTTGTGTTAATATTATCTGTCAAAGAACCATGCATTGAACAGTGCAGATCATGCGAATCAAGCATTAAACTGTGCAGATAATTTAGAGCTATAATTATACACAATATGTATTGCAAGGCAGGTTTTAATCAGAAATCAATGTTAAAAAATTTGACCTTTTGAATTAATATTTTTGAGGGCTCATGAAAGTTAAATTTTCATGTATGAAAAATAATTAATTTATAT
This sequence comes from Dendronephthya gigantea, assembly GCF_004324835.1. Classification (NCBI taxonomy): domain Eukaryota; kingdom Metazoa; phylum Cnidaria; class Anthozoa; order Malacalcyonacea; family Nephtheidae; genus Dendronephthya; species Dendronephthya gigantea. Next base: position 513,002 of record NW_021163028.1, on the reverse strand, counting down.
GTCTTTTCCATTGTCCCACTTGGAAACCTCAATAACATTTATACAAAATCACCAACAACATCAAATCATGGATTAATTAAACTGAAGAAATAAGTGTTTGTTAGCTACCACAGAATATGTTCATAAATTAATAAAGCCAAAAACATTACTGATAGTATCCTAACATTAACTTTCATTTTAAATTTTGACAGTTGATTTTAAAATCAAGACAAACTGAGTCAACTAATCAAGAAAAAGAAAACCTCATGATGTGGGTTGAATTGCCAGGGACACCTATGCTAAGACTTCAGGTCTTTATACAGCTCAGTGGCCGGGTCTTTCTTGGCGAAATATTTGCAAAGTACACACGAAGCCCTCGCTTGCTCCGTAAAAAGTTCTCTTTCTCGGTACTTTTCATTCGAAAATTGTAAACTTAGTAGAGGACTTGCGATTTTGGATGCGAAAAGCTGGATTTGGCGACTAGTGCGAGCTATTTTAAGGTAAATATTTGAAGTTTTTCTTGCATTTAGTCTTCCCGCCTTTTTATTGTGTTAACTTGGCCTGCAAAAACAGACAAATTTATTGCAAGATTCTTATAGTTTGATTCTAAAATGTTTTTCAAATAGTTGTTTCGATAATTTTTGATGCTGGTCGATTTATTTTTTCTGTGGGGCTCTTGCCAAAAGAGTTTTTCAGTCGCAAAACTGACGGCGAAGTATTTTTTTGTTTCTGATCAGCATGAATACATTATATCGCGAGCCTCCGATATTTACCTTAAAGTTCCTGGGATATTTTAACAGTCTATAACAATTCGAATTCGTATCTTTAGAAGCAGTAGAAGGAGTCCACAATGCCCGGTAGAGGGTAGAAGAAGCAATGCCAATGGGAAACTCAAACACAAATTTCAATACAAGAAAGCCCTAACCAGGCCCTAACCTAGCGAAACGATGTTGAAAACAACCCCAAAATAACTGTTCAATTCTCAATGGACGAAGCAACTTACCATGATGCAGTAAATCTAGGTATGTGGAATTTTTTTCCTATTCTTTTTATATTAGCTAAGCCTAAGTTACTTGAAATTATTCCTTCCTTATACTCACATGTTTCTGCTTATTTGTTTGAGTATGTTTGCATTGTGGATCACATAGAACATATAGATTTTGAAGTTCTGTTGAACAATGTGCTCTGTTATATGCATACAAAGCACACTACTCGAATTTACACTCATATACATGCAATTTTTCTATTTGTTCGTAGATTGAAGACTTGTTTCGTGCAATTGGCACAACAGGAAACCTCCGAAAATTTTACTACGAGGAAAATTGTAAAAGAAGAAACGTGGATCAGTATTGCTTATACAGCCAAGTCATCATCTTGGTAGAGTGAGTCTTAGCTTAGTAGAACTCTAGTAGAACTGAACAACCAGTGTCTTAATGACTATACCATTATGTTTTAGGCATGCATGGTACTCCACTTAAAAACATTTTCTAAGTTTTTTGCAAATGTGCATGTGTGTTAAAGTGTAAATAAAAAGTATTAAAGAGCTATACTATAGAAGCAATTCCTTTAATGCGTAGTTGACTTGCTGTACTCAAACAGAAATGTAATTGATCTCATGTATTCAATATTATAATAATATAATAACGATATTTGTGCTGCATTGTTTGTTGACTCGATCGGTATTATATATAGGTAGAAATCTTCGATGGAACGGAATATTTCGCTCAATTTATTTATCTTTTCAATTGTGAAATTAAACCGAGGCAGATTTACTGGATAGATCACAATTGAAAAGAAAATCAAGCGAAAAATTTCCTTCGATCGAAGTAATTTACCTATATAGTAGAAAACCGGCCTAACACCTAAAACGGTGTTAAATGTGTTTAACTCCAAAAATGGAGTTATGTTTTATGTCCAGAATTGGAGTTAAATTAACTCCAAAAGCGGTGTTAAATTATAACACCAGAAGTGGAGTTATTTGTTACTCCAAAAAGCTACTCATTTTGAACCTTTTTTTTTGACCCCTTTTTTGGTGTTAAAATAACTCCCTAAAAATAACAGTGTGTCTAAAACAAACACTCTGAATAAAATAAACAAGCGGGTAAACCATATACCCTCACCCGTCTCCCATTCCTCCTTTCTGATATCGGCGGAAGACCGATTTAACGCAATTTTATTATTTTTTGCCTAGTTTAGTACGTCTGGAGTATATACATATTAATTCTTTGATACATATCTGCTTCTATAGGCAAATTGCGGTTTGGCGCAACTTTTATAAGTATGTAGTATGCGATATACAATGAGACACGACTTTTTCACAGGGCTTTTGTACAAATTGATGAATTATGTATCTTTACTAATGTCATTTATCGCAGGCTTCAAACAAGAAATGCCTGAGAACGTTGTCACCACTTTCAAGGAATTTAAAAGTAAGAATCCGCAAACATATAGAGTGCGGCATAACCAACCGCAAAAATGCGTGCAAGCTATAGGTCGTCAAACACTTCTGCAATACACCTTATAGGCTTCAGACATATACACATAGTTTATTGTGAAAATTCTCAGGATAGCGACAGGATTTGTCAGCTCTACAACTGCAGCCAAGGTCGATACTGCTTTTCAAACGCGGTGATTCCAAAGGTAAGGGCGAATGCTGTATGAATAAAAGTACCATCGAATTTAAAGACTGCTCGCAATGTAAACCATTTCGACATTTCTACCCTCTGAATTTTCAAGTAAACACACGAGAAGTGTTTTTTGAAAAAGTTGGGTAGCGAAAGGCGAAAAAAAATTGCGAAATAACGAAATACGAAATAGCGAAAGAAATTTTTGTTACATCTTCAACGTGTTGGTCCCGTGGGACATATATATTGCAATTCCGATAAAGTAAGTAAAACAAAATAACCGGTTCCAACAAATTGAAACAACTGGAAAGCATATTATCGAGGATTTGCCTAAAGCAAATTGGCTCAAAAACATGAAAATCAAAGTGGAAAACCAATACCATATTCAATAAAAAAATATATGACAAATCCAACTATTTATTTATAATACTGGAATTGAGACGCCGACACGCAAGGTAAGGTTATCGGAATCTACATAGGAACAATCATTAATGAAGGATTTTGCCGATAGAAACCGAGAGCCATTTCGCCATTGACGCTGTTGTATAATTTCTTACTACTTTCAGGGAGCAACAGAATGTTAAAAACAACTGCGCTGATTTCTCTCTTAACTTGGAGTGCGATATTCATAGTCAACATCAGCTTGGTTGTCACTGTAGACGAATGTTATACGAATGGCGATTGTCTTAGCGACTTCAAGCATCTACGCATCGTTTGTTGTAAAAACTCTCGCGATAGCGACAGAATTTGTCAGCCCTACCACTGCCAAGGTCGATACTGCTTCACAGACGGTGATTGCGGAGGTGAGGGTGAATGCTGTATGAATAAAAGATGTATCCACTCTAACGATTGCCCGCAATGTAATACAAGTTCTGACTGTGCCGCTTCGGAGTATTGCTGCAAGCGAGCTCATGGAAATGTTTGTCGGAGGAGCTGCGTCAGAGAAAGATGCGAGAAAGGTGGCGATCAGTGTGCAGGTCGTCGGGAATATTGCGATTCGAAAAATATGTGCGCGAAACGTTTGAAACTTCAAACTTCAAAGCAAACACCAAAACAAACTCAAGCACCAAAACAAATTCCAACGCCAGAACAAACCCATACGACAAAAGAGAAGTCAGATTCATGTTCTTGCTCGTGTTTTCATCCGTTTCCTGGTTGGGCGATTGGATTTGTGGCAGTTGGATTACTGCTGGTCATCATCTTCGCGCTTGTATCCTATTTGTTGCACCGACATTGCAAATCGCGCTACAAGAGCAGAGCAGGAGTTGTTTACCCACACGGGGAACTTCTGCAAGCAAACCAACACCATGAAATGACTCTTCATGACTTTCACAACTAGCGCTTCAAAGGTGAAAATTTATACAACAGTAACAGTACGCATCACATGTTGTTAGGTATAATTAGTCTGGGCAAATTGTCTTACTGGTTCAAAAAATGTGATTGAAAATAGTAACTCGTTTTCACTAGTGTATGAGGATATGCATACAATATAATTATATAATTAAAAAGATTTGGAGTTTTACAATTATTACCGTACTTTTTATTTTCCCCGTAAATATATTTAAACCTTAAAACAATAACATTTTCCCATCATCAAAGTTGTGTTTGAATCGATGCTACAGCATAATAATTGTTATTTAGCTTTCATGTTTTCTGCCCAATTTGTTCTTATTTAAACAATGAACTGTCTTAATAATATATGCAAATTAGGAAATATATGTATGTTTTTGGATCAAAATCAAAATTATCCTAAGTAAATTAAACACAAAAAAATGTTTTTAATCGAGTTTTAAAAACAATAACTGTTTCACACCGTCTAATCTGAAGTGGAAGACAGCTCATTCTATATTAGAGCAGCAGCATGATTGTTTCTTCATGACTGTCTTCGGTGGTTTTTGCGTCAGATTTCAGTGACTCATGGCAGAAGAACAAAAACAGGTATCATTCAGCTTTCAGCTTATGAACTCTATGCATGGCATGGGGGAACTACTTGAAAGTATACTTGGTTTATTGAAACAAGCTGTTTTCTGTCCGACAAAAAGACTTTATCCTTTAAATTAACGCAGTACCGCCAACACCAAAGTTTTATTTCAATATTTTTATCATAACATATATAACCTAGTGATCTACCGTATCAAAGGCCGTGCCTCTTGTTGATCCGTACTCATTAAGATCTTTCGGCAATTTTTGAAACAAATGAGAGGTTTTTACAGATCTAAAATTCTCAAATAAAGCGTAAGTATATAGTTATCGGTATCGGAAGAGCAACTTTCCAGGAACATAACCAAAAAATTAAAAGACATAATGATTTTTGTGATTAGTTTTTAATGCATCAACGCGTAATTTCACAAGTATAGCATTTGCATGATGACTTCAACTGACGAAATGAAGTACGTTCAGCTGTAGGTGGCGATATTCAACAGACGTGTACCGCAATGCTCAAAACCTCGCCAAACTCATTCACAAGCTGATCCAAATCAATATGCGGGGTGGGGGGTTTTTATCACAAACTTTAGAAAGAGAAGACGTGCACCACATTAAAAAGTTTCCTTTAGACACCTGAGCACTGGTCAATGAATTCAGAATAATACAGTACGGCGCTTGCTCATTCTCAATTATAAGCAGAATATTTAATTCACTACAGGCACCACGACACATGCAGTTTTTTTGTTACATTCAAAATGCGAACTTAACATTTTCATGACTAATTTTCTGCGATTCACTTTCCTCTCGATTTTATTACCTTTCTTTTAACACGGCATGTTTCTTTAAAATTTTGATAGGGTTTCATCACAACTTTGCATCAAGTATCCAATTCAAGTTATTCCAAGTTTGATGACATAGATTAAAAGCAGCACATCAGTGTCGAATTTGAACCCATCTGCGTTAATTTGTCGTATTGAACGAATTTGGATTTTCTTCGGTCTTAATGTCGAATGTGTATTAGGTGTTTTGTCCCCCGTCGTTAACTATATTATATTTTGTTTTACAAAGGCGTAAGGAAACCCCCTGGCAAAAACAACAGTAAGGCGATAAACCAAGTTAAGCGAATATCTGTTCTTGTATGCATGGGAAGTTTTGAAGGAGCCAAATGACTAGAGGAACTCTCACGATTTTTATACTATTAACTTGCTGCAGTGTTTTCTTATCACATATCAGTCTGGTTGTGGCCATAGACGAATGCTATACGAACGGCGATTGTTACAGCGACTTCAGGCATTTACGTATAGTTTGTTGTAAAAATTCTCGTGATAGCGATAGAATTTGTCAGCCTTATAACTGCGAAGATCGATACTGCTTCACAGACGGTGACTGCGGAGGTGATGGCGAATGCTGCATCGATAAAAAATGCATCCATTCTCAAAATTGCCCACGATGTAATACAAATTCCGACTGTGCTTCGTCTGAGTATTGCTGCAAAAGAACACACGGTAATGTTTGTCGTAGAAGTTGTGTCAGGGAGAGATGCGATAAAGGTGGCGATCAATGTGCCGGCCCTGGGGAATATTGCGACTCAGATAATGTATGTGCGACATCGCTGGTTCCAACCAAAATCAACTTAGAGCAACAGAGGACCGGAAAACAAACTAAAAACCCAACCGCGAAGCAAACGCAAAAGACAAATGGATGGGAAACCCAAACGCAAATCACGAAATTTAATAATCCACACAAGAGCACGAAAACGGCAAATATGCCAGATTGGGCGATCGCATTAATTGTACTCGTTATAATGATGGCTGGTATAATCGGTATACTATCTTACTTGCTGTTCAGCGTTAAAAAACAATCCCGGAATATCTCAAGGACTGACAATGAAGGATATCAAATACCTACTTAAAAATAACCATTCGCAATGCACCCAAGTATTTGTTTTATTTAATTAGTTTACATGCGGAATATTTAGGAATTCCTAACGAACCAAGAAGTGTTTGATGCAGAAATAAACTGAGCAAAGCCGGAATTATTAATGCAAATCATTACGCTTTTGATCAAAGTGAGGTGGTTTAGAAAAATAGATGGAATATTAAGCATTGAGTGTGGCCAAATCACATATTGGATCATCATTTCAAAATATGCCCGACACTTTTTTTACAATAAATGAATTGTGAAAGCGACATAGGGGGTATAAAAAGAATTATTCAAAACGGTAAGAAAAACAACAACTTTTGCATAAGGAAATAGCACACTCAAGGGAAACCTGTTGGCTCCCGTATACTTTTATATAATTTCTTCATGTAGCATCGTGCAACAAAATGGTTAAAACATCGCTGACTCTTTTCTTTACCTGTATCGCAATATTCAAGGGAAGAATTGGCTTCATTTTGGCTATAGACGAATGTTATACTAATGGCGACTGTTATAGCAACTTCAGGCATTTACGAATCGTTTGTTGTAAAAATTCTCGAGATAGCGACAGAATATGCCAGCCTTACAATTGCCAAGGTCGATACTGTTTCACCGACGGTGATTGCGGAGGTGAGGGTGAATGCTGTATGAATAACAAATGTATTCACTCTCAAAATTGCTCTCGGTGTAAAACAAGTTCTGACTGTGCTGCTTCGGAGTATTGCTGCAAGCGAGCTCATGGAAATGTTTGTCGGAGGAGCTGCGTCAGAGAAAGATGCGAGAAAGGTGGCGATCAGTGTGCAGGTCCTGGGGAATACTGTGACCCAAATAATGCTTGTGCAAAACTATTGAATCCAATTAAAACATCAAGGAAAACCCCGAAGCAAACCCTAAATCAAACCCCAGCGCCAAAACAGAAGTCCGAATCATTCACTTGTTCGTGTTCAGACACCTTTTCCGACTGGGCGACTGGATTCATTGTTATTGGAATACTGTTAACCATCATAGGTGCTATAACATCGTATTTGTTGTACCATCGTTGCATATCAGAGAATTCACGAAGAAATTCAAATACACCTTGCACAGGGATTATCAACCCAAACCAAGACACAGCAACCTGGCAACCAAGCACAAATTTTGCAACGTTTCCTCATAACTCTCATCATACTCAGCAACCCCACCCAAGTGAAAACCTATCACCAACAGTATTACCCTCTGGTGGTTATAACCAAGCTGGACAATTTCTCCAAACCGGTTCAACAGACAGGTCTGTATTCTGAGCAGACTAAAAATATCAGTATCATGAACGCTGAATGGTTCGCTACTGAGGAACTTTAATATTGTATATAAAGGTAATACATATCCAATTAAATATTTATAATATTTATTTGCACTGAAATGGTAAGGTTATTTGATTTTTTAGAAATAATTAATAAAAGATTTCGCGAATAGCAACGCACGTTGCCAAGGGAGAACAATTTCGCTACTGACGCTGTTGTTTTATGATATAATTCACACTGGTTTTTACTGAGCACTCGTTAGATTAGAAAATCCCAGACCACAGTCTTATCTGCGGTTATGTGATTTTCTCAGTATCCGGTTTAAAATATTCAATTATAATTTTTTCCATTGATTTACTCACCAGAACTTTTAGTGACAGTTGCCAGCAATTAAATTACGTAGATTGCGCAATAAATCGTGTGATTTGGAGTTTCGTACAATTTTGGGGGGTTTGGTATAACCATATTGGTACATATTTCACCTGTGCCATAGTTCATCTTCTTACGCATCTAAAATATATAAGCCTGGTGGCTACGGTAACCAATCTACTTTTATCTTTCGGTAGCGCATGCGCATAATGCAAATGGCCGTACGTAACGCCTATTCATAATAGCGGATGATTTTGGACTTCGGCATCTGTGGTGTAAATATTCGAGTGCAGTAAGTACTCTCGCCATCGCTCAAAGGTCACCTTTTTCCCGTTTTACATCGTTATGAGAAGAGTTTTATTGAGCAAGCTATGGATTGTTTATAAAGTTTTTATAGTGTTTTTATTATACATAGCGTAAATAATCCATTGTTATATCTCAATCCGTTTCTTGAGGCCTGTTTTCATCTCAACTGTATCGTGGCAAAACGTAGCATTCCTTTGTTCCAAAGTAATTTTTCCTAGCCTTTTCAGGAAACAATGACATACGCTACGCTTCGCTACGATGCGGTTGAAAATGGCATTGCATGCAGCAAACAATCCTAAGATATTTCTTTGGGAGATATTTTTAGAACATATGCATGTGGGATTAAATGTACTATCGCGTTCATGACCAAAATTGACAAAGTACTTTATATAGAGCTCTTCACTTGCTTCGCAAAAGGTAAATCAGATCTGGTGTGTGCTGATCGCAAAGCGCGAAAATACGCTAAAATTGCACGGAATGAATTATAGTCTGAGCGAAATTCTTTCATTTGTTCCTGATAATGGCGAAATATTTCACCTCATTCCGACTTGTACATACCAAGTTACCGTCGATTTCTAGGGGGAGGGGAAGGCCTTTGTCGATCCTTAGTTAACGTCACACTGCATGGGATAGGAGGCGGGTCTCTGTATCTCGTTGCGCGAGGCGGGAGAGGCGGCAGGGGTTCGTCTTTGTTGGATGTTGGGTCTGGAGGATTCTCCTGGGGTTTCGCTGCCGGGGGTTCGGGGGGTTTTCTCCGTTCTTTACTAGGTCTTGTAGGGAATTTTGCTGAGGCACTGGCTTCAGGCTCGTTAGCGGTACATGTCTGATCGCGGATTTCTTGAATGGGTCGATCGACAGATGGCGGTTTAGACGGCGGGGGGAGAGGCGGGGGGAGTGGCGGGGGAAGGGACGCTGGCCGACGGTAACGGTTTTGGGGTTTAGAAGTCGCCGTCAAAGAAAGATCTTTACTTTTCACTTCAGATGGTGTATCAACGGCAGGATTTTCCGTAGGACTCTTATGACCCCTTTTTCGCAGGCAATAAACACCTAACAACCCAGGCAACAAAACTAGGAAACAAATGCCCAAAGCGATCGTCACAATAACCCAAACGCTCAACTCCTTGGAATCGACATTACACTTATTTGTACAATAGGAATCCGAGCCACAACAAAGATCAATTCGTCCGCAATCTCCGTCAGACTGGCACGATTCTCCAAGACAAGAGGACTGGCAGCTGTTCTTGTCAAAATCGTGCCCTTTGACACAGCAAACAGTGTTGTTCGCGCAGTCTTGATTAGCGAAGCATTCGTGGCGACATCCGTGCGTTTTGCAATGATGTAACCCGCTACAGCACTCGTGTTGCCCGCCACAGTCAATATGCGTATAGCAAAACTCGCCGACGCAGCTCCGTAAGCAAACGCTCTTTTCGTGTATGTCTTTCTTGCGACAGCAGTAAGTGCCAGATTTACAATCCGAGTTCGTCAAGCATTCGCTGGCACATCCATAGGCCGAGCAACGGTTTAAAACGCCGCAGCACTCGTTAATACCACGACAATCCTCATGAGTCGCACAATATTGTCCAATACAGCTAGCCCTGCATCGTTTTCTTTTCGAATGGCTGTTAACTCGGCAACAGAATTGTCTATGACTCGACGCACAATCGCTGTCGGTTTCGCAAAAACTCCCATGGACAAAATCCTCGTTCAGATATACGAAGGTTTGTATCAAAAGCCACAATAAAACCGACACTCCGGACTTAGTCATATCACCAATTATATAAGTGTGTTGTTTTTAATTCGAGCTAGTGTATATTATAGTGGAGATACTAGCTGTCGCAAATATATTAGCACCGGCATTTCAAAAGTGTAAATTCCATGCGCCGGCGTGTTTTGAAATATATTTAAACGACGTTTGGAATCGCGTTGTTTTGAGATCACAATCCCCACAGCGTCATGACACTTTGCAAAAACTTATCTCTGAATATATTGAAAGAGTTTAAAGAGATTATATTCGAAGAAGCTCAATGGATCTCCGGATTTGGCGACTAAACAAACGAACTTACATCTCTCGCCATTGTTTACATATACACACTTCGCCCTCGGTCAGCTGGCCGTGAGAGAAAACTATGGCCTTCTTCTATATGTATATAAATACTTAATATTTAGCCCTTGAAAAATTTTGACATATTATAGTCCCCGATACATATCTAAAGCGAACCAAACTTTTCGCATATTTTTTTACCATGTACGAACTGACTGCATTTCCCAAATATTTTCGAACTAAAGCGTCTAGGGATTTTATCGTAGACCACTCGAATATTTAACTTACGTATTTTAGGTGCGAATTTTTAACTATAGTCTATACATCAGCTATTGTGTCGCCATGAGAACCCCATAAGTTTCTAATTATTATTTAATCGTTTTGATATAGATGGTTTATTCAACCACAATTCACACTAATATACAAAAGGGTTTATCAGATAAGTTAGCTATAAATACAAAAATAATCCAGATATACTATAACGATTACAATAGTATAATATAGAATATAGTCATATAGATTAAACAGCACACGATGTCAGTACTAAAATGACTACACGATGCAACTATGAATGATATGTATGTCTGTTATCTAACTCTACTTCTAAATACTTCAGTCAAAATTTTGCGAATGCCAGATATTGGCAGCTATAGGATGCATGCATGCTAAACGATTTTTGCTTGTATAATTTTTGGGGATTGTAATTTTGACAATCCTTCAATTTGTTATAGTTTAAGAACCTATATTTAGTTGCCACAGTAAAAATCTATTATCATAGACAATCATTTTACTAAAATGACTGAATGAAACATACTCCGAAAAACACGATCTTGTAAACACGAGATATTATAGCGATAAAATAACGAGACGAGACGACTATTTACCGCAAAACTGTTGTTTTGTATTTCAAGCCTCAGTCATTGTCATTGAGTTTACAAGATTTTACAGTATGACTATATATTATAGGGCCATTGATACGTGAGGGAAAAAATAAGTCGCAACTTGTTAAGTTTTTCATTTATATATATGCATTTGTTTCTGTATAGCGCATGTTTAGGTTAGATGAGCTTGCAACGTTCTAGTCTGCTGTTTACTTAGTAATATTTAATCACTGGCCTAATTTCGTATGTACATATAGATATGTCCTTAATTGACAGACTTAAAAAGTCATTTTAAGAATTGTAGCGCTACGATGACATTTAATGCGCTGTTTTTTTCCAACTGGTTAACTTATAGATACAGTATATCATTTGAACGTATTTTTTATGTATTTTTTATAATTCCCAGGGAGTTTGCTTTGAGCGCCACGATGATATTTAATATTGTTACTGCTATTGAAATTGTTACACTACAACTATGTTATAACGATGGCGATGGTGTGAAAATTAGTCATATCTGCGTACAATATTGTACGCGAAATCAACAAAACATAAACCAAAAGATATATTGTTCTGGCATCTACTAATGTACAAAAAAATTTAAAAAAAAAACCTGTTTAACTTCGCTGATAAACATTGCAATTGAGAAGAATATGATATAAAAAATGTCTGCATCAATTAATGCAGTCGCTATATATTGATATTCCGAAATAATGATCGTAATCTTGTACAGGCCGAACCATGCATGTCATAAAATACGTACATATGATATAACCCCCTGGCAAGCTTTATAGAAAAGCGGAAAGATCTGAAAGGTTTCATATTCCCTGAAGGCCAGTTCTCACGGGAGCTTTTTGCCGCGATTTTAGGTGCGCGATTTCCGTCTTTCGAGAGATTTAATCGAGTGGATAAGTCACGGATTAAAAAAAAAGGCACTTACACACAGAGCGTCATAACTATTCAATCGTCTGCAAGTTTCGGCCAAGTAAATCATTCGTCGCATAGAAAACATAGCCGGCCTATATATGAGACAAACTTTTCGCGCGTCCTGCTATGAAAATTTAAACACAGAAGACAATGTCGTTTTACTCGTAAAACATTAGCAGAAATGCAGAGGAATGCGAATTTATGACGCGCTTCGCCACGACAACCAGAAGCTAGCGAGCACGCATCGCCAGCTGAAGGTTTTTGGTTGGAATTTGCCTTTTTTAAAAAATTTGCATATGCAGTCTGAAGCATTGCTACAGAAAACAACATTGTTACGCAATGTTAGCTACCAAAATTGCCCACTTTAGTCAAGTCCACAAAACAAAACAAAAAACATGTTGGGGCAATTTATTTACCATCTTTGCATAGCACTTTGCTCATGCCATGCAGTTTGGAAACACGTTGCTAAACAATTAATAAGTTTAATTAACATTGTTTAGCTATGTCATGCGCATTTATTTTCGGAAACAAATTTCGCTTCCTTTCAAAGCAAAAATTACTTCCAAAAAGTTACAAACATTTGCCTGGTAAAAATTATGACAGCACCAGTGAATTTCAAAATTAGTGACTGAATTACGTACATAGTATAACAAATGAGATATTTTGACTCACCCAGGCAGATTGGTTTCCAGTGTTTTCTTAGGTAGAGACTGCAACAGTTTAACCATGGCCAGTATGATAGGAACACGTAATATTTCATTATCGTCGTCTTCTTTTCTGCCACTGAGACGGTGAAAATCCTTCGACTCAATCTGACAAAAAATACAGTTTAACAGATTAAAAGAGAATGCTTAGCAAAAAAATAAGAGACAAGTCTTATTCTATAAACATTTTTGGGTGGTTTGGTGTGTCACTGGCAATTTGTGGGAATTAATTATTATTAATCACGATTACGAATTAATTACGATTTTCTTGTGTATAAATTTTTTAAAATTCCTAATTATTAAACACGTTATTTTTAATAGGGAATTAGAGGAGACAATTGATCAGCATACTGTTCATTCCTCGTATGCGAAGTACTTTAACACAGACAGACAAAAATTACCATGCATGAGTATATTTTTTTTCGTAGTGAACTTGACTAGCTCGAAAATTGGTGTTAAATATTCAGCCGCTAAAGTTTCTCGAAAATAAGCGTTTCGATCGCTACTGCACGACGTCAAATGGCTTCTGAATTTGCATGACTGTTCTCATAGGGAAAAAAAATACATAATTTATCCTTTTAGCACAAATCCCTCCCTCTATCGCTGTTGTAATTTTGAGGGAAGTTTGAAGAGCTAATATATCTCTCTAGCTAAATAACAAACCTAAACACATTGTGGATTCTTCTTCAGAAATCTCTCAAAACCAACCGAACTCGATAGTCTGGTCAAAATCTTAATCGCTATAATATCCCCCAACCCAGCAACAGCGCCATTGATCGCTAACAACAATAACAAATGGGTAAAACCTTCCTACCTTTTTAGTCAAACACTTATGAAGCTGTGGCAATATTCGAGTCGTAATATTGGAATGGATCTTTAACTTAAGTGCCAAGGGACATTCAATACCCTCATTTGCCTTATCAATATTTGCTTCATCTTCTTCGCCTTTAGAGCCGATTTCCTCTGAGGTATCCTTCTCATCCTCAAACCCAGCATTGCTTACAGCATCAAAATCAGGCTGACCTACAACGAAAAAAAGAATAAATCGTTAATACAAACAACTCAGCATGAATCAAGAAAAAAAGAGCATCAATACTCCAAAAGGACATCGATACTATATACGTAAACAAATTCTTTTGTAACAAAACTGCATCTTACAGCATTTCCGGGTGTGGAAAAGTTGCTAATTAGTAGTTTACTTTTAATTTTTTATGCACATGCATGTAGTGATTTGACATCGCTAGACACTTGCAGAATTTCGGAAATAGAAAAAAACGTTAAATGTAACGAGCAGCATTTTTTGGATAAAAAATTAAAGTAACCAAAACATCTCAACTATTTAAACCTCACAAAAAGTCTCATTTTGGGCATAAACTCCATTTATATTTGACTAACATCAAGAGGTTAACCCTAGACACATGATTAAAGCAATACTGAAAGAAAAATTGAAAAAATTGGTTGTGAATTGTTTTTGAAAGTTGTGGTTTTAATCAGCTAACTATATTTCTCATTTTCTATATATACACACTAAATATACCATTTTGACAGATGTAGCTATAGACATCTCCATCTTTAAGTTAATCTCTCAAAGGAGGGGACCATTTGTCATTTGTGTACAATGTCTTGCTGTTATACTTTAACTGAAAACCGGATTAAAACTTACCTTCATTTTCAATATCTGCATCTTGCAAGGATGTGAGATCAAAATGAAAGGATTCCAAGACGCAAACAACGATCCTAAAAGAGTGTTTGTGAAGTATGAAATTAAGAAAGGGTATATTCCCTGGCAAAAATGCAGTACAAATCACTCATTGACCTTCGAAAATATCTTCCTATATAATAGGGTTTTCCACCCTTTTTTAGTATATGTAACGTGGTCTATATGTGCAATGTAGCCGTTTCTTTCAAATTTCTTAAATTTAAGATGTTCAGGAGTCAGTGAATGCATTCTAATAGAAATAATAATAATAATCCAAAATATAAAAAATAATATATAATTTTAATATGGATTCAACAGTGGCTTAGGTAGGCTATAGCCCAAAAGTTAACACTTTGTTTTAAAATGATAAAAAACATTCTGATTGAAATAACCAAAAATATAATACAAAATATAAATAATAATATTACATTTATCAATAATACAATTGAAAATGAAATGAATAATTTGAATTCGAGGCTAAAGGTATATTCACCCCGCCTTGCACGAGACTGGTTGTCAAGACACGCACATCACACACGTAGCTTCACACGCAGCTATTTAGATGCACGCGGCTATTTTGATGCAGTAAAGGCGGATTTCCACTTACAGCGAAATCGTTCGCTAGCGAAATATTTGCATATTTTCTTTTGAATTTTAACAGCATAAATAAATTAGTTCGACTTGACTGTTCTCAATTCAAAAGAAAATATTCTAATATTTCGCTAGCGAACGATTTCGCTGTAAGTGGAAATCCGCCTTAAGTATTTACCTCACAACGACTTTTTGTATTTCTTTCTCCCTTGGCAACAGTCTTAAGTAATGACGTAGTAACGCGGAGTACTTCGGCCAGGGCAGTTGCGTTGCTATGGCAGCGATTGCGTTTATTGCCTCGGTGACGACATTGTGATCTTTCACTGCTTTGTATTCGTACACGAAATGTGTCACCAAAGGAAGGAGGATTGAGGACAGCGTTTGGTTTGGAAACAATGTTTCTGCGCACGCGTTACACAATCGCCGTAAAGCCCGGATTCGACGATGCACCTATACAATATATATTAAATAATTAAAATGTTTTTGGCTTACAAGATAGTATTGACTTTACATACACCTATAATACAGTTCTTCAGACGAAGTGCTTTTTTGAGAGGGTGATTTGATTGGTAAATAACTGAATAACTGCATGTATAACTGTATACGACTGAAAATTTATACCGCACGCACAAACAAATACAAACAACTTAAGTGCGATACAATGATAAAATTCTGATCACGCAGGGCAAAATGTCATTTTCAACTAGAATTTGAAGGCAGGTGGCGTCCACGTGAATGAAATTTCTGTGCTATTCGGTATTCCACGCATCAAAACTCACCTGAATGTGAACAATATTCTCGAAGAAATCGACTTCGGCGTCATCGCTTGCTAACGGTTTGAGTACATTCAATTTCGGATGATCAAATCTTTTCACCAAGCTCCCAAGAATGAGTACAAATTCGTTTCTAGATCCCTAGAAATACACATCCCTAAAAATGTCACTTTGAAAAGTATAAATATCAAATATACATGCATTAAAATCAATGCGACCAGATCTGGTATTTTTTGTTACCAGATTTGGTCGGATGCACATAAAGAGTCGCACCTGATTTTATAAATTGCCAAATTTATACCAGGCGGGGTCAGTCTAACTATATTTGAGCAGTTTGCGTCTTGGTCAGTCTAACTACATATTTTTTACCAAGCGACTGTTCGTGCTCTGACGAAAACTGCAGTAATTCTGAAAAACACACCTCGTGTTTCAATTTCACAGCCTCTTTTACAGAGGGTAATAGACCTCCAAGGACCAAAACATCGAACCAGTTCCCTGGCCGACTGCCGTCTCTTCCTTCAACCACATCAACCACCGTCCTTACAAATCCCATGGCGCTATACCTCAGTGCCAAGTCACTGGTTTTCATCGTTGTATACGTAGCGTTGAGCAACAATGGTATGACAAAGTCGGGGTCTGTCTCTGGCGCTTGAATCAATTTCCCGGCGCGTGAAAACGACTCTAACCTAGTAGATTCGAAAAATGGTAAACGTGAACGTCCCAAAATGGTAAATAACCAAAACGGTGAGGCAGGCAAAGGGTTGTATAAAACTGTACAATTAGGTTGACTCCAAAATTTTAATCGGTTAATCTTCGCGCTATACTTATAACTACACTTGACCTTAATGGACCTTTTGCATTATAGACATTTTTTTTATCTATGCAAGATAATCCAATAAAATCACCACAGCTGAAAAGAGCGTACTGAAATTAGTGGAAATGCAAAGTTTGGTTGCGAAATGTCATAAGATGCCGAAAATATCGCTTTGCAAAGTTTGCAAATTTGTATACTTTAGTTTAACGCACGGAAATTGCTACCACATTCGGGCCAAAAATGGTAGCAATTTCCGTGCGTTAGACTAAAGTATACAAATTTGCAAACTTTGCAAGGCCATATTTCCCGTATTTTACGACATTTCGCAACCAAACTTTGCATTTTTACTAATTTTGGTACGCTCTTTTCAGCTATGGTGATTTTATTGGATTATC
This sequence comes from Dendronephthya gigantea, assembly GCF_004324835.1. Lineage (NCBI taxonomy): Eukaryota > Metazoa > Cnidaria > Anthozoa > Malacalcyonacea > Nephtheidae > Dendronephthya > Dendronephthya gigantea. The sequence goes on along the minus strand of NW_021163028.1, from coordinate 495,776 downwards.
TCGCGAAGATCAAAAAGTTGCCTATAATGCAAAAGGTCCATTTTCAATGCACTAAACAGCAGTCTTAAATATTCAAGGTTTCTATACATGGGGTCAGGTCTATACCAATACGTATCCGAAACTAATATAAATTAAAGAAAACTATATAATTTTGCTCCGAAACATGACTATTTCGGTAAGTTTTGTATATTCTAACCGTCATGCATCTCAGATGCTGGAAGGAATTGATTGGGCCTGAGAAAGTAGAGGTCGACAATTTTTCCCAGAGTTTTTTTTATTCCCCCCCCCCCAAAAAATGCAGTCACCAGAGATAGGCGAATAATAGATGCAGAGTTGCATCTCAGTGGGGACTAGTGCACTCACTTTTTAGTGCGCATGCTCCGAAGCGCCTGAGATTATAGAATTATTACCAATACTGCAATATATCTAATGTGCGTAAATTGCTATATAAATGACGATATTGTAAAGCTTCAATTATCAAAAATGTTTAAGCAGGCGTTTACCAAGAAATCCAAGTCATGTTGAACGTTTCAGGCACTTACCGAGCAACGCGTCGGTAAAAAAGCGGGTACAAAAAACCGCAATATTTAATTTCTATGCCCCACCTACTTCCAGCTCTGTATTTATTACTTACTCTGTGATACGTACCCCCAAGAATTAATAAAATATAACAGGTTGAAATTAAAATAAAGTGACCGGGATTTTGAAGTGCGCAAGCTTGCATCTTCTAACTGATCAACGAATACACTTGTTCTATTTCAATCAAATTTCATACGACATAAATGATCAGTGTTACCTGATTTCGAAATTCGGTTCATCAAGTTGCTTCTTGTCCCATGAATTGAGTCCATGTAACAATTGCGCATACTCGGATAAGGCAACTCTTTTTTCAGCTATACTGGTGAAAACATCGCAAAGTTCCGTCCGCGCAACTCTGCTGTGTAGACTGGAGAACAGTCTTGAAAACTGTCCGAAGAAAATCATTGGATCTGCAACATTTTTCAGGAGGTTCTTAATAGATCTAAGCATTCCAATTTGAGATTCTTCTTTCTGAGTCGCGTTTAGAATAGGCAGCATCAAGCGAACGAGCGTGAAGGACTGTTCAGGATCCACGATGTACGGGCTGATCTTTGACAACACCGAGAGCTCCGTACTTGATACAGGTGAGATTTTGGCCAATTTTCCTCTGGCTTTAGACATATCTTTGGTTGTTTGCTTGATGGATTTGTTGAGATGATCCAAAATTGTTGAAACGTGGGGCAATACAAGTTCAGTGCCAAAGGGGATTGAGGTATCTTCCAATGCATTCTTTTGGCTGGAAGACATTCGTATATGCAATAAGAAATTCTGCATTCCTTTCCATTTAGGTTGTAAATAAATAACATTGCCGATTTGATTGTTTTTCGGCGAGATTCGTTTCATACAGTAAAACTACATACATCCAGTGAAATGGCCGTGGGCTACAAATTATTCCATGCAGGGTATGTGCACCTGAATGGGTCTAAAATAAACGGCTCTGCCGTGTACGTGTAATAGAAAATTCGAGCTATATACAGTATCGCCATTTCAAATAGATACTTAATTCCTAACACAAAAAATTCATTAACATGGTTCTTTTAACTTTTTTTCTGTCTGTCGATTATCTTAAAAAAATCCGCACACTAGCACAAGAGTCAGGCAGATGTTGCGATATTCTTCTTTAGAAAAAAAGGTATTTGAAATGTGGTATCATAATTATAGTGATAGCTTTACGACTAAAATCGTCTTCTGGAACCAGCAAGCTCCTATATAAAAAGGGCTGTAAGTGTAAATGATAAAAATCCACAACTCACCTAGATTCGAAAGACATCTGACCTTGCTGGCCTTCCTCATCATGACTCGGACGAGCTTCGCCACCGTTGGATAACAGACGTTCGGCTATCTCCATCACCATAGTTACCACAGGTGTGCACACGTGATCTGATGCGAGACATGCGAATACGTGATGAAGCAGTCCTTCATCCGAACCGGAAGGCAAATAACCTAAAAGATGATGAAAGCGAGGATTCTTGCTCCAAGCGTTCAGAAGACGAAGCAACGAGGTTGGACTTTGAAGAGATTCAAAACGTAACTTTGTGATCTAAATAAAAAGAAGAATATTTCTTTATCTACGTCTGTTTGTTTGTTTGTAATTTTATTTTTCACAAATTGTCTAGCTTATAGAGCTGGTAGATTGGGTGGGGGAGGGGAGGCCGGTTGCAAAATTCTTTAGATGAGTGCGCACCCAGCTGATCTGAGTACAAAAATCAACCAATCAGAACCCAGATCCTCGAAAAAACTAAATTATCATTACTGTCATTACTTATGAGTTCGGCATTGTAAATTTAAAAACTGAAACTGCTGGACAGTATAAAACGCCTAGCTACTTTTTGGTAAACCTTTTTTGGTAGTTTGGTACCATAATTTTGGTAGTTTGGTACCAGTTTGAATTCGTTAGATACGGTCATTATACCTTATGTAACATAATCATGAAATTTTATCTATAATCGCATGATATACAAAAATCGTGGTGCCATTTACCTGAGGTAAAACCGCCGATTCAAAGACTTTATCCACAACGGAAGAAAAATCGTAATTTGGAAATTTTTCGAAAAACTTTGTCAGGCATTTAATACCGAGTTGACGAACAGCTCTGAGATTTGGCAAACATCGAGGGTCGACCTAAATAATTGAATAAGTTATTTAAACATAAAATACATAAAATTTAAACTAATGGACTAATCCCCACTAAAAGTATATAATCAGTGCGACAGTAAACAGCTATAAAATAGCTCAAATGGAAATTAAAAATTTGGTTGCAAAATACATATTACGTTGTATATACAATATTTTGCCACCAAAATTTTGGATTATATTAGGCTAGCGTACATACAGCATTGTTGTTGGATCTACTTGTTTAGTTTATATACTCGAATACGGATATATGTTTTCATCTATTTCTTTTTTGAAACTATTCACAACATTTTCCATAGGTTTAAAGAAGGAAACAAGAAGACCACGACCGAAAAAATGAACTAGTACCAAATGGAAGAAGTAAATTTTACAAAATTGATATTTAGTAATTAGGTCTAATAATAATATCATACCACATTATGTTCACGCTTGGAATAAATTCTATGACTATGCGTTTCGTCTATTTAATATTTCGGCAGAGTAATTCTCAGTAAGGTGGTGTGATCCTAAATATTGCGTCTGGAAACGCGGAATATTTAGACTGTTTGCTAGATTCCATGGAGGCAGCCTGAATACAATATTCCTTGTCCTCACCTTCTCTCGCTGTTCCAAGCTATCCTTGCATAAGCCCAAACAATAGAACAAAATCTCAAGCAAGTGAGGTACATATTGGGAAGCATGGGCACCAAGTACTTCAATTAGCTGAGAAAACATATTAAGGAAGCCGAGTTGTTTTCTTAAAGGAACCACCTTTGTTAAAACGACAACAGGTTGTGTTTGTCCACATTCTGAAGAGAAAAACACCTTCGTTTACTTTACGTTATTGTTCGACAAATCGGAAAATATATACACTTGACAAAACGATATATGTCTATCAACTTACGGTGTATTTCCTTAAAACCATGGGTTATCAAGTCAATGAACACCTTCATTTCGTCGTTATGACAACTATTCAGGAAGCGTAGCACCAGAGAACGTCGAGCGCCAGCACCAGATTTTCCGCGTGTTCCCGCCCCAGTCCACCTCTGCATCTTGCCGTACAGTATTCTGGGTAGAAAATAATATAAATTACCTATTATTGGTGATAAAAGATTCTTTATCAGGGTAAAAATAATCGGTAGAAAATCCCTATACTCAATTGCTTTTCAAGAGTGGGTAATCAAAGTTAATCTTTGTTCAACTGTGCGCAGCACGCAAAGAACCTGGGAACGGGGATGGGTTAGGGTCCGTCCCAGTCCTCTGTCCACATTTTGACCTTTTGGGTATCCTAAAAAGCCATGACCAGTGCAAAAGACTGACGACCATTGCAAAAGACTGACAAAAGACTTTATTCAACAACAAGCCCGCTCCCAGAGCTTACGATCCTCTAGCGAGGAAAGCCAGAAATTCTGGCTAATTTACTGTATTGTCTTACAACACTCCATACGGGGTGAACGACTAATTGTCGATTTTCAATTGTCGAACTTCAATTGTTCCAGAGCCTTTGTTTCCCTCAAAGCCAAATTTCAAGCGCATAAAAAACATTGCATTCTTAATTATAATATTGTAAAAAAAGACCAGACAGTTCAAAAAGTTACATTCTGCAAGACTTGAGCTAAAGGTGACTGTTAATGAATTTATCGTCTAATACATTTTGTTTATCAAATAAAAATGGGCAGCTTTCGAGCAACAAAAGTGCAATTTGTCTGCGCAATTTGTCTGCGCATGCGCGAGATTGTCGAAAGCAAGACGGTGACAGTGATTAAAGCTTAGATTACAACAGGCTTGAGGACGAAAATAAAAATGTTGGGTGGATTTTTTACATTATACTCTAAATCATATTATAATACTTTAATAAGCCGGCATGTAAGTATAGCGTTCATTTTACAACGATTAGCACCCCAACTTCAATTACAGGGGATTATCACTCCTTAGTTCTAGGGGATTTAGCCCCTAGGACATTCAAGCTAGGAGATTACAACCCTATGCCTATTTTATATCTATAGATAAATTGTGTACAATTTTGTAAATAACTATTACCGGAGTACTTCAACCCGACAACCCATTCTCCCACAAATTCATGTTAGCGTGTTTTATTCTGTTCTGCTAGTCGGAGAGCAATTGCAGCATTAATTGTTTCTGACCTACCCTATCCGCCACTGGCTAATATATAATTCTGATAATATAAGTTTCTATATGTGACTCGATCTTAAGTTACATATAATAGAATTTTGAAATCAATTCTATAAAGCTCAGAATCTATAGTCATAGAAATCCTATCAAATTTACGTATTCGTCTCCTTATTTTGTAGCTTTCAACTGTTTAAACCATTGGGAAACTGCCCGGAGACGCTATCACGCTAGAACTTTTTAGCCTATGGTTTTAATTGTCGCAACCGTGTCTGTTTTTAAGTGATATGTTTCTCAAAGAATCACGCCGGCATTGCGAAAACATGGAAAACATACTCAAGTCACAAATTCTCGCCCATTTCATAAAACTAGAGATCCAAGAATAGCGCAAAGTTTCAGTGCCCTCCCGATACCTAGGCAACCAGACGTCTGTCGCAACATATAGGATTTTGACTTTGCCAATAAAAATCTAAAGAAGCAGGTTAAACATAAGCCCGAACCAAACGTGATCAAACGGAGGTTTGATTTCTATTATTACAATTGCTCAATGCAGTACCACACACGAATATGGCAAAATTTGTATGCTTCCTTTAGCACTGTATTTTCAATAAACATTTGTTCTATAGTTATAGATGTGAATTAAAGAGTCGCGATTGCAGATGGTAGATTACTACCCACTCAAATTACGCTCGTTACGTTGGTCGCTCATGCAAAGCAGTCGCAATTTCAACTGCGGTGTAAGAGATAAGAGATCACGTAAGAGATGTCTATACATAAACAGCACAGCGTTGTCTCTTCCTAGCTCTCTGTTTAATGAATAATATACCGTCCAAATTATATCTCTGTCTTACTGAATTCTCGTAATGCATGCTTAACACAAAAATAAATTGCGTAGAATCTCGAGAATTTACTCGCTTTTTGCTACACAAATGTTAGAAGCAACACTCAATCGCTCCTTAAGTTTTCCATCGTGAATATTGATCAAAGCCGGATAGCCAATGCGAATTTGCGATGTTCGAGAAAAAGTCGGGTGTTCAGGGGTATATTCCTTTTAAACAAAACCATTACCACAGAAGAGCAATGTCGTAAAATTCACAGGAACGGCATAGATTTCTCGAACCTTTTCTATGAACTTAGCAAAAGGACGAAAGAATTGTTAAATAAGACAAGTAAAAATGATTAAAAAACCTTAATCTTCTGACCGTGCACAATGAGTCAATGTTCATATTAAACTGATGCAACAACGCTGAATTAATGTTCTATATATATACACAGATTGTAGAACGGACAGTTGATGTTCAGGCTATTTTTGTTAAAGTACATAATAATCATATGTAGTGAAAGCGTAAGGTCTAAGGACAATTTGCTAAGGTTTTACATAAATTCTCAATTTGATAGTCTTTTGACACTGTATTTTACACCGTGCATGCATGATATCAAAAGATATTGGAATTTAAATTAGTCATGCAAATATTGAAATTATCAAACATACTGTTCAAAACACAATAATTATAAAATTTTTGATAACACTGTTTAGATTACATAATTCAAGCAGGCTTTAACATGGCATTGCAGTTACATACGTGCATGAAACTAATGAGTTTGACAATAACAAAAACCACAGCTATTCTTGCTACTTTTTTTGACATTATCGCTGTTTTTCTCCGGAATATTCTAGTCGAAACGGCATAGCAATTTGTGCATGATAGCTGCAAAGATGAGAACACTCCCACGCGATTAAATGTGCGAGGCGCGTTAAATCTGGCATGCAAGTATGTTGCTGTTCGAGTCAGATGTGCAGAAAAGTGTTTTGCTAACCTCATCTGCGACAATATGCATGCATGGCGCAGCATAAATCGACATTTTGGTCGCGTAGCTGTCAGATACCCGGCTATTTTTATATTCAATTCCAACGTGAAAGTGAATGTGAAACCGTACACGTAGAGCCGACGATTATTACAATGAACATCAGGATATCATTGCATGAATTGGACAATCATTTACGACATTTGTGCACGCCATATACATGTTTAATATAAGTGATTTTTATTATAAGTCTCCTGTACATTTCCACAGTACTGCATGCATGCGAAATATTAAAATTATGTTTTGCAAAGGAGCGTTCGTGCAATAAGTAAGGAATTCAAAGGTATATATTGCTTTAACTCTATAGTTAAGCCCCGGTCAAACGAGATGAAAGTCGAGAAGCGAGAGTTGACCAGATGTTACCGCGCTCGTACCAAGGACCATTTTGTACTATTTAATTTGTATTTAATTTTGTACTATTTTTCTGAGCCTCTACTGCAAAATGCAGCCCGCTAGCTGCTTTGCAACTCTCATCAACTCCCTTGACCGACTAAAGGTACACGAACTCTAATCGACTCTCTTTTTCCAGCGTTGTATTTATATATATCGTGCGAAGTCACAGTGTCAGTGGTCGAAGATAATCTGCTCCTTGTTCTCCAACTAACAAGACTGGACGGTGAGAAGTTTGAAAAAGGTGTTCATACTTAAAGATGTCAGGTGGATTTCCACTTTCTAAAAATTGTACCAAATTGTCATATAGAGATTTTACCGGTCTCCATGCCTCAATCAGGAATCTCCGTCTGTCGTGATCAATTTCAAGGAATACACCTGTTCCATGTTTTTCGGGTATACCAATTCTTTCTTCCAACTCTCCGTTTATATCGTATATATATACGGTATGACGGTCCAACACGACTATCTTTATTTCATCATTCGAATAAAAGAATCGTATATTTTTAGACGAATCAATTTTTGGATCATTTTGCATGGATAAAGGTACATCAATATCAAACTTTTTTTCAACTTCATACGCATTCGAGTACTTAGATGGGTAACCAATTATCATTTTTTTATTTACACGATCTAGGAAAGCAATTTTTCCGAGTTTACATATTGCCATAGATACTGCCGGGGTAAAATGGTTTTTAAAAAAAGGTAAACTGCATTCAAGTTTTTGGTTCCCGCTCGAGTTAAATATGAAAAAGCCAAATTTAAACTTTTCACCTTCATGCTTTCTAGACGCCGTAATAACGTAGGTGTTATCGTATTCGTCAACATCCATCGCGCAAACTTTCCATCCTCTCGCAACTTCTTTCTGTGGATAAAATAACGGTCCCAGACATTTTCCTACCTCGCTCTTTTCTTGAATGTCGTCCCAAAGCTCAGGATTATATAGACTTTCGTCATGCGAAATAGGTTTCCGGACATAAACATTCGGTGCCAGTTTCGTAAACTTCATGGCAAGGTCGAATAAATCTGGCTTCATCGCCTCAACGGCCGTGACAATGTTTACACGGTTTTTGTGATGAAAACTTGTTTTCAGTAGTCCAGGGTGAGGGAAAAAAAGCTGGTTAAAATGCCGCAGGCAATCACCAACGCCAACGTTTGGATTTTTGGGATCTTCTAAAATTTTCGCTATCATTCGCACTTGATACGCCTGAATGCGATCTTCAAACGATAACGCCTCGTTGTTGAATGCTTTAGTGGCCATTTCCCTTGCGAGCATAAAATTTCTGGTTGACAACCTGAAATACTCACTCGATCTAGGTAGTTGAACGGCGTTTTCCAGAGCAATAGCATGGTTGTCAGAAGAATAAAAACCAGCGTCACTTGAGGACACAGCTTTTACTTCCGTCACACGGTCAATTGATCCTGAATGAGATAGATGTAGAAACTGGTACAGTTCGTTAACCCCATCTTGCAGAAAGCAAACGCTGCTCAGTAGATCTTTTCTTCCAATACCATTAAAATTACCTAGAACGTTGTCAAGTTCTCCCACGATAAAGCGACGAGATTCTTCGTCGCCGCCAACTTTGCCACCTTTGCATTGATTGGCAATCCTTCCACGAGTTTCTTTTCCCAAAAGTCCGAATACATGTCTCAAAACACTGCGTACTGTAGCTGTAGCTGGCTCGACCATGCTGAATTACCACATTTCTGAGCAGTGCGAGTGAACACTAAAATTTATCCCGTCTGTTTTCCTAGTATGCAAATCATATTTTAAAAGGTTATAACCCTGGCTTGTTTGCGTAGGTTGGTATTTCTAAAATGCAGCCAAAATTTAATTACGTTATCGCAAGTTAATAACATTGACAATAGACCTTCTCAGCTTGCACGCATTTCGGATGTTGTGACTAATGGAATAGCCAATAAAACTTAAGAATTTCAGACCATTTGACTTATTTCAAGCATACAAGCTGAAATGGTATATTGGAGTCCGCAGAGACAATCAGCCATTTTATAATAATTAAAGACGTACAGATACAGCTTTTATATTGTATTACTGCATGGGTTAAATAAAAAATGTTCTGTATTGTTTTGAAACTAATGATGTTATTGGGGTTACTACCACATGCATACAACTAGAATTGAAGGAATTACTTTAATATCTCTAACATAAATCAAATTGCAGTTCCCAGATATTTTTCTATAACGCGCCAATAAAAATTTTTGTAATGATAGCAGATTAAGAGCCTGGAATATAATAGCATAGCGAAAAGGAATGTACACTATGTTTTTAAATGGGTTAATTGATTTCTCACCTATATTTATGTTTCTTTAAATGGTCTGCATGCAAAAAATACCAAAACAGAATTCTTCAATAGACATATTTAAATCAGCGGGTAATCTGCGTAGGTTCATGTCTATGAACATCTATACATACTAGCTAGACTAGCTAATAGCTGTAATGGAAACTTAGGACCAAAGAACAAAATCTTAAAGTAATGAAATACATTTTGTATTAGTGACCAAACGTGGGTCATACATGTAGTATATAATGAAGTGAGGACGCGTCAATGGTTTTTCACGAAATCCATAGAGGCGCAAATATGCAATTATATATTTATCACCATAGTTTAATTTTGATATCATCATATTTCCATGCATGTTATAAACGGCGAAAAACATGGGCTAAAAACTAAAGGGCATGGTTGACTACATTGATACTCTGCCCAAAGTATTTCGTTTCATTTATATTTATTATTACACAATTTCTACAATTGCGCGCTATCAAGAATATGACCCCTATGTAGGCTGTGCTTTATGGTTCTACGTGACATTTTGAGCTTTAGCTACTAACATTGCATACTGTCATCGCCATCTTGAGCATTTTTTTGTAGTTGAAGATAAGCTCCTTGTTTCTCACCAGATAAAACAACTGAACCGTTCAAATGAGACGTTAGGGCAGGGTGTTGATACTTATCAAAGGTCCCAACCATAAAATTGTCTAAAAGTTCTCCAATTTTTGAAAATTGTAGCAAATTGTATCGTGGGAATTGCAGAGGACTCCATGTTCCAATTAGAATACGCTGGGTGACGTGATTTATTTCAAGGGATACACCTGCTCCGTATTCCTCCGGTAACTTAAAATCTTGTTCCAAGTCTCCGTTCTCACTGTAGATATAGACGGTATGCCAGCCTAAAACAATTATCTTTATTCCATCAAAATATGAGAAACGTATGCTCCTGGACAAAAAATGTAAACGAAGAGGTACTTCTGGCACATGAAAACCTTTCTCAACTTTATAGGCATTCGTGTTAGTAGATCCAATGTACACCATATTATTCACCCGATCTAAGATAGCTATCTTACCGCCTTTACTTATTGCCATGGACACTGCTGACGTGAAACATTTCTGACGAAAAGGTAAAGAGCACTCGAGTTTTTTGTTTCCATTCGCGTCAAAGATAAGCAACTGAAATGACCACTTTGAAATAACTTCGTCATTGCAATTTTTAGATGCAGTTATGATGTGAATGTTGTCTTCTTTATCGACATCCACGGCACGAACCTTGCACTCTCTTGCTTCCTCTTTCATTGGAGAATCGCAAAGTTTGCGATTTTCCTTTGAACGTTCAAATATTTCGAATGAATTGTTTCCCAATATATTTGCAATAATTTCTCCTTTGCTGTTTACGACAGAGCATCCAAGGGTAACATTTTCATCAAATGTTACGGAAACACTTGATGGCACAACTTTCACACCCGAATCTTTCACAACACGTTCGTATCCAAACATTGGATGATAATTTCTTTCGCCAAATGAAATTTTGTACCATTCTAAAATGCTCGGTTGCTCTTTCATAAATTTTCTCGCAATATCGAACGAAATTTGGTTCGTCACATGAACGGCTGAGGCATTTTTTAGGATCTTAGCACGATTACACCATGATTTCAGTCCTCCTACGGTCAGAACAGAAAATATTTCTTGAACATCTTTCACTTTGTACAGTTGTTGAAGATACCCAAGACAAACATTAACCTCTTGGGATTGGCAGCCTTGTGGCGAACCTAAGATTCTTGCCACATTTCGAATTTGAGCAGCCTGGATCCGAAGTTCAATGGGTAAACTCGGGTCGCAGAAAACACTGGTGGCCTTCTTACGTGCACGACGGAAATAGCTTCTAGCGGAATTGTAGTCATCAATAGATTGGATTTTTGATGAGTCCAACGAGTTTACAAGAACAATGGCAGCACTGACCGGAGAATCAGTGTCTTTCAAGTTCGACCTTCGTTGATTCTCGTCTAAAGGATTCTGAAGAGAACGTCTTAGGTAAGAGACTCCTACTTGTAAATCATCAAGGACAATGTTCAAATGCTTACTTTCTTCCAAAGGTTTGCTTATAAATCGCCTGAAGGAAGAAGTGATTTGTCTTAAAACGATGAAACTTTCCAATATTACTTTGATTACCTCGATCATGTTGGAAAGCAACAAGGCATTCTGCCATCACCACGCATTCTGCTTAAAATACAGCTCATAAAACAGCGGGTGTCAGCATACTTCATTATATTCAAACATGAAACTTTACTAAATATAAGTTTTATCACCATATATATACATCCTGATATCGAACTAATCGAAGATTCCTAAATTAATCTGTTTATTGTAATGCAAAAAAGGTTGTCACCAGATGAAAACATTATTAGCGTGCAGGAATGACAGCTATTTCCCAAAAGTATCCCACGAAGCATAAGATTTGAATTAAATGAATTGATTGCCATTTCTTTCGAATAGTGATTCTGGCTGTGAACTTTTTTAGACCCTCTTGCCTCTTATTCCAGCGTATGTTATATAGAATCCTGAACTAATTATATGAATGCGATAGTAAGAATATATTTCACGAGTTGAAAGATGGAATGTTCCATTCCAAAATACTCTTTCCATTGCACGCATGAAAACAGCCATTATTTTCAGCTATACATAGCACTGAAATTTATTTTAAAAACTTCTCCATCATGTTGGAAACCAGACATTTTGGCATCAACAGGCAATCTGCTTTATACGCTCATTAGACAGCGGGTCGCCTGCGCACCTTAGAAATTCAGATGTGAAACATTACCAAATACGGGTTTGTATATGAATTCACCCATTTCAGTCTACAAAGTATAGTTGAATGACACATAGAAGCCATCTTACAGTATGTGAAGTCTTCCGTTAAGTGTCTGATGCTGTTAATCGTGTTTCGTGCAGTTACGTAACACTCTGAAAAACTTTCCTACATCGTCACATCGGCACTAAGGCCGAATACGACAGCAATTACAGTATACATGCTTTCATTAAAAACAATTTTTAAAAAAGTGAAAACATAAGGCGTGCTTAAGTTTTGTATGTTTCTATTATAGTATGAAGGCGAAGCATTTTGCGTGCACGCTTATATAAAGATTATAGATTTATTGCTTAAATAAAAAGCCGAAATAAATTATCTGGACTTGGAAATTGGTATCATAATTTAGTACATTCAATGTTATGACTCACTTTAACGTTCGTTTCTGTTTATACCTTGGCTTATTTGCGTATATGGTTGGGTTTGAATACGTAGTTGATATAAATAAAAAGGTATTGGTTAATTGATTTCCCACCAGTAAGTTTTTCAATTGTATTTCACATAATCGACATTCAATAGGCCGGAAATACCACAACAGCGTGTTTCAATAAAGATATCTAACATAAAATAAATTAAAACAGCAGATAATATGCGTGGGATGGTGTCCTCGAATATCTGTAGTTCTATACACATTTTTAAAAATTAAATAGAATTAACTATACACTTTCGTAGTAGTAGTAACGCATTTATTTTAACACGATAAGTTTACAGCGTAGCTGATGTGGTCGTGCATTTACATTATCCTAATTTATCCTAAGTCTATTCATCCTATTATGTTTCCGTATTTCACGTTTGAAATTATTCAAGTTATCTATAGCTCTTGTATTATTGTCCAATGAGTTGCAACACAGCGGCTTGATAGAAGATGGATTTTTTTAAATTATTACTTTTACTCTTGGTAGGCGGCCGTTATAGCAATTAGATGCTAGTATTAACAACCTGTTTAAGTACATATCTTTAAGCGATGTCGATTTACGTGAGTAAAAATTTCCACTGTTGGCGTCTGCCAGCTCAAATAATAAATAAGTCTGGCGGCTCTTACGTGTATTCGCTCTAATTCTCCAAAAAGTACGGCCCAACATGAACCCCATATTGTAAGACCATATGCAACTGAAGGCAATAGTACTTCAAAGTAAAAATTTGCCCTGGCCTCAGGTAAAAAATATAGAGATTTTAAAGGTTCACTTTCTGGGCGAACGACCTTGTTACTTCGTTAACATAAGCTTTCCACTTTAATTTGTTGTTTATTTGAAGACCCAAACTTTTTGATTTTTCGACTTGCTAAATACAATTATTTCCCAATCTGATCACTGGTAACGGCCCCATAAAATTAGTTCGACTGAGTATCATATATTCAGTTTTTCCAGGATGAGGTGTTAGGTGTTTATTGCAGCATACTTATATAGCTTAAATAGGACTTTATTTAGTGCTGCACAAACTAAATCATGGGTTGTCCCAATTACATAAATGGTGCATGAAGTCATCAGCATACATGAATATTTGCCCGTCATCGTTTTCCAGATATTTGGCAGATCATTAAAAAATAATGAAAACAGAATAGGGCCTAGCACTGACCACTGAGGCATTCCATATTTTAGTGGCATTGGCTTTGATTGGCATCCATTTACAATTGTTACTTCTTGTCAATCCAACAATCTAATTGTCAATCCAACACCACAAATCCCCTGAGATGCCAAAACTTTGTAATTTTTTCAATAGTATCGAATGAGATATAGAATCAAATGCTTTCTTGAAATCAACGAAAGCAATACCTACAACTTTATTTTCATCCAGTGCTCTTCTCCAATCTTCGTTCATCTTGATTAACAACAGTTCAGTGGAATGTCCTTTTTTTGTAAGCCCAGTGTCGTCGATTACTTAGATGATTTTGTACAATATGGGTTGTAATTGTTAAGGCAAAGCTTGATTCCAAAATTTTACTTGGCACGCAAAATAAAAAAAACCGGACGATAGTTTGTCATAATTCGTCATCCTTTTTAAAATAATGGTGTAACATTGACTGATTTCCACAATTGTGGGACACGACTAAGCGAAATATTAATCAAGAAAGGTTGACCCTGCAAAATTATACGTACTGAACGTGCAAAGCATAATGGGTTATTTTATAATCACTTATTTATGTGTGAACTTTGCTCTAATAACCAACTACGTATTTACTATTTAATGTACGCCCTTTGCATTATTGTGACATTAATTAATGTTGCAATTGCTTTCTGACTACTGAGTAAAACACACTAACACGAATTTGTGGTAGAATGGGTTGTCGGGTTGAAGTACTCCAGTAATAGTTATTTACAAAATTGTTTTACAATTGACCGATTACTTCCAGATAAAGTGACGACAGAACACGCGTTGGTCAAACATCGACGAGCATGAAGGGCGCGTCAAGTACCGTTTACGCACTCGTCAGACAACCGTCTGGGGTGATTCAGGGACTAGTTGCAGCGAAGTCGAGGTTGGCGAAGCAGGGTTTGACGATACTTCGTCTTGAGCTCGTCTCGGCACACATGGCCACCAACCTTGCCAGCAACGTAGAAGCAGCTTTGTATAAGGATTTCCAGTGTCGAGCATACATGGCTGGGTAGCTTATATAGATAGTACGGTCGCACTTCGCTGGATAAGGGGAGCAGGTGAGCATAAGCAGTTTGTCGCCAATCGAGTCCACAAGATTCAATCCTATCCACAGATCCATTGGCGTCACGTCACATCCCTACACAAGAGAATCCGGCGGACCTGGGTAGCCGAAGGGGAGAAGTTAAAGATGATAGGCTTTGGCGGAATGGAACGAATTGGCTCGCCGAAAAGGACCAGTGGCCCCAGATATCGTGGCCACAGGAACCAACGAAAGTTATGCGGAAACTAAGGTCGTTCGAAAAATCTTCGCTGCCGCTGTCGAAGTCATGAATGACAACTTTGATAACCTTTTGACGAAGTTGGACATGAGTAAGACATTATACGCGTGTGCGCGTGGGGATCAGCGAGTGAAAGGGCCCTTATTAACAGATGAAATCGAACAGCAACGCCTGTTCTGGGTCAAAAGAACCCAAGCTAGATGCGATTTAATCTTCAAGAGAATCTGGAAAACGTGTTAGAATGCCGCCCGATTCCCACTCATTCACCTCGAAGTTAGTCGAAGATGCGCACCGGCACCGACGTACACTGCACGGCGGAGTTGGATCGACAATGGCACGGGTGAAAGAGTTGTATCGGGTTCCTCGACTGCGACAACCAACCCGGAAAGTCAAAAAGCGTTGCTTCGGATGCCGGCGGTCGATGTTCGATGCTGTGGCACAACCACCGCCCGGGCTCCTTCCTTTACATCCAACAGAATGTAACCGGCCTTTCCAAGTCGTAGGCGTGGACTTTGCAGGGCCTATCAAGTATCAGAAAAGAACGAAGAAAGAAACAAAGTCATATATACTGCTGTATGCATGTGGCCTTTCGCGAACAGTCCACCTCGAGCTGTTACCTTCGTTGGAAACTAGAGAGAGTAAGTCCGGACAAAGTTTATTCCGATAATGCTAAAACGTCGGAGGCCGCAGCTAAATGACTGAAAACAACGCAGAAAGACGAGAAACTCGGCGATTTCCTTGCACCAAATAAAATCCGTTGGCAATTCAATCTAAGCCGCTCCCAGTTTGGAAGATTAATTGGACTGGTGAAAAGAGCTTTGAACAAAACGATTGGGAAAGGTTGTCTCAAATGGAATGAGCTCCAGGAAGTTTTACTTGATGTCGAGGTTTCACTAAATAGTAGGCCTCTCAGTTATGTCGAGGACGATGTAGCTTTGCCTACCACTGTCACCTAACTCTATGCTATTCGTCGGATCAACGTTTGCAACCAGAGCTTGAACTATACCATGTTGAAGAAGTATATTTGCGAAAACGTGCGAAAAGTATCTATTAAAGTGCGAAAACGTCATGTAGCGAAGGTGGACAATGTATCTTCGTGGCTTAAGAGAACGCTATAATCAGAAAACGAAGAACACCTCATTTACTGTAGTGGAAGGTGATGTAGCAATAATCTAGTCAGATGAACGAAGTAGAGGAAAATCCACTTTTAAAAGATTTGTGTGAGAAATCTTTCAAAATTCAAAACAAAACAAAACATAAATATCCAGTGATCCCCACAGTGTAAAACCCGTATATGTTTTCACATATAAATTCGTATGTTGTTTTGAAGTGAACCAGTGACATCTTATATATTTTCTAAATTTGACCCAAGATGACTGATGATGAGTTTAATTTTTCACATTTTAGCTCTAATTTAAATTCTCCCGCGTCCGGGACAATATACGGTTCTAGTTAATTGTCGAAAGGTGCACGACAGTACAAAGTGCAGAGACCAACATCTATTTGTCGGTGATATATTTTTGCAATTTGCTGTATTTAAATGTCATTTTATCTTATTCTTGCAAAAATCCGCCATTTGTAGGTGTTTTGGTAAACGATGACAAAAAACACTTCACACGCACAACCTCCCCACCATAACCTCCTCCCCAAATAGGCAATTTTTGAAAGGGGGTGGCCTATGAACGCTGTAAAAAGGCAGTATATATAACCCCCATTACAGTTTCAGTCGACCGAACGTTTTTGTTAATAAACATGTTAAAATGGCTTGTCTACAGGTCGATCATAACTCTGGTCAGCCGATTACTGAATTATCCGCGGACCTAAAAATGTGAATGCCCTACTCTCTTCTACAAGGTGACTAAAAAAATTTACGACGTATATATTGAATAATTTAATCCTTATATGCGGTATAAAAGATCTGGGGCCGGTTGTATCAAGCCCGTTTAGCTTAAACGGTGGATAAGTCAAATTTAAATAACACTCTTTCTCTGTTAGAAAGCTATATGAAGATGCGATTTCTATTGTCTGAACACGCTGTATAAAGGCTACCGTGATCTGGTAATAGGTTTTATATCTACTAACCTGATTAGGATATGAATAAACTCCGCCCTGTGCTCCGCGATAACCACATTCAACTCTTCATCAGAACTGAAACTCATCAGTTCGTCCCTGAAAGTCTTGTCTTCCATCAATCGATCCAAGCTTTCCTTATAAGGCATTAAATAGTTCAACTTGTATGCCATCAAACAGGCTATAGCGAGCTTCTGAATTTCTCCATCTTTTAAAGTTAACAACGTAAGATATATTTGTTTCATGGCTGGCTCTTGGTAAAGTTTGCTTGGATTTTTGAATAAACCAAAGAGAGTTAGACAGGCGCTTAATGTTTTCATTCGAACAGGACGGGCTGTCCTGAATTTATCTTGGGAACTTTTCTTATTTCCGGCTTTACCTACACTTCTGCTATAGTCAACGTCCGTTGTATTAATACAGGGGCCATTATTAATTTCCCTCGCAATCTCGAAATTATTAGAATCACTGGATTGCACTTTGGTATTCTGGTCGGCTTTGCTTGGATCATCGTCGGTATCTGTTGGATTGCTGTCATTTAGCTGATGTCCGATATCTCCAGAGTCATGTTCGGCAGTGTCCGTTTCATGCTCGGTATTTTTCGTTTCATCCTCGACATCGTTCGTATCATTGTCGGTTTCCGCTAGGTCACTTTCGATGCCAGTTATTTCATGGTCAACATCGTTGGGTGTATCTTTGCCTCTCGTCAAATCCTGGTAGGAAACTCTCCCTGCTTCATCAATGACAGAACACTCCTTCCTACACAAGAAATATTGCAAAATAAAATAGTGCAATTTATTAAAGAATAAGAGAGAACTTCCTAACATAACGGTATTATAAAAACTATTATAGAAAATTGAACAAAAGCTCAAAAGAAGCTGGTGAAGATTCAAAAGTGGCCCTGAAAAATCCTAGCTATTTTGGAAAGCTCAGACGACTAAACAAGCAGAAAAACGACTAAAAAAGTGACAAAAAGGACGAGACATCCGTAAAAAGGAAGCACGTTCCAAATTTTTAAAAAAATTGGTGTGTCTAAGACAACGGTCTGTTATTGTACAAGAATTCCGGAGAATGAAGACGGCAACATACAATTTTAGAAGATGCTAATTCAGTCCTCCGGCAGGAATCAAACGTACACCTCTGCGATTTGATCGCTAAGATCGTATGTTTCCGGAAAAACCGTCAACATTTAATTTATGTAATGCAGACGAAGGAAGAGCATTTACCAATCTATTAGTTGTATAAATATATTGTACAAGTTATTATAGTGTTAACGTAGTATAGGCGGGTGAATTGCTATAACCATACCTAACAAACTCCAGGAACAGCGGCACTACTTGACGCGAGCGTGCTTCCACTATCTGAGGAAACTTTGCCATACACTTCCACAGTAACAATCTGAAGTTGTGACGGTCAACTCTGTTGTCTTCTCTCGCCCCGATGCACATTGTCAGCTTTCTTTGAAAAAACACGCTCAGCGTCGTTTGTGATGCTGGGACATCCTGGTTTGAAACAGGCATAATAACGTTTTCCTCTAAAAAAAGTAATACACAGGACAATGATTTGTGCGAAAATCAATTTAAACAATTTAAATCTATAGATTGACAGGCAGGGGTGCAGCGAATGAGTCATACGGTATTCATGATATTGACTAACTTTTATAATGAAAATGTTCAACTCTCTGATCTTCACATTTTTCAAATTCTAAGCCAGGCCTCCTAAATAGCCGATTTTGGGAGTGACTTGATAATATTCAGTACTTGTAAGCCAGTACTTGTTGCATAATCATTAAATTCGCTCGAATTAAATGCGGTGGTTCTCTGACCGACAACAAAGCGATTTGGCGATTTTGTCACACCCCCTTACTGCACCGCCCCCCTCCCCCGCCGTTACCACGTGAAAGCTGCGTGTTGATTACCTGAATCTGTTGGGTCTCGGGCAAGATAGTCATGAAACACTTTCCAAAACGTCATTTTGTTCTCTTCAACAGCATAGGTGGAAATGAGGGTCATAATGGGTTCCCACATGGTGCTGAGGTTCAAGTACAGCATAGCAATTAAATATCGTAATGGTCCTTCTCTGATTACGTCGGGCGCTTGGCGCGTGTTCGAGTAAACCAGCTTTTGTAGAAAGATCAATTTTCGACGGTATTCGTGAAAGGTAAGCGGCACAAGTTCGGCTTCGAGGCAATCACCGAAAACGTCGCATTTTACTCCGTGACTTTCTGTATCCTAAAATTATAGGTAAATTTTCAAACCAAATATTACTTATACTGAAATTTCCCTTGACACTAAGAAGCCTCTTTCAATAAAAGTTTATGATAATTAAAGAAGAATCCTGTTTGTCGTAAAATACTATAACTTGGATATGGATATAATGGATATGTCTCACTATAACTGGGCCTCGTCCCTATACAAACTGCATCATTTGAGCTTAGTTAATTTAGGCTTTATAATTATGGTTAAATCCATAAAATATCATTTATTTCTACAATTCATACGAACCATGCTAGTGTCCATGTCCAACGGCTCAAACGTTGTAAGAATTTTCAACGTCAATAGTCGGACCAGCCGTGCGTGTGACGCAAGATTCTTCTCAACACAACCGTACACTTCAACGAACTTCTTAGCGTCCAAGATCAACTGTGACATTTGTTCTTTGATAACGGAGAGATAAACATGGAACCCTTGAAGTACGTGAACATCACTCGAATAATTCCTAAATAAGATTATTTTTTCGTTGTTACATCTCCTAAAAGACTTGGACATATAAAGATGATGGAATGAAAATTACATGGGTTAACTTTTAACAAGATTTTATTTGTAGAAATATTTGCTAGACATTCTCTTTTCATTTGCCCACATAAAGGGTGTCCCATGCAAATTTTTGTACTTAGCATTGCACTTCGCATATAGTTAATCCTCACAGGCAAAAATTCGTGAACAAGTCATTCAAATTTTAACAATAGGTGGTTTCAATAGTTTTGATTTCCATGTTTTTTTTTGGAGACACCCTGTATTTCACAAATGTGAATGCACAGCTGCATATAATTAGATGTTGCACCTGCATAATTAGTTGCTGTTCCATAAACCAAAATTTCGAATTAAAATACCGTGTTGACAATGTGTATCTAGGGTGCAATGCCGTGGCATGTTTACCTTAGAGTATCCAAGACAAAGTTGTATGATAGTGTTTCCTCCAAAGGGACACCATGAAACTTGCACGAGAGGGCAATACATGCCACACAGCGAGAGAGCAAAAACAAGACTTTGGTTTTGTCACTTGTGCATTGCACTACCTCGCTTAGACGGTTAAACAGTTTTTGCAGAGAACATAGTATTGTATTAATCGAGAGAGGTCTAAAAAGGGCAGAAACGAAACTTCATTATAAAGCATTCAGGTTTCACAGACAGATTACCGCATGATACTAGCACCATGGTACTAGCACCATAAATGACAGAGTAAGGTCCAATATATATTATGCATAATGACGTAACACGCCGTGATGCTTGCAGGGAATTCTAGCCTTAGTAGTCACGGCGGGAAATTTAAACTTTATAACTGTGATTATTAAGACCAGAATTCCTTGCAGGCGTCACGGCTTGTTACGTCATAGTTAATACATAAGGTCCACTGTCTGTGTTATATGTAAGTTATCAACAGAAAACATAAAATTGTTGATCATAGATTACCGTATAAATGGTAGAACCACAAGACACGCCCATATTGTTTCACATTCAGCAGACACCTCACATTCGAACTTTAGCAAACCTTTCCACCAATTTGTGCTTTTCTTGGCCGCCATCTTGGAAAAAAATATTGTAGTTATTTCTTCCTCACAAACACTGTCAGAATAGCCTTCTTCAAACGACATGCCTTTCAAAACCATTTCCGAGAACATGAGAAGAATTTCGTTTCGTTGTTGTTGGTCTAATGATCCAGAGAGCATCAGTTCCTCGAAGTAATCAATAAGTTTTGGTCGAACAAATTCATCAAATTTCGGCCATTGACTAAGGCTTCGGCAAAACACACATATGTTGGCAACGGAGAAGTGATTAGACGCAAAAACTAAACTCAGGAGTTCAGTTTCTTCCCTGGTCTCGACTTTTTCGCTGTTCAGTAAAAGTGACGAGGCAAGTTTCAAAATGGCGGAGATTGAAGACGACGATGTTGTGTTGGACTTTATTAGGCTGACGACACACTGCAAGAGAGAAGGTGAAAACTGGATAAGAAAAAAAAGGTATAAACATGGAGTAGAGAACGAGCCCATGAAATGTTCCTGATTTCGGATCTTTATACCGTGCAGTCAGACTGCAATCAATTTAAAAAGAGAGAGTTTAGTTTTAATCGATTTCTTGCGTAAAATGAAATAAAATTCCCGCCTTATGTCGAAACGTAAGTGACAATTATCACGAGATTGGTTTATATTGCAATGATGTATTTTAAAGCATTGTGTTTTTAAATACAGTACTTTAAAATGTATTGTTATGTTGTTAAAATATTGTTAACATTGACAAAGTTCAAACCTTTTGTAACTGCGATGCATCAGATATCAAATATCCTTGTTTGTATTCTGCCCAAAATTCAGTCAATTGAACCAAATACTTTAACTTTTCAGATTCAACATAATTCAGGTCATTCGCTTCGAGCAAGGTATCAATAGCAGTAACTAAACAATCCCATATCACTTGGCTGTGCTCACTATTCGTGTACTTGGCCATTTCATCAAACATACATACAAATACTTGAAAAATCTAGAATAATAAATTCAAAGGATTAACCTATGTTGTTCATAATGAAGAATCAAGAGTTCTCTATTAAGACAAGTTAAGTGCGTAGTGCCTAAGGCTAAGTGGGTTCAGGATCGTAAAAGCATCTTTAAAACTCCATTACGTTGTCCTTAGGCTTAGCATCGCCATATTTATCAAATTCTTGTCAGTACAAGACGCATTTAAAATATTATTAGTATAAAACCGCATTCAGGACCGAAACTAAAACGATATTCAGTTCCGCCCGTTCCCTGCATGCATCAGTTGTGAATTTGATTTTTTTGTGCCGATTACCAAAGTGAAATATTGGCCGTAACGAACGTCAGGAAAAGGGAACACTAAAATTCCGAGGAAACACCACAGGAGAGCTGGGATATAGGTGAGACGAAAAAATACTTTTAGGGCAGTTAATACAGAACAATGCGCCAGCTCCGGTCGCTCAAAATCAACCATAGGCATAGAAAACATATTTGAAATTGAGTAGGCTTGTTAAATTTTAGTTGTCTCTTTTGAACACTGTCACTGACTTTGAATAAAAATGGTAGATGCAAACTTTCATGATATAAACGCGGATAACTGGTTTGTGGTATTTGTTTTGCAGTACATGGACAACATGCAGTGTTCGCCACTTCGCATAGTTCCTTTTTATTGCTGTTTTTACATTACATTACATCGTATAATTACTGACTGCGCAAAAAGTGTGGTTCGTGTTACGAGGCTTTGTGGGGACACACAAAGTGCTACAGAACTTCTGTAGAGGGTGTGTAAAAAAATGGTAAACTAATTTCAGTACGCTGTTGTGCGTAAACTGCTTTATAAACAAGTGTAAGTTTTTGATATTATGATAGATCAGCCTTTTTGCTGTCGAATGACATCTTTTTTGTACCATAGGCATAGTCCATATGGGGAAGAAATAAGCAAATATGACTTCGCTCAAAAATCATGACGGAAATCGCTCATGAAAATCATGACGGAAATAAAAAGACTATTGAAATTCAACACTCATGCCTAGTTAATCGTTCTAACTATCGTTTAACAAAAGCCAGGCTTGACATTTGTGTGATTAATTGCTTTTTCTCTTGTTCAGATTAAAGCAGAAGTGGAAATTTTCACCAAAGTATTTCAACAAACCCATATCAAATCATTTAATCTCCATTTGTTACAAAATCTTACCACCACAAAAATCCAATCAAGTAATATCTGCACAATAGCCCGCTTAAATTAGGTGACCATTTTTTTATATAACATTAAGAATTCAAGTAATTTCATTGGTGGAGAGCCATGATCTATAAGAGAACAGACGCACGGAAAACCCACGGAATGACCTCACAGATAATTTTAGTGAATTTACTGATCAGCCATCGTTTTATTTTGTCAGCCAATCACATTTTAGTATGTGTCCTAAGCTAGCCAATAGTCAATCATATAGATCATGTAGGCCTGATATCTGAAAAATTTCTACTTTGACAATTTTGCAAGTTTTGGGGAAACTATATGACTGTTTATAGTTTCGGTTTTATTATATAAAACAAATAGATAACATTGAACCATTGTCTGTTCAGTTATAGATACACAGTATGACATCATTTGTGATAAGAAGAAAACAAAGTGGCCACAAGCAGGCGGGCAAGTGGTCATTTTTGTTCTTATCACAAATCACCTCATACTGTATATCTATAACTGAGCAGACAAGGTTTCAATGTTATCTATTTGTTAATAATAACATAACCAAAACCCACTTTTACAAATCTTTGCCAGGTAATTTTACAAATCTTTGCCAGGTAATCAGTAAGATACGGTAACTCTGACATTATTAGGTCATGCAATTCTTACCTTATCCCCCTGCTCTAATGTCTGGTCAATCTCAGAGTCAGGTGCAAGCTTACTCAACAAAATAGTAATAACATTTTCTGAACATGAATGGAACTGATTTTGAATGCCACGAACGGTTTCTGCAAATAACCTTCCAACACCTGGCAATATCTGCGGGGACTTCAGGACATGATTGAAAATGTAGTCAAGTAAGTCAGGTAAATTTTTGGACTTTCTAATAAGAAAGGCAAAACTCTCTGCGGCAAATCTATGTATATGTCCAGCTTGATTACCACTTAATAATGGGCTGTATGATCTGTCAACATAAATAAAAAAGTACATTAGATCAGTAATAAGCAACAGAGAAAAAAGCTCTATATAAGTCAATCACAAAATCATAACGTTTCGACTTTAATATCTTTCTCAAGATATTACCTTTCTTTCAACTTGAGAAAAATATTAAAGTCGAAACGTTATGATTTTGTGATTGCCTAGTGACTTGACTATATATATTACTTGACTGTGACAGGTTAATTTCAATGCAGTAATCTTAAACAACAGTGCAAAAATCTGTAATCACAGTGAAAAATTATATATATGTGTATATTATCAAATCAAATTATATATATATTATTAATAAGTAATAGCATGGTTTCTCATGAAATTTGAATATAACAGGCACTTGTGAGTTTTTCAAAGGCCTCAAATAGCACTCGTCCTTCAGACTCGTGCTATTTTGAGGTCTTTGAGAAACTTGCTTGTGCGTGTTATATCCAAATTGCACTCAAAACCATGCTATTACCTATACTAATAGCAATAAAATTGATGTATGCTGTACCATCAGGTGACCGGACACAAAGGAACTGCTGGGAATTCCAAAGCACAAAGTACAAGATTGTGAGGAAGACACCTGAAGAAAGTCTTATGCCTGTATTCTAACAGCTCACTCAAACTTATCAAGTGGGAGTTCATAATCTTCTCATGAAGTTTCCATGGTGGAATTTTCAGTCGGATAGGGTTTTGAGTTTCAGTGTTTTACCTTAAATTTTTCCGCAAATTGAGAAAGAACTTTTTCACTGGCCAGCATTGACAAAATTTACATGTCACACTCAATGAGTGTAAGTGTGAGTGAGTTTTTTGAATACAGCCTATAACCAGCTTTCATCATTTGAGTCTTAGCCTATAACCAGCTATATATAGCTACAAGAAGTCTAGTTCTATGTGAAACATGATTTCATATCAGTGATATAACTACCTGAACAGCAATTTGAGATCTTTAACAAGATATCTCCACTGAAATTTGAACAGATAGGCTAGAGTCTTGAAGCAATCTTCGATCTTTTGAGCGTCTTTCGTATCCAAATGTCCAGCGATCGCCTTCAAAAACTGCATAAAATACTGGCTAAAATCTCCCTGCAAATCCCTTGATAATTCAATACATAATTCCAACAATGCATCCAAAGCTAAGGACTCGTTCTTTCGTAAATATCGCAAGAGAATTTCGATTATATCCTTCTGATGGTATACTAAAAGCGACAGGCTCTTAACTAAACTGTTAACCTCTTTATAAAACGATTGGAAATCGAGGGAGCAATTTAGCTCAGTCCATTTCGCCAAACCCTGCTGAAAAAATGTGTCGGAATCTTCGGGAATTTCTGACGTTTTTTCGATCTTATGCACAACATCAATGCGTAGTTTAGAAATTCGTTCAGTGAATGACACAAATTTAAACAGATTCGTCGATCTGCCCATTCTAAATCGAACAAATTCACGCTTCTATCTTTGAATAGGTCGCTGAATACACGTTGTTTATCAATTTTGATACTTTCAAAATTTTTAAACAGAGTTACACGACACGTGCTCTTGATGAAATACTTTATCTAACCTTCATTATAATAAGCCAGTGAACCCTATGTATATCTGGAGTAATAACGCCAAAACATTTTCTCTCTTTTTTAAATAAAAAGAAATTAATAATTTATTATTAGTACTAGGGAAATTTACAATAATCGATCATGCATTAAAACGAAGTTCTACAGACTAATTTAATAGTTCTGCAGACTATTTACAGAAACAACTTAACTAGACTACTCGCTAATATTTGAGTTCCATTCAGACAACGTAATGTCTTTAGTCGATGTGATGACGCACTCCTCCAACTTGGACTGCCACGAACACACACCACGCGAGCTCTAATCAAAGCAAAGCATAGCAAAGGCGATCTTTCGTCGTAACCTGCTAACCAGCATAGATGGAGAATGATTCTTCTTGTCAGCCAGCTTCGCACCCAGGAAGGAGAGACAATGTTGGGTCTCTCTACCGCATCCGCCAAAGGCGCTGAAGACGACTGGTGTGACCTCTCGCAGCAATATCCACTCTAGCGCCATCGGCTGATCGCATCGATAACGCATGCACTGGATTGCATCAAAGAACTCACGCTTGGTCAAGATGAAACCCTCATCAGCAAGTGGCAGAGCTGTTAGCCAAGCTGAGGTCATTTGCTCGAATCTGCTCTTCACTCATGCTCGATCTCAAGTTCTGTAGCAGCAACGATTACGAGTCCTAGCTTGACGTTGTTTTGCAATCTCACGACGAAGATCGGGGATGGACAACGCCAAAAATCGCTGATTCGGTAAGTGGGAACCCAACCAGGAACCCCAAGGTAATGAACAAAAAGGGATATTTAAGGAAGAGGAAGAAAGCGAGTCTTTTATATGTAAGATTTTTCCTTACACTGAAGACTCTCTTTAATACTGAATATTGCATATTAAGGAGTTGAGGTTTTAATAGTGAGCTACGAGGTTGAGTGAGCTTAAGCAAGTGACGCCGGGTTTTGACAACACAAACGGCATGAGTAAAGTCAAAACTCAAAAGACTTTTCCCGCACTGCCACATGAATACTTCGATGCACCTCACCTATAGAGCAGTGCTATCGATATTATATATCGGAGAGTGGCATAGGACGTAGTAAAGAAGTGAGATGAAGTGCTTTTACAAGTACTCTCATTTTATTCGCTCTCATCCCGGAAATTCTACAAACAGTCAAGTTTTGTAGAGCCAATCAAATCTCGTGTAACATCAGACTTTCCGCGTTTGACGTCATTATAAGAAAGGTCTTTTGTTAGAGTTTGAATGCCTAAGTAAAGCACTCTGTTGGGAACCACAAGTACCGTATATAAATGTTTGCCATAAGCATTTTTTTGCATGATGCAGTAAAATTTGTTTGTACGTAAAAATATTTATTAAAAATATTTACAATTTACAAATATGGATAACAATATTTAAATGTGCATCTCAAGCACCATGTCCCACTTCTCTAGCAACAAAAAGCATTGTTCGCCGGTACATATCATTCACTTCCCTTCGAATGAAGGCAGGCTGCACTCTTAAGGCATCAAATTCTTTGTGTATCGTCTGGCGCAACTCGTTCATATTTTGCAGTGGAGTTAAAAACACTTTATCTTTGATATATCCCCACTAAAAGGTGGATGGTGTCAAATCAGGTGAGCGCGGTGGCCACTCAACATCATGAGCTAATCCTATGATGTGATGATTGCCAAACACATCGTTAAGACGATCTCGCACCGCAATAAGGCGATAAGGTGGAGCACCATCTTGAACCCAGCATAGATTAACAAACCTTCGTAACCTTCCTTCCCTCGAAAAGCCTGTTTTGTTATAGTTCCATACATTCAGAGAATTGCAAAACCAATCAGGAGGATCCCGAATAATTGTGGTATAAAAATGGCCTTATATTTTGGTATAAAAATGGACATTTTTTCGCGAAACCCAAGGATCGCGTAGCGACTAAACAGAAAACTCATGCTGTATACTCTATGTGGTGATTGCGAGAAAGAATATCTAGGTGAAACAAAACGCCAGTTCGGCACACGTTTAAAAGAACATCAAAAAGCCGTTTCGAACTTAGATGGTTCAAAATAATCCTTGGCGGAACACGTGTGTCAAACTAACCATAACAGTGCGTTGAATCATTCAAAAGTCATTACCACTAATGACCATCGTTAGGGACAAAGGCGTTGTTTGGAAGCCTGGCATATTAAGGTCTTTGTGCCCTCAATAGGGATGACGGAAGCTATTTGCCAAAAGAACATTTACATCAGATTGATAGATGACGTCATTTTGAGAGTATACAGGGTATCTAAACAAACGAAAACTATTGGAATCACCCATCACAATGTAATCGTTAGAGTTTGAATGCCTAAGCACTCTGTTGGGATAATATAACAATAAATACTCGTTGTTTGGCGGTCAGCTGTACCATCTTTCGAGGCAATAAAAAGGCTAATTTAAATTTAATCATATTCACAATTTCAAATTTTTCGTATTTAGCATTTTATAAGTTGCATTAAATCCCCACGGGCTAAAATTCGTGAACACGGCATTCAAATTTTAACAATGAGTGATTTCAATAGTTTTCGGTTTTTTTGAGACACCCTGTATAAAGAAATGAGTTTCAATATCAGATCACCCCTACTAAAGGCACTTGACCGGAGTGAAGAAACGTTGCGTCGTGAAAGTTAATCTTTGTGTTGGTGATTACTTTCATTTATTAAAACCAGAGTAGCGATAATTGCGATGAATGCCCAAAACTATTGAAATCTCCTTTTGTTAAAATTTGAACGACTTGTTCACGAATTTCTGCCCGTGAGGATTAACACAACTTACAAAATGCTAAATAGGCTTTCGGCCACGCCGGCACAAACAAAAGTCTCACCGCGCCTCTCACAGTTATCCACGGTTATTTGTAAAGCGAATAAAAGCGTATTGTTATACAATAAAAGTCATTTGTGGGTATGCAAACAAATTGTACTGCCATGCTGGCCCACATGCATAAAAATGCCTACGTCGAACATGTATTTATACACTTGCATGTGGGTCCCAACAGGGTGCTTAGGCATTCAAACTGACAAACTCTGGCCATTACATTCAGTTATGGGTGATTTCAATGGTTTTGGTTTTTATTGGGACACCCTGTGTATGCAGCTTTATTGTTAGGGATATTGCAAAGGCCAAAAATACTCCTTAAAAATTTTAAAACAACTTCTATGGCCGGCAAGACAAATTTCTAGTTTATAGCTATATAATTTTCCAAACAAGACTTAAAAAATAGCGTTAGCGGTTACTACACTCGAAACCAGTTCTCTGGACAGCTTATTCCAGCATTTTTCGAAATGTTGGCGACAGTCTCAATATTTTGCCACACGATTTTACGCTTCCTATTTTTGATTTCGCGGCCAATATCTCGGTGATAATCCTCCAGGATTGTCATACAGTATTTTTCTAATTTACCCGTACATGGGGTCTGACCTGCTTCAATTCTTACATAGTGGGAATCATGGTTGAAAAGCATGAGCAGATCTTTCATGTCTGATGCACTGTGATTCTTACACATCTCTGGCCGATTTCCCGCCGCTATTTGTGATTGACAGAAACTAATTCGAGGAACACGTCGAAGGTGATTTGGGATCTGGACACCATGACCTCCTGTGTGCGGTTGGCCAAGAACACTTTTTGTGTATTTGGGTTCCAATTTGCGTCCATTTGGTAAAAATTTGTTATATTCCGCCAGGTCTTCACAAACCTCAAGGCTCCAGTCATATCTCCCTCTTTCAAAATACCAGGCATAACTCAAAATTACACTCACTGGAGAGAGATATCCAGTGTCTGTGTGATAGAATCTTTTAAAGGCTTCTTCAAAGTTGGTCGTCTTGAATCTTTTGAGTATGTGACTCCTGCAGTGCGTTACCGTATCGCGGTAAAAATACACAGGGAAATATGTCATAAAGTCAGCAATCATTGGAAACCCGATGGCCAGCTGCGTTGTTTTTGCCCAGGATCTGACCCAACCGTATCTTTTTGTATTACAACAAGAGCCTACAACACGGACCTTTGTTGCGTTAAGAATAGTGGATTGTTTCACCGGAATCAATAAACTGGCGTCATTATCCATCCATGCGATTATCGAGTCATTCGTAAATTTATCAATGAAGAAACTGCTCCAGAGCTGGCGGTTGTAGCCAGGACTCTTGAGTCGACGTGGAAAATCTAAAACTGTCTTGTCCTTAGGTAATGGTTCGTATTTAACTTCCATATTGTAGTCAGGGAAATATTGTCTGGTCTGTTGTTCTAGTTGCTTGCCGAACTCGTGATCTTCTTGTGACTCTTCATCAAGTGCGACCACAATTTTTCCCAATGAAGGAGGCCAAAATACAACAACTGGCTTGAAGAAAATACAGTAAAAACGAGTCCTGTGGTCCATTCTGCCAGACATCCTCACAAATAATGAAATATTACCGGAAAAATTGGAAAATAACGAAACATTTGGGAAAATGATTTCATCATTTTGAGTGAAATATTCGGCGGAATAAGTCGTAGTTATTGCACTATAAAAATATACGTAAATGAGCAGAACGATGGCGATTACAATAAGAATAAAAACATTCTGGTTTACATATCGAAACCTCATTTTAAAATGCTAGCAGAGATACATGGCTTCGTCAAAGCAACAGCGAACCACAACCAATACGTTTGCTATTATGTTATGTTTACCGTATGCAATTATATATTCATTGTGGAAGTGGACGAGGACGAGAGACTAATTTCCATAAAAAGTGTCTTCGTGCTCTGGCCAAAATCATACTATGGCGCTTTTTTGGGTTCAAAATACGAAGATGTAAATTCGATGAATGTATAAGATGCGATGAATGTGTACGATGCGCATTTGGATGTTAGATTTGTTTTTCGTTTCAGTAGAAGGCTTTCTTCACTCTTTCCTTTCAAAGATATAGTCCCTAAGTACCTGAGATCTGGTGTAGTTTATTTATTTAAGAGTCGGTGCTGTTCCGCGTCGTACGTGGGTCAAACCACGCGTCATGACATTTACATACCAGAATATCAGAGCACTTGGGAATATCATCTATCACTGGTAAACAGACCCCAAGCCCTATTATGTCCAGTATACATTCGCACTTAGAGGCTTACGGACACTCGGCTAGCTTTGACGAATTTAGAATCCTCTCTTCCTCATCTGACTCTTATGAGCTTATGATACATGAGAGTCTCCTCATCAAGGCAACTCTATCCCCCTCAATTTATTTTAGTGCTTACTTCGTAATTCGTATTGTCATCGTGTCGTGACGTCTCTGTCCCTTGTCGTCTCATGTACTGTTTGTCTTTACTTTGTCCTGGTTATCACCCTTTGTAAATTGATTGTAAATATATTACTAATCTAAATATTCAAATTATCATGTAATTAATCATTTAGTCTGAAGATGTCTTGAGTTAAGACAAAACGTCACAATTAAATATATTTTTACTATTCTCAAATGGTTTAAAATGTCTTTTATGGCTTTAGTGAAAGCACTATGTTGGGCTTTAATATTTATATTTCGAATGTGTAAGAATTAGTCAATACCAATAATTCGGTAAACACTGGATTTGTCAAAAATTATCCCAGTGAATAACCACTGATCTGAAATAAGACTCAGTGATAAAGTCATAATAACGATTAACGAATTCCTCGAAATGCTTCGCGACCAGTGTTCGCGAGTCGCGACCATTAATGGTAATAATACCTTGAATTTTTGAGCCCGCATGCTTGATTTGAACCGCAATGCAAAACGTCATCTTAATCTTGACAAAAATCACAATTCAAAATGGCGGCAGAAAAGTAACTAATGATTTGTATTTATCGAGAATCGAGATTACGACTGTCACTTATTGATTTTGGCAGAAAATTGTAGTCCAATCCAGGTGACGACATTGTCGAATTTGCTGTGTTTCGTTTGGAGAAAATATGTGGTCATTTGACTCGGATGGAAGATAGATTCCATTTTGTCGTCCGACTCGTCCGGGCTATCACAGACTGTCAGTACACTGTATCACAGACGTTATATCACTTATCCAAGACTTGAGATCACACCATAACAGAGTAGCTATTCCCAACATTCTCGAACAGACTAGAACTAACTCTGTCGGAAGATCAAAGTTTAATGTAACTCAAGAAGTCAAGAACAACTGGTCTATTTACTTGAGTGTGATATATGTCATATATCAGTACGTGACAATGACATTGCACATGGCAACATGCCCTTGGACCCTTGGAGTGGCACAAAGTACAATTAAAAGGCGATAATGGCGACTTAGGGAATATGGCATCTCAATTCGTAGTGAGGCAGGCGAACGCTTAACTGACGATGCAATAGATAA
Source organism: Dendronephthya gigantea (assembly GCF_004324835.1). Taxonomy (NCBI): domain Eukaryota; kingdom Metazoa; phylum Cnidaria; class Anthozoa; order Malacalcyonacea; family Nephtheidae; genus Dendronephthya; species Dendronephthya gigantea. The sequence goes on along the minus strand of NW_021163028.1, from coordinate 463,792 downwards.
CTTGCTAAGAGATGTGCAGCAGCGGTTTCCAAATGCTGGATACTGAAGGGTTTATTCTGTTCTGAGGGCAAGATCAGTGAATGTCACACAAGAAAGTGTAAGAGAGTCAATGCACAGGACAGATCCAGAGGGTGTTGCCATGAGGTGGCTATCAATAATTCCTAGAAGAGTTTATAATGTGCGAGGTGCTCTTTCCTTATGGCAGATAGATAGCAACCACAAGCTCATTCAGTAAATACTTTATTAAGATAAGAAATTACAGCTATGCAATAAAACAGTAATTGCTTAGGAAATGAATTGTATGTCCATTTCTTTTATTAGATAGCGAATTGTTGTGCATGGTGGGGTTGATGGATACACACATATTCCAACATTTCTGAAGTGTTGTACCAATAATCAAGCTGAAACTGTGCTCAAATTGTTTGAGGAAGCAGTCAATGAATATGGTTTGCCATCCAGAGTACAATTGGACAAGGGTGGTGAAAATGTCCTGGTTTCTATGTTCATGCTCAATCACCTGTTGAGACTTAAGAGGTCCAAATTGTGGTAGTATGATTGTGGACATAGTGTACATAATCAGAGGATTGAGTGACTATGGACAGACTTCTTTGATGGTGTGTTATAATAGCTATCACCTATTTTTTCGTTTGAAAGATTCCCTTGCGTCGATGTATCAAATGATATGCACTTTTTCCATATATATAAATAAAAGTATTACAATGATGCATTGTACCTTACAAGTTACCATTCATTTTTAAGCCATCCTTTAATTGATCCAGACTGACTTTTCATATATTCAAAGCAAAGTGGCATAGGACACACTGGGCAATTTCATCCTGGTTTTGAAGCTGAAGGATTAAGAGAATTTTAAAATAATATTTATATATGAATTATTATATCTATGAGTATTCTAAACTTTTCTAAAGTTTTCATTTTTTTTTAATCAAGTTCTTGCTTGCAGATAAAATTGATGTGCTGCCATGGCCAAGTTGCATTGATTACTTTAAATAAAATATAGTATCTTTTCAAATCAAAAAACGTTAATGAGGTGAAAATGCAATTGGTGCAAATTTAGCATATGCTTTTTCTTGTCAATATTTTCAAATTTCAACACAATAATTATTTGCAAAAAAACGCGCGAAGAAGCAGAATGGAAGAACCTCTTGTAACTTCACGCATATTGAATGGCACGTGGGCGCAAGGTCGCAAAGCATTATCGGGGAATTCGTACAATCAACCAATTCATTGCGATAATTTTTGTCAAATCCAGCGTTTACCTAACACCTCGTCTGGTGCCGCGTTTTATGATATAGTCTGACGCAAAGCATGACGGTGTGCGTGCTAAGTTCACCATTTTTCTGTGACTGACCCATGGGCTGTCAATGGAAAACCGAAGATAATCAAAGTGCAAAAAATGACAAACAGTCGCGTTGTCTTGCCAGCCTGACAATTTAGTCTTGCCAAAATTACCTATATACATAAAAAATAAATGTTACAAAGTAGTTTGCTTGAACTAACTGATAACATGCACCAACGTATGACTATAGGTATAAAGAGTGGTTCAGTGGTTGAGACAGATTATTCATTATGTTGCATTATAAATAGATGAATTATTGCATTTTGTGTTGCAGAGCTCGTTTGTTAGATTCAGAGATGCACCAACGTATGACTATAGGTATAAAGAGTGGTTCAGGCAATTTATTAAAATATGGAAATGTGCCCACTTAATTACCTACAAGACTACCTAGAAGATCTTTTTTCCGTTGGCAGCTTGGACCATAATATCAACCGTACGAAACTCTGAAACTTTATGATTGGGTAATGGCCATATGTGAAATTGTCATGTCCAACGTATGTCATTATTTAACAGAATAATGATTCGATTTTCCTCTGAATCATTTCTCATCAAACAGACCTTACTCTTTGATTTCTTATAAACAGGAAGCGAAATTAAAAAAACTAGGCTTTCCCTAAAAGAAAGAAAGACAATCAAGGGCCATTCGTTGAATTTTAGCGAATTTACTATAATGTGCTTATCTTGATTGTCTTTCAAAGTTTTTCATAAGAGTTGTACTGCATACTTTGCTCTTCAAACAGTATATGTTCAAGCCTTATGATCTTTCCATTTTGAATCTTCGTTATTTTTGCAGTTTTTTCTATTTTCCTTATTGCATGGAGGAGGCTTCTCTGCAAACGATCTGAAGCATCCTCTGATAGGTATGGCTTATTTATTAACTGGATGTCCTTGTGTTCGGTTTGCTTGTTCCCAGCATGTTGAGACTGATTCTCGATGCACTGCTAGTACAGAAACCGTAAAACCAGGTGCTGCTACACGGCCTACACCCAAAGGTCGCTTTAAGCTGCTAAACCAGCGCGGCCGGGGGTTTGCAGGTTTGTATTTTCAAACTTAGTTCTAACCAGCGTAACAGCGCCCCTCTAAGGTCCTGGATTTTTTATACTGATAGGCGTTTTAGTACGAATACATGAAAATTAATCATAATTAATTAATTATAATTTATATTTCGGACGTTTAACTGTTGGTTACGCAACACTTATTATTAGCCAAATTGACTCATTTTTTCGGTGTACGGGTTTTGGGTGTGCTAGCTCAATTTTAAAATTCTCTATCCTAAATTCACATCTTTCCTGGAAACGCCTTACGAGAATTGGTCCTGTGCGCACGTTTGTGATTGGCTGGCCTCTATCGGTATGGCGGAACATGGTGACTTGTTCCAAGAGAACGATATCCGAGGGTCGAAAAAGACCTGTGAAAAAGTTGACGTAAGGTGTGAAAAAGTCACGTCATCGAATGACGATTACCAACGAGGTCAAAAGACTTCTCAACAAACAAAGGCGCTGCTACGAATCTGTGAAATTTTTTTTGTAACAAAACTTTTGCGGAAAGAGGATGTTAATGACTTAAAACCGAAAAAAAAATCCGAATCTATTTTGTTGGTAAAGTTCTTCTCACAAAGTCGAATATTCGAAATATGGTATAATCAACATTGGTATGGTCGAATCAATAGAAATGGTATATACAACCTTGTTGTGGTATGCTGTACGTTTAATCTTGGTGAGTTCGAATATAGCGGAATATATATATAGTATGTTCAACCTCGATGAGGTCGAATAAATATAGATTACTTCGTGGTTGACGAGTGCGTACGATTTTTATGCACGAGTTGTGAATCGCAAAACGAACGGGTGTGGGATACATAGTCCAGGGTCGATATTCACTCTCCCTTTCAGGGAGACTGAAAATATACATCAGTGCCAGATTTGGCCACCAAACAAGTTTTAAAGATTTCGAAATGTTTTTAAGTAGTATTGTTGCAATTTGAAAATCATTTATTTTTCTAATGATTAACAGCGCGTTCATATATTCACCTTTCATTCGTGAACGAAATTAAAGCCATTGAAGTTTTCATGGAGGTACGAGCTAAAATACTTTACTCTAAACGTTCGTTTAGCGTATATTCTTTAGGGCTATATATTATACAGGGTGTCTCAAAAAAACCCGATAACTATTGAAATCACTCATAACAATGTAATTGTTAGAGTTTGAATGCCTAAATATTCTGTTGGGATAATATAACAATAAACACTCGTTGCTCCGCGGTCAGCTGTACCATTTTCCTTCGAAGCAATAACAAGGCTAATTTAAATTTAATCATATTCACATTTTTAAATTTTTCGTATTTAGCATTTTATTAGTTGCATTAAATTCCCACGGTCTATAATTCGAGAATACGTCATTCAAATTTTAACAATGAGTGATTTCAATAGTTTTCGTTTTTTTGAGACACCCTGTAGTTTAGAGACAAATACTAAACTGATGACAAATAATAATTAATTTGTGCTAAAAGTTTATTGCAGACGTCTTTATTTCATTGACTGATTTCTAACTTTCACCCATTTGCAAACGGTCTATTATAATCTTCGAACCGGGCGACGAATCACTCTGTTCTGCCTCACGGGGGCCTGGGCTGGGATGTTCCCGACTAAAAAAATTGAATATAAATATTCATTAACACATTAATTAACTTCAAACAAAATCAACATGCTGTCATATGCATAAACCCATCTCGAAAAGCTTGGAGTAACTGTACATTATAGCTACTTACAAATGTTTGTCTTCCTACCGTCGACTTCCCCAAAACGTTTGTCCAAGACCATTCTAATCTCTTCACTACTTGATGGTTCGCTTGCACTCGGAGTGTAACTCAACTTCGCGACTTGTACTGATTCCTTAAGGCCAGCTGGTGGTTTCTTCAGGAGATTCTCTGCGTAAGACAACATCATTTTTTGCGAGGACATGACCTCTTCGTCCGTTCCGCTGTCGATTAGCTTTTTGGAAAGTAGTACGGAACGACTTAAATTCTCAACATATTTTCTCGCCTCTTCTGTCGGTCTCTCCAGCTTCAACTTTTCGGCGGCGTAGATTAGCTCTGCTTCAATCAAAAGCACTTCAGCTTTTTGCTCTACCATTTTAGTGAGCTCTTCTATCACGCTTTCTTTTTGCTGAATAATTTCCCTCGTGGCATTTGCGGCGTCGCTATAGAGTTGTTCGTTCGCCGACAGTAATTTTTTAAGATGAGCATCGCCTTCAAGTAAAGCATTATTCATCGCTTGGCTTTTCGCGACAAGTTTCTCCTTACAGGAGCCTGCTACATTTTGAACTAAAAAAAGAAAATGGTTGCATAGCTTGGTGTGTTTAACCTCCATACATTCCTTACAAACAAGCTGGTCACATGTTTGGCAGTAAGCCGTCAATATCTCGTCCTGATGTTCATTGCAATATATCTTCTCTCTTAGTTTCTTTCGATTTTCCGGCTTGATCAATTCTTTCATCGCGAGCACAGAATGATTGCTGTGACCTCGATATTTATTATGGACTGTCAGACATTCCTTGCATAGGAATTTCTTACAGGTGAGGCAACGAGCGACTGAAGGACCTTCGGTACACTTATGCGAACACGTAACCTCGGTCGTCTGATTCAGTATGGTCGCCTCTTCAACCAAATTACGTATGAACGGATTCTGTCGAATATCGGGGGCCTGCTTTTGAGGTTTTATTGTAAACGTCTGGTGACAATTTGGACACGGAAGCTCGCGAATATGTCGACCGTCAGGTGCTTTATCACGGCACGATTTCACAATGTCTTCGAGACATACTTTGCAGAATGAATGCCAACATGGAAGGGTTCTCGGATCTTTTAACAACTCCAGGCAAGCAGAGCATTGTGATGGATTCATCAGGCTTGTTTGAGCTGCTTCGCACGTAAACGCCATGATTTAACGCTATGGTCGTTCGTGTAATTGATACTTGAAATGATATCTTCTTTCACAATCTCAAAACGTGACCTTCCGGCGATATATTTGTTCTAGAAATTCCAGTTTCATCCGGAACGGGTAATTAGGGTTGTCACACAAACGTAAATATGCATATATCAGTACACCTGCTTCCACACAAGCGTGCTTGGTAGTTACCGCAGAAAGGTTACCTGTAGTAGTTGTGTGTGGAAATGTATATCAGTTGTAGCGTAAGAAGATATTGTTTAGACTTGGCTGTGACATAATGTACCCGTTGAATGTCTAGTAACGCGAGCATGCATGCAACAATATCCTCGTACGTAACCTTGGTTACATAACAAGTTAAAAACAATATTTGTACCGGGAGTACAATTGTACAACTTTATCGCGAGATGTCCTGTGACTCCTGTCACGAAGTGAGATCATTGAAAACTAAACACGCCAGCAAAGAAAGAGTGCACACCAGCGCCAGAACTAGCCTTACGACTAAAGTACTGTTGAATATATGCCTTGAGTACTGAACGCGAAGACGCTTTGTTATGATTGACATATATACAGCTGGCTTCAATTAGGGTATATCAAGGTATATCCTTGATTAAAAATTATTTTTAAATAAACGAAGATACATTTAATCGTGTTTTATTTTAGTGTAAACGAGCAGAAGTGTGTAACGCGTACTTCCCCGTTTCATGAAATTTATTATCGTGAGAATGATGAATTGCTGTGGAATTGCACCCGGAACCCGGGTGAACATACAATTTAATCATATGATCTGTCTCAGGGGATTATCAGCCCTTCTTTACTTCTTAGGGATTATCACCCCACCTTCTAGGGGAGTATCACCCCTTCACTTCTTCGGGATTTTCACCCCATTCTCTAGCAGATTATCACCCCACCTCATAGGGGATTATCGACCCTTCTTCCAGGGGATTATCACCCCATAGCTCTTGGGGATTATCGCCTAAAGAGCGCTTGCTCTAGGGGATTATCCTCCCCAGGACACTTTTGTTTATAAACTGTAAAATGAATTTGTAAATAATTATCACCGGATGTGTGTTTTATTCTATACATCGCTAAGCCGAAAAGCAATTGAAACATGTTTTTAAGAGAAATGTGAATATTAAGATATTAGTTTACCTGAATCGCCACAAAAGCTTTACGATTTTTAATATTTAATGCAATGCATGATTCCTATATGTATAGTAAACTATATTTGTGAGTAAAAAATAGAGCAAGATTTGAACAAGACGTCGTCCATTACTTCCATTTTGGTTAACATTACCTACCACTCAACGCCAGTTAACGTCAATATGACGTAGCTACTTCTCCAGACCGGTCTAAAAGATAGATTCACTTCATTTGAAAATCGTTATTCTGATTAAAAGCAATTTGCACATTCTATTCTCTCCTCCAGACTCTGACCAAATCGAACGTTTAGGGCAAGATACTCTGGATAAAACATATACTATCAACACCATAGCCCTGAATAGTACAACTGTCTAGTACAACCACAGTACCACTTTGTACAATAGTGCAAAAATCTTTGTTTAAATACTACTTACTATAATTTATACATTCCATTGGCCTTAACCACTCCAAAAAAGTCGGCCAAGACCGCGTTAATCTCTTCACTCGATGGCTCCATTATACACGAGGTGTAACTCAGCTTGGCAACGTGCACTGGTGCCCAAAAATCATTTGGGCACTTTCTCAGTAGAGTATCCGCGTTATCAGACAGCATTTTGTACGAGGACACAATCTCTTCCCCCGTACCGCTTTCAATCAATTTTCTGGAAAGCTGAACAGACCGATGCATATTTTCGACATATTCCTTTGCATTCTCTGTTGGTTCAGCCAACCTCAACCGCTCACGGGAATAAATTGAGTCAACTTCATCTAAAAGCATTGCAGCCTTTTGTTCTATCATGCCGGTGAGTTGTGCTATAACGCTATCCTTTTGCTGTTCAATGTCTCTTTTAACACTTTCAACATCGCTATCAAGTAGACTATTCGCCAACAGTAAGTTGCCAAGACGACCATATCCTTCAAACAAAGCAGTATGCATCGCTTGGTTTTCCAATGCCAATCTCGTCCTACAGGAGCCTGCCAAATTTTGAACTAAAAAACGGGAATGAACGAACCTGGCGTGTTTGCCGTCCATGCATTTCTTACAAACCAGCTTGTCGCATGTCTGGCAGTATGCGATCAATGTCTCGCCTTGATGTTCATTGCAATATATTTTCTCTCTCAATTTCGTCCGATTTTCTGGCTTAGTCAGCTCTTTCATCGTGAGCACAGAATGATTGCTGTGACCTCGATATTTGTTATGGACTGCTAGACATTCCTTGCACAGGAATTTCTTACAGGTGAGGCAACGAGCAATTGAAGGACCTTCGGTACACTCATGCGAACAGGGAACGTCGGCGGTCTCGTGACTCTCATCCTGGATGGTCGCTTCTTCAACCAAATTACATATGAAATGATTTTGTCGCACATCGGGGATCTGATTGCGGGAATCGATTGTAAAGGATTGGCCACAATTAGGACAGGGTGACTCACGGATACGTCGACCGTCGGGTGCTTTGTCAGGACATGCTTGAACAATGTCTTCGAGACATGCTTTACAGAATGAATGCAAACATGGAAGCGTTCTTGGGTCTTTCAATAACTTTCGACAAACAGAGCATTGCCATTGTTGTGAAATGATCATGCTTGTTTGAATTGTTTCAAGCGACAACGCCATAGTTTAGGTCCAGCTATTGTATTTCCTATAATTGATATTTGATAAGGTATTGTATTTCACAATCACAAAAATGTGACCTTTTGATACATTTGTTCCAGAAATTCAACTTCCTGCATGCATAGATAATAGACCTTTTTCATAATGACGTCAAACGCGGAAAGTCTGATGTTACACGAAGTTTGATTGGCTCGATAGTTTTGTGGAGCCAATCAAATTTCGTGTAACATCAGACTTTCCGCGTTTGACGTCATTATAAGAAAGGTCTATTACGTGCTGTTACGCTAACGTAAATATACCTTCAGTTTTCTTGCCGTCGAGAATCTGTGTAATCCGCTATATTGATTCGGATTTGATAAATCACAGTTGCCTTGAGAGGTATAGCCATCTGTCGCGTCCCTGCTGACAGGAGCGGAGCGTCAACAGAACCGGTAAACCAACATACTTAAACCGCTTAGTATAAATATTTTATTCGGTAACCAGTCGGGGAAAACTAAAACGACGATTAAAGATAACTATGCCTATAGTATTTACATATATAAGATTATACAAAGACGAGACAAATGATTGAACATATAAACAAATACGTGGTGACTTATATCTTTGCTAGAACTAATAAATGTTCTCCGACTTCGTATGTGAAAAATGTTCTCCCAGTGTCCCCGATGAAGTTTAGTTCACGTTTTACCGCGCGTTGTTTGAGCGTTTTTACACTCCGCCCCCACGCTATTATATAATAGCATGCATAAAATTAGTGAGTCGTCACACAATCCATTTAAGGCCCTGTTACACGGTGCAATTTTTCTTGCAACTTGCAATGCAATTCTTCTTTTGAGAGATGTAAATTTGGCAACTACCGAACTTTTGTCTTTATTACAATCCATGGCTTTTCTTACACTTACATTTTGAGGCCTCTTCACTAATTAACATTTCTTAAAAGTAGAATGCATTGCAAGTTGCAAGAAAAATTGCATCGTGTAACATGGCCTTTAGGCTGCGCGCGTTCCACTTGACTGGACGAATTTTATACCGTCACACCCTCAGAAATGTTGGCCAACATGGTTGCCAAGCATGCGCGACTTTTTTGATGGTTGCCAAGAACTCGCTGACGATTTTCTTTTCAATTGTGAGAATTCGAACGTAGCGGATTTTCTTCACCGGTCACAATTGAGAAGAAAATCGAACGAAAAATTTCGTTATCGATCGAAAAATTTCGTCTGGTGGAAAATCGCCTTAGGAAAGGAGTGGGAAACCAGTAAAATTTGCGTTACATTTAACTCACAATTGGGAAGTCATGTATGTCCACGTCCAAAACAATGAAACGTCATAAATTTTATCGACCTTTAAGCACAGAGAATTTCAGATCGCATTTTAGAAGCTTTAAAGGACATGTAAATGCGTTCCCCAACGCGATGCAGTTGATGAATTTCGCGGAGCGGTTTTTGATCGCCATTATTTCCTTTTGGTTGTTGCTATGATGCAAAGACAAAGCAAAACTTAGATAGTAAAAATTCACCAATATTTTATAACTAATCGAACTAAGTGGCGTGCTTCATGCTAACACGAAAAACCAGTCAAATTTCCATCCATTCTTATCGTGTGAACATCTGAACTGGACAATTACGTGCGAATCCGTCCGGTCCCGACTGAAGGTAGCTTTCCTTTAGTGGAACAGGTACAATTATAAAGCAGAACGCGCAATGTTACCAGGGACGTACCAGTGGGGTGGAGGGGAGGCTGGTGCGGGGTGTAACAACCTCAACGAGAATGCTCTTGTTGCGGCCTGACCTTTACGAAAAATTTATAAAAAACTGAAAACTAATTTCGTTCAACTTCATAATAATGGAAAACATTATACTGATTTTTTTTCCATTTTCCAAAGAGGTATTAATCGGATTTTTCATCAAAATTATTATGTAATTGTTTCAGTCCGGGATATGCATAGAGCTAAGCTTAAAAAAGGTTTTGGATATATTATAATATATCAACGAGGTGCAGGTGCAGGAATAGCTATGACTAGTAATATCCCCCATCGATTATTTACATGTACAATGTATGTATAGTATATATATATATATATATATATATATATATATATATATATATATATATATATATATATATATATATATATATATACGCATGGTTGCTACCTTATTATCATTATGATTATTATTAGATAGATTGCAAGGTTATATAATGCCACAATCATGATTTTCCTTTTTTCTTTGCAAAAATTAACAATTACCACTGCACACGGCTTACACGAGCATTACCATGCAGCAAACGACAATCAAAATTGTCCCAAGCATTGGACGTCCATCATGAGCTGCAAAACAAAATGAAAATTAAGGTAATCTAACTACCGTAAAAGTCACAGAGGTAGTAAAATTAAAAAGTGAACTAAAAAACACTAAATTCAAACTAGAATTTACTTCGGAATGATCCATCTGGAAACTGATAACTATTATCATTACATTAAAGACCTATATCCTATGTAAAACCTAAGGAAAAGTAAATCATGTATAGCGTAAATGTTAACGGGCTAAGGCACCTAAAGTTTTTAAGATCATTAACTTGTATCAAAATGGCCGAGTAATCCTCGCCGGTATAATCCTTCCCCGTTCGATGTCGCAAAACCATAAAAAACTCTTTTTGGTTATGTGCCTTGGTGACAGTGATTCGTTTTTGCAACAAAAATGTTGGCTATCCGAAGTTGATTTTGTTGTCTTCAGGCCAAAAAAAAAATACAGTTGTTTAGTCGAACTGAAAACGTCAGTTTAGTGGCCATAATAGGAACGTGGCATTGTATATATAACAGTTACAACTTTTTTCAACTTATAACTTTTTTCAAAGCTTGGCATCATCGTCTGTTCAAATATTCTAAATGTGTCTTACCATCAGATTTTGGTCTCAGTGTACTCTGCGTCCTATTACCGTCGTCCGGGCGAATAATTAGCAAACTTGAAATGTTACGTTTCGAAGTTGCAACAGTCTCGTTGACAAATCGAAACTCCTGTAAACAAAAAAGTATTCCATGGTAGTCAAGCATTGAATGGTATATCGTCAACGTATGTGTCTGCGTGGTTGCGTCTGATGGTTGAAATATAGTGTCATGCAAAATCCGATGGTGGTTTCGGTGGAAGGTGATACAGATTTGGTATCGTGTTGGAATAGTGCTGGATATGTGTGTTGTAGACTTCTAGTGGCAGATGGTTGGGATGGTTACAGAAAATTCCTGTTGGATGTTGAATATCGTTTGTAATGGCATAGGAGTGATTTTCTAATGCATTGTGAAACGTACGAAGATTTTATAAAATAAAAGTGCAAAGGTTAAAAGAATTAACGAAAAAATACAACTTAAACCTTCGAGAAAACAGAAACTTCAAACGAGATAAAATTTGCAAGATCAGCCGCGAATGTGGATTGGATTGAGGCCGAGACTGACACTGATGTAGTTGTACTATCGCTGGTATTCAAGGAGGCTCTAAAATTTATTTGAATGCCGACGGAATCCTTGCTTTTTACAGTGACGTTCTTTGGAGAATATGAAGAAACAAATGACTTATCGTCGGACACCAGAATCGTGAATGTATTACCTGGACCGTGATTTTTCAAAATTACAATCATTTTCGCTGTATCGTTTGGTGTTAGCCTCAAATTGCTGTTTTGTACAGATATTTCAACTTCAAACTCCTGTGGTCTGATCACTGGAGGTTGGACACGCTGGATTGTTTCTCCATTTTTACCATAACCAATATACATTATCCTAAATGCATCGTGTGTGGCTTGAATGGAACCATAATACGAGTTATTATAGAATTCCAGGCCTTTCTGCAACTCGAATCGTTCCAAACGATCTCCTGTCATATTTATTATGTACCCTGTGAGGTTCCTGTTTACCATTAAGACACTTTCTGTCGGTTCCACGGTAATGTATAATGGCATTCCTACGTATATGCAATATAAATAAACAAAAGCCCAGAGAGGGGTAAAGGGTCGCAAGAGTCCCTAAAATTCTAGAAGAATAAAAATCAAACTATTGTTGGAAGTATATAGAGCTCTTTTAGAAAGAGTTTTGGGTTATTTATAGTTCAGGTAATGCATTATATATTCGATATTGCAAAATCTCACCCCCAAAACGAAGGAAATCGCATTTGCGCACTCCAAAATTTCAAAATTTTCTTGCGGGGGGATACCCCCCTAAAAGCGCTCTATCCCCCCAAATGTACCTCTTTTACACCTATCAAGGTTCGAATTCAGGCCATGCATTATCGTACCACAATAGTACAAATTTGCATGAACTTATTATGGCATTTTTTGTTGTGGGTCAATTTGGGCCCCTAATGAGAATTTTGCCCCAAGCTCCCAAAATTCTCTGGGCGGCTCTGACTAGAGACGGAAATATTAATTCCAAGTAATCATAACTATAATACAGTTCTGTGCGAAACCATGCATACAATGAGGTCGGTAAAGTTCGAGTTAAGCCTCCCGAGTTAAGCCCTTTTCGAGTTAAGTCCCGACCACGCCCAAGACACACCCTTTTTTGCAGAGGGCTTAATTCGATTGGTTTATATTCCCTCGTGGTAGTCGTAGTGGTAGTCAAATCTGAACCTTGCTAATGTTTAAGTTACTACCGACCTTTAACTGGATTCCCTGATACTGGAACCAGAACCTTTTCAGAGAAGCCAGAGAACTCATCTTTCTCATCCACACTGCAAAAAAACTTTGCGTAGATTTACTCAAAAAATTGAGTAAAACAATGCGTCCACAGTAACACATACTTTTGCGTTAATTTACTCATTCTGCTTGAGTAGATTTACTCAAATACTTGAGTAAAGTGAATGCGTCCACAGTAACACATACTTTTGCGTAAATTTACTCATTCTGCTTGAGTAGATTTACTCAAATACTTGAGTAAAGTGAATGCGTCCACAGTAACACATACTTTTGAGTAAATTTACTCAAAATGCGAGTAAAGTGAGTCGACCAAACAGATTAGAAAAAAATTCGGATGTAAGTAAAGAAATTACACGCAACCACGAGTGAAACAATTTTATATTACATAAATTTATAATTTATAAAATACAGTAATGTACGTTTAAAAGTCATGCGTATATATTTATACATTATGTTAGGGTCATGCGGTCATAGTGTTTATAGCTGTTCTTAACCATCTTCTCAATATCTTCATTTTCCTATACATAAAACAAAAGATATACAACACATTAAATATAGGCACTGAAAAAGTGAAGCCAAGATTACACACCTAAGATTGCTGTTCAAATGTAAATGATTCAACGGAAAACTTACATTGATAAATGGTACCATAGACAATCCAGAAGACAGGGACTGGAAACGCTATTGTTTTCGCGTGCGCTCTCCATGATACGGCCGGCATATTTTGCGGGCTCATGTAGAACTCCATTTTCGAAAACAACAATGGAGACACTTCTCAGCAAAAAGACAACGCACGCAGTTATTTGGTGATTTGTAGCTTTAAAAACGCAAAGAATATGTTGGTAAAAGAAAAGTTAACAGTTTATTGTTTTTTGTTTAAACTATCTTTAAATGGGACTCTAAAACTAGCCAAAAGTTAATTTACTAGGCACATATTTCGAGGAAAACAATGGCGACACTCGGTTTAGCAAAAAATACAACGCACGCAGTTTTTTATGATAATTTCACTTTTTTAATATAAGACGATGTTGGAAAATGCGATAAGTGCACAGTTAGTTGATTTATTGTGTGAAATATATAAAAACGACCCTCTGAAACTGGGTCAAAGTGATTTTATAGGGTCCCAACTAGGTACATATTCTACGAGAACAAAAAAAGTGACATTTTGACATCAAAACACGACGCATGAAGTTATTGGCGATTCTTAGCTTTTCAAGCGCAAAAAGAGGCTGAAAAAGGTAATAGATGTAAACCCTGTATTATTTTGTTTACACAATGTAAGACAAAGTTTCGGCTCAATTTATCAAAATTGTAGTTACGGTGTACAAATTAATGGTGCATACATGGCGGTCCTTTTGTGGTAGAGACTAAAAAAGGTTCTTACTGTCGGGCTCACACACTAGTCTGCATGTAGTTACAAGTTGCAGTCGCTGTCCTAATGCATTCTTTTGTAATATAAGATGCTATTTTTATGTTGTCAAAGAAAATTTATAGCTTTAATTTCAAGTTACAGGGTCCCAAAAAACTACCTAGTTTTTACGTGCGTTTATTTTTGATGCAAACACTTTTGGAACTGAAACTATGAGCACTGTTTACACTCAAGATGAAAAATGAAAACGCACTTACCTTGAAAATGTATCTGACTTAAAGGTCAGGTAGAAATGTAGTATTTATATTAAAAAAATCCTTCAAAATATGCAAACTTTTGCTGGATCTACTTTGCATTATTTTTTCTGAATAAAGAGCCCGGTTGCGTAGCAACTTAACAATTGACGTGATAAAGCCATATCACCACAGAGGAGAGATGGACAGAGAGTCGACTCGCGGCTCCACGCGTCCCCACTTTTTTACTCGCGCGCGCTAGTAAGCGTTTACACCCGATTCCCTTCTGGTAAGCTCCGAGCACATTTTTAATAAGAAAAAATGGAATTTTTGCCAGTAAAAATGCAATTTAAAAAAATTTAACCGCTTTGGCTGAAATGTTCCAAACGTTTTTTGTAGTGTAAGGTAAGAGCTAAAATATATTTTCTTTAGAAAGCCCAGGGATGATATGCTTGATGAAAATTTGATCAAAAAAGTTTGAAAAATGACTGAAAAAGTATGTAATCGAACGGCAACTCTGCTTGAGAAGTAAAGATACATAATTATGAATGTTTTCAGTGAATGTTTGTATCATCAAATGGTGCTAATTATTAAGAAACTGATATCCTCTGCGAGTTAAAGTTATATCACGCCTAAAACTCTGTTTTGTTTTGAAATGTTTTGCTACGTATTTTGTCGATATTTTAAAATTAAAACGCGAATTTAGAAGTATTCTTTGAAATTCGTCCTATATTGTTATCTCACAAATATGCAAACACTCTGCCTGCTAGTTGACAAACAGTAAAAAGCAGCTCTGAGTACGTTTTACTTTGGCAAACACAATTTGACAATTCGGGTAAAAATATGGCAGCCGACAACGGTAATCAGAACTCACTTACAAAACAAGGATTTTAATATTGCTTTTAAAAACAGCACGATCATTTAAACCCAACAAAACAAACAACTCACCGTTCATCTCCAAAATTTTAGTCCAAAAATGGATATAATCCGACCCAGTTAAAAAAAAATCAATTTTTCACCTATCGAACAGCGTTTTTTCTACACTTTTGTATTGAAATTTGGCCGAAAGAGCTTACCAGAAGAGAATCGGGTGGTTGCGTGGCGCGTGGAAATGACGTGAGAATGACGTGAATATTAGGCAAAACTCGGGGACACTCGTTTCAACATTAAATCGGAAGAGTCGACTCTCTGTCCATCTCTTCTCTGTGATATCACGGATGGCGCGTCAGCATTATAAGTGTTTTAGCTTGCGTTTCCAGTCCCTGTCTTCTGGATTGTCTATGATGGTACGAAGGTAGACAATGCGACTTCAGTCCGTTCAACTATAAAACGAATTATCGAACAAGATTAAACATGCATAGCATAACGGATTATTATGCTCACGTTTGTCGCTTCGTGTGACATTAATACTTGCATGTCTTAGATAATGGCCCTGGCAAAATATTATGCATGCTTTCTTTGCCAACAACCAGCAAAAGCACGCATGTCGCCAGCAAACCAATTATGAACGAGGACAAACCAATGCGAGACAACATAAATATGTATAGTAAATGCATTGAAGCCTGACAGTCTGCTAGTAAATGCATTGAAGCTTGAAAACTGGTGGCTCCAATACAGGTTCAAGGCTAAAGAACAAAGAAACTATAATATCAATCTAGTCGATAATGCATTTATGATGACTCACACACCTAGCAACCTTGCACAAAAAAACCAATATGCACCCCTAATAAATGTATATAGTATATACCTTAAAGCACTGCCTTAACAGTCCTCGACAACTGGCGGATCTTTTACAAGTTCCACCAGGAAGAGATAAAGGCAAAAGGCGGCGTTGACCACCTCTCGTACAGGCTCAAGGCATACCCAGTAAAAAAAAACTACTGACTTATAATATAAATGTATATAGTATATGCAATGAAGCACTGCCCTAACAGTCCTCGACAACTGGCGGATCTTTTACAAGTTCCACCAGGAAGAGATAAAGGCAAAAGGCGGCGTTGACCACCTTGCACTGAAGCTGTTAAACAGCACTGTTCGTACAGGCTCAAGGCATACCCAGTAAAAAAAATACTTATAATATAAATGTATATAGTATATGCAATGAAGCACTGCCCTAACAGTCCTCGACAACTGGCGGATCTTTTACAAGTTCCACCAGGAAGAGATAAAGGCAAAAGGCGGCGTTGACCACCTTGTACTGAAGCTGTTAAACAGCACTGCTCATACAGGCTCAAGGCATACCCAGTAAAAAAAACTACTTATAATATAAATGTATATAGTATATGCAATGAAGCACTGTCCTTACAGTCCTCGACAACTGGCGGATCTTTTACAAGTTCCACCAGGAAGAGATAAAGGCAAAAGGCGGCGTTGACCACCTTGCACTGAAGCTGTTAAACAGCACTGCTCGTACAGGCTCAAGGCATACCGAGTAAAAAAAATACTTATAATATAAATGTATATAGTATATGCAATGAAGCACTGCCCTATAGTCCTCAACTGGCGGATCTTTTACAAGTTCCACCAGGAAAAGATAAAGGCAAAAGACGGCGTTGACCACCTTGCACTGAAGCTGTTAAACAGCACTGCTTGTACAGGCTCAAGGCATACCCAGTAAAAAAACTACTTATAATATAAATGTATATAGTATATGCAATAAAGCACTGCCCTAACAGTCCTCAACTGGCGGATCTTTTACAAGTTCCACCAGGAAAAGATAAAGCAAAAGGCGGCGTTGACCACCTTGCACTGAAGCTGTTAAACAGCACTGCTTGTACAGGCTCAAGGCATACCCAGTAAAAAAACTACTTATAATATAAATGTATATAGTATATGCAATGAAGCACTGCCCTAACAGTCCTCGACAACTGGCGGATCTCTTACAAGTTCCACCAGGAAGAGATAAAGGCAAAAGGCAGCGTTGACCACCTTGCACTGAAGCTGTTAAACAGCACTGCTCGAACAGGCTCAAGGCATACCCAGTAAAAAAAACTACTTATAATATAAATGTCTATAGTGTATGCAATGAAGCACTGCCTTAACAGTCCTCGACAACTGGCGGATCTTTTACAAGTTCCACCTGGAAGAGATAAAAGCAAAAGGCGGCGTTGACCACCTTGCACTGAAGCTGTTAAACAGCACTGCTCGAACAGGCTCAGGGCATACCCAGTAAAAAAAACTACTTATAATATAAATGTCTATAGTATATGCAATGAAGCACTGCCTTAACAGTCCTCGACAACTGGCGGATCTTTTACAAGTTCCACCAGGAAGAGATAAAGGCAAAAGGCGGCGTTGACCACCTTGCACTGAAGCTGTTAAACAGCACTGCTCGTACAGGCTCAAGGCATACCGAGTAAAAAAAATACTTATAATATAAATGTATATAGTATATGCAATGAAGCACTGCCCTATAGTCCTCAACTGGCGGATCTTTTACAAGTTCCACCAGGAAAAGATAAAGGCAAAAGACGGCGTTGACCACCTTGCACTGAAGCTGTTAAACAGCACTGCTTGTACAGGCTCAAGGCATACCCAGTAAAAAAAACTACTTATAATATAAATGTATATAGTATATGCAATAAAGCACTGCCCTAACAGTCCTCAACTGGCGGATCTTTTACAAGTTCCACCAGGAAAAGATAAAGCAAAAGGCGGCGTTGACCACCTTGCACTGAAGCTGTTAAACAGCACTGCTTGTACAGGCTCAAGGCATACCCAGTAAAAAAACTACTTATAATATAAATGTATATAGTATATGCAATGAAGCACTGCCCTAACAGTCCTCGACAACTGGCGGATCTCTTACAAGTTCCACCAGGAAGAGATAAAGGCAAAAGGCAGCGTTGACCACCTTGCACTGAAGCTGTTAAACAGCACTGCTCGAACAGGCTCAAGGCATACCCAGTAAAAAAAACTACTTATAATATAAATGTCTATAGTGTATGCAATGAAGCACTGCCTTAACAGTCCTCGACAACTGGCGGATCTTTTACAAGTTCCACCTGGAAGAGATAAAAGCAAAAGGCGGCGTTGACCACCTTGCACTGAAGCTGTTAAACAGCACTGCTCGAACAGGCTCAGGGCATACCCAGTAAAAAAAACTACTTATAATATAAATGTCTATAGTATATGCAATGAAGCACTGCCTTAACAGTCCTCGACAACTGGCGGATCTTTTACAAGTTCCACCAGGAAGAGATAAAAGCAAAAGGCGGCGTTGACCACCTTGCACTGAAGCTGTTAAACAGCACTGTTTGAACAGGCTTAAGGCATACCTAGTAAAAAAACTACTTATAATAATAAACTAGTCGATAATGAATGCATGATGACACAACAATTATTGTTGTATATAAATTGATGCATGACTTTCAGAAGAATACAACATTATTAATACATTGATCCAGTTTATGTGGTTTCAAAAACTTTTGAATTGTACAATCCAGGATTTTGTTAATTCAAGGTGATAATCTGATATTGAGGTGAGCAAATTGAAAATTTACAAATATGAAAAGCACTTTTCTATCAGTAATCAGTTAAAAATGCAGTGAGCTAACCTCATTCCAATTTCCTGAATGCCATTTCCAGCACTCTCTTCCAGCATTTTCAAAAATTTCATTCCCTTTTGTTGAAATCACTTTTTCCAAGGCCCCTGTCAGTAAGGTATATATCAAAACATTTCCAATTTTGTTTTCTAAATTTTTAAAGCAAAGCATTTATGGCTAAATCCTTTGCAGGTTTATTCATTGTGGTAAAATAGTTGCATTATTTTCTTTCGAAGAAACCAGAAAGGCAGTAACATCTTATGGAATCTTCAAAATATGGCAGTCATCTGTTCATGAACAGTGGACTCTATATAGCCTATGATATTAAACAATTATTGAATGAGGTTGAGCAGGATATGAGGAATTATTAAGGCCGAGGTTTGTGTTATCTGCCGAAGCCGAAGGCTGATAACACAAACCGAGGCCTTGATAATTCCTCATATCCTGCGAGAACCGAATTCAATAATTGTTTTATTATTTATTTGCAAAAATTTTGGGCTTAGACTAAACGCTTGCGTTGTAGACATTTTTAGACATTCGTATTTTCCCACTTTTAGGTTTTGGCACAAGCCGCATAAATTAGCGTGACGTCATACCGTGCAATAATTTTTTTCATATCTGACGAAGTGACGTCAAACGTGCAATAATTTTTTTCATATCCGACGAAGTGACGTCACTGTCCAAATTTGGGCAGCTGCCGAGCGGATATGACGATTTCGCCAACAGCTGCTGGCCAATCAAAACTCTTGACTCATTTTCAATAAATAATAATCACTATTAGATAGTAGATATAGCATGTACTCATGACAAGTCTCAAAATCAATGGTAAACACTTGAAAATGGCAAAGTGTTTACCATGTTTATTAGTAAACAATTAACATTATAAACTGGCCAATAGTATAAACTCTGTGTAATATATTGTGTAATATAAATTTAAAACATGACAAAATAAACAGAAGACAGGGTTGTTGAAGCTACAGATTTTCTGGTGAAAAAAACACTGTCACACTGATACATTAATAAGCGAACGCCAATATCTTAAATAATTTCAATATCAAAACACTCTGGCATATATTCTTGCAATAAAAGGCATGAATAAGAGCACTGGGAGCGCTCTATATAAACATGTAAGTATTTTATTTAATTGACCGGATACCGTTATTTTCGCGCGCCAAAATCAAACATTTGATTTTCCTTTAGAATTGGCGGATTTGTAATACACGAACTGTATATGCCTTCCGCAAAAACATCTATTGAAAGACTGCATTCGTCAAATCTTTGCAGTTAGTGCCATGCGGCGTTTAGCCGAAGAAATCTCTGTCCAACATATATTGTAAAACCAAATAAAACCGAGGATAAAACATATAAACAGCGGAATGAACGGATCGGCCAAAGGTTAACTCTGTAGTTATATGTACATTTACCTTCAAATTGCGCCTATAACAACTGCCGCCTGAAACTAATCTCATAGTTATTATAATAGATAAATTCTGGCGAAACGGGTGTTTTAACCGGTCAAAAAAGGTGGAAACGTCTTGCGGGCAATACGTCACAGATTTCATGTGTTCTTCTGGACTTATTGCTTGCGATGCGTAGCATAGCAAGCTTTAAAATGGGCATTTTTTGTTTTTTTTTGTTTTTATTTTTTGGGTTCTAGATAGTAGACCTCCGCGCGGCCACGGGGTATAATTATTATTCAGCAACTCCTTATTATTCAAGCGACTGATTATTAATTTATTATTCAGCCAAAGGTCTTAGACCTTTTAGCTGTTCGACCCCCCCCCCGGATCATTAGTATTCACGCCATACAGTCGTCAGTTTTTCGGAGTTTTTCGTAGCTTCCGTCACAGTCAAAACACGACGCTAATGATCCTTACAAACGGGTTGAAAACCTTGCAAACGGGTTGAGTGCCAAAAGAAACTCCAAGTCAGCGTTCATGGCAAATCAATCATGTGTAACAGCTGTCACCGTCGAATGCGCGTTTCAGATTGTCCAAAATCCATTTCTGTCCGACTAGCAGTTATGGGGGACGATCATGAAACGGCGATATCGTTAACAATTTTCGAACAAGTGTTGGCAAAAGTCATCCAAGCCCCAGCGGATCAAGATGATAACCAGTTAAGTGACAGCATCTTGGATCTCTCCCACCTGTCCATAAAATACAACAGGAGGAACATAATAGAAGAGATCACTGTTGTTGGCGAGGTGGTGAGAACTCCGGACAAACTCCGAAGGCGGATGTCCTTTCAGCCAGCGAGCATTGACGACATGACCAAAGTTGGTTGAAACGCGTGCCTCTATCCGCATTGACATGATTTGTTGTTGTTTGGTTCTGTACCTTTACCTTATTTAGTTGCTTTGCTATTTGTATAGACTTGGTCATAGCACTCGGTCAAAAAACACTACAGGGGTCCAAAATTTTAATTGCAAAAAAGCTGTAGAATAAAGTAAAATTTTGGATCTATAATTCTCATATTCAGTTTGTAGCATAACTTGTCTCGGAAAAGTTAAACCGATACAACTGAATAGATTCTGCTTAGGCACTGAATACAATTGATGTTTATAGTGTTGTTTATTGTACAGACCAAAGACCTTCAATCGGGTCCTTTCTATATTTATATACCATTTATTTGTACAGTAATTGCTAGTATTTGCTGGAGTTCATGGTATTTTTGTGTATTAAATTCAGAGTATAGTATAATACATCATTTAAAAACAAGCATCACTGAAGTCACTGAAGCTCAGTGAAGTAGTGTGACTTCCTCTATTTATTAACATAACTGTCATCTTTGGCATGGATTGTGGGAGTGGGATACGTTTGTTTACGCATGCATGTGATGGTACATTAGAGGAAATAATGTGCGTTGGCATTAGAATCTCTACATTGACGTTTATAGCATCGTAAAACTGCATGGCCACGTATACCACGTTACCAGTTAGACTATGTGTAAAACAGCAATAACTACTCAAAGTTTATTAAGCCTTTTGAACGCCAAAACTTGTGAACATATTTCGATATGTGCTTAGTGTGTATATTATGATCGTGAAGCTGTTTGCCGTTTGTTCAACGGGCTCATTACTAATAGAAGCGGTATATACTCTCCACACGAAGTAACTTCCTATAAGGTAACGTCACAATTACTATAGTTTATAACTCGCGCTGGCCAATATATTTGTTGGCATACAACAAAATCAAGGTTTATTTACAGTGAATCTGGTCTATTGGTGAAATTGGTCGCCAAAACCCGAAGGTATGCTGTACAAGGCCTACTCCGGGTCCTAAAGTTGCCTAAAGTTGCCTAAAGTCGCTTTAAATCGCCTAAAGTCGCCTTAAATCGCCTAAAGTCGCCTTAAATCGCCTAAAGTCGCCTTAAGTTGACATTCATTTTTGCACAAATTCTCTTAAGTCGCCCTAAGTTGCCTAAAGTTATGGTAATTTGTTTGAAGTAAGCAGAAGTGGCTTTGCAGATTATTCTCTCAAGTTACCCTAACCTCTCTAATTTCCTTTAAGCCTGGTTGTCATATGTTGTAATTCATCGGCAATGCTCTACTATCTATTTTTGATGATCAATGAAGTATGTAATTTTCTTTAAAAGAGGAAGCATTTTATGCATCAATGAGTACTGACAAAAGCCATCGCCAATGAATTATGACATATAAAAACCAGGTCTTAAAAGATGCATTCCTAACTAGTATAAACTTAAACAAATACAAAGGAGTAAACACCTCCTCGTTTATATAGTAATTAAATGGTAAAAATGAATTTATTTCCTTCAGATTAGATTAGTACTAGATTTAGATTTTGGATTAGGGCTATAACCATAATCAATCATAAACTAATTTAACACCTAATCCTAACCCTGGTGCAAAGATAATCTCAAAGTGCCTATGTGGAAACGCCCCCAGGCAAATTTATCTGAAAAGCCCTGCAAAGATAAAGTATTTAGGCTAACAGGAAGAGCATTTTGCCAAGGCGTCCGACTCTTACTTACAATAAACATAGATCTTTAGATCAAAATCACCCGGCAGTATTTCAATAATTCAATTGTGATACTCTATTTAATAAAATAGGAGATGTTCAAATTAATGATAAGCTTAATTGTACTGTGAAGTCTATTAATCGTCAACCGTCAAGATAAACCTTGAAACAATGCTTGAAGTCGAAGAATAATGTTACAGCCTGTATGTTTAGAAATACTATATAAAGCGACATTTACTTCGCAAAAAATAAATAAATACCAAACCGACCTTTAATTACAACTTGCTTGTCACGCTATGTTTAATTCATAGTTCAGCCATCTATTCTTGGTGTTGCACACGTCCAAATGATGGAAATCATATGAATTTTATGACGAAAACATACAAAATATTGGCCACGATGTACAAATTTTGTAAAGTGTGGAAAATAAAGCCATGTGAATTGGCAAATCTGTATACTTTTTAGTTGGACTTGTATGTCGCGAGTCTGACATACAGAGTTGTATAGAGGTCAGTGTAATATATTTGTAAGATCAATCCACTCCAGTGATCCACTCAGACTCAGTGGATCAATCATATTCATACACTGTTTATATAAAATGGCGACTGTATTATTCAAGTCAGTGGTTCAAGTGTTCATTCAAGACGACAGTGATTAATGATATGGACAACATTTCTTGTTTGCCATCGTAGGTTAAACCTCAAATTAAACAAGCACTCGCTAAAAAGGAGGTCCCGGAAAGATGTTAATGTTAATTTTAATCACAATGTTAAAATAAAGATAAACAACTTTTGTTTCTGGCACAAAATTTGGAGGTCAAATTATTTTAATACAAACGAAGAAAAGCAAGTTGGATGAGTCTCTCAATTAAGTTGGATGAGATTGCATCATGTGCTGTAACATTACAAGATTGCATGGAACATTTGAGAGAAACATGTGTACTCACTGTAATTAAAACCTTCTGCGATGCTAGGTATGAATTGATTTTGCTAAACTGTGATTTTTATGTTAATTGACATTGAAATCCCAAAATTCAGAAGTTAAGATGTAGCTTATGATAGCTTATGAAGGCTAAGCAATAAAATATAGACTATAGCGGAACCATGATTAAACTGTATTTATATTGTAGCTAAAGCTTTGAAAGTTTTTTAAATTAATACATATTGATGGATTAAAAAGTCTGATGCATAATAATGCCTATTTGATGATGAACTGCTATGTGAACTAGAGTTAAGAAAATGCAGGAATGCATGCTATTTTCTTATATAAAATCCCTGTAAAAGTTGCTTTAAGTTGCCTAAAGTCGCCTTAAGTTGCTTAAAGTCGCCTTAAGTTGCCTAAAGTCGCCTTAAGTTGCCTAAAGTCGCCTTAAGTTGCCTAAAGTCGCCTTAAGTTGCCTTAAGTCGACACTCATTTTTGCACCAATTTCCTTAAGTCGCCTAAAGTCGCCTTAAATTGCATTAAGTTGCACTAAGTCGCAGCAACTTTAGGCAACTTTAGGACCCGGAGTAGGCCTTACAACTACGGTAGTTCATGACTAAAACTCCAACTTCGGGTGATTATAATTAGTGTTTGTCACTGATCTGGTGTTGGTGGCTAAATATAATTATCCACGTACAAAAAAATCATCATGCATGACATATTTAATACTACTTGGTCTATTAGCGCGAAATATTATTTTAGCACTCGGTGCAATCTAGGCCTGGGCGGACATTTCGACCGCAGAGGCTGTTGGTGTATGAAAACTAAGAACGTAATATAAATGAAAAACAGCATTTTTGAATCAATATTTCTCATTTCCATACATCAACAGCTACTTCTGTAATTGCACCATGTAATCGAACCCTTAGTACAATCCAATTGTGGTGCTATGGTAGCTATTGTTCGTAACTACAGCCTAGAATTCGCATTGCAAGCTAACGCCAGGGTGGGCGTCTTGTTTAGTGTAATTTGACGTCAAAAAAAGATGTTAAAACGTTTAACAATTAAATTTTAAAAATGTTTTGTTTAGTCTCCAATGCCTTTATTTCATTCAAAATTTTAACGGTTCTCGTAACAGTTACGATACCTTATCAGTATCTATGCAGACAAACAGTTACGATACCTTATAGTACATGGGGGCACCAGCCACCAGACCATTTATATTTTATGATCTCGTAGGTTTATATACCAAATAATGAAAAACTATATGACGTCACAACCTAAATTCAAAAATTGGAGTACTATATTGTTTTTCGATTAATGAGGTGCGTTTGTCACCATCCTTCTCCTGCAAGAACGTTGGTCTCACTAGTTAAGATGTACCATTGTATCTTGAATAAATTATTTGATTGATTGATTGATTGATATGTTAGAATAAAAAAAAATGCTTACGTCAGCAAATTTACATAAAAAAATGTTTGGTATCCCCATAAACTATATGTGACACCACGAGATGGGTAACAGACCATTGTTTAAAAATTTGGGATAATTATAAGAAAAATCACATAACCACGTATTAACCAATCAAACAATGGTTTTCATGACATGGATTCATATAGTGATTTCATCTCATGATTTTATCTCATGAAGAATTCCAAAATTAATAAAACTATATGGTTACTTAAATGACCAATGGATTTATTCTATTTTATAGTGTCCGTATGCATAACTGGTTATTCCATCCTTTAGTATATATCTTTTGTCATCAAAACAGCTGAGTGATACTTTGTTAATTTCATAACTTTTTAATTGATGGTTACTAAATTTTGGTTGCCAAATAGTGGAAATCTATATGGTTTCAAAATTTGGAAATCTATATGGTTTTCAAAGTGATAAAAACTATATGTTTCAAAAAGTGGATAATTCTAATCCACATGCTTCAACCACCTGGTAAAAGCACTTTGCTTATCGCACTACCAGTCAGAATAAAAAGCATGGTTTCATCATATGACATCATCTTAATGTGCTTATTGTGTGACTAAATACCTAGAGACAGAAAAATTTAGGGGATTACCACAGGGATTACCACGGGGATTACCAACTGATAAACAGGAAATGAGTCATCACTAATAGCTATTGTTTCAGATCACGAGATGGTCGTATGATTTTTTTATCCAATCAGTTCACTTCTGAATCAGCTTATAGTGGTTTAGCATTTCCAGTTTTCTCACATTTCACCTTGAGTTTCGAGTCTTTGTTGGTGTGGTTCTTGATAAAAAATTCACCACAATGAGTGATTGGCAGAGAGCAGATTTTGTTCCATACCCCCTTATTCCTGAAAGAAACTTGCCTGTTTTAAAAAATCGTCCAAAAGAACAAGCATTCAATGAAATAGCATTCTGGGTGAGAGAACAAGGGATTGCCATCGGTGATCACGTCAACACAGTTTCATTTCGCTTATTTGAGCTCTGGCAACACATTCCTGATGGAAAAGAGCGCATTGTTTTGCAGAAAGTGGGATTTTTGCAATCACCAGTCTATAAGTATGAGTAACAGTAAGGTGGGAGTTCCATAGACACGTGAAATCGACTATGATTGTGTTACTTCAGGCTGGTATTACTTGTAAAATGTGTAACGTATATAGTTGGTGTCTAGTGAAGTAATTTGTATCTAGTGAACTGTTGAGTGGTGCAGTAACGTAGTAGTTTGTAAATCATGTACTTTATACCTCAGTAGTTTCCCTGTATAAATAATTGTAAGTGCGTGCAAGTGAATGACATGATAGATAAGTAATGAATATAATCAGAGTGTAAATCTGTAACTTAGTCAGTTATGTTGTAGGTCAGCTTTCAGCTTTGCGTGCTGTCGTTGTACGTTGTAAAATATATATACATTGAAACCTGTGTGCGGAGTGTTATCACGGTACAAATGTAGTCCAATTAACACAGCTGTGTTGTGAGGTTATTATTGTGGTTGAATATTTTGAGAGTCATCATCAGGCAGCGATACCATGGACCCATAAACTGGATTGTGTTCGTGCATGGTTCGTGATATCTGTAGGATCTAGACTGACACAACTGTGTCGTGACGTCACATAAAATATAATCTCCACTAATAATATAAAGAATGACATATTGTAATGAAGATATTCATGCTGAATTAAAAGAGATGGGCTATGTAATTTGTGACTTTTTGATAAAAGGATAGGAGATAGTTGTGTCAAGATAGATGAATTGTGTTGTGAGAATAAAGAGCTTATAAATGATAATGGAATAAACGTGTGCATCAAATGTGGCGCTATCGATTCATATAATTACACATCCCCATGCATATGTGGATTTCAATGAGAATAAATATAAGATAAAGAGAAAGTCAATCTATCATCATAAGTATCATATTCAAAATATTATAAATGATATTTGCAACCGAACATCGGTCTTACTAATAACCGACAACAACCGACAACAACCGTCAACAACCGACAACAACCGACAACAAGCTAAAAATTATTGACAGAAAGCTTATAATCATCGATAACGATGTAATAGACGCTAATATTGTGTTTCTTCGACTTTATTTTTACAATAACAGTAATAATATTACGAATTTCGGGCCCGTCTTGTTAGCTTTTTATGCTTCCGCACGCCATGACTGAAGCAAGTGCTTCCACACTGAAAATTTATAATTGCCTTTAGATGCGATATTATGAATATTTTCGTTATTTTCTAAGTTCATTTGCGCCAAAAAGTTATAATAAAGTATTTAAAACATTACATAACTTCATGTCTTCATAGGTTATGTTTTATTTTTGAGATAAACCGATTGTCATAATATTATATATGGTTTTTAACTTTGTCGTGGGTCGTGTTTTTTTCTCACGACTCGTGGAATAGCACTTCACTACTCAAAAATTAAACATATCACCTATGTAGTTATGTAATGTTTTAAATACTTTATTATAACTTTTTGGCACCGAAATGAACTTAGAAAATAACGAAAATATTCATAATATCGCATCTAAAGGCAATTATAAATTTTCAGTGTGGAAGCACTTGCTTCAGTCATGGCGTGCGGAAGCATAAAAAAGCTAACAAGACGGGACCGAAATTCGTAATATTATTACTGTTATATCGTAATATTATTACTGTTATATTATTATTCGTAATATTATTACTGTTATATTATGTAATATTATTACTGTTATAGATATCGCGTAGTGATAAAGATAAGATATATAGAATTTTTGAGGAGACTGAAAGGGTGCTTTCACAAATTAATGGTAATCGTAAACGAATGATTCATATTAATTTTATTTTAAAACAATTGTTTGAGATGATGAATTTACCAGCTAAAGAGTATGTGTCTGTATCTAAATCAAAAAGAACAATACAGCGTCATATATATAATATTGGGATATATGGGATAATGTACTCCTATTAATAGGTGATCGAATTAAGTCAATAATTAGTTGGTGAATATTTTATCATATTTTGCAGACATCCCATTAATCGTTGAGCATAAATCAATAACAATATCATCAAGCACCTTTACATCAGATAAAAATGTAGCTTCACCATATGGTAAACCATTTAAGTATGATCTTAATTAATTGTGTTAGTATCTTTTTGTATGATGTATAGGCGAACCTACACATTTCAACTTTTTTATTAGCTATGGTTACTCTTTGTTATATGCGCTTGTATCAAGACCCCAGACCCGGTAATACAACCTAATACGATAGGGTTAGCTGTAATACCACCGACTACGCTACCGATTACTATTAATGAAACACTTGTCATATTGAGAGATAACCTAATTCTCCTAGCCTTTTATATTTCCATTTATAGCATATGCATAATTTATAATCATACATATACCATCTTTTCAACTTCAATATTTTAAAATCTATAGTTTTTTTACTCATGTTAGCATTATATATCGGTTATATGTCTTATTATATTAAATATATGAGTTATCTACGAGTGATAGCTATCATAGATCACCTTCAACAGGTTTATAGATTGGGTTGTTAAACCATTGTAAGTCATTAATATCCTCCAAAACACTATCTACTGTATTAATGGTTTTCTTACAACATAACACGAAGTCTCTCAACTTCTTAAAAAGTTCCTTGATTTTTTTACTCATGTTAGTATTATATATCGGTTATATAATACTATCTTATTGTGTCAATTATATTTTGTTAATGAGGTGGATCATCAAACCCTACAACGATGTTAACTTCGTTTCCATGAGTCTGCCCAACGCTCTGGGCAACTCCAACATACATCAGTTTAATGTTTTGACAGTCTTGAATTATGTCTCATTAATATATGAATCAGTATGTGGTTATTATATGTTCATTATAGTTAGTATCTGTTATGGAGAATGGTTTTATTGTGTTGTAGTATGATTTACCCTTACTTATTTCATGAATAAAATAAATACAATAGTAACCACATAAGACACTTTTTAGGTTTTGATATTGGGTGCTGTTATACATATAGTTCAAACCTAATCTATTTGATAATAGAACTATTTCCAATGGACAATCCATACCGAAATATTCAAGATTATTAGATGTGATATTTAATGCAACCCAAAGTGTTCCAGGGCCTTGGGTATCATCCATATTAATAACGTTATATCCTAATTTACTCTTATTTTGGATTTGGTCTCTTGAGAGAACACCATTAAAGTCGTCGATCCTTAAATATTTAATCCAAGACACAATATCAAAGTTAGACATTGGCTTATTTACAAATTTCGGTTTTAGAATATTGATCCTAGTAGGGAAATTCCTCCTAACGGGCTGTTTTTTCCTAGTAATAACCCCTGACCTGTCTTTTTTTGGTCTTTTTTTATACCCATACCATCCCATGATCCATAAAAAGGTGGTGGTCCAATATTCATAAAGGGTCTATTTTGCATACCTTGCCCTATTGATTTTCTGTTTTGCATAAAATATTCCATTACCTAACAATGAGGTCATTAACATAGGAATCCCTATTGAGGCTAGCAATGTTCCCAGAGCACCACCTGACTGTCTTTGTGTTGGCTTCATTTGTAGTCCACTTCCTGTGGAGAGAGATGTTAGGATGTCTTGTTTCAGTTTCTTAGTTAATAGGTGTTTATGAGCGATTCAGCTGATCAATTTTGTTTTGGGGAATTAGGAAACCACCCGACTTACATCCACCCGACTTACATCCACCAAATTGACCACGACCAAGAATTTTATCAGTAGCGGAACCACTTAGACTAGATAACACCCCAGTTGCTAGAGGCATAATATTCTTTTTAGCAACATTAGTGACCACAGGCATTACTTTTGGAGCTAATCCACTCAAGACATTAAAGAGAGCACCACCTTGTTTTACCACCTTTCGGACCTGTGTCTTAGATATTTTAATATCAACACCTTTACCCAACCTCAATGCTTTTTGAATCCTCTTAATTTGTGTTTTAGTTAACATCAGTTCATCATTACCTGCAAGGTTTTTATTACCTAAACGTAGTGTAATAGCAGAACTATTTGCTACTGCATTAGCTAGTTTTTCTTTTTGGCTATCATTAAGCGATACATTATATGGAATGTAGCTCATTTTTATATTAATATGTTATATAAAATTTCATATAACATATTTAGTTTAAAGAATGTTTATATTACAAATATGTTTAGTTCGGTGGTGTTTATGCTCGTAGCATAACTTTACCACTAACAACATCAACACCTATATCTTCTTCATGAAGGATTAGGGCATACAAATTATATGCTGCATTAGATGTGTCATTCAAACTGTATCGCAACTCAATTTTGGTTGATCCACTCTTTAACTCTATTTCCTGATTAGTTAGGTCAAAGTATAAAATTCCATACAAACTTTGAAAGTCTTTGAGGCTAATTAGTGGACTTGTAAAAGTGGGCGTTAAATTCTTTTTGGTATTCCAGAAGAGTTCTATATGTTTTTACAATCTCAGTTGTTGGATTATGTCTTTCCTGTGGATAGTAGATGCCATTACGTAGTTCGAGCTGCACATCTGTAAAGGTTCTATTATTAGCGATGTTATATGTGTTAAACACAAATGGATTCTGTTCCTGATTGTTTAGTTTTGCAGTGTTAAGAGCCCAGATGAATACATGTCGCGGTTTTCGTATGTTTGTGATAATTCTAAATGTACCTTGCCTTGTCTGGAGGTCTCCAGATTGTTCTAGTCTTTCCTTAAGATAGCTCCAGGTATGAGGTCTTAAGAATTTTGAGAGAAACATTTGTTCTCCTTCACTGTGAAAGACCATCTTTGGAACCCATAAGACAGCACGAGTGACTATAAACCTACCAGGGTCAGCCGCAGCTGCTCGAAAAATAATGTTATCGTCTGATGCAAATACGAGGTCGATAGTTATTTTTCCATTTGGAAGTATTTGATCCTCAAGACCATTAAAAAACCCGTACCGATTTAGTGGGATTATAGTGTTAACTGGTGCTGCCGCTGATAAAAGTGCTTTTCGTTGGGTGAAACCATGATTATAATTTACATTATCAGATGGTATCACATTAATATTTTGAGCCTTTCCGTCCAATGCAAGAGCTTGGGTAGCATACTTTTTGCTAACCGCTCCAGTCGCCGTGTCAGGATAAAAGAACATTGATGGTCCAACAGTGTCAGCATAAGACTTTGAGAATTCAGTCAAGTTTCTCACATGTGCGCACTGATTGACATTAACAGTATCAAGAACGTTTAATCCACCATAATTAACCTTAACCTGGTCGATAAGACTATGGGATCCATTAACTAGAGCTGCGTTGTCTGCCGCTCCATAGCCAGCTGTAATTACCATTAGTAAAGGTGATTGTTGTCCATGTCAATCCATTATTGTGACTATATATTTAAGGGTGTTGTGGTTATAATCATCTGCGATATTATACCAGCTGTATGCCATACTGATACTGTCGAGGGCAATATAGTACCTCTTGTTCTTGTCTAGATGTAAACCTGCATGATTAAAAGTAATTGTGAAATCATTACTATTTGAGTTACGCACTCCATCAGAACTATTGATGAATAATGGTATATCCATTTTATATTAGTTGGTTATACTCCTGGCTATATATCTCCCCCTCATATTTCGTAAATATCTTTGGAGTCGACTTTTCATCTAGTCCCTCATCATCCTCTTCGTCAATATCTTCTAGTTTATCATAGCTTGATGGTAGATCTGATATCCACCTACTAACTCCAGGTAACGACCCTTGAGTTGATACAACCTCACTTAGTGTGTAAAGTGAATTGGTTATAGCTTCTTGATTCTGCTGTAGTTTGTCTATTAATTTGTCTTGTTTTTCATCAGTTAATAGTCTTTCTAACTATGTCTTGGGACTTTGTTATTGGGCTGAATAGTTCTCCGCGCTCACACTGTATGTCACCTTTTTGATTTCTATAATCCCTTATCATGTCATGGATTTGATGTTTTAGGGATGAAGCCTTTGACCTACTCCCAACGTTTTTTTCTATAAGTGTTAATATCCATATATATAACGTTAGATAAATGTGTTTTTTATCTCCATATCTCCATAGATAAATGCTCTTTAACATATATTTCTATAGATAAATGCTTTTTAAGACTTATCTTTATATATTGTAGTAATATATGAGAATACCAAACTATGACACCAAGATAGATACAGTACCAAAACGAAGGTTAAATGACTTTCTAGATGAGAAACTAGACTTTCGGATGCTCCTTTGTGGTGCATCAGGCACTGGAAAGACCAACCTATTAACACATATGTTGAGAAAGCCTTTAATGTACTATGACAAAATATACTTATATAGTAGAAATCCTCAGCAGGACAAAATTCAGGATCTAAAATCATTAATGGATGAGATATCTTCCAAGGTTGGGTACCCTGTGATGGATATTAAGTCGGAGGACGAAATAGTGGACACATGTGAATACCCTGAGGGAAACAGAAAGGTTGTTGTTTTTGACGACTTAATAAATGCATCAGAAAAGATGCAAAATAAAATAGCCAACAACTTCACAGATGGACGTCATCATAACATTAGCCCTATATATTTATCACAATCGTATTATGACGTACCACAAAAACTCAAATAAAATTGTAGCCATATGGTATTATACACTCCAACCACCAAAAATCATATCAATATGATAGCAAAGGAAAATCTAGTAGATCCAGCACTATTTAATAAACTTAAACCATATGAGTTTTTATTTCTAAATAAGGAGAAGTTTTGCAAAAAGAATTTTGATGAAAATATATAACCTACATATATAATGACGAAATCATATTGTGTCAGAGAAAAGAAAAAAACAGATAGTGATAATGAGAGATATGAGCGAATAAATAGTTGTGGTGATAAAAAGTCCAAATTTGTGTCTACTACACAAAATGGGCAAAGGGTGGCAGACTATGTATTTCCAGCGTTATTTGACCTCGGCAGAGCTGGTGTCGCAAAAGCTGCGAGGTCAGACCTCGCAAAGAAGAAGATGAAAATTATAGCTAATAAATATCTTGATCAAGCTTTGGATTCTATTACATCAGACCTGTCAAAGAAAAAAGCCCTTCATGGAAGTGGTTGGACTCCTGGTTGGACTCCTAGCAAATGTAAGTATATGGGTCCATATAACCCACTAGATCAACAGCTACAATATCATCCAAACACTGGGGAAGTGATTAATTGGTATGTCAAACCTTATAACAAGGTCGATGAGATAAGCGCTTATCATGATATTTGTTATGATATGGGTAAGGATAAGGGTGACTGTGATCGCCAAATGGTTAAATCACTAGATGAAATTCCTTATGGTGAAATGCCTAAATGGGGCCAAACAGCAAGGTTCTTGATTGATAAAAAACAAAAATTAGGTCTTGGAGTTTCAAAAAACGGTATGTGCCGTCGAGTGAAGAAAGCTGGCAACAACAATTAGCGGACGAGTTACACAAACCAATAATGAGAATGAGGGAAAATCATCAATAATAGAAAGATGGAATCGTACGATTAAAAACAAAACGTGGAAGCAGTTCACAGACAGTCCAAGGTAATACACGGTATATAGACATATTACCTAAAATATTAAAAGAGTATAATAACATTAAACATAGTTCAATAAAAATGTCACCTGTGCAGCTAGTAGGAAGAGTAACGAAGGAGTTGTTTACTTTAATCTCTACAGGGATATGCAACAATTAAGATCCAAAGCAAAGTTTAAGATTGGTGATAAGGTTCGTATATCGAAGTACAAAAGAAAGGTCTTTGATAAAGGATACACACCTAATTGGACAGAAGAATTATTTATAATACATAAAATCCAATACATCCACTAATCCAATAACAGACAAACTAAAAGATCTCAGAGGTGAAGATATTCAAGGGACTGAAGGGAGTATTTATGAGCCTGAATTATTAAAGGTCAAACAGGACGTATTTAGAATTGATAAGGTCATTAGGAGAGATTATAAGAAGAAACAAGCTTTAGTAAAGTGGAAAGGTTACAGCGATGAGTTTAATAGTTGGATATCAAAGAAGGATTTAAGGAATTAATGTATGACATGGTTTAAGAAAGCACTATATCTAACGCACACTCAATATATACTGCTTTTTGCTATTATAGCCAAAAATATGATCGTTTCTGACTATATTTAAACACACTATAAAAAAAGGCTTAAAGAAATATCTATATATTATATATAGTTATTATATATTATATATTATATATATAGTTATAGTTATATATAGTTATTATAGTTATAGTTATATATACAGTATTATATAAATGGGAAGACCAATAAAATATTTTAACGAAGAAGAAAGAAAACAAGATGAACAAGACCAAATATATGCTGAACAAAGAGTGGCGGTGTTCAGTATGTTATAATCGGGATTATACATTAGCTGGAAAATGGACCCATATTAAAACAAAAAGGATATTAGAAATACTGAAGCCATAAACAATGTATAATAAACCAATTCTATCATTGTTTAAAAACGACCAAACATTTAGTTAATTTTAAACGCACTATAAAAAAAAGACTTAAAGAAATATCTATATATTATATATAGTTATAATATGAATAAAAACGATCTTCAAAAACTGAGTAGATCAGAACTTATTGAAATGCTATTAAAACAAGAAAGTGAGCTTGTTAAGTCTAGAGTCAAATCAGTTCCATCATGAAGGACTAATGTACCAATTTCACCTCTTAGTAAAAGTGTGAAACAAATTGTTCAAGAGTTTGAGGACAAAAAAATAACTCAACCACCATCGGAATGGTTGGAGGATTTAGTCTCAGATGATGATGACAACACATTTCCTCAACCACCATCTGAATGGTTGGAGGACCTATAGTCCCAACATCAAGGACAGAGATGGTTACACTAAATCATATAGAATAAACATTGAAAACAATATAGACCCATTAGTGCAACTACAAAGCACAAGAAAGGCTATCGAATCTAAAATGAAAGATAGTTATATTAACATTAATGAAAGGATTTAAATATATTGAGACCCTTAAGGTTATCTTTAAAAAAGACGATGCGGATAAAATAACTATTTATAAAACTGCACACTTTCATTGTAAAGCTCAAACTATTATTAATGATCAAGAGATCCCTGACCCTACAATTGTCAAAACAACAAAT
The DNA here is from genome assembly GCF_004324835.1 of Dendronephthya gigantea. Taxonomy (NCBI): domain Eukaryota; kingdom Metazoa; phylum Cnidaria; class Anthozoa; order Malacalcyonacea; family Nephtheidae; genus Dendronephthya; species Dendronephthya gigantea. The sequence goes on along the minus strand of NW_021163028.1, from coordinate 428,345 downwards.
ATTGAATACTATCGCTCAATGGATATATCTGAAGGATCTGGTTGGACTATTCAATCAAGCTAAAGGACTAATTAATATGAAAAATAATGATAATGAATGCTTTAGATGGTGTCATATTAGACACTTAAATCCCCAAGACAAATATCCACAAAGGATTAAGAAATTAGACAAAGAATATATTAAAAATCTAGACTATTCAGGAATTGAATTCCCTGTAAGTTAAAAACACTATAACCAAATCGAAAGACAAAATAAGATAAACATAAATGTTTTTGGATATGAAGATAAACAATCATATCCAATATATGTTTCAAAAGAAAAATATAACAATCATATGAACCTATTATTGATTACAGAAAATGAGAATAAACATTATGTACTCATCAAAAATTTAATAAGCTTATGTATAAACAAACAAAACATAAAGAAAGAAAACACTTTTGTATGTATTGTCTTCAATGTTTCAGCACTCAAAAAATCCTAGACAATCATAAAGATAATTGTATTCAAGTAAATGGAACACAGGCAGTGCAAATGCCTAAAAAGGGTGATAATATACTAAAATTTAACAACTTCCATAAACAACAACAAGTACCATTTGTCATATATGCAGATTTTGAACCTATATAACAGAAAAGATATATGGTTGTCAATGGATAGATGGTAAATCATATACTGAAGCCTACCAAAAATATACAGATTGTGGTTATGGATACAAGGTTGTTTGTTGTTATGATGACAAATACACAAAACCAATACTACTATATAGAGGAGAAGAGACTGTATACAAATTTATGGAAAAGATGTTAAAAGATCGAAGTTAATTATTGTAAAAATATTATAAAAGAATATAACATTTTAATCAACCATTAAAAATGACCTCTGATGATGAAGAGGAATTTAAAAAAACAAAAGAATGTCACATCTGTGATAAAAAATATACTGAGAAAGACATTCGAGTTCGAGATCATTGCCATATCACTGGCAAATACAGAGGTTCAGCACATCAAGACTGTAATCTGAGACTTGGAATAAATCCAGAAGAAATAAAAATTCCTGTTATATTTCATAATCTAAGAGGTTATGACCCTCATTTTATCATGCAAGAAATTGGAGCTATTGTTAAGAAACATACATATAAAAACAAGAGAGGAGGAGAAACACAGATGAATATTAACGCTATTCCCAACAACATGGAAAAGTATATGGCTTTCACGCTTGGTAACCATCTAACCTTCATTGATAGTTTCCAATTTATGAGCTCTAGTCTAGAAAACCTTGTTAAAAACCTAACCAAATGTGGAAAATGTAAAACATGCAACCCTGATAAATGTATAAAACGACATATTAACAATAAAGGTAAGATTATACAACATAAAACCAGCTTTCCGTGTGGTGAATGTAGAAATTGTATAAATAGAACCCAAACATGTATGAAACCAAATTATATTTATCTAAAATATACCTCAAAAGAATTTAAAGGTGAGAAACTTGATTTGATGCCTAAAAAAAGGTGTCTACCCTTATGATTACATGGACTCATTTGATAAATTCAATTAGGGACTACCAACAAAAGAAGACTTCTATAGTATTCTAAATGATGAGCATATCTCAAACAAAGACTATAAACATACCCAAACCGTTTGGGATACATTTTCTCTTAAAAACATGGGGGAATACCATGATTTATATCTTAAATCTGACGTTCTCCTATTAGCTGATGCGTTTGAAAACTTTAGAAAAACATGTCTAGAATACTACAAATTGGATCCATGTAAATACCTCACTAGTCCAGGTCTATCTTGGGACGCTACATATGTTAAAAATGACTGATATAAAATTAGAATTATTAATAGATATTAACATGTTCCAATTTATTGAAAACGGTATGCGGGGTGGTATGTCATATATAGCCAATAGATTCGGTAAAGCTAATAACAAATACATGAAAACATATAATGAGAAGGCGCCCTTCCTCAATTTCGCATTTGCACCCCTGGGCATAATTAAAATCTCCGGGCGGATTTAGTATCCTCCCATGCAGCTCTTCACGCCGGTTGGAGATCACAATCCACCAATGAGTAGTCCACTTGTTCCCCCTGAATTTGCAGAAATTTCGATAAAATTGGGTAATTTACGTATAAAAATTTTCAAACTTCGCAAAGAGACTTGGTCAACAAATCATTGCCTTCGTCGGTAAACTGCTATTACAGAGTTTACGATTCACGACGCGGCTAGGGAGGACGCGTTAGAAAGGCTTGGTGACAAGCCCAGCTAACGCGTCTTCGACGGAATTTTGTTAATTTTACGTTGTGAACACTACGCTACGAATATGAATATCGACTATTTTTTCATTCAAAATTGGAATTAAGTCCTTTAACTACATTTTCTATGGTATTCAATCGTTGATTTTCGTACAAATAAATTTGTTATCACATTGCGTTTTTAATATACATTAGAAGGTCCATACTTTTATCCTAAAGATTTTGAAAAACCAAAATTTTTCCGCCAAAATTGATGTTTTACCCTAGCTTGTTGTGTTTCGTAACGTAGGACGTAAAATAGGACCAAGTGGCTTGGACCGCGCTTGTTACCAAGCCTTTCTAACGCGTCTTCTCTAGCCGCGTCGTGAATCGTTAACTCTCTATTGAAAAACACCCCACATACAATTGCCCACGGTACGGCCTGACCTTTACGAAAAATGGATAAAAATTGAATTACCTAAATAACTATTATTGAATAACTACTTTTGTTAAGCTTTATTATATCGCTAAATAATCGCAAAGTACTACTGAGGTAGAAATCCAAAGTCAAATCGATTTGTCATCTCAGAAATATCTATAATTGTTTCAGTCCGGGATATATATATATATATATATACATATGGAGCTGAGCTTAAAAAAAGTGTTTGGATATATAATATTGCAACGAGGTGCGTATGTGCAAGATTAGCTATGACTACAGGGCTATATAGTATTCAGGACCGTAGCTAGACCGCTTAATTGGGGGGGTGTATATTCATATATTCATGTTTATATACCGTAGGAACAATAGCATACAAAAGAAATCAGTCGGGCATAAGACGAATATATGAATATGCACCCCCCCAATTAAGCTTCTAGCTACGGCCCTGATAGTATTATCTCCTTATATGTTTACATGCACAATGTATTTATATATATCTATGCATGGTTGCTATCTCACTAATTTGCATGCAGGATTATAATTATTATCATTATTATTATTATTAAATATATTGTAAGGTTATATAATGTTACGAGTCATGGTTATACTTTTTCTATTTCTTAGCAAAAAATAAACAATTACCACTGCACACGGCTTACACGAGCAAGAACTTGCTGAAAGCGACAATTAAAATTGTCCTATACATTGGAAATCCATCGTTAGCTGCAAAAAGAAATAAAAATCAGTGGAATCTACCGTAAGAATCGACAAGAAACTGTGCACTGCACCGGCATCGCATGAGCGTTGGTTCGATTCCTGCCGGAGGACCGAAAGTGGACTAATTTTCTCTCAATTAACTCTCAATTGTTCCTGGCTTGAATTTAGTTGTGTATGATTCCACTCGAAATTAAGACCTTTAAAAAAACCTTTAGAATTTTAGAGTGAAGTGCCACAAAATCGTAATTGATTTACCCTCACAATTTCAAACTAGAATTTACTGCGAAATTATCCAGCTGGAAAATGACAATCTATAACAGTTATCGCGATAAAGTCCTACATCGTACGTATATGTAACCGGCCAAGAAGGGTAAATCATGCGTAAACGAGCGCGCCAACCTTTCCTGTTCGATGCCGCAAAACTGGTTCCGGGGAAAAGCTCTTTTGGTAATTTGCCTTCACAAAATTGCCTGTATTCAAAAGGTACACTCGTGCCCATGCACTGAGTGTGACACCGAGATTTTGTTATTACTGATCAATCTGAATGTTCTTTCTTAAATTATGAAAATAATTAAGGTAAAACACTGAAAATCAAGCTCTTAGTCGATAGGAAACACTTCCATGGAAACGTCATGAGAAGTTTGAGATCTCTCACTCAACGACTCAGTGAGAGTGAGCTTTTAGAATACATGCGTTTGATTCTTTATTTCGACAAAATGTGTTAGACCTATATCCGTAGTTTATCTTCTGGCGATTGCACGAGGTGGTCAAATAAAAGGGAAAAATCAGGAAACTCAACCCGCAACCAAATAAAATGGTTGTTTAGTCGTAATTAACGTTCAAAAGACTTCTCTGAATGAAAACGTCAGTTAAATGGAACGCGGCATCGCAGCAGTTTCAATAAACGTGACTTGAGTTATAACTTATTTTAAAAGCTCAGCATAATCGGCGGTACATGTAAGCGTGCCATACTTCAATTTTTACCTGATCCGACATTGCCCGGTGTAGCCTTATGCGACGGAACCATGGTAGTACTCTCACCATCATCCTGACGAACGTTTAGCAAACTTGATATGTTCTGTTTCGAAGTGGCGAGAGTCTCATTTACAAATCGAAACTCCTGAAAACAACAAGTATTCGACAGTGGTTATATGGTATTGATCGCATGAGAGGGTAGAATAGTGTCAGCTGGTGTAATTACACAGACATGCAGAAGTGTAGAGCAGATGATGGTGTGTAGGGATTGTGTAGGGATTGTGATAGGGAATGTGTAGGATTTTCAACTGTGAGCATGGTATGATCGAGTTTTGCTGAGACATATGATAGTGACAAGGAAAAAAATTAATCTTTAATTATTTTACAATAATTTAAAGTGAAATATATAATATAGCGGCATAAAGAACACAAAAAACAACGAGCAAGAAAAATTCAAAATTACCTTCGAGAAAACTGAAACTTCAAACGAGATGAAATTTGCTAGATCAGCTCTTAATCCGTACTGGATTGAGGCTGAAACTGACACTGATGTTGTTGTACTATCGTTGGTATTTGAAGGAGCAAGAAAATCGATATGGATATTGACTGAATCATTGCCTCTTACTGCGACAATCTTTGGCGAATACGAAACAACAAATGATTTATCATCGGACACCTGAATTGAGAACGTATTATTCGGACCGTAGTTTTTCAAAACTACAATAATCGACGTCGTTTCGTTAGGGGTTAAACTCAAGCTTCTGTTTTGTACAGATATTTCAACTTCAAATTCCTGTGGTCTGATCACTGGAGGTTGTACACGCTGGATTGTTTCTCCATTTTTACCATAACCAATATACATTATCCTAAATGCATCGTGTTTCGCTTGAAACGAACCATAATACGATTCCTCAAAAAATTCTTCCCCCTTCTGCAATTCGAATCTCTCTAAGTAATCTCCTCTCGTATCTATCAAGTATCCTGTGAAGCTTCTATCCTCAGTTAGTACATTCTCTGTCGGTTCCACGGTCACGTATAACGATAATCCTGCGTAAACGAACAAAAACCTCAGGTGAGAAGAAGAGAAGAGGCGAGTTCCCCTACTGATTTCAAAATGGACAACCGAATTAATGATAATGGATGATAAGATTTTTAGTGTTCAATACTTATACAGTTGTCTCCATAAGATGTTGTCGAAGCACATCAGTTTAATTCTATGACACTCTATAACATCACAATTACTAAAAGCTGCTCCCGACCTTTAATTGGGTTTCCTGTTACTGGAACTAGAATCTTCTCAAAGGTGCTAGAGTATTCTTCTTTTTCAAGAGACGTTGTAAAAGCCAGAGCGCTTTGTGCTGTAACTTTGAATGTGAATGAACCAGATGCTGTTATAGTAAAATTCCACACCCCGGGTGTTGGCATGATAACACGAACGGAATAAAAGGTTGATGTCTGTGAGATTATATCAATTGTTCCGTTGCCATCTAAAACATAACAGACATAGGTTTCATGATAGATATCTATTATTCACAACTAATTTTCAGAAACAAAAAACAAAGAACGCTAATGAACACGGTGTGCAAAGAGAACATCATCACAAAAGGACTGAACTCTAGTTCATCAACATGAGTTGAAAGTGTTCATATATCGGCGTTCGTTAATTTATAACCACAAACCGTAGCTTATAGGTGATTTTCGATGACGTAATTTAGGGATTTTATTTCACGGGCAATGTAACAAGAACAAAAAAAAATTTAATTGTTTTGCTCGAGAATAAAAGCACATGCATGCATTCAGGACGACACAGAAAATTTTGCAGGACCCGTCGGTAAAAGTTTTGTGGGGTGCCTAAGTCCACGTAGATGTTTAGGCGGTGTTGCCAGGAATTTTTCTTTAGGGAAGTAGAAGCATCCTTATAGTGGTTTAGGCCCACAGTTCTCTAAGAATATTTCGACATTATATCACAGTAAATGGGACTTCCTTCGTTTTGGGAATCTGAAATTGATATTTTGTATTCTATACCAAAAACCAGAACTTTGGGGACGGAAGGACTCCTTGGAAGGAGTACTATATTCCTGCAGAAAATATAGTAATTTGCACTAATATATTATTTTGGGACCTCTTACAAATTGCACGATGAGCAAAATATCCCCTCTTTCTCTACAATCAGGGCTAAAAAATATATTCTATTACGCAGCTTTCTTTAACTTCTATGATAGAAAGAAAATTTGGAGTAGTTTGAATACACAACATAGGAAAAGGTTCAGGTGACTGCAAGGAAATATCAATTTCAATTCTGTTTCCTAGCATGCTTACAGATATTAGGGGGTTTACAATTCACAAATAATTGACTAGAGACGTCGAGCTATAACCTCGTCGTAGATCGTTAACTCCCTATTACTTTGTATATGTATGTACCTTTAGGCCGGACAACTTTAACATTGGTATTTCCTGCAGCACTTAATACAGCCGTCATGGAGGCAATGCTTGAGTCACAATGAACGTTGTAGAGTTTTGTTACGAGGCTAACAGCATTAGCTTCAACAGAGATTAGCGTGACTTCTCGTAACAACGACTTCACTTCAGAGCTTACATTTGCGGGACGAACCAGCTTGATAGCTTCATCGATGTTAGACTTCGAATACTGTATGAGTTGTCCACCAGTTTGGCTGGCTAGTTGCTTATAGACGTCCCGTGCTGACAAGCTTCTTCGTCTGCGGCTGCTGCAATAGCTATTGATAAAAAGATAAATCCTGCATTGTTTAAGCAACGAGACTGATATCACAGCATGTACCAAATAGGCATCTTTCGCGGATGCATCACTGAAGTAATAAATATCGGAGTCGGGTAAACTGTTGAGAACAGCTAAATAAAGACCATTCATTCCCATTTCTGGGCAGTCGCCACCACCGTTCGCTGTCAGGGAGTTTACGGCTTGTTTTGCAACTTCAGGATCATCGGTCGTTATTGCTGGACCAAAACCTTCAAAACACAACGCGAGAAAATTACTTCAGTGGCTTATATATTGGGATTTTTAAAAAATTATATATATTTTTCATCGCATAACTACAAGAAAACTATTTTTTAATTTGGAGAACATCAAATTGATCTTTTCCCGATGTATGTGGTATCCAGAGGAGAAACAAAACATTTCTGTCAAAAAAACCCTTTAATTTTGTAAATGAGATGCAAAATATATTTATTCACGAAATTAAAATGGAAGTGACAATGATAGCAGTGACAATGGATTTTCCGTGCTGTGAATGACGATATACTTGAAGTCTTGAATGCCGATTTCTTGTTTGATTTCCTAGTTTTTATGGTAACATTTTGATTAAAAGCAACGGACTGTCCCGGCAACTTGGACGATTGGTGCATAGATTATGAGGTCAGGTCATGCAATCTTTTATCGTTATCTGAATGAAACCCGTTTTTGTTTCCAACTTGCGGATGAAAATTGAAAAGAAAACCGAGCGATATTTAATTGTTACTGCATGCCTTGGGTATTATGAGAGCAATTTAAAGGCTAATTCCACTTAAAGATCAACCATTCAATGGTGGCTGACAACTTATTCCCTTTAAAAAAAATATCACAGAAATGATCGAAGTAAGGTATTTGAAAAAAGATCTAAAAAATTTTAGACGTCCTTTAAATGAGACAATATCTCTTGTCAATTACCACTGTCCATTATTAAGGTTTCTCACCTGGGTCGTTGAATGGTACTAAAACGTAACGGAAATCGTGATGATCATCAGCTGCAGCGTCTTCAATAAACTGGATAGTGGCTTTTTTAACACCTGCAATTTCATCTATGAGAGAACGACATACCAAAATCTTTTGTAAGTATGCAGGCCGGGAAGCGATGAGGTGTGTGGACTCATGCGGTTCGGTTTTCAGTTCATTATTTACATCAGTGTCGTCCAAATCTGAAACACTTACTCAATTGAGGGGGGGGGGGGAGAGGTTGGGACAGGTGAGTGATTTCAGCAAAAATGAACCGAGTCACAAGTTGCCCGACTTAGCACTGACTTCAATCTGCAATTCTTTTTACGTGTACCCGTTTATACCATGATCATGACCATGCATGCATTTGCATCATTTTTCGTATTTTCTCAAAAGCTGCTGTTAGCTATACTATACAGGGCCAAACGTATACTATGCTAATAAAATTTGCAGAAGACAAATACCTACCACTCATGCTGCCAGTTGTATCAATGGCAAACGTCAGCGTATTAAGGGCTTTCATGTTTAGGAACTTTGAAAAATTTTCGTCGCCAACATGTTTTCGAATGCTGTCAAAGAATAATTTTGTTGCTTTGATCGCCACTCTTGCAGCAGGCTGATGTAGTCTATGAAATTGAAAAATTATAAATGAGTTATGAGAGATAATCTAATTAGAATTGCATATGTGGTGTAATATGATTGAAATCCCATGCAAATGTAATCATATGCAATTCTAATTAGACTTCGAGTATCTATCTATCTATCTATCTGCGGCCAACGTTTTTGCAAATGGGTGTATATATATATATATATATATATATATATATATATATATATATATATAAATATGAATATATATATATATATTATATAATATTATATTATATATATATATATATATATATATATATATATATATATATAAATGTAGGATAGCTTTACAAGTTCGGTCAAGTTCTTGTATTCTATTTACTTAAGGGGTTGACGCACTAGTCAAGTTGGTCTTTTGCTTAATCAATCAATGTTAAAACTGGTTCACAACTTGAAATAATCTTAAACTTATAGTAAAAATTTTAAACAGTACCACTATGAACAATATCCTACAACTTAAACTAAATTCACTAATATTTTTATCGAATTAGGTTTTTTGTAACGTAATACTTAAGGCGATTCTTCATTGCGTCCGCTCCGCCCGCGCGGGCGGAGTGCGCTTTGTTTTTCAGACCCGTCACGGTCGCATGGACAGAAATGGCCCGCACGGGCTGAAACGAACGGTAATGGAGAATTGCCTTTAAAATGCTCGAACGCGCGAAAATACACATCCGAATGATTGACTCGAAAGCATTACACGTTGGTCATGTTCGGTAAATTTTTTCCCAGTACAGAGGGCGCAGTTTTCCAGCGGTGTGCGCATCAAAAATTAGAAGTTTTTCATTTTACGCACTGCTCTCAATTTTATGTAGCTTGTCCGCTGGCAATATGAGCCTGCATGAGTGGGAGAAATTTAGCTAATTTGGACCAGATTCATCAAGCATACTGAGTTTTTACGAACTTGAGTTCTCGAGTTAAGTTATATCAACACTACAGCCGCAGTCACGAGATCGTTTACCTAAAAATGAAACAACTCGGCAAAAAAATTCACACTTAAACCGCTGTTAATTATGCACGGTAGTTGCAAAATTCACATCTCTAAAAAGAATAATTTGTCAAGTTTCAAGAATAATTGCACCGAGTGACAGGGGATTTAGGTTATAGTTTCATTAGCCTAATGCCTGCTACCTACGAAGTGTCATGTATGAAAGAAAAAATAATTGATGCTTTCCAGTGGTCGAGAATTATGTTTACTTACGTTCAATGGGTGGTTTTAGCAAGGATTAATGACTTTTCTCATGTTGTTTCAAAAAAATGTTCCTAATCCTATATAGTCAATGCATATTGTCCTATTTTAACTGTATTTCACAAGAAGGCCATTATATTCAAAAGTATACAAAATTTGTCAACTTCGTTTGACTATATTTTCGGCACTTCACAATATTTCTCAGCCAAACTTGGCAATTTTAGTAAGGTAACTTTACTAAGTTTAGTAAGCCCTTTTCGGAAATCCCTTTTTGTCTCCTAAATCAAAAGTGGATCTATTATGCAAGTGGTAGCCTTGCGCATCACACATGAATCGGCACGACGTAAACACATGTATGTAACTTCTTCCTCCTTGTAATTTAATACCTTCGTTGCAAATATCGACTTTCATTTATACAAATTTACTCAAACACCTATGATTTCTTTAAATGTCATTTCTTAGAAAACTCACGCACTTCCATTCTTAGAAAACACATGAGTATACAAGCACACTGATGTAAAACGCCATATACCACGCGAACAGAAGATCGGTTCACTAGACGGCGTAAAATACTGTAAATAAACGGCGCCAAACCGATAACAAACGCTGTGTGCATGGTCCAAGGATGTCGCAATGCAACTAAGTACGCAATTTCGTGAACGTCGTAAATATTGGCCTGTTGAGAATGATATATTAACACTTAAAAACACTCCTATATTCAAAGTTCTGACTACAACGAGTACGTTGGCATGTCGATCAGTAAGGGTCCCAAGACCTTGCTTCGATGTGAAAACGACGAATCTCGTAGCCGTTGAGCCATTATATCGTATATCTTTACAGCCGCCAATTAAAGATGCCTATTTTTCGCGACACGCGAAGATCAGCAATAATACTATTATAAGAAGTCTTTGCGTGCGACTCGATTTACGTACCTGTAATGTGGCGATAAATACCGAAGAGTAGAATCCTTGTTAATGCCTCCTTTCGAATCTGAATGCCTTGACTTATCCAAAAAGCCACCATGGCTGCATTTACCAACACCAACTGGTTTAGTCACATCTTGCCCACCGTAGTAGCCGCTTGTTAGTTTCCCCGTGTTCACTAAGTTATTTTGGCAATCGTCTGCCCCAATTCCAAAGGGACGTTTCCACCCTACTGGGGTACAGTCACGGCAAGTTTTAACGTCAGCACCCGCTATATAACTCTCGCTTATAATCTCATCTCCTAACATCGATAATGGATCAATGCTTCCCGATTCTACCCAGTTTGAATGACTGTAAAAATCTTGCAATGTATGAAGCAATTTTCCAGCAGTCTTTCTAGCCACGGTATAGTCAACCTCGTCGTCGCCAGCCTTTTGAATAAGAGCAATAACTTCTTTCTTGAAAGTCATAAGACGCATGCAACTCGCGCGAAACTGCTCAGCATCAAAATGCGCGGAAGCAAAGTCCTGCTCGTACTTGTCGACCTTTGCATTAGCGTTTTCGATTTCTTTTACAGCGTCTTCGAATTTTGGCGACTTCACCAGACGATATAGCTTGTTGCTTACCTTTCCTTCGAGCAGCCTTGCCGTGTCGACCCGGGCGAGCTCGTCTGTCTTTGTCTTGGGATTTTCTTTCAGAAATTCAATGACGCTTAACCATAGCCCAGCTCGAGTGATAATTTTGTGATTAAGCGATGACCAAGCTCCACTAGCAGCTTTCCAGCGCAAATTTGGAATAAATGCGGCTGAAAAACCGACAAGGAGCAACAAAAAACAGAAATGCATCTTCATGTTTAAATCTTTATCACTGAATGTACTTTCACTTTACTAGAATGTTCTTATGACAGCTTTTCCAGGAAAACATGAACGGATAATGATCAAAGCCTTTTGTGACGCTGACTGGTGCGACCGCATATATGAATATTTTATAACCAAAGCTGCTGAAAATGTTAAACATGTAATTATTCACATATAATCTCTTCTTATTTAGAGCATGACGTCAGTGGTCAGATTAGTCACGTGATTGCACAGCATGTGCTTATAGATTTATGCTTCGGTAAGCTTTTGTATTCTTCTCTGTGATGTAGCTATGTGTTTTTGTATAGCGTTATTAATCATGAATAAATACACGGTTAAAGCCTCGCATAGACGGGCAAGTTTTCCTTGCCAAGCTTCATTTGCTCGTGTGTACGCGAAAAAATTGACAAGTTTTCAATGACAAGGAGCCTTGTTCAAAAGCTAGTCATGCCAGCTTTTCAACAAGGAAAAATGCTCGTGTGTACGGCCGTCAGGGAACAGCGCAACAATCTTCGAGCCAATCGAGTGCGTTTTTGAAGTTTTATCATTTCTGTTTGTTTTAAGATTCGATCATATACTCACTTTATCATGGCTCATATTATCGTAAAATATACTCATATTATTTATCGTAAAACTTGTCAATAAAAATTTGCCAATTTTTTCGCGTACACACGAGCGAATAAAACTTGTCAACGAAAACTTGTTCGTCATACACACTAGCAAGTGAACTGGTCACGAAAACTTGTCAAGGAAAACTTGCCCGTCTGTACGGGGCGCTTAAATGTTCGATTTCGGCCTCAATTCCTAACAGGTTATGGGCCCAGGATTTTTAGGTCTGCTTCGGAAAGTCGAATGTATGTTTATTTGAATCGTAAAAAAAATGAAAAACATATCATTACAATGGATGAAAATGCAAAACATATCACTACAACACAGTAATAATAATATTAACTTTACATCTTCAACTATCACACAATATAAAATTATATTACTGACCTCATTAATCAAGATTGGATGGCAGAGGTTATGAATGAGCTATCAACACGTTGTCCGATCAAGCTGTCAAGCCTGCTGCAATACAGCTAAAACGTTGGAAAGAAAGCACCCGCCATATTATATTGCACGCTTACATTTTTTACCCTCTTCAGCAATTAACATCTCTCAAAATTACAATTGCATTGCAAGTTGCAAGGGAAATTGCATTGTGTAATGTAGCCTTAAATTATGGATTTTTCTGCTCGTAAAGGGGAAGTGTAATATATTTACTTAACAATAGGTTTATATTGATCTAAATGCTATACATAACATTCTAATTCTAGGCTTAACAAGTATGGTATGTGCCTTGATCCAACCAAGAAGTATACAATACTTGATGATATTGGCAAAAAATTTATTGATCGTGTTGCAGCAATGCATGGTTTAGGAAGAAAAGGTTCATGACATGAGAACAGAATCCCAAAATGCCAGTGTTATGCTGTAGCAACAAGCATTGTATTCAGTAGGGTACCTGTTGGAGATTTTGCCAGATTACGGAATGTTACCAAGTTGGCAAAACTCAACCAAGCATGCAGATATGGAGTCAATTAGAAGTCGGTACAAAATACTAATTGCAAAACTTTTATTTGACCATTTCCCTGCCTTTAACAAATTTAAACCTTTTGTCTCACAAACCACTGATTACCTCCATGCCAAGGAAATGGCAACACAATCTTAAGGTATTACCATGCTTATTCTACTGAAATATGAAAAAAAAATTCAGATTGAGTGGATGTCCTAGATCAATTGGAAAAACGGACATATGAAATTTATTCTGCTGCCATGGTCTTTGCTCTTCCATTGATTCTACTGCACAACCCACCTCACAATCTTTCACGTCTACAACTTGTGCAGTTGATAATATCCCTATAAGCATTCATCCAGTGATATGGTCATGCCTGCTATAGGACGTAGGTCCAGATGTGATCAACCTGCTTCACATGTATACGTACCACCCAATGCTTCAGATGACGATCCTTTGGTCGGATCGAGTGAAAATGCCATGCTTTGGGGACAAATATTATATATTATTATATACACCTGCGCCAGATATGAGGTATGCTGCAATTTCATTGGTTGGCTGCTAGACAGATATTAGCTCATATCTGTCTAGTATAGAGAAAGTAAACAAAATGGTGGAAAGTTAGTTGGGAGTTAGTGAAATAGAAATCCAAGCCTAGTTGATAATAGCACACCAAAATGCACCGAAAGGGCAACAAAGTTTGTGTATATAATAAAACAGTTATTCTGCTCACTCTCGTCGTATATAGCCGATAGCCAACTCAGCGCTATGCGCCTCATCGGCTATCAGCCGATATACGACTCGAGTTCGCAGAATAACTGTTAAATATATGTGTCTATAGTAGTATTATATTATGATATCATATATATATATATATATATATATATAATTATATATAATTATATATATATATATATATATATATATACACAAACTTTGTCGCCCTTTCGGTGCATTTTGGTGTGCTATTATCAACTAGACTTGGATTTCTATTTCACTAACTCCCAAATCTTTCCACCATTTTGTTTACTTTCTCTATACTAGACAGATATGAGCTAATATCTGTCTAGCAGCCATATGATATATATATATATATATTGGTAGCATATTTCTATAATTGGTAGCATATATATATAATTGGTAGCATATTTCTGGATGTGTCTAAATTATGCAAAAAACGCCGTATTAAATATTAATCAAGCTTTTCTCAACTGAAACATGCACTATTAGCAGTAAATAAATGACACTTGACAAATTGTTTATTATGAAACGAAGTATTATTAGTTACAGAAAACAAGGAAGATTTATTCGTTCGGAATCGCGTGTCCCCCCAACACGAATGCACTGCCTAGCCCGTGAGACCATTGCGTCGAAGGAGTCATGGATCATTCGTTGTTCTAGATTACGGCATGCTGTTACGATTGAGTTGCGAAGCTCTTCTAAATTCTGTGGTTGCTGATTGTGTGATACATTCCAAATTTGCTGCTTATAAGATATCCCCAAAGAAAAAAGTCGCATATTGCATTATTTACTGCTAATAGTGCAGTTTCAGTTGAGAAAAGCTTGATTAATATTTTATACGGCGTTTTTTGCATATAATTTAGACACATCCATGGAAATATGCTACCAATTTTGAACATTGATATCTCCGTAAATTTTTAAGTAAAATACAACTGCATGTAATATATCAAAATCTAAGTTAGTCTTCCCTCTATCTAGTGAAAGTTATTTCAGTTTAATAGCTTAGCTATATAGTTTAGAAGCGATTATGAATCAAACCGGAGTACTTTTTTTCCGGGTGTCCCAAAAAAAACTTTACCTGTTTGGCTTAATATAACTCAAAAACGATAAAAGCTATTAAGTTGAAATAAACTCCACTGTATACAAGCAGGGCTAACTTAGATTTTGATATATAACATTAAATTATTGATGTGATATTTACGGAGATACAAGCATTTGATGTCGCAAGGTACTTTCAATATCCGTGAAAAATTGACAAAAATCGGCTATTAAATTAATTCGAAAATACTTACATGCCACTTCCCGTGGTAAGTTTTTAACTTCAGCGATTTTAACTTTAATTGTTCGCTCTTATATAAGAGTAAGTTTGCAATGGAAAAGCGTACATTTAAAGTTAAAATCACTAAAGTTAAAAACGTAAAAGTTAAAGTATTAGTTTAGAAATAATTTAATAGCCGATTTTTGTCAATTTTGCACAGATTTTGAAAGTACCTTGCGACATCAAATGCTTGTATCTCCGTAAATATCGCATCAATAATTTAGTGTTATATATCAAAATCTAAGTTAGCCCTGCTTGCATGCAGTGGAGTTTATTTCAATTTAATGACTTTTATTCGTTTTTGAGTTATATTAAGACAAAGAGGTAAAGTTTTTTTTGGGACACCCGGTATATATATATATATATATATATATATATATATATATATATATATATATATATATATGTATGTAAGGTGTATTTGTTCTTCTGCACAAGTATGACCAACCGGGCAAGCAGAAAATTCTACTTGACCGCGGTGGGAATCGAGATATCTCAAATATATCTCAAAAGTGCTGTTTACCATACAGGAAATAGAGGATGACCCATTATTGGCAACACCATGCACATATTCTGTACATTCACACTGCTTGCAATACTACAACAAAGACGGTGTGGCTGGATAGGCTTCTTCTGCTCATAGTCAAGTGCTTTCAATGAGAGAAGCCTAATGCAAATGTTATTATTGGAACAAAACACTCTGGTTTTTGAAATATATTTTGCTTGTTGCAGTACAAGTACAAAGTGGCTGATGCAGGCCTGCCATCCCTACCAGCACGACCAGTTTCTTGAAAATATGCTTTTATAGTGCATGGAGAGCTTACATGAACCCATCAATTTAACCAATATAGTAGCGTTTTACAGCATAAATCCTGTGGGTGGGTAACTATACATAAAGGTTCATTAACCGTTTCCCATTGCAATAGTATATTAACAGTATTTCAATGTAAATATTTACACCATGCAAATTCGTCGAATCTCTGTCTTGGGTGCGGGTGTTTTTTGGCGCATTTATGGACTGAAAGATCACAATATTCAGAGGCATGTCCACACTCTTGATTGTCGGAGCATTTGTTCCCCAAGCACCTTTTCGGACATGTACGAATACCTCTACAACAATATTCTCCATGCAGGACCGGTACAATCTCCATTGTCATTGCATGGCTCGGAGCACAGAGACAGTTTCTTCGGCATACACTTGGATTCGGCCCCTTGTACAGCAGTATTCAGTTCTCGCAATGAGTGTGGTTACCACATTTGTTATCTTACAACATTCCCCTTTCCCACCACAATCGCCGTCTGTAATACAATACCGACCAATACAGTCGTAGGGACGACATTTTTTACAACAAACAACAGAAAATTTTCGATAGTTGCTTTTACAGTCAGAATTCGTGCCACATTCATCTTTCGCCACAGCTACACGAACTGTAGTTGATATTATACTGCAAGATACAAGAAAAATCATAGAGAGCTTCGTCATTGGTTGTTAGCTACTTGATTTCTGATTTGCGTGGTCGAAGTTCTTTAGCAGGTGTTAGACACGGTTGCCCGCTGCGCGTTCAGCCCCCGCATAGCGTTATATTAAATTCACCGGTGAATAACGAAAGACGCAAGGCGACGTTTGCAACGTCCATATTCTTCTATATAGACAAAAATACATTTTTATACTTTATCATTTATCAGGGGATAATTATCATTCATTCAGAAAAAACATACATGTAGTAGAATGTATGGTGTTTGTTATTTAACATTAATAATATAATCACCGATGTATTGAAGTTAGGAGAATACGATTTAATAATTAATTAGCTTTATATGAAAATTTCTGTTGAGTACAACCAGTTTGGCTGCATACAAAAACAGCAAAACTCTGTAACAGTGAGCCTTTGTTCACGGATCTCGACGAGATTGTGCAATGGCTGCAATTGTGAATTGTATTAGTTGCTGATCTAAAGCTTTTTACGACAAATTTGAAGTCCTTAGTACCACAAAGTAAACACTTTACCTTTTGACTTCAACGAATTTAAAAACAAAATATTAGCTACAAGGTACATTATTTAAACTAACCAACATTATGAGGCTGCATGCCGCTCTGTTAAGAGTAGCTAGCTATATATTGTGGGTGTCGCCCACAAAGCCAATGTCAAACAATTTTTAGCCAACGTTGTATGCCAAGTCTACCATATATTATATGTATTAGACATTTGTATCATTCTATACCAGGATGTTTGCGTCAACCACATCACACTGTAATGGTGTAGCAAAAAAATGCGAACACAGTCAATAGTATTTCAAAAAAAATATCTAATGCTTGCCAATTCGTACATTTAGATGTTGGCAGTTTTTTACGTTCTTTACGACATTTCAAGTCCGGATGACTGCAATGTTCAGCCAAACCACCACAGTCCTGATCGTGGTAACATTTTTCCCCAGCACAACTTTTCCGGCATATTCTGACACGTCTACAACAATATTCTCCAGGACCGGCACAATCTCTATTGTTGTGGCATGGCTCGGAGAGACAGTTTCTTCGGCATACACTTGGATTCGGTCCCTTACAGCAGTATTCAGAAGTAGCGCAGAACGACTTTGAATTGCAGCTCTCGCAACGAGTGTGGTTGACACATTTATTATCTTTGCAACATTCGCCTCTTCCACCGCAATCGCCGTCTGTAATACAATACCGACCAATACAGTCGTAGGGACGACATACTCTTTCGCTCGACCGAGAAATTCCTTTACAACAAACAACAGAAAATTCCCGAAAGCTTCTTGTGCAGTCAGAATTCGTAAAGCATTCATCCTTGGTCATGTTTACACAAACTAACGTTACAGAGATCACATTCCATGTTAGGAATAAATTCAAATATGCACATTTCATTTTCGTTACTTTTAAACTGCCAATCGATCTATTACGTTTAAAGTAGACCCGATTGATCGCCTTCCCGTTATTTGCATTGCCCACCTCGACACACACTGTGCTTTGCAAAATTTCTTTGTAATGCCAAATTTGTGGTCGAAATAATAACAAATAAGAATACGTTAGAATGTGCCGCATTTAGAGAATGATCATGCATTCATGCGTCAACCAGCTTTTGTATGCGTATAGGCGCATGTATTCAGTTTTAGGCTCGCTTATGAGTTCTTAACTGAATGAAGGTGATAAACTTACCAAAAATTCCATGACGCGGATTTCTAAAGCCAAAAAATTTTATAGGGCTGCTGTCCGCTTACGCATTTTTTATACGCACACCCACGTGAAATTTTAAATGCTTCTAAATTTTTATTATTTGACATCTAGGTTCTCGAGTTCTTTTGATTTATAAAGAAAGATAACATATATAAAGATCTAGAATTTTATGTGCGTGTACGTGCGTATGAAAAACGCGTATGTGGAAAGCAGCCCTAAGGAAACTAAGCGAATTATTAATGACTTTTCCACCCGTAAAGTCACTATTAATACAAATATGAAAACTTTAAACTATGCAAAACAGAGATCACCGACCCTGCATGTTGATACAGCAAATTCGTTTAACACCTACTTTGCTATGATTGATGACAATCGGCTTGCCAACAAAATAACCAGTCATAAAAGAAAGCCGTTTCCTATATAACCCAAACCAGTAGGCAGTAGCCCATCTTCCTTTCGCGAAAAAATGGTTAAAAGTTAAAACGATGTAATTTTTATACTACATACAGTTGATGGAAAAATGAGTCAACTATAGGTCCTCCGGCAGGAATCGAACCTACGCTCATTTTTTCCATCAACTGTTCCTGGCTTGAATTTGAAGTGTGTATAATTCCACTCGAAATTAAGACGCTTTAAACCTCTAGAATTTACCTGCATCGAGTGAGGTGCGAAAAATCATAATTGATTTACTGGTCTTAGGTTCAAAATATAGCAACTTTACTTCTTTGGTATACCACGGAATAATGAAAGACAGAACGGCTACTCAGGGTCATGATCTCCCTAAATGCCTGAATAACGACACAGACGTAATTATAGATACAGAGCTGGAACTAGGAAAATTACAACCTCTCTACAGGGTGTATCAGAAAAAACTAGAAGATTTTAAAATGTCCAGAAAACTATCGTTTTATCAAAATATCTCAAAAATATATTTACGTCTAAGTATTTTAGCATCTCCTGGCTTATCTAACAGTAAAAACTATCAGAAAAATTAACCTAAAAAAGCGGGAAAACGGTTTGTAAAAGCCTCATTTTTAACCGCTTGCGCAAAGAAAATGAGAGGTTTAAAATCCAAGTTCATTTAAAGAGATGAAAGTTTGGACTCTTTTGTGCAATGTATTAAAATTTCAGGAAATTTGATAAACATTAAGTCCGCCGTGAAACGTTTCAAAATTGGACTTTTTTCCGTTCACTCCGCTCTCGCGTAACCTTTTTTCATGCAAGAATGATTACATGCATGAGTGATGGTTCGAATGACGTACTTACAGTGCTATTGTTATACCTTACATTGATGTTGTATCTAATAATGCTATTGTTAAAAATAAACTACACAAAAACGTCAAACAGCACACAATTGCAAACAAGAGCAGAGTTTACAAAATTTGTTGTTAGTTCTCAACATGTCCTCCATTTCTTTGCACGCAAACTTCTGCCCTACTTTTGCATTCTCCAGGTGTAACTACCAGAACTCTTTGTTAAATAAAACAATGAAACAAGAGTATTCATTGTTAGTTATGCTTAAGTACGTCATTCAAACCATCACTCATGCATGTAATCATTCTTGCATCAAAAAAGGTTACGCGAGAGCGGAGTAAACGAGAAAAAAGTCCAATTTTGAAACGTTTCACGGCAGACTAAATGTTTATCAAATTTCCTGAAATTTTGCACATTGCACAAAAGGGTCCAAACTTTCATCTCTTTAAATGAACTGGATTTTGAACCTCTCATTTTCTTTGCGCAAGCGGTTAAAAATGAGGCTTTTACAAACCGTTCTCCCGCTTTTTTAGGTTAATTTTTCTGATAGCTTTTACTGTTAGATAAGCCAGAAGATGCTAAAATACTTAGACGTAAGTATATTTTGGGGATATTTTGATAAAATGATAGTTTTTTGGACATTTTAAAATCTTCTAGTTTTTTCTGATACACCCTGTAGTTTCATTCAATCTTCTTTCAGATCAGCTTTAATGGAATCCTTTGTCTGTAAAACGTAAAAAAAGTATGCAAAGTGTACAGACTAATGTTAAAAGAATGAAACGGTCAAACCCCAGATATTAGCAAAAACGTTTTTATCCAGCGGGAATATACCTAGAGCAACTTTAATTAACGCAGGTTTTTTATACCGTAGCGTGACAATCTTAACTGAGGGGGGGGGGAGGCTAATGCAACCCCCAGGTTTTACCGGCGAGCATGTGGCAGTGGCACTTGAAGCGCATTTAAATAAAGCATATAGGCAATGAGAATAGACTGTACATGTTTTTACAAAATGTAATTCGATAGGACTTTGTTGCTGAAATGCCTTAAATGATATACCTTATAGAAGTGTATATGGACAATGGCATGCTAAATGCTAAATGGCGTTGTCTTTCTTGATATCATTGATTCAATTGATCACTCTATTTTACTAAAAAAGATGAAAACGCAATTTGGAATTAATGAGCTAAAATGGTTTGAATCTTATTTAACAAAGAGAGAACAAGTGTGCCTTGTCAATAGTCAGTTTTCGTCACCTAAACAAATAATACCAATTCCACAGGGCTCAATCCTTGGCCCGTTGCTATTTTTATTATATATTAATGATATGCCAAAGTGCCTAAAATCTACAACTCCCTATTTTTATGCTGACGATACTGTAATTTCCGCATCATCACATGACTATGATACTCTTGTCCAAAATCTAAATGAGGACTTAAAAAACTTGCACAGTTGGCTTTTCAAAAATATAAGTTACAACACCACCCAACTAAAACCAAATTGATGTTTATTGGATCACCGTATAACCTTAAAAATAAGGTTGGTGAAAATGCTGTAATTTTTGACGACAAACCAGTACCATTAATTCATTCTTTTGAAAGTTTAGGAGTAGAAATTAATGAAAATCTAAGTTGGGTAAAACATATTGATAAAATATGCAAGAAAGCAAGTTCAGGGGCCGGTTGTTCGAAAGATGGATAACTTATCCAACGGATAAGTCCTATCCAACGGATAAATCTGCTATCCAGTGGATAGTTATCCATTGGATAAAAACGCGTTGCACGAAGCGTGGATAGTGAAGTGGATAGCTATCCAATAGATAAGTTAAAATTTACCGGAAGAAAACAGGATTATCCTTAAATTTCGTACCACAACGTCAGCTGTTGCTAAGCATTTACAACATTGAATTCATAATCATTACGAATTCTCGAGTATAACTACTGAATGGAAAAGACTTGAACAAGTGATTTGCTCGAACTTTGCACTTCACATAATAGTGATTTTATTAATTAAACACATTGCAATTTTATTCCTTGACCTTGCAACGCTTTGCCTTTCGGTTCTCATAGCAAATTTAGGAACACTATTTTAATGTTCGTGAATGAAATTACTTAGATATTAGCAAGTTTCCTTGGAATAGGTTGAACCTTTCTTTGCATATTCGCGTTTATAAACTGATTAGAAGCGTATAATAAATTTACCGCTTGTTATAAATGCGAGGATGTCCAAAAAATCGCCGCTCGGAACGGAATGTGTAGGCAACGTGAAACGCTGCTGCGACAAATTGCACTTCGAAAACATTTTTAATAGTGAATACAATCATGATGTGTATTAGTTTGTTGAAACACAGTAATAGGAATATTGCATTTTTGTCCTATTTTATATAAATGTTTACAGTGTTACCTTGTATCTTTGAATTTATCCACTGGATAGTGGATTTAAACCACCTCCGGACCTTGGATAAATTTATCCGGTAGATAGCGATTTTTATCCGCTGGATAAAGTTATCCAAGCTTCGTGCAACGCAAATCACACGCTGGATAAAACTTATCCGTTGGATAGCGAGTTATCCGTTGGATAGCGACTTATCCACCTTTCGAACAACCGGTCCCTGGTATCGGAGCTATAAAGCGCGCTAAACCGTACGTCAACACCAATACGTTACAAACCATTTATAAAGCACTGATCCAGCCGCATTTTGACTATTGTTCTACCTTGTGGTCAAACTGCCGTAAATTGCTCCAAGATAAACTGCAGAAATTTCAGTCCCGCGCAGCAAGGGTAATAACTAGTGCCACCTACGATGAAAGGTCACTAGACATTCTTAATACCTTGTCCTGGGAAACACTCGAAAATAGAAGGGAAAAATCCAAGGCTGTATTTATGTACAAAGTGTTAAATGGCTACGCCGCCCCAAGTCTAAAAGAATCTTTCTGTAAAAAGAGTGTGAAACAAAATACTTATAATCTTAGAAGTAGTGAAAAGGATTTAATTCTTCCAAAACCCAGAACGGAATATCTAAGAAGAAGTTTTAAGTACAGCGGCGCCATGCTATGGAACAACCTTTCACCTGCAGCTAAATCGGCAGATACTTTAAACTGCTTTAAACGAGAAATAGCAGTAAACTAGTGGAAGATGCTGTGCAACACGTGTCAAATACGTTTATGTATTTTACATTTTTAACTCTATTTCTTTTAAAGTACTTATACTACATTGTATTATTTGTGTGACGCCCCTCGTGGAAATCAGCTATATATAAATATGCTGTCGAGGCTAGCGTGGGTAAATAAAGTTTTTAATAATAATTTTTAATAATAAACTTATTGATTGAGCAAAACTTTGAGAATCTGTTTTATCTCTCTAAAAACGATTCATCAACAGACAATTGAGACGATTTATCAAATTATCGCAAGCAACTAAGCAAGTTGAGAAAAATTATACTTTTTTTTGTGTTAACAACCGACGTCACCTTTAACTGGCCACCTTGCCTGAAGTTTGGTTGCACCGACCCGCACGTTACACCTCTACCTAAGTCTAAAACAGATTATCTTAATCGCTGCTTCAACAACAGTGGAGCCGCCCGATTGAGTCTTAATAGGATTCTTCGTCACTCTCTATTTTAAAGCAAATCTGGAATCTTTACTACACGGCAACCAAACTATAAACAGTACTTTTCCTTTTATTATATACTTCTCTTTAAAAAGGAACAAGTATTTGATAAATATATATCCCGTTAAAAAGTTAATACTGATCATGCAAAGTCGTTGTAAGAAAACTGAGAAATATTTTACAGTTGTATAGGCACTTTATAATGCTCTGGGACAGGCTAAGCAAGATTACGATTATAGCTACAGAAAAGATAGTTAAAGTTTGGCTATGTTTTTAACTAATTCGGTTCAACTTCGTTCATTGCTCTATGATGTAATGAGTGCATGGATTGTTCAACGTAAGTTGGCCAGTAGGCCTTGGACAAAATGGCGATCGTGTTGGATCACTCTTTTCAGGCCAACTTCCTCCAATTCGCCTCCTTTTTCGGCACACAATATAAACCAAAATAATTAATATTGCGGGGGAAATAAATGCGAGAGGTATTATAAGGCCGAGTTTCCAGCTGGTTGAGATAGATTCCTTACTTTTTTTTTTACATTCCTTTTTGGAATTGCAATACTCATTTGGACCTCCGCAATCCGATTTTTTGGTGCACATCTCAGTGACACAACTCCTCCGACATACGTTGGGGTAAATACTTCTCTTACAACAATACTCGGATGAAGCACAATCAAAACTTGAAGAACATCGCGGGCAACGATTGGAATCACGACACCTGTTATCCAAACAGCATTCACTTCTCGCACAATCACCATCAGTAAAACAATAGAGACCATGACAGCTGTACGGCGTACACTTTCTTTTCGAATCACGAACATACCCTTTACAGCAAACGAAATTCATTGCCAAAATCCCCACGCAATCCTTGTTTGAGCTACATTCTTGCCCAGCTTCGACTAAACCGATTTTTTTTCTTAATATTACGTTCCAACATAAGAATATAAACACAAATACAGTCAACATTGCCAGTGGTTACAAAAATGACGAAATAATTCCTAGCTATATATTGCAACTAAACAAATTTGAAACAAATATTGTATTCTACATGTCATTGCATGATTCAGCATGAATCAGCGTAATATAATTATTATAGATATTGGAATCTCATTGATTGTGCCCAGCATGTGCACGGCACATTCAATTGAGCGAAATTATTAAATTATTATATCATTATTAAGTCATAAGCGCTTTACTGACATAACCAACTAAATTTAACCATCCTTTAAGACTAAAATATATAGGCTCTCTAAAAGGAAATTGTTGTATAAACGATTGCATTAATAGCATAAATAATATGACATTGATCCCTCGACCGAGCCCATCATTTCATTGGTTTTATACAATTGTCATTTGCACAGGTATAGTACAGACAAAGGCCGTTTTGCTTCGTCATCGGCGGTTAACTTCTCTGTGCCTACGCGCGTGAAAAATATTTCATCACTTGTGACGAAAAAATATGTTCATGTAAAATCGTTGAATTTGCATCTGCATGCATGTTTTCCGAAAGATGCCTTCATGGAAAACCAATTATTATCTGGTTGTTTGTATTCAGGCGATTAGTGATACAAGATTGATTTTATTGAACTGAATCGCGTTATCATCGGCGATACGCGTCTCAATATAATTTGTTTGCGGTATTTTCTTTGAGATAACCCTTTAAGAAATAAAAGTTAGATTATATACGAAAAATCGTCAAACAGTGATTTCCTTAACGAGGTTGCCATATATATCTTTATGTAAACAACAATTTAAGAGGTAAAACGAATATTATGCATGGGAAATTCGATAGACATGCATGCAATGATCTCTTTAGCAAATGAATCAATCACAAACCCTAGTTACTTAACCTGCAGTTTAAAACACGACAAAAAATTTATACCTGCAACCTGAAAATCTGTATCTTAACAGCTATATAAATTATCCATGAAAGATACTGTAGTCGATAGTATATAAGATGTAGTCTATATATATGTATAACGTTGGAATACCTGTTTGCTAGACAAGAAATTCAAGTCGTGCGATTAAATCGTGCTAGAACACCCTGGCCTGATAATTACGACGCTAAATGCAATTAGTCAGTATAGTTCGATAAAATATAGTAGATGCGGTATTGATTTGTGATGTTTTACCGATAATTTGCTCATCATAGGGATCTGTGAGCTGAACTAGAAGGATGAATAACATCAACATATTCTGTTTCATCCGTTGCTGATGGTTGTATTTCCCGTGCCCCTTCTACTGGCGATCGATAACATTGATTATGTGGCGATTCTGGTTCTCTTTGCATCATATTTTGAGGTTGGCCAGTGCGCCTCTCTGGAAGGTGTTGCGAATATTCGCTTTGCCTTTGGGATTCTTTCCTTAATTTTTTCTTTTTCAAACACAAATAAAGTATGCAAACCGACAGCACTACAACTACAACTACAACTATTCCTACAATTACGACCGGGATTACCCATGCAGGTAAGGAGTTTTCCTCTCTTTTTTTTTCTGTTTGACATCTTTTCTCGGAATTGCAATACTCATTTGGACCTCCGCAATCCGAATTTTTGGTACACATCTCAGTGACACAATTCCTCCGACATACGTTGGGGTAGATGCCTCGCTTACAACAATACTCGGATGAAGCACAATCAGAACTTGAAGAACATCTCGGGCAACGATTGGAATCACGACACCTGTTATCCAAACAGCATTCACTTCTCGCACAATCACCGTCAGCAAAACAAAAAAGGCCACGGCAACTGTACGGCGTACATGTTCTTTCGGAACCACGAACATTTCCTCTACAGCATACTAAAGTTACTGCTAAATTCCACACACAATCCTTATGCGAGCCACATTCTGTTCTAGCCATGGCCAAACCAATTTGCTTAGTAAAAATAGCATCCCACGATAAAATTAAAATCAGAATTGTATCGAACATTTCTTGAAAAGCATAGACGCCATATAAAAAGATGAATTGAATTTGAAGGCTGCTGCATGCAACTAAGAATCATGTACATATAATCCTGTGCGAGCTTGTGTTTACATTTTACGCTTTATTAGATTTAATCTTAATATTTCCATATAATTTACATAACGTTTCAGT
Organism: Dendronephthya gigantea; assembly: GCF_004324835.1. Lineage (NCBI taxonomy): Eukaryota > Metazoa > Cnidaria > Anthozoa > Malacalcyonacea > Nephtheidae > Dendronephthya > Dendronephthya gigantea. Next base: position 401,863 of record NW_021163028.1, on the reverse strand, counting down.
ATGATCCGGCCTGTACGTGAAGAAGTATTTCCGAATAAGTCGAAACCAGATTTGGAAAAATTACTAGTTAAAACAGGATATATATGTTTGAAGTAAACACACATTAATGAGATTTGAAAGAAAAAGCCTTCTCTTTACAGAAAGACTGTATGTGAATTCGTTGGGAAATTTGTTAAACTGTATTAACACGATGACAACAATAATCAATAAATATTGAACACAAAGCTGGCATTATAGTGTTTCAATATTATATATAGCTACAAAGCAATTGGATCTTTCCGATACACGTTTAAGTATCAATGACAGTAACAATAATAAACGATTTTCGTGCCGCCATAAATTGTATAAAAAGAGTTTCAAGATCATTTCAAGAATTCCAGATTATTTTTGTCTAACTGGCTTATGGCATAAAAACGTAAACGGAATATTCACACAAAATTGCTCATCTATACATATAACATTTTTATATAAGACTCACCAACTAAATTTGACTTTCAGGTGCATTTTACAGGATGAATACTGTTTTTACATAAACTATATATGTTTGATTTTCCATAGGGATCTCGAATTGGGTTGTGCTCTCTTAATTCGTTAAATGTGTGATCCTTCGCCGCGGTTTAATTTTTTTTCACGTTATTACGATATTCTTTGTAAACTACCCAATCATCTTCATCACGACGTGTCAATTGAAACCGACGGAGGTGTAGGTCCCGAGGTCAGAGGAAAATAATGAAGGATTATATCCTTTATAACTCCTAGCTGTAATATAACTTGCTGGCATCTTTGGGGCCTTTAACTTTAAATACAATGGTAATTGATCACTGATAGACGTGTTCATAACACCACTCTCTGTTCATAACAAGTGCTGAAACTATTAGAATAACATCAATAAGCGTTTGAGAAGTCGAAGTTATTCTACACCTTTTCCTGGTCGTTTTCAGACGTTCTGAGATGAAATTCAGAAACTGCCGTTCGATTTCAGAAATTTTCAAGTGAGTTTCATATTATGCAAGTCTATTACATACGGAGTCATGTAAATTTCAAAATTGTGGAAATGAATTTCAGGTTAGGGAAACGAATGTCCAGATATGCAAACGAATTTCAGAAATGTACACAGTAATTTCAGATAATGCAATACAACTTCAGACGATTTTATGTGGAATTCAAATTATTTTATTTTGAAACAAACTCAGAAAATGTTTGTTACACTACAACAAAATTTAATGATATTTTTAATTAATGAGAAGCATTACACGATAACATACAATTCTATGCTCCAACATTCATGTCTTCCAGGTTAGGCGCACGCTGAAAAAAACCGTGAGAATGCTGGCATGCATTCACGATATTTTGTACGGTAATCTGATCCATGGCTTCATCAATTAACATTTCCACATATTGAAGGCGTTGCTCACCCACTCCTGGACGCTGAACTTGAGGAACACGCATTCGCTGTTTCACCACTGCCTTCATTTTACTCCATACCGTCTCGACAGGATTCAACATTGGGGAATACGGCCCCAAACGACAGATAGTTAGGCCCGGATGCTCAATCACACATTCCTCAAACTTACTATGACAAGGAGCATTGTCACAGACCACAACAACTGAGTCGACTGTAATTCCAAGAGGGAGATGTTCAAGCATTTCTAGCAACCAAGCCTTGGCAGTATCGGATTTAAACGCTCCACGACGTCTGGTCATGTATATCATCTGATAGGCTGACAATGCACAGATAACATGGATGTTTGGACCCTTGGATGTCGGGAGAGCCATAACTGCTCGCCCACCAACACGTGCTCTCCCTTGACTTCTACGGCAAAACAGGTTAAGATTTGTCTCGTCCATCCATATAATGGTCTTTCCTTCTCTCATGTACTGACTGACCCGTTGAACATACCGTCTTCGCAATTCTTTGTTGGGGTCCGTGTTCATAGTAGCAGGGATAGCATGTGCCTTTTTTAGGGTAATGAGTTTCCCCTGCAAGTAATTGTGGATAGTTGATGGGCTGATGGTGATTCCAAATTCGGCTAGGGTTCTGTCTGACAATTGCCTCAACGTCAACGTAGGATCGCTTTCAATCATGTCAACAAGAGCCTCGATTTGTTCATTAGTGAACTTTTTGCGTCTTCCCCCTTTCTATACATTATCTACACACAGGCATTTTTCGCTGTAATCATAGAAGAATTGTCAACTTGAGATTGTCTGAATTTCAATGGGATGTTCCTGAAGTGTACTTGTTGATGTACTAATTTCAATTGCAAATATTTGATATTGTAATGAAAAATTTGAATATATTTTGAACTAATCTAAAATTTAAGTGACACATTTTCGATAATTTGGAAATATATGAATTTCATTTGGAATAACTGAATATCGGTTATAAAGGTTTAAAATTCATTTGTTTGAACTTAATATTTTCTACGATTATTTGAATTTCATCTCAAAGTGCCTGAAAATGACTAGGAAAAGGTGTAGTTTGAGTTTTAATGATCTGTGTAAGATTTAATTTTGTAAAATAATTGTTAGCGCTCTCTGTAAATCTTGGCTATTTTCTAGCATAGCATGTTGCTGTTCAAATCACCGAGCTCCAAAATCTGTTTATCCAATGTCAAAGCCCGGTGTCACAGGAAATTTGGTCCCCCCCGAAAATTTGCGCCCCTGGGCCAAATTTCCTAGGAAATATGCCCCCCCCCGGGCCAAATATCCTAGGAAATTTGGCCCCCCCTTCGGAAATTTGGCACCCCTCTAAAAAACTTAGTTTACCTTACCATTTTAGAGCTAGAGAACCGTTAAGTGTATAAAAGTTTTAAGTGTATAAAAGTCTATCTAGCCGTGGGTTGAGTTACAACTTACAAACAGTACTGACGGATTTTATATAGTGCAAGTTACCTGTTTTTGTGTTTGCCGATTGTTTTTAAACGTTTTTATGCAAATTTGTATTAATTACTCCCTAAATGTTAGCCGCATGCACATTAATACTTTCGCCAACGCATGTTGTCATCGCTTGCTAAAGTGTGGTTGTTATTCTGACGAATTTCATATTAGGTTCAGAAACTTGTTGAATATTGAGTCAAAAGTTCGCGATTTCAAAACTATATATATATTTTATATATATATATATATAATTATATATATATATAATTATATATTATATATATATTATATATATCCAAATGTAATTGTTTGTAATGGATAAAAGAGTGCTCAATACTAATTACAAGTAGAGCGAGTCATTTATTGAATTTATCTTAAAATATTGTCGTCGCTACACGGTGTTTCACGCCTGACCTTTTACAGTCAGACGATCTTCAGGCGACAAATACAGGATTGAGTTTAATCATGGTTCAATGTTTGCTTGCGACGCATCTTCAACGGTCTGCTGACGCGCGCTCGCGCGCTTAGATGTTCGCGCCCCATTCTGCGTGCGTTTAAACCGCCCCGCATTGAACTTGTTCCGGTGGCAGCACTTTGAGAACAGTTCGCTTCTTTTGTTCAAGGATTTACTATGGTCTGCTTGTATTATGCATAGTTTTTCTGAAAGGCATAAGTTGCAGCACTTTTTACCAGCAGTGCGGGGGGTGGCGCGTTTCAAAATTGACCAGTTGATCTTGAATGGTTTCCCACTCGTCTTAAGTTTCCAGACATGTTTCTTCAGTTCTGTGTCTGTAGCGTAGCGTTCGTTGTTGATAGATCTCTTGTGATTCCTGTAGCGTTCTTTGAAGGTCGTAGCCGTCATTCCGATGTACTCTTTCGTCTCCTTTTCGTCTTTAGTCAGTAAGACACAAAGAAAACTTCAACTCGAACCTAAAATGCCGTCTCATTAACCCTGCAAAGAGCGACCTCGGGAAGGTCAGTAAAGTTATACTTGATAGCATCAACAACAGAATTCGACCCATTATTAACGTGAACCAATGGAAAAACTCACAATCCGTGATCGAGTGGTTTCAATCAATCGAGAATAAGCCCAACCATACCTTTCTCTCATTTGATATTGTCGAGTTTTACCCATCTATCACAGAAGACCTCCTCGACCGAGTTATTACATGGGCAAGGTCCCTCACTACAATCCCAAAAGAGCACATAGACATTATTAAACACGCACGAAAATCTTTACTCTTTAACGGCGAGAAAACCTGGGTGAAGCGGGGAAATGATTCCTTATTCGACGTTACAATGGGAAGTTATGATGGAGCCGAGATTTGCGAGCTCGTCGGGCTATTCATCTTGAGTCAACTAAAACGAAAGTTCGGTAACGGCGTTGGATTGTATCGGGACGACGGTCTAGCATTATTGAAAGGTGTCAGTGGTCGATCAGCTGATAAAGCTCGAAAAGATCTACACGAAATCTTCCACCAACTCAATCTGAAAATAACCGCCGAAATCAACAACCAAACTGTAAACTTTCTCGACATCACCCTAAACCTGAAAGACCAGAAATACTCGCCGTACCGAAACCAAACAACGATCCCCTCTACATCGACAGCAGATCCAATCACCCTCCATCAATTATCAAACAAATCCCAACATCGGTGAACAATCGAATATCCCCCCTGTCATCTGACCAAGCATCCTTCGACTCCTCAACATCATTTTATGAGAATGCCCTCAAACGCAGCAATTACAACTTCAAAATGCATTACCAAACTGACCGCACCATCAACCCCTCGTCACCAGAAAGAGCGCGTCGAAGGAAAATCATTTGGTTCAATCCGCCATACAGCAAAAATGTCAGTACGAACGTCGCACGCAAGTTCCTACAGTTGTTAGACAAACATTTTCCGCAATCATCCCCATTACACAAAATCTTCAATAGGAACTCAATAAAAGTGAGCTACTCCTGTATGGGAAACATAAAAAGCGCGATCTCAAACCACAACCATCGATTACTAAACAACGCACGAAACACAGGAAGAACCGAAAACAACAACTGCAATTGAAGAATCAAAGACAGATGCCCTCTTCAAGGAAATTGCTTGACGAAGAACATCGTGTATAAAGCCGATACTGAAAGACGAAAAGGAGACGAAAGAGTACATCGGATGACGTCTACGACCTTCAAAGAACGCTACAGGAATCACAAGAGATCTATCAACAACGAACGCTACGCTACAGACACAGAACTGTCGAAACATGTCTGGAAACTTAAGACGAGTGGGAAACCATTCAAGATCAACTGGTCAATTTTGAAACGCGCCCCCCCCGCACTGCTGGTAAAAAGTGCTGCAACTTATGCCTTTCAGAAAAACTATGCATAATACAAGCAGACCATAGTAAATCCTTGAACAAAAGAAGCGAACTGTTCTCAAAGTGCTGCCACCGGAACAAGTTCAATGCGGGGCGGTTTAAACGCACGCAGAATGGGGCGCGAACATCTAAGCGCGCGAGCGCGCGTCAGCAGACCGTTGAAGATGCGTCGCAAGCAAACATTGAACCATGATTAAACTCAATCCTGTATTTGTCGCCTGAAGATCGTCTGACTGTAAAAGGTCAGGCGTGAAACACCGTGTAGCGACGACAATATTTTAAGATAAATTCAATAAATAAATATATATATATATATAATATATATATATATAAAATATATTATCTATATATATTAATATATAAGTATAATCTTGTTGTTCGAAAAGACAAAAGAGTGCTCAATACTATAAGATGTTATAGTAGAGCGAATCAAATCCAATCCAAACGCAATCCAACGAACTGAATTTAATCGCCTGAAGATCGAGATAATCGTGAAACTCAGAGTAGCGATAGCTAAATAAATTCATTTTAAGACTTAATTTCATCTATATATATATATATATATATATATATATATATATATATATATATATATATATATATATATATATTTATGTTATCGAGGGGGACCAAATTTCCGAACTGTTCAATACATGATTTGTCCTCCCCAGAAATTCTTAATTTGGCGACCTTATAAATTATAGGCTTAGCGGTTATACATACATAGGAAAGGTTGTTTTAGGAAATTACCACTTATTTATTGATTTTTCGATTAAAGCCCCTAGTAATGTTATGATAATCCTAGGAGTTAGCCACGTGCACATTAACAATATTCGTCTTAGATCTTCGCCGAGATGAAAAGCTTTTGAAATAAATGAAGCAAACTAACTATGAATACAAACAAACATTTACGATCTTGTTTTTAGAAGAAGCTTCGCGATTTTCGAACTCATGGCAATAAAGTATATGTTTTCGAGGGGGCCAAATTTCCGAAAGGGGGACCAAATTTCCTAGGAAATATGGCCCGGGGGGGGGGCAAATTTTGGAGGGGCCAAATTTCCTGGGACACCGGTATGTTCTCTTCCGTCGTCGTCAGCACCGTTGTACATTGGGCGCAATGGATCTTTTTCGTCACCATCTTCGAGACGTATCCAGCAATATAGGATATTGCAGCCTCCTTGTACTCAGACAGTTCAATGGCATTAATTAGACACATCGCAATAGTCATGATCGACGGCACCTGGCTCTCTCAACTCCAGGTCATACCTTGCAATCGCTACGTCTGAGATCCCAGTTGGCGTTTGTTCAATTTCACACTGATCTTTGACGCAGTCTAATATCCGAGTGTCATCTTGAGCAACGCAGTTTCTATGACCTCCTTTAATATTGTGCCTCATCTGCAGTTGCTTGTACGCGGCTACAAACTGCCGTGTGGTTGGATTGTTATTCCATCCTCCGCATGCTCGCACAGCACCGAAGAACAACTCCAAGTGATCTTGACTCATCTTGTACGTCAGAAGGTACGTACAAGATGAGTCAAGATCACTTGGAGTTGTACAAGATGAGTCAGATCACTTGGAGATCAGGCATAACCAGATCGTCGACCAATCCCAAAACTGCTTTGATGCAAATAAGAAAACCAAGAAATCCGGTTTTTCTTTTCGACTTGAAAATCGACCTTCCATCAGGACCCTTTAGATTTCGGATGTACTCACTCGCCTGGTCCAGAAACTACTTCGTGTACTGATAATTCGATCTCCTGATTGGCGCTTTGTAATTCTTCGCCAGCCGGTTTCTGAAATTCAGAACATCAAATAAGCGATCAAAAACACGAATAAACTTCACAGTTGAACCACATCCCTGAAATGCAATTTCAGCTTACCTTCGCAGTATTCTAAAGCATCAGCAACACTCGAACTGAGCGCCCTTCTTCATTCTTCAGAACTTGCCAGTCCGACATTGTGTTGTTTCGCACCAACTTGATCATGTGGCAGGCATCCAGAAACACGTAGATCTTGGTCTTTGGGTCACACATATGCGGAAAATACGCCTGCAGGCTATCAGGTGTAAGAATTGCGCCAAGCTCCTTTAACATCGCCTGGTGGGTCGATGGACCGTCGCATGCGAAAGAAATCACCTTCACCCCGACTTCGTGCAATTTCCGAATGCATTCTTTCGTTAAGTTGGCCTTCTCTTCACCAGTCAGCCCATTCACCAGAAAATATCCACAGGGTATTTTCTAACTTGAGTTTGAAGAACATAATTGTATGCCTTCGTTGAATAAAACTTTAAGGTCAGAGCAAATGACCTTAGCTCGGGTGGATACGCGCCAGGATTTTTATTTTGCGACACCAACCTTTTCATCAGTTCCTTTGGAACTCCGGAAAAGGTTGTTTCCAAGATTGAGGCACAATCACTGTTTATAAGACTTTTCTTTTTTAACTCACTTACCACTGAACTCAGAGTCACAACCTTTCGCTTCAGGCGCTGAGTCTTTTGTTTGGATACTTTATACCTCTTCTGCAACTTTGTCAATTTGCTGACAACATCATCGACTTGTTGTTTCAAACCACAACGAGATTTACTGATGTGATATGTGTGATCATGATTCGCTGTTCCAGATGTTCTAGTAATATGAGCCTTTTTCAGAGCAGTGCTCCTCGTCCAAAATCACTTCATCCTCAAGTTTTCTTTTCCTTCCGAGTATACTTACACCTTCATTACTACTAGAAATTTCTTCAGTGACCCCCTCAATACCTAAACTGTCTGCATGAGCTATGTTGTATTCCGGCCATACTTACACTGCCTTCAGTACTTACATTGTCTTCAGTTGTTATTGCCCCAGCACCATCCCTCATACTTACACTTTCTTTGTTACTCATTACTTTTGTGACCTGCAAACCTAATGCTCCATCACTGACCTCATTTGCCGATTTTACTCTTTGTAACTACAAACCTTTTTTCTCTTCCATCTCTGACTTGCCAATGTGTATTTCCTATAATTTCATTGATATTAATTAAAAGATCATCATCAACAATAATGTATACAGAAGGCTTTAATTAGGCATGTGACATCATCAAAACATATAACCAAATTATGTAATAAATAAAGTGCCTGTCATACATTTTTATAAAACAATATATACCTCAAAGAGTTTTCTTATAGGCGGGGAACAGTTTGCATGGGTATCTACATGAGACATGTACTATTCAAAACTATAAACCAGTTAAAACATATCACTGTCATATAGATATATCTAAACATTGTGGTAAAATTTTTAGCATAGGTATCAACCTGAGATTTTTGGAACACAGTTGGGATAGCATTTCGCTTCAAAATTACTCTTTTTCCAGTCTGCTGTTTCATCTCCATAGTAAAGTGATCTGAACATAATCGGCTTTCCTTTGTAGGTACAAACTTAACTGGGGAAATCTTATTCACATTTTCAATCCATATGGCAAATATTCACGTCTGGAAAACTGCATAAATAACAATAATACATATTTTAATTAATAGTTTAGTTAATGCAACAAAATAGTGAAAGTTATATAATTAATTGATGTATCACAACCCAGCAAACTTCAAATCAATCATATAATAAAAATAAAATTATACCAAATAATATCTAGGCTAGCTATGTATTGAAATCACATACTTATGTAATAATTGTCATTCCTCAGTTCAAAAAATGCAAAATATACAGAAATACTACCAGTCTTTAAGACTTTTCTAACAAGAGTTTTTGATACTACCTAGAAAGACATTACTAACGCTTGAAACACTAGTCTGAGTGTCTGGCTACTCTGACATGATCTGATATCATATCTCTGAGGTCTGTTTAGTATTTACCAACCACTTACCCACTGCTTCGCAGTTAAAATTATAAAACTGACAAATTCAACTGACAAGATAATAAAACAATGTCCGAAAAAACACTAAAAATATGGTTAAAAATTTCTTACCGATGTGAAGAAATATTTTCCTTTAACAATAAGTTATGGCATCCAAAAGCGGCACAAAAACGCGGCATTTTTATGAAAATTTTTCAAAAACCTTGGTTAACGTTTCAATACGTGATAAACACTTTGAAAAAACTTAACAAGGCGGGAATTTTTACAAAAAAACGGAGGGTGAAGGACCATAGAGATTATAAATAACACTGTGTTATTCATATAAATCTCTATGTGAAGGACGTCTTTTGGCTTGGATCGCGGTTGGTCAGTGGTCATTACCATGGCCAGTTGGGCACATTAGGAGGCGGTCCTCCAGGAATTATTATATAGCTCAGTGGTTAGCACTAATGCTTTGATGATCTTCAATTTCGATATTACCCGAAGTAGAGGCAGTACAAAGTTTTATTAAACAATCTTTCGCCCGTGTACCGACATTCCTACTTGAGGTTAGGGTAAGGTACCATATGATTGGGAATTCAGACGAGGAAGAGTCAAACCTTCTAGCACGACCACCCGCAGACGACTATTTCCCATGTTGATAAATTCTTGCAATTTGTCAAAATTGTTGTGCCATTTTACTCTTTCTCCATCATAGGTAACACATTTGGTCGCTATATACTCCTTTAAATTGTTAAAATCTAGACACTCATTGAGATTATTGAATCAAACATCAGTACGATCTTGAACGTGACTATCCGCCATCTTGTTATGTCTTGTCAAGTCAAGTTGTTCATATTTAGTAATTGTGATATAATAGTAGTTATGCCTCGTTTTCGACGATAATCGTATATTTGTAACCTCATATTGATTTATTGTCGGCTTCACCGTTCATCGAATAATTTAACGTTTACTACTTATTTATACGTTGAGTTGGTTGAAGCTGTGAGTTTCACTTATACCAAATGGAGGCCCGAAAATGTCATTATCATCATCAATTTACATATACGGTGAAAACTTTCTATCACAGAATGAACCAGACCATTATATAAGGTACAGAAGGTAGTGTAATTCAAACAAGCAGTCATTAAGATAAACCTGTGGGTGGAGATCTACAGGGTGAGTCAGAAAAAAGTCCCCTCTATTGAAATCAAGCCTTTGTTAGAATCTGATTGCCTTAATATTATGATAAACCCAATTGAAAGCAAGACGCTTTATTTGAATGCCTCAACCTAATAACTATGCTATTTACACACTACTGCGTTGATCATGCATTCAAATCAACAAAGGCTTCATTTCAATAGGGGGGGACTTTTTTTTTACTCACCCTGTAGATATAGACTTAAATAAACCTGGGCTTGTTGAAGAATAACTATTTATGCACTTCGTTCTCGCCGTAACGTAGCCGATTTATCTGCGGGATGTTTATCCCCGAGCCGGCGCGAAGTGTCGTGCGAGGGTACTAATCCCGCCCGGAGATTAGGATTACACCCGGGTATTCTGACAGAACATAGGCGAATCCAAAGTTGCCCAAATATCATGGACGTTCATTCAATGGTCGTGGTAGTTGTGCGCATGCGCGAATTTGAACGAAGAAAGAACTGTCGTCTACAACTTGCTGATTGGCTCAAAAAGAGAGCATGCACGAGAGCGTCAGCATTTTAACCGTCATTTTGCAAACTATTTTTAAAAAAATATAAAATGAAATCATGGAGTCAAACCATAGAAATAATAATGAAAGATTTAAAGATCATCACAGCACAGAAACAGTTGGTGAAATAGGAACGACTCGTAGTTTATAATCTTTGAAGTGGTAGGTGTCTAAGTTTTGCTTATTCATTGTCAGTAAGAATGCATTGTTATTTTGACAAGTACGAGCTTGGTATGTCGTTTTACAAGGAGCTAACCGACCGTTTAAGGCTTTACATCATCCCTTAAACTTTAAAAAGAATTCTCAAAAGTGCACTTCAGAGTTTTGATAAAACTAGTGAATCACTTTGCAGCTTATATAGTCGCTAAAATCATTGAATAAAATAAATAATCGAAAAACAACATTCGGCGTTTATTGCTTGTATGGTTATTATAATTATTTGTGCTGTTTTGATGTTTTGAAGGTTTAGCTATAGAAAAGTTTAACACTCACTTAAACTGCAACGTAATGCAGCAGGCAAACAGGTGATTTCTGTTCACCTTGACGACCGTCTTTGTTTCCGTACTGTCTTTGTTTCCGAAAAATTTGCACGAGTTATTTCATAATATTAGCGTAGAAAGTTATGTCTGGGTAGCGCACGAATCACCATAAGCTTGGAAACATCGGTACTCGTTATGACGTCACATCAGCAAACATAGCGGCTATAAAAGTTCGCATTTGCCCTCCGGTTTGAGGGCAAAATTAGTCAACTTCTACTTAACACACAAAAGTCATATATACATCAAATTGTTTCTAAAATAGAATATTTGTTTAGAATATTTGTTTAGGCTAATAAAAATGGGGTCGAAAATTTCGTTGCAGTAGCACTTTAAAATGGCGAGGGGTTGCTGCATGCATGTATTTCTAGTATATAATGGGAGGGTTTTTGGAAGGCAGGCAAACATCAAATTGGCACGTGACGTTAGTCGTCTAAATAGGTTGAGTAGTAAGTAATTGTAGTAAGTACTCCACATGACCTGTTATGGCATAGGCGGCCCAGAACTCAGAGCTGATGTCGCTGACCTCGCGCGACGCTCATGTTGTCTGAACAGTCTTATATTATGACAAGGTAGGCAACTCTCACGCCAAATAAGCTAAAAACGCACGGCGGTTAACTCAAACACCTTCACAAAACCGCAAATATTTCATAAAAATAAGGCAAATAAGAAAAAAAAAGTACAACACATTAAACTTGAATAATTTTACTACATTTATACGATATTTTTAGCATTCAAATGTTTCCTATATGCATGTAAAAAACGTGAATGTTTTTTGGGTTTGTGGCAAATATATTTCAAAACCTATGCTGGGGACACCCAGCCTATACCTTGGTCATATTTTTAAATTGAAAATAGAAAGCTGATTGGCTGTCGTTTAAAACGAGCGTAGAAGTCCGGCCATGGCGTGAGGTCCATTGCATAATGGCGGACGACTTTGATTTCGCATTTCCATTCGTGGGTGTAAATATCCGAGCGGAATTAGTACCCTCGCACGGTGCTCCGCACCGGCTCGGGGATTATATAATAATCAGTTACATCTAAAACTGTACGCTAGTTCTTTCTGAATGTGGACAAGACCAAAAGAAACAAAATTGTGAACATGGCGTAATGCGTTAGATATGAATTAATATCTGCACAGTAAGAAAGAGGAGTTCGCATAGTGCGTACGGAAATTTTCATTACTTTTCGTCCGAAAGCGGCGTGAATTTCCCTATGTCGATGAAAAATTTAGTCCAATTAAAGAGTTGTCCATTGACCCGTCCCTAAATCCAGTGAATGTTAGTTTCTTGTTCGGGGCTATTTATGAACCTCAAGTCAACATAACCATTTTCATCACACTCTGAATCGCAATTTTCAGCAGCAGTTTCAGACCCTCGTACTTGTTGTGGTGGTTTTATAGCTAGAGGCTGCCTTGTTCGTTCCTGCTTGTTATCATACAATTCTGGCGAGTGAATGTAGCTTGCACCTTCACCGGTCCTTAAGTTGCTTGTTACAGCTGAAGTTTGGTCCACCCGTACTCGTGGTGGTGGGCTTGGGGGAGGCATTGCTCGTGACTGAAAGTGTTCTATATCTTCATAGATCCCTAAGTTGCTTACAGCTGAAGCTTGCCTCGCTGCGTTTGTTGGATGCATTGGTCGTGAATGATTGCCATTACGAGACCTCCGTTTCCAAAAATAAAAGCCCAGCAATAATAATAATAATAATAATAATAGAATCATGATTACAATGAGTGCGATTTCCCTATTAGAAAGGGGAAGGGGTTCCCCATTTTCCTTTTTTTCTTTTTCACAGTTCCTATCTAATGCGCAATATTCATTTGGACCTCCGCAATCCGAATTTTTGGTGCACATCTCAGTGACACAATTCCTCCGACATACGTTGGGGTAGATACCCCGCTTACAACAATACTCGGATAAAACACAATCAGAACTTGAAGCACATCGCGGGCAACGATTGGAATCACGACAACTGTTATCCAAACAGCATTCACTTCTCGCACAATCACCATCAGTAAAACAATAGAGACCATGACAGCTGTACGGCGTACACTTTCTTTTCGAACCACGAACATTCCCTTTACAGCAAACGAGATTAATTGCCAAATTTTCCACGCAATCCTTGTTTGAGCTACATTCTTGCTCAGCTTCGACTAAACCGATTTCTTTCCTTAATACTACGTTCCAACATAAGAATATAAACACAAGTACAGTCAACATCTCCCGCTGTTGAAATAAAGACGAAAAAATTCTCTGTTATTCAGCAACTGATCGTTCGAGAAAGCCCTTCATATGACAGACACAGACAAATCGCTTGTATAAAGAGTAACTTTATTTATCGTGACGAGGCAGATTGGTACAAGACAGCATCACACCTGCATGCAGGCCGTGGCATTGATAAATAAACCTGGTTCCCGTATGTTGCCGACAGTCGACAGATTTATTGTTTGTGGCCGGTGACGAAGAAAATTTATTAAAAATAACAAAGTATTTGTGCGGTGATAAAATACGATATTATTTTTTTCGCAAATCGGAACATTTTCTCACCCAATTAAGTTTCCACAAAACAAAATTATTAAAAATATTACTTAGTCTCTTTCAAGAAGAAGTATCTACTTGCATAGCGTAGGCAGCCTGGCAATTTAGTCCCGCTACGCAAATTCAAATTATTATTTAATAATTCATTTCTTTAGAAATTCATTGTTTTCACAGTCAATAAACACAAAAATTTTAGCATAGCATTTTGAGAAAAATACTTTGATTTCAAAAAGTTTATTCCTAATATACTAACAAATTAACTGTTTAACGTTGCAGTGGAAACGTATTGACAAAAAAGGTATTGATTTTGTTTTATATAGAATCGCAACCATTTTAGCCGGAATTTAAGAAAATAATTGAACAACAGTTAATCTTATTTCTAAAGCATTCCTAAATTTATTACATTTTGGATAAAAAGCTCCAATTATACTGATACCAAAAACAGAGTAGCTATAGCTGTATTAACCGTATTTAACCCAATTAATTATTAAATTAAAACAAGAGTTGCATTTTGCAACATAAATCCTTTACGTGTATAGCTAGCTATAAATAAGGGTTCAATTACTGTCTCACAAAGCAATAATATCGAAATAAAAGGAAACCAGAATTACCAGTAATTCAATATAAATATTTACAGCACTCGTTGATTTAGATTTAGATGTTTGCGTGCTTGTGGTCGTGGGTTGATTATTAGTGCATTTATTGATTGAAAGATCACAATATTCAGCGGTCGGCCCACACTCTTGATCGTAAGCGCATATTTCCCCCACGCAACTTCTCCGACACATACGGATACCTCTACAACAATATTCTCCAGGACCGGCACAATCTCTATCGTCATGGCATACTTCAGTGAGACAGTTTCTCCTACAAACACTAGGATTCGGCCCCTTACAGCAGTATTCCGACGTCGCGCAGAAAATATCTGAAATGCAGCTCTCGCAACGAGTGTGATTGACACATTTATTATCTTTGCAACATTCGCCTTTTCCACCGCAATCACCATCTGTAATACAATACCGACCAATACAGTCGTAGGGACGACATGTTCTCTCGCTGGGCCGGGAAAGTCCTTTACAACAAAAGGCAGAAAATTCTTGATAGTCGCTTTCACAATCAGAATTCGTGTAACATTCATCTTTCGCCACAGCTATATGGACTACTGTGATTGATATTATGCTGCTACATAGAAATAAAATCAGAGGTATTTTCGTCATGGTTTCTACTTGATTTCTGAGTAAAAATTGCGTGGTTAAGATTTTTAGCCGACGCGATACACCGCTGAGCATTCAGCCGCATAGAATTACTTAAACAAAGAGCCTGGTTTTGTGAACAACAATAATTAATATAAACGCATTTATATAAGCCTTCTTTGCTCTTTCTTCAAAATAGGTTGAATTAAACCGGTGTGATGCAGGGCGACGTTTTCAGTGCACTCTAATACCACTGCTTGGGGTTGGTTGACAAATGTATAAATCTCTTATTAGTGAGTTTGTGTAAAAAAAAATCATTAAAAGGTGTATTTCTCAGACTAATTGCACTTTAAATTATTTATTAGCCAACGTGCATTATTCATTTTCATATCTGTTATATGCTAAAATGTCTTCAATTAAAAAGTCAGTACAATTCAGAGGACTCAAAAATCTTATTTTCGCTGATAATTTTCAGTTCCGGTTAACCGCGGTTTTTGTTAGGATATTTCTGGACAGTACTGTAAATACAGTCTTCAATTCATCGTTCTTCAATTCATCTGTTATCCATACATTTCGAGACTTGCTTGATGCAATTCTGGTGCTAATTGTATAATAGGACGCGATTTTTCAAAGAAAATCGGTTAGGTTATTTCTGGACAGTACTGTATAAGGAATCATGTATAAAATAATCCTTTGCGCGCTTGTGCTTACATTTACGCTTTCGTTAGATTTTATCTTTAAGCCGGTTTTCCACTAGCGTTTATTTTCGCGCGAAGCGACATTTTACTTTGTTTCAAAGCTCTCAACTGCAACCATCTGGAACAAATTGCTCAAATACAAAAGAATAAAGTCGCTTCGCGCGAAAAATATCGCTAGTGGAAAACCGGCTTTATCAATGTGCATCTGGGACAGCAATAATTCGATTCTAAATTACATGAAGTGTTGTCAAGAATAAACTTGTGATTGGCCTTTACCCCGCAGAATAAAACTGTAATAAATGGAGCACATCTATATAGAAGCGATTTTTTTTATTATAACACGCTGAGTATTATATTAATGTCGATACGACGCTAACAATGTCAACAATAAATTAAAATGCAGTCAGTCTCGCAAATCAACCTTAAACGTTTGATCATGTCTTTATAATGGCGTTTTAAGCATACTAAAACACATGCACTTAAGCCGGTTTTCCACTAGCGATATTTTTCGCGCGAATCCACATTTTAATTTTGTTCCAGAGCTCTCAAATGCAACCATCTGGAACAAATTGCTCAAATACAAAGGAATAAAGTCGCTTCGCGCGAAAAGTATCGCTAGTGGAAAACCGGCATTAGGCCCGTTTCAGACGTCGACGGAACTGTTTAAGTTCATTTGCATTCGATCGTAATTTCATAAAGTTTTATTAATAAAAATTATTAACAAAATTTAAAAGCATTTTTATTACTGAACTCTAACTTTGACTTAGTTGCCAAATTTGTTGAACTTCATCGACACTAATGACAGCAATAAACAGTAGAACTAGAAGTTACTAGAAGTGCTGCCTTGAAGACAGGGCGGTATGAATTATAATTACAGTAGAAATTTACACTAAAGTAGAAATTTATCCAGAGTATTTACAATGTTATGTTCAGTATGTCTATACGACGTTCATATATCATTCAGAAATGGACAATTTGTCTAATTTGTAAAATAAATATTACAGTGATTTGTCTGATATGTGAAATAAATATGTATATATATACATACAGAGAAAGTTGAATATTTGTAATAAGCATTTTTGACGGTCTCAATATACCCTTGGCTAATTAAGTTATTTGGTTTAAAAACCTGGCTCTCATGAAGCATGAGCCAATCACTTGCGCAATTTACGAATGAGAAGAAGGCTCCAAGATCAAAAGGTATGTGAAACGTAATTATCGATTAAAGTGTGTCAGCCAATCAGCTTGGAATTGGTCGATCAAAATAAAACCTGTCAAGAACTCTTGACAAACAGTGAAAAGGGTTATTTCCAGCACACAGTATGTCATTCAATAATGCTAAATCCCATACATTAACATTTGTAAAATTATCATACACTATTGCAGTCAAGGTCATAGCTAGACATTGTTTACCAGCATTTTGTCTAAATTTTTTTGTATCGTCCTGGCTAAAATAAGCACAGATTGTTTTACTTGGGTCAGCGACATCATAATTATGCTCCAATGCGGGCACGATATTGCTCAACTATTATTCCCATCATTCCCATCATCCCCATCAATGATTTTAAAAGATGTTGTACGTTTTGCGACCACTGCGGACTTTGTGTATTTATTACCAGATTCACCAGTTAAGAAACTATTATCAAGTCCATAAAGTTCACACAGCCTCGTGGTATAGAAAGTGCTATAGCTCATTACGAGCATCATGTTCTCCAAGTAGTCGGAGAGTTCAGCTGCTTCTGTGGATAATCTAACGTATGGAATTTTAAAGCTTCCTTGACGCCGCAATTATACGTCACAAAACGTCATAAACTTGGACATCTCGACATCCAAAAATCCAGGGGCCGGTTGTATGAAGCCCGTTTAGCTTAAACGGTGGATAAGTCAAAATTAAATAACACTCTTACATCTCTCTTGAATGAGTCAACTTGAATATTATGCACTGAATATGTAGTTGTAAACAGTATCTTTGTATTAAGGTTAAAAATATTCAGTTCGCTTGTTGAATAAAACGGCAGACTTTCTTTCTATTTTGAACTTATCTACCGTTTAAGCTAAACGGGCTTGATACAACCGGCCCCTGGGGCTGGTTGTATGAAAGCCGGATAGCGCTATCCACCGGATAGTGGTTTTTTCAATCGCTTTAAAATCGCCCGTTGTTTGCTATAACTTTGATTAAATCTTAGTATTCCTAAATCGAGTATCCCCTTTAATAATTGCTGGTTCCAAAAATGAAATTTTATCGTTTTTCGAGCATTTTTAGAACGGTTGAAAAAATCACTATCCGGTGGATAGCGCTATCCGGTTTTCATACAACCGGCCCCTGATGTCGACTATACATAGCTCGGGCAAACGGACTGGCGCGAGTACAAGATCAGCTAACGCGCAAGAGCCATGCTAACGCGAGGCAGCAAATATTAACCAAAGAGCTGGTACCACTGAGTTTTATCATACTAGTTTTGTATAAAACAAAAGTCAAACGTTTAGGCATGAATGACAGCAGCGAAGACAACTTCTTCTTCTACCATTCATTACGAAGGGGTTTAAACTATAAAAATAGATTCTAGGCAAATAGATTTATAAATTTATTTCGCTAATAGCGTAAACAATGAATGGAATGTGCCTACACAAATTGTTTATAGTTACAGTTAAACATATTTGTAAAGTCCACGAACTCAGTTTGACAGTATAGTAGCTTCTTACAGGATAAATCCTTAGAACTGGTAAAAAAAAAATGTGGGTTACCTATGTGCATAAAGGTTAATTTAGACTGTTCTAAGGTTTTGAGATATATGGTTCATTCAATATTTTTGTTCTACTTTCTATCTTTTATGGTTTCTTTTAACTGAAAAGGATATGCCTTATGTGTGTCGATCGTGGTTATTGTGTGTTATATATTTGTTTGTTTGCATAACTAAAGTATTTGTGACCGCCTCACATAGTAATAGTATGAAAATGAACGGAAACCAAAGTTAACAGTATTTCAATATAAATATTTACATCATGCAAATTCGTTGATTCAGATGGAGTCACGAGGGTCTTGGGTTTATTACTAGTACACCTCTTGATTGAAATATCACAATAATGCGCGGATCCGCACTCACGATCATTAGAACATTTCTCCCCCACACAACTTCTCTGGCATGTACGGATTCCACTACAACAATATTCTCCTGGACCGGCACAATCTCCATCGTCACGACATGTCTCAGTGAGACAGTTCCTCCGACATACATTAGGATTCTGCCCCTTACAGCAGTATTCTGAAGAAGCGCAGAAAGAGTCCGAATTGCAACTCTCGCAAAGAGTGTGGTCGACACATTTTTTATCTTTGCAGCATTCGCCTCTTCCACCACAATCACCGTCTGTGATACAATGCTGACCAATACAGTCATAAGGACGACATTTTCTATCGCTCAACTGGGAAATTCCTTTACAACAAACAACAAGAAATTCCCGAAAACTTCTCTTGCAGTCTGAATTTGTGAAACATTCATCTGTCGCCACAGCTACATGGACTACAGCGATTGATATTATACTGCCACATAGAAGAAAAAATAGAGGTATCTTCGTCATGATTATTACTCGATTTCTGATTAAAGATAGCGTGGTTAAGATTCTTTAGCTGACGTGAAGGCGGTGTATCGCCGCAAATTCTGCGACGTATAGTTAATTAAAAAAGATTTTGTGAATAACAAATATAGACGTTTATGAACGCCCTCTTTCTTCAAAAATATAGATTGAAACCTCAGCAGGTTCAAAATAGATTGCAATGAAATTTGTATTTTTATCATTGGCTGTGCACACCCACGTCTCATTTATGAGTTTGCATTACAATATTTCTTTTGAAATAACAAATTAGGGGGTAAATTAAAGAATTTAAAAAAATGTTGTGGGAAGTCCGTTCCCACATAGATTTAGTTTCTTGTGTATATTTTTGTCCCCGAGCCGATGCGAAGCACCGGGCGAGGGTACTAATTCCGCCCGGAGATTTTAATTATGTCCGGGAATGCAAATGCATGCATGTTAAATCGCTCTAGATCTTTGAATTTTCAGTGAAACCTCGCAAATTTACTTAAGGCGCTTTGTTTTTCAGGCCGGTCACGGTCGCATAGGCAGGATTTCAAAGGCCGCTTCGCCCGCGTGGGTGAAGCGGACGGTAATGGAGAATCGCCTTTAGGTGCTCACAGGATCGTCACTTTGTCGAAAGCGCAACGTTACGCGCGTAACTTCATATTTATTTTAAAATACCTTAACCCTACTGAAAATCTGCGGGACAATGTCAAGGGGATAGTGCAAGAAAGGAATTCATTCATAAAGCGTCCATGATTTATGGGTTGCTGTAAAGACTGTCCATAGGATGAATTTCTTTTGACCGTGAAGAGTACCACCTTAACAGAAAGTATGCCACGCCGGTGTAAGGCCGTTATGAATTATAAGGCCAAAGAAGGGTCAACAAAATATTGATATTTCATATAGTTTAGCATGTAATCTAGTCTATATTTACTCGTATATATTGTTAGAGGGACAGTTACGTTCATTTGAGAGCACTTTAACTTGTTTTGAGCAGTTCTTTTTGACCGCCAGTGTATTTCTCATTTCACAAAAAACTCTCCGCGCACAAGAAACTCGCCCCAGTCTTAAAATCACGTGTTTGAATTTTAATATAATTATACCATATAGTATTAAATTCAACACGAAGTTTTACGAAACATGCGTTAAAAATACTTTGTCAAACAGCAATATTCCACTTGTTGAAAAATAATTCTGCTCATTCCTACGTCTGAGTCAGACCTCCAATATTTATTTTATCCTAATATTTCTCCTAGGTTTTATAAATGCCGCCAGAAAAATACCGCTAAAGTATTTCGCTCGGGCAATTATACAAAAGAAGCGAATTGTGTTCATAGGTAAATATTATATACCTAATTTATGCGTCTGAGGAGAATGAAATTGGATATATTGATCTGAACTTAAGCATTTTATGATTGTAATGCTTCCCATAGATTTCACGTTAATTCTCGTGGTATTTAAGTTGAATATGAGATGCGTATTATTCTTTTTATAGACCAAAGATGGCAACGAGAGGGCCAACAAGATGGGATGTCTCGAAAAATTGCGAGAAATTTTGAGATGAGGTTATATGTGTCGAACGAAAAGTTGGAAACGTTTTGTGAATCAGGTTCGTATTCAATTAAATGAAAATCTGCGAGACCAAGCACTACTCCTGCAAACTGGAAAATGGAAAGAAAGCAGAAGGAAAACCAGGTTCAAAGCGATCGAATCCTTCTTTTAAAGCGCAGTTTCTGCTGTTCCTCTTGAAAGTCTTTCTCACGTTATTGCTGAGGGTGGTAATGCTACAGTGTTGTGAAATAATATCTACTGGTGGTGATATTCCAACAAGTCCTCTACCATCAGAGTTCTTTATCACTGGGATAAAAAATGCGTTGGAACGTGTTCGTCACTTTCAGGATGTATTTCAGGACGATATTTCACCTGAACGTGGATACCCCGCTCTCGCCTCCGCGATGCCGTATTATCGTGTGCTTTTTAGATTGCTAGCGTTAGAATTATCGAACAGTTAAATAACGGAACAACTTTCGCTGTGTAGCGGTATTTCTGACGTTTCGTGAACTAAGCGTGTAATTGCATGTGGTTCGCTCTTAGTGTCCTTACTGTGGCATGGCAAACGAGCTAACATTAGGTAGGAAGGACTTGTGTTTCAATTTTAAACAAAAGCGGTGAGCCCCTGAATTTTCGATTTTGGTGCATAGTGAGGACGCGCGTCGACATCGATTAGAATCACAGGGAATGCTCGTATTAAAACAGAATTCGTGGATTGAGAATTTTTTTAGTGTTCGTTAAATATGTAAAATTTTATTTGAGAAATTTTCAACTGTAATATTCCTGTATGTTTGCATGGTGACCAGTGGCGTAGCCAGCCTGACGATTTTGTCCCGCTATGTAAATTTTGAGTTATTATAATTATTCATGTCTTCAGAAATCTATAGTTTTGAGAGTCAGTGAACGTTAACACCAAAATATTAGCATAGCGGGACAAATCGGGAGGCTGGCTACGCTACTGATGGTGGCATCAATAAGCACTGATGAAGGCCCGGGTTAACGGACCGAATCACCGAAAGCTTTGCAGTATTAGATACTTATGTGGTGTACCTACAAGCTTAATTACTTAATTTTAAATGTATTGTCATTACTATTTTTAGCGTTCACCGTTCCCCTCCTTCCGTTCTCAAATTCTCTTCATTTACAAGTTGGTTTGAATGATTTATTAGTGAAGTCCGTGTGTTATTATTTAAGTCCTGTGCCCATGTGTATGAGTCGTAAATGCGTAGTGCGAACTTGAAATGTGGACAGAGTAGTTTGAAATGTGTTATGAGAATTTCATTTGGTGTTTTTTGACTTTATACGCAATGTATCAGGCACAAAAAAATGACCTACGTCTTTTTTATTATTCACATTACCATTTCAGGATTGCCCAAAACGCAGTGAAACAAAGTAAACAAGTTCAAAAGGTTGGAAGGACAAGACGTCGCTGAGTTTGCATTGATGCTATTAACAACAATTGCAGCTATTTGAAAGCCACCGTTAACCGTGAAGTTTTTATCACGTTTGTTTACGTTTCAAACTTTTGGGTTTAACCCAGGGCTTCCATAATTTATTTGCATATAGCTTTACTCGCACAGGGATGGGATTGGTGAGCAGAGAGAAACAAAGAACTTTTGAAAAGGAAGTATAATTTCTGCAATTAATAACGACTCCTCCCCCCATAGTGGAGCTCTTTTCTAGGGAAATTTCCTTAGAAATGGAAATCCTGGTTTAACCGGAAACGTTGAATGTTAAACTATAAACCAATGAGGTTACATTGTGATGTTTTGACAGGTTCCGCCCAACTGTCGAAATTAATATCACAGTGTAACGTGATTGGTTTATAGTTTAACATTCAACGTTTCCGGTTAAACCCAAAAGTTTGAAGCGTAATCAAACGTGATAAAAGCTTCACGGTTAACGGTGGCTTGCAAATAGCTGTATATTATACCATGTATACCATGCTGTGTATTATATCAACAGATTATACCATGTTTCTTATTCCATGTTTCTTATTCCATTATTCCATATATAACACATAGTTGATAATGAATGCCGTAAAGAACCAATCAGAAGAAAATAGAGGTTTAGTAATACATTAATGCCAACCGTAAACATTAGGGATTTCGTTTTCAACCAATCTACATGCATCTGTTGATTTTTTCAACTAAGCCAATTATACATGACGCATATATAGGCGAATTTGCGAGTTTTTCTATAGCCGTAATTTTTCGATCAAACGAGATTTGAAGAATTTTGCGCCTAGTTGAATAAACCCAAATTGTTAATACTTAATAGGTGGTTTGCAATTGCCGCCATTTTGGTTGATCTTTCAAAACATGTACACAATTTTTTTCATCTTTGCTGTATGTTAATACCCACCCAATAATACAACAGAGATGATAAGCAGTTACAAAATAAACAAGGAAAAAGTAAATCAACGCAGTTTGTTCTCTTGAAAAGCAGAAGTAAAGCAGCTGATAAAGATTTGATCGCTGTTACAGAAACTTGGCTGAAACCGACGGTTATGGATTGTGAAGTGCTGCCCGGGACAAATTGCAACATCTTTAGAAAAGACAGAACTTCTCGGCCTGGTGGAGGAGTTATGTTGGTCGTTCGAGATACGATTACGTGTTTTCGTCGTCAAGATTTGGAGGGGGATAGTTCTGAGGTTCTATTTTGCGAGATTCGACCTAACAACAGACGTAAACTTCTTGTTGCTGTCTACTATCGACCACCGGATTCCAGTCTTGAGTACTTGAAGGAGTTAAAAGCATCTCTACGTCTAGCACATAATGCCAAATTCGATCAGCTCATTTTATGTGGCGACTTCAACTTGCCAAACATAGACTGGGCTACTGGCACCTCAAAAACCAATGACGCTATTGAGAACTGTTTCACAAAGTTAGTGCGTGATAACTACCTATGGCAATTAGTAGACTTCCCGACACGGATCTCTAACACACTGGATCTAATATTAACCAATGTACCTGAAAAAGTTAAAGATGTTTATGGGTATGATGACGTCATTTCTACTGATCATAAACTCATCAGTTTCTCCATGGATTTTAACACTCCAAAAAAACTAACTGTCAAACGCAACGTCTTCGACTACAAGCGCACTAACTGGAATGACCTGAATGAGGCTCTTTCTAGAACCCCTTGGGATTTGGCTTTTACTTCAAATAATGTCGATGCAACCCTAACCCACTGGTGCGATTTATTTCTTGCTGCAGTAAAGGATCACGTGCCGGTGCGCCAGGTCAAGAGTGCGTCCGCCCATCCATGGATCGATGCAGAAATGTTGTCCTGTATCCGACGCAAAAATAAACTTCGGAAAAAAGCTCGGGCTACAGGGAATCCAGACGACCTCTCGCGGTATTCTGAAATTCGACGGGAAACAAAAAGACTCATCGCGCAGAAAAAGAAGGAGTCTGGCCATAAACTTGGTGATGTGCTTGCGAGCAACCCAAAACGTTTCTGGTCCTTGATAAAGTCATTAACTACTAAACGTTCTATTTCCAACGTCCTGCGTGATGGCCAAATGATTGTGTCTGATCCAGTTAAGAAAGCTAATTTGATGAACTCGTTCTTCAACTCCGTATTTTCACCTCACTCACCTGTCTCTCCTGCATCTTTTCCTTCCCGTGATGTTGATCAGCAACTATCTGATATCGAACTGTCAGTTGGTGAAGTAGAAGCTGTTTTGAATACACTGAATCCATCTAAGGCATGTGGACCTGACAACATCCCTGGAAGACTTATTACATCCACCGCAGCAGCTATTGCACCAAGCCTGTGTCGTCTCTTTAATATGTCTTTATCCCTCGGTGTTTTCCCAGAAAACTGGAAGAAGGCCAACATTACTCCTGTCTATAAAGTAACGATCCTTCACTGCCAAACAACTACAGGCCAATCTCTCTACTGTGCATCCTATCCAAGGTGCTAGAACGTTGCGTATTTAACCATTGTTTTCCACATACATCGCAGTTCCTCTACCCCCTACAACATGGATTCCGTCAAGGCCATTCTACTGAATCTCAACTACTGGTTGTGTATCACGACCTGTTGGATTGTGTAGCCAGTGGCAAGGAGATTGATGTTTTATACCTGGATCTGTCGAAGGCATTCGATAAAGTTCCGCATCACCTGCTACTCGCCAAACTTTCTAAACTTGGTATATCTGGTTCCCTCCATCAATGGTTCCATAGCTATCTGTCTGACAGGTACCAACGAGTAGTATTAGAAGGTGCGTCTTCTGACTGGTTGCCAGTTTCATCCGGGGTGCCTCAGGGATCAATCCTCGGTCCCTTTCTGTTTATCGTCTTCGCAAATGATCTGCCTGGCTACATCACCACAGGGTCCACTTTAGCGCTGTTTGCCGATGATTCAAAATTGTATAAAACCCTTGATAGTCCTTCGTCGACGATCAATCTCCAACAAGACCTGAATAACATTCGGGATTGGAGTGCTGATAACTCAATGCTTTTTAATCCCTTGAAGTGTAAAGCGTTGCGCATCTCCAGAAAAAAGTCACCCAGTCACAAGTTCGACTACATCTTGGATGGACATTTGTTGGAGAGTGTGTCAAGCATCAAAGACCTTGGTGTGACTGTCTCCAGAGATTTACAATGGTCTAAGCACATCGAGGAAATCACGGCAAAGGCAAACCGAACGCTGGGATTGGTGAAGAGAGTATGTAGAGATGTGCAAGACGTGAAGACAAGGAGGACGCTGTACTGCACTCTGGTTCGCCCGCAGTTGGAGTATTGCTCCAGTGTTTGGTCGCCATACACTGCTAAACATCGGGCATTAATTGAAAATGTTCAACGCCGCGCCACCAAATTCATCCTGAACTACCCAGAAAGTAATGTATCTTACGCCAACAGACTCAGCGAACTTAACCTGCTACCCCTGGAATATCGAAGATCTATCAAGGACATTACTCTATTTTATAAATTCAACTCTGGTACTATGTATATCGACTCTAAGGGCATTTTCTCTCCAGTAAACTGTGCTCGTTTAACACGTAATTCTAGTTCACATAACTTTAAAACCAAGATATCACACAAACAAGATTATTTTAGATTCTCCTTCTTTCCACGGGTGATAAATTTGTGGAACAAGCTACCGCATGATACTAAAGCCTCTTCATCATTACAATCACTTAAAACAAGGCTTATACTTCAATCTAAAGATACTCTGCAAAGTTACGTTCCTCCATAATACATAATACTTAGTAATAATAACTTCTGTTTTGTAATAATGTAAGCATATGTGACCGCCCGAGTTTGTTTGTAAAATTTCTGTATATGTCTGTACTAGTTGTATTTTAGTGTATTTATTTTTAGATAAGGAGACAATTACAAATTGGGACTTATGTCCTGTTATTGCCTCCTGTCACTGCTGTAACTTTTAGTGACAAACCAATTAAAAAAAAAAAAAAAAAAAAAAAAAAAAAAGTAAACTTTGTAGAATCAACCAAGATGGCGCCTAATGACTGATTATGACGTCATATGCAAACCGAGAATTGGTACCTTTACTATCAAGCAAATGTCTTTGCTTATATATGTCGCTGAAGGGATGAAGTTTTTTTCATACGTAATATAACACGTGACTTCACATGCACGTGACCTCAATAGTTGTCACAGACAGATTTGAAGCGAAAAAGTAGCAACTATTACTCTATTAGAGCATGCCATGAACTGCATGTGAGGTTTACAGTGGGCAGGAGTGCTGCTAAAGTCTCTAATATGATCTTTGTGTACAGATTTAAAACGACAAACGCCAAACGTAGGTTACGTGATCAGGCAATACGAACACTGGAACCGGTTGTACGAAAGCAGGATAGCGTTATCCACCGGATAGTGATTTTTTCAACTGTTTTAAACATGCTTGAAAAGCGAAGAAACTACAGTTTTGGAGCTAGCAGTTGTTAAAGAGTTAGACAGCCCCAGTATAAGAATACCAAGGTTTAATCCAGGTTATTCTGAATAACGAGCTGTTTTAAAGCAATTGAAAAAGCTTTTCCTAACATTCCTTTGTGAGAGCTAACACAGGTAACAACCTGATACAAAAATTGTTGCCCGCTTGGAAAAACAAAATGAAGCCGAGACATTAGAAATAGAAAATTTTTTTCCAGTTTGGTAAAAGAATTAGTAAGATGACAGGAAAGTGCACAGAAAAGGAACAAGAATTCTTGTAATGCGTTTTGAAATTTTCCGAATTTCTTTGAATGTATTACTGAATCCGTATTTGCTGAATTTGCTGTGTTATTGGATGTCAGTTTTTTGTATATGTTATTATAAGCTATCACACTATTGCACTTTAAAAGAGTTTTTGAAACTGTGAATTCGAACTTTGAAAAGATTGAAAAGAGGTTACTGCATGCATGTATTTCTATACTACAATTGTTTATATTTTACGGCGTCTTTGTTATTCGAGGCCATAGGCAAAGTCAACAGGATGTAAATGTTAAATTTCTATTTTAAAGGGTCTTCTCAATGGATTATACCGCGTCTACAATAACCAACATTCCCCGCCTTCGTAGTTTTATTAGACTGCGCGGTTACAAATATTGCGGGCGACCTTCCCTATATTATATGGTTTTGCCTTTAAAATCACGCCGTTTTTCGAAACGTCATCTTTCATTGCCATTGGATATATAACAAAATATTTTTTTGCAATTTTATTCTGATGATATAATTGAATACAGTAGTACCATTTGTAATAAAATTATGTGAATATTCCTGGGAAAATCCTATTGAAATTATCGATTACCGATCAATCGTCGCTCACTTCGCTCCTGCCAGCAGAAGGCTGCCGATGATTGAAGCCTGAACAACATTAGTATACTTACGAACGAAATCGACCGAGATGATATTTGCTTTCTCACAGAAAGTAGATCCGCCATAATACCACTGCTTTATAGTTGGATCAGCAGCAATGGCATTTCGACTTGGAGGATGAACCGCGCTGCTTTCCATAAACGAGCAAGAGGCCCATAAACCGGATGGAGGATTGAGCATATCTGTTTTGATCGCCCCGTATAACTTGATTAGAGTATCGGCGTTTGCATACCAGCGTTGGTTCACCCCGGGCCACATATAGCTATCAGGATTGCTCGTGTTCCAGGCAACAACCAGTCTTCCTTTTCCGCAAGTTTGCCAGATTTCCTGAAGCTGTTTCCCATGTCCATTTTGAACGGGAAGGAGATAGCCAGTCAAACACGAACGTATCTGAGCTTTGAGTTTGTCGTAGTCATAACGTCTTCTCACTCTTCTGCCTAGCTTGACAAACCGATGAAAGTCGAGGATGATAATCTCCTTGTTTGTGGAATCCTGGTCGATGAAATCCGTGATCTCTTTGAGCGCCGCGGCAAGTGTGTAACTTGTGCGCCATTTATCGTGAACAATTACATAATCTCCCGGCGAGTTTTGGCCGATACGTAAATCTAAAGCACGCACGCCGAACTGCAGTTGTTGGCCAAGGGAAAGGCTCTGGGTTTTAATCCACAAAGCACCCAGAGAGGATTTTGGGTCATGTGTCCCCGAGTCGTGTGTGCCAGGGAGGGTCATTTCTGTCAGGGTAAGCTTTCCCAAGACATCGCTGTAGTAAGACATCCACTTGTCGTACAGGAATGTCTGCGGATATGGCAAATTTTTCTCGGGGGAAACAATCGAATCGCTTCCAGGGAGAACCGTAGACACAGTGTTGCGAACACCCTTTTCCATTATAAGCAGAGATAATGAGCCGTTGTGGAACCAGCCCAACTCACCAATGCTTGTTGTTGGATCAGGAGGTGGAAACACTGAATATGCCTGGCTAGATTTCAGGCCACTCCAATCAACCTTCAAGCCACACTCTCCCCTGTTGTAGGGATATCGAATTTGCAGCTGGAAGCTCTTGTTCGCACCTTCGATTTCAAAAGTAGCTTCTCCGGCATCATCACTTTTAGTTTTCACCAAAGACGGTTGCTGGTATTCAATGTAAAACCTCTCCATTGTTTGTTGATGTATGCTTTTAAATGCCCAAGTATTCATTTGGTAACTATGCTGATGAGTCAGCTTGAGATCTACGCTGGTAGCATTGACAATCCATATATATCCTCCCATACCCATCGTGAGTTTTGGCGAAACGAGAACAAGATTTCAAGGGATAACCTATATGGATATGGACAGGTGTAATCGGCGTAAGATCATGTTAAATCAAACAGAGCATATAAGCGAGCCAGACTAGGAGTCATTCACAAACAGCCTGACTGGGAATCATTCACAAACTTTTTTACAAATAAAAGTTATTAATAAATCAGCAGGCTTGATTTGATTTCAATTCCGTTGCCATATTTGAGACTTATTGAATCACGTTACAAATATCAAAGATAAGAGTGAAACGTGTTTTATTTTACAAATGCCCGATAAAAGACGTTGTGGAGAGCGGTCGATCTTTACCAATAGGTAAAGAACTGTTTCTGGATATAAAAAATACAAGTGTTGACATGGTTGAGTCTGGCAAAAGGTTTGCCACAGGAGACAGGAAGCCACTTGACAAAGATTTGACTTGGTGCTTGTAAAGACATGCACGCTTGAACCTACATAAATCTGGGTTGTTTGTTGTATAAAACTAATCATGGAGGAGCAGGTGGAGAATTTAACAAATTTCTACAATTCTTTCAACAGCTGTACGACTTAAATGTCCTATATTTCATAGTCAGCCAAATTATTGTCTCAAGTGAACGTCGCAGCAGAATTTGACAAAGCAAATATAAGTAAATGCGACACTGATGTTTATATACTATAATGAGCCGATATGACAAAAGAGGACTATATATACTTTCAAATCTTATGTCGCAACTACATGTGCAGATATTCCAGATACGCTAATTTTAATAGATAAAAAACTTACTTTGTAAGGAGTGTAGTGTGTAATTTGCTTGAAAACCACAATGTTTGATATTTACTAGAGCCCCTCGACTTCCGTCCATAAGCAGACAATTACAAATAATGACATGCAGTATTGTATACTTCCGATCTGTGTGACGAATGCAGAATATAAGGGGCTGTTTACGTGAGCCCGGTTACCCGAGATTCGACGAAGCGTGAGAGGACTTTGAGGTATTAAAATAAGTCTTTATGACACCAAACAAGCACATGCTATTGTTGTAGTGATTATACGACTGCCAGGATCATGTTATCTGCTCATTTCAATACCTCAAAATCATCTCACGCTTCGTTGGATCTCGGGTAACCGGGCTCATGTAAACAGCCCCTTACCATGGTAGCAGCTATTACTATGGTGATCAATAACTCCCGCCATTTGCATCCTAAAGGCGCTGTTAATTGAGGCGGTTTTCATAATTTTAAGGTTGGTCAAAATTACTTAAAACCCCCCCCCCACGCCTGACTCGTACGCCACCACACCCCTGGTCAATTTCTACAACTTCACAACGTTTAAACTCAACCACAAATAAAGTTTGGTTTGCTGTGCAAAATGGTTGTCTAAACAACTGAAACAAATACAACATGTCAGTGGAAATTTCATGTATTCCTGTTCCATGCTTCATCACTGGTTTTCAGAAAATCTTTTTCTGTTTCGAACCCGTCTATACACTATCCTTCGAACACTACTTTTTTCATATTTTTTAACTGACATATCAAAACAGCATATCCCATAAACAAAACTTTATCTACGATTAGAGCTATAACACAAGACCGAGCTATTTAAAATTAAAACTAACAAACTGAAAGTGAGTTTCGGGCAGTTAATAGACCTCCTAACTTCGAATAAAGTTGCTTTAGAACCATATTGTGAATTTTTTAGTTGAATCACTACTAGTTGCTATCCATTTTTCGTTATGACACACATAATGAGGCTTTGTTAGCACATCATCTTCGTAATATTTCAATAGGAATGGCATTTCATTGCGAGGACATTTTGTTTTGGTACCCATGAACACACAATCTTTTAATGGGAATACATCGGTCTTCAAATGACTTTTTTTGTATTCATGATCACGTAAATACATTCCTTCATCTCGAAAAACAAAAACGTCAAGGTAAACCCCACAAGAAATTAAACGAGCCCCTGGCGTTTCAAAAGTACACTGATCTTTAGGGCCAGGCACAATACTTCCTTGACAATCCACTCGTGTCCTTTTATATACATCGTTGTTCGCAAAGTCCTCTTGTAATGCAAGATTTATCTGTTCGGAGTAGGGTGAAAAAGGTTTCTTCGAACGAATATGACGCACAACGTGATAATTCTTCAAGGTGACGCACACATCGAGGTCTCTGTCATATGGTATTAAATCACCATCTCTTAATGATCCAATGAGAGAACCACCACACAAGAAACTCGAAATGTTGTAAGAATTATCTAAGGACATCCAGTGACTGAATAAATATCTTAATGTTTCTTTATATCGATTGAATGGACATTTTGAACCATATATACCTTTACCATGTTGTCTACTTGCGTTTATGTAAGGGACGGAGCTTGAAAGGTTTGTTGACGTTGTCCTAATGTTTCTAGAAAGACATGATAGTTGCATTTCTTTTTTGGTAACGAATCTTAGGTCCAATAACCGTGGCCATTTAACCAGAGTTGTCAAAAAGAGAAAGATTCCCAGAAGAAATAGGAGTTTGAAAGCCCGTTGAGAATTCAGTCTTAAAGCCATCATAAAATGACTGCACCGGAAGCAAAGCAGGAAGTAAAACATACAAATATGGGTTCGCGTTATCGCTTTCTAAATTTCCTTCCATAGCCTAATATTAGTGTGGTCCTATTGAGGTCAAGTCAGGTCTGCGAACCAGTTCTTACTCATAACAATGCTTGGCTTGTTGTTTTTAAAATCGCTTAAATTTCGCCTGTTGTGAGTTCTTATTCATTTACAATAAATAAACCAAATCAATAAACCAATATTGTGATTTCAATTTGTCAATTTTTAGACGTAAAAGTTTCGTGGTGGGTGGCACTTTCACTTTCAGGGATATAATATATTATGATTTCCAAAGGTAACTGAATCAGTACAGACATCGTCAATAAATCATCAGATTCGTCTAGTAAGAAACAGCTCCCCCTACACAAGGTCTAAAAGCCTTTGTCACTGGCGAAGCAGCATTTTTTAAAGCAGCTAAAGTAAAGATAAGCAGATGGACGGCAGACGGAAGGATGTAACAATTAAAACGCGCGACATAAGAGCGAACTATAGAGAGTATAACCAAACTGATGCCTAAAAATGTTACTAAAACTGAGATATATATCTATGCAGAATACTTTCAAAGAAGTAATTTCTTTAGAATTCTTGACCTATACGTTTATATTGTGAAATATCTCAAGAGGTACAAAATAGTCATGATATTGAAATAATATTACCCCGCTTTTCCGCGGTGTCAAACAAGCATACTATCGACTCAAGTCACTCAACAGTTTATTTAACTGTAAAATTCACCCTCTGCATGTCCACGATGCTCCAAAAAAACACATCAAAACAATGCAAAATCGTCATGAATCATCGACTAAACGTCAAATCAAAAATAGTATTTTCAGAATATTAATGCTTCGTTTATGTCATGCATGACCATTAAAAGATTTGCATTTCAAGTGACAGTTCAGTTGCTTCTGAGGTGGATCTTGTTTGCCGCCAACATTTTTCGTGCTTGGTTAAGCACGCTCTGAAAGAACTGGGAGAGCATGGAAGAGTGAGGAATATTGTCACAACCTGTTTTCGCCTTTATAACGCGCAAAATATATTCTTAAATCTTTCCCTCGTTCACTTAAATTCTTCTGTAGCATATTTTTGTTTCTTCATATCCTTTATTCTTGCTCGAATGAGGTCGGTTTGAGTATAAAAACCGGCGTTGTTTTGACAGTGTAATTTTTGGCTGGCCTTAATGCCGGATTCAAAAAAAGGCTTCAAATCTGGCAGTTGACTTATCGTTTCAGTCTACCCCACTTGCGCCTACCAGAAAATTACAATACATCGTGTTTCGTTGCTAGGAAACGTTGACAAAAAATAGAATGAATCGAAGCAAAACGTCATCAAAACGGGCAAAAAAATGTGTAGAAAATTTATTTCATTTGTGTTGCATGGTTAGTCAAATTGTTTTAGAGACTCCACATGCATTTGCTTCGAAATTACGCAATATCCTTCGAGAACTACATTATTTTTTTATTTTTAAAATATCATAAACAAAAATCAAAGATGAACAAATATAATATTCACATGTACAAAATAATGCTCTTTGTCCATTCTCCGTCGATATTTTTCGTGTCAAAAATGAAAGTGCAAACTTAATTGTTTTTGTTCAAAAATATGAGAGTTGGACCGTTACTACGGCAACGGTCTAATACTGGGGGATTCCAGACCGGCAAAGAACCAATCAGCGCACGCCATTTTAGTCACGAGACCGCGTGCCATATAATAAATATTTTTATCCTATACCGAGAGATAACGAGTTATAGCTTATTAAATTCGGAAAAAACGAAGCAAAAACTTAATTAACAAATCTAAGGTGAGTTTCAGATGCTAACTTTTCTGATAAAGTTGAAAGGTTTGTTGACGTGGTAATAATGTTTCTTTTTGAAAATGATAGTTGCATTTCTGTTTTAGAACGAAATTTAAGCGGAATAAAGGTGGCCAATTCAGTAAAGTTAGCAAAAAGAAGCAAGGTCTGTTGAAAAATTTAGTCTTAAAGCCATCCTGAAAGATAGCATGCATATGCACTAAGCAGAAAGTAGAACTTTCCAGTTATATTTAGTATGGGCCCACGATAACGCTCCATTCTTGAAGGTATTGTAGTCTCGTCGGTTTAATTATAAAGGCGAAGTCAAGTCGGACCTGCAAAGTCGGTTCTATACAGTTCCATGTACTTATATAGCATGCAATGCGTGGCCTAAATTGCCTACAATTCGTCTGCTGTGCGTTTCTGGTCATGCGAGAAGTTTTTCTTCATTTACAACCATATTGTCAATCAATAACCAATATTGTGGTCAATATGCAAACAGTTTTTACATAATATAGGAAATAAAAAGAAAACGGAGCCTTTGTCATGATTCGGAATCTTCAGTTTATTTAGCTATATTTAGATCTTTTGTATGTTTTGTTGTTGCATGGTGACCCACAACTCCCGCCACATGCAATTTGTTCAAAAGTGTTGACAAATAGCTCACAGCAACAACAAATTGCATTCCGAAATGAACAATTCGCCAACACAAAAAAATTGCATCCTAAAGGCGCTGTTAAGGTGGTTTCCACGAAGCGAAACCGAACGAAATTCTTCGAAAAAATCGAGCGAAATATTTCGTTCAATCGGCAAATTTCGCAAAATGGAAAACCGCCTTCACACTGTTCAACTTTCCTTGCAACTTACAATGCAATTCTACTCCTAAGGCATCTAAAGTTGACAAATACAAAGGTAAGTTGTATATTGCGATATTCTGCGAGTCGTTTTTAGCAAAATACCCGAAAGGAAATATGTTTATCTTCATTATAAATTGATAATTTTAAGCTTGGTCAAAATTACGTAACCATCCCCTCCCCAGTCCTGACTCGTACGCGACGCCCCTGGTCAATTTCTACAACTTCACAACGTTTAAACTCGACCACAAATACAGTCTGGTTTGCTGTGCAAAATGGTTGTCTAAACAACAGTGAAACAAGTACAACATGTCAGTGGAAATTTCATGTATTTATGTTCCAAGCTTTATCACTGGTTTTGGAAAATCTTTTTCTGTTTCGAACCCGTCTATACACTATCCTTCGAACATTATTTTTTTCTCATTTTTTAACTGAAATATCAAAACAACATATCCCATAAACAAAACTTTATCTACGTTTAGAGCTATAACACAAGACCGAGCTATTTAAAATTAAAACTAACAAACTGAAAGTGAGTTTCGGGCAGTTAATAGGCCTCCTAACTTCGAATAAAGTTGTTTTAGAACCATATTGTGAATTTTTTAGTTGAATCACTATTAGTTGCTATCCATTTTTCGTTATGACACACATAATGAGGTTTTGTTAGCACATCATCTTCGTAATATTTCAATAGGAATGGCATTTCATTGCGAGGACATTTTGTTTTGGTACCCATGAACACACAATCTTTTAATGGGAATACATCTGTCTTCAAATGACTTTTTTTATATTCATGATCACGTAAATACATTCCTTCATCTCGAAAAACAAAAACGTCAAGGTAAACCCCACGAGAAATTAAACGAGCCCCTGGCGTTTCAAAAGTACACTGATCTTTGGGGCCAGGCACAATACGTCCTTGACAATCCACTCGTGTCCTTTTATATACATCGTTGTTCGAAAAGTCCTCTTGTAATGCAAGATTTATCTGTTTGGAGTAGGGTGAAAAAGGTTTTTTCGAACGAATATGACGCACAACTTGATAATTCTTTAAGGTGACGCAAACATCGAGGTCTCTGTCATATGGTATTAAATCACCATCTCTTAATCATCCAATGAGAGAACCACCACACAAGAAACTCGAAATGTTGTAAGAATTATCTAAAGACATCCAGTGACTGAATAAATATCTTAATGTTTCTTTATGTCGATTGAATGGACATTTTGAGCCATATATACCTTTACCATGTTGTCTACTCGCGTTTATGTAAGAGACGGAGCTTGAAAGGTTTGTTGACGTTGTCCCAATGATTCTAGAAAATGATAGTTGACGTCGCCTTTCTTTTCTAGAAAATGATAGTTGACGTCGCCTTTGTTTTTTGGTAACGAATCTTAGGTCCAACAGAGTTGTCAAAAGGAGCAAGATTCCCAGGAGAAATAAGAGCTTGAAACCTTGTTGAGAATTCAGTCTTAAAGCCATTATTATAAAATGACTGCACGAAGCGAAGCAGGAGGTAAAACATACAAATTAACGAAACATTAATGTTCTGATGATTCATGACGATTTTGCATTGTTTTGATGTTTTTTTTTGGAGCATCGTAGACATGCAAAGGGTGAATTTTACAGTTGTACGACTTAAATATCCTATATTTCATAGTCAATGTCCAACTATATTACAGTTGTACGACTTAAACGTCCTATAATTATAGTCTCAAGTGAACCTCGCAGCAGAATTTGACATAGCAAATATAAGTAAATTCCGACCATGTTTACTATAATAAGCCGATATGACAAAATATGACTATATATACTTTCAAATCTTTTGTCGCAACTACATGTGCAGATATTCCGGATACGCGAATTTTAATAAGTAAAAAACTTACTTTGTAAGGAGTGTAGTGTGTAATTTCCTTGAAAAACAACGTTACATATTTACCAGGACTCCCGCGACTTCCGTCCATAAGTGGGCAATTACAATTCCAATTACAAATGATGACATGCAGTATTGTATACTGCCGGTCTCTGTGACGAATGCAGAATATAAGCATGGTAGCATGCAGCGATAACTATGGTAACCCACAAATCCCGACACATGCAATTTGTTCAAAAGTGTTGGCAAATAGCTCACAGCAACAACAAATTGCATTCCGAAATTAACAATTCGCCAACACAAAAAAATACATCCTAAAGGCGCTGTTAAGGTGGTTTTCCACGGGGCGAAACCGAGCAAAATTCTTTGTCTGATAATCTTTTCAATTGTGAGAATTCAACCGTAGCGGACTCCCTTCACCTGTCACTATTGAAAAGAAAATCGAGCGAAAAATTTCGTTCGATCGACAAATTTCGCAAAATAGAAAACCGCCTTTACACTGTTCAACTTTCCTTGCAACTTACAATGCAATTCTACTTCTAAGGCATCTAAAGTTGACAAATACGAAGGTATAAGTTGTATATACCCAAAAGGAAATGTGTTTATCTTCATTATAAATTGATAATTTAAGCTTGGCCAAAATTACATAACCATCCCCCCCTCAGTCCTAACTCGTACCCACGCCCTTGGTCATTTTCTACAACTTCACAACGTTTAAACTCAACCACAAATACAGTCTGGTTCGCTGTGCAAAATGGTTGTCTAAACAACAGTGAAACAAGTACAAAATATCAGTGCAAATTTCATGTATTTGAGAATTTGTGTTCCATGCTTTATCACTAGTTTAGAAAAACCTTTTCTTTTCGAAACCGTCTATACACTATCCTTCGAACACTATTTTTTTCTCATTTTTTAAATTACATATCAAAACAACATATCCCATAAAAAAATATTTCTATGATTAGAGCTATAACACAAGACC
Source organism: Dendronephthya gigantea (assembly GCF_004324835.1). Taxonomy (NCBI): domain Eukaryota; kingdom Metazoa; phylum Cnidaria; class Anthozoa; order Malacalcyonacea; family Nephtheidae; genus Dendronephthya; species Dendronephthya gigantea. The sequence goes on along the minus strand of NW_021163028.1, from coordinate 364,794 downwards.
GAGCTATTTAAAATTAAAACTAACAAACTGAAACTGAGTCTCGGGCGGTTAATATAGTAGCGTAGCCAGTCTGTCGATTTGTCCCGCTATGCTAATATTTTCGTGTTCACTTACTGTGAAAACAATAGATTTCTAAAGACATGATAATTATAATAACTTGAAATTTACATAGCGGGACAAAATCGTCAGGCTGGCTACGCCACTGATAGGCCTCCTAACTTCGAATAAACGGTTGCTTTAGAACCATATTCTGAATTTCTTAGTTGAATCACTACTAGTTGCTATCCATTTTTCGTTACGACACACATAATGAGGCTTTGTTAGCACATCTTCTTCGTAATATTTCAGTAGAAACGTTGACGAGAAATAGAATGAATCAAAGCAAAACGTCATCAAAACGGGCAAAAAATGTGTAGAAAATTTATTTCATTTATGTTGCAGCGTTTGTCAAATGGTTTTAGAGACTCCACATGCATTTGCTTCGAAATTACGCAATATCCTTCGAGAACTATATTATTTTTTATTTTTAAAATATCAGAACAACATCATACCCCCGACCTCGTTATGACCCCATAAATATATATTTTTATCCTATACCAAGAGATACCAGTTATTGCTTATTAAATTCGAAAAAAACGAAGCAGAAACTTAAATTGACAATCTTATATAAGGTGAGTTTCACATGCTAACTTCTGATCAAGTTGAAAGGTTTGTTGACGTGGTAATAATATTTCTTTTTGAAAATGATAGTTGCATTTCTGTTTTAGAACGAAATTTAAGGTGGTCAATTCAGTAAAGTTAGCAAAAAGAAGCAAAATCCGATAAAAAAATTTAGTCTTAAAGCCATCCTGAAAGATAGCATGCATGCACTAAGCAGGAAGTAGAACTTTCCAGTTATATTCAGTATGGGCCCCCGATAACGCTCCATTCTTGAAGTATTGTAGTCTAGACGGTTTAATTATAAAGGCGAGGTCAAGTAGGACCTGCAAAGTCGGTTCTATACAGTTCCATATACTTATATAGCATGCAATGAGTTAGGCCGTATTCTGTGGCCGATTATCGTTCAGTTTCGTTGCCCCCCTTCGGGCACTACGTGAAAACACGATAGAAAATTAGGATAAATTATAGAAAGTCTAAATTCACTTGTTTTCACCTGCACAAACCTGCAGTTTTCGAGCATTTCATCTTCGAAAAATCAGTGAATTTGCATGTTTTGCAATACACCGACGCCATTTTGATTCGGGAAATGTCTTGGATACTTGGTGTAATATACGACATATATAGCAGATTCAGCAGTTTTATACCGGTATTTACATGAAGTTTCCCGCATTTTTGCTGCACAAGCTGGTTTCAACAAGGAAGCTTTGAGTGGAGTTTTACGAGGTTTGCCGCAAATTTTCATAGTTTTTCAAAACTAAATTAGTCAGAGAAGACTTAGACAACAATTAATCGGAAAAACATCCGCTAATTTGCGATTTTTTTATAGCATTCAGCTCTTGGAATTTACAAATAAATAAGAACAACTTTATTTACACGCATCAAAATAATCCCACGAGCGTTTTGTTTCTAGTCAATTTATATAAAATAATTACTACACAATTCTTTCCAGCATACCCTTTGTTTTATATTAACAACTTTTATAATACACACGTTTTCTCAACAAAACTATTTACAACATCTCAGTTTTTTGACAAAGTTAATTACCAACGCCAACATCAATTTAAACGTGATTTGCAACGTACAACTACTGTACATGTTAAAATATTGAACACGCATACCAAGGTTGATATCAGCCATACGTTTTAATACCAGTGTGGGAGAATTACGAGCGCCTTATAATTTTAAAACACAAATAAAATGTTGAACTCAACCCTTTTAATCGGACAGCTAATACCACAACTCATCATCGACGTCATCTTCGAAATCCAGATTAGATCCTGATCCTTCAAGTTCATCATCGTCATCAGATTGAGCCAGGCCATAACTGCTATCATCGTCGTTACCATCTTCAACTACTGCATTCTGGCAATCACCACACGAACATAGGTCAGTGCACTTTAAGTCAGCCTTTTTGCAGGAACAACGCATGGTCGAGCATCTAGAATCTTTCACTTGCACTCAACACACTCAATTAAAGATCGCGGAGCGGGTGGGCGTGTCATCCAAGTTATCTCCAGTTCTTTATCGTCAAGCGTCCAGCCATTGCAGACCAGTGATGGAAGATCGACTTCTGCATTAAACATTGATACCATGATGCTGCTTGATTGCTAATGCCATTACCAGTAAAAGCATGAAAGCCTGGTAAACAAAGAGCAACAGCCACGCCCAAGAATTTCGAGATAATTGCTACAAATACGTAACGACGTCTATCTCCCGTGCCAGTCAAAAAGAAAATCTCTTTCTGGATCTGTTGTTGCATGCCAATCGCAGGTATAAGAACATCTGTATCAGGGCTTTTGATGATAACTTTATCGTACGTTGCTGCTGCGTGGTTGGCATGTAGAATTAAACGAGTGTCTGCTTCTTCGTGGTGCTATGAAGCGAAGACACCTCATTACTTGTAACAATATCGTTCGGGGAATCACCGGGATATAAAACATAGCATATTTCTTTAGCAGTTACGTACATAGTTGAAATGGAAAACCACCGGGAGGAGTTACATGACCTCCAGTGTTTACATAAGAAAGATATGAAAGATTCCTTGTTTCCACCGGATCTTAAACACTTTTTCCACTGTTTTGGAACACTCTGATCTTTTCTGAAGATTTGACCTTTCTGGACTCCTTTTTCACTTTTCAGCTCTTCGTTGTCTCTGTGCATTCTTTATGCTCAACTAAGGATACCTGTCTGCAACAATCTAATCGTTTGGAATTATACTTTCGTGCTAGCGTGTTGAGGTTTTTAAAAGAGCATCATCGCCAAATGTTTTCCATTTTCCTTTCACCGACTGAATAACTGCCATAGCATCTACAATCAGTGCATTGTTGTTAAATGCACAAACATTGACTTCTGGATTTCCAGATTCATTTTCCAATACTTCAGCAAGTTTAGAATTGGGCAAACTTGGCAGTTTTCACAAGTCCTCACACGTTTTCATAAGGAAAATGTTTGAAATTTGTTCTTTTTCAACTTCGTAAAGATGTCTGGGTCTTCGCACTAAAAATTCGTTTTTAGTGGATTGATGATAATAAGATAAAGGCGTTGGTAATTAACTTTGTCAAAAAACTGAGATGTTGTAAATAGTTTTCTTGAGAAAGCATGTGTATTATAAAAGTAGTTAATAAAAAACAAAGGTTATGCTGGAAAGGAATTGTGTAGTAATTATTTTATATAACTTGACTAGAAACAAAACACTCGTGGATGATTTTGATGCGTGTAAGCAAAATTGGCGGATGTTTTTCCGATTAATTGTTGTCTAAGTCTTCTCTGAGTAATTTAGTTTTGAAAAACAATGAAAATTTGCGAAAAACCTTGTAAAACTCCACTCAAAGCTTCCTTGTTGAAACCTGCTTGCACAGCAAAAATGCTGGAAACTTCATTTAAATACTGGTATAAAACTGCTGAATCTGCTATATATGTCGTATATTACACCAAGTATCCAAGACATTTCCTGAATCAAAATGGCGTCGGTGTATTGCAAAACATGCAAATTCACTGATTTTTCAAGATGAAATGCTCGAAAACTGCAGGTTTGTGAAGTGAAAACAAGTGAATTTAGACTTTCTATAATTTATCCTAATTTTCTATCTTGTTTTCAAGTAGTGCCCGAAGGGGGGCAACGAAAATCGTTTTCTAAGCGACTTTTCGTGCCAGAGAATACGGCCTAAGTGGCTTAAATTGCCTACAATTCGTCTGCTGTGCGTTTCTGGTCATGTGAGAAGTTTTTCTTCATTTACAACCATATTGTCAATCAATAACCAATATTGTGGTCAATATGGAAACAGTTTTTACATAATATAGGAAATAAAAAGGAAACGGAGCCTTTGTCATGATTCGGAATCTTCTGTTTATTTAGCTATATTTAGATCTTTTGTATGTTTTGTTGTTGCATGGTGACCCACAACTCCCGACACATGCAATTTGTTCAAAAGTGTTGACAAATAGCTCACAACAACAAAAAATTGCATCCCGAAATGAACAATTCGCCAACACAAAAGAATTGCATCCTAAAGGCGCTGTTAAGGTGGTTTTCCACGAGGCAAAACCGAACGAAATTCTTCGAGAAAATCGAGCGAAATATTTCGTTCGATCGGCAAATTTCGCAAAATGGAAAACCGCCTTCACACTGTTCAACTTTCCTTGCAACTTACAATGCAATTCTAGTCCTAAGGCATCTAAAGTTGACAAATACAAAGGTAAGTTGTATATTGCGAAAGGAACCGAAAGGAAATGTGTTTATCTTCATGATAAATTAATAATTTTAAGCTTGGTCAAAATTACGTAACAATCCCCTCCCCAATCCTGACTCGTACGCGATGCCCCTGGTCAATTTCCACAACTTCACAACGTTTAAACTCTACCACAAATACAGTCTGGTTTGCTGTGCAAAATGGTTGTCTAAACAACAGCGAAACAAGTACAACATGTCACTGGAAATTTCATGTATTTGTGTTCCATGCTTTATCACTGGTTTTGTAAAATCTTTTTCTGCTTCGAAACTATACACTATCCTTCGAACACTACTTTTTTCTTACTTTTTAACTTACATGTCAAAACAACATATCCCATAAACAAAACTTTATCTAAGATTTGAGTTTAACACAAGACCGAGCTATCTAAAATTAAAATTAACAAACTGAAACTAAGTTTCGGGCAGTTAAATAGGCCTCCATACTTGCTTTAGAACCATATTGTGAATTTTTTAGTTGAATCACTACTAGTTGCTATCCATTTTTCGTTATCACACACATAATGAGGCTTTGTTAACACATCATCTTCGTAATATTTCAGTAGGAATGGCATTTCATTGCGAGGACATTTTGTTTTGGTACCCATGAACACACAATCTTTTAAAGGGAATACATCGGTCTTCAAATGACTTTTTTTGTATTCATGATCACGTAAATACATTCCTTCATCTCGAAAAACAAAAACGTCAAGGTAAACCCCACAAGAAATTAAACGAGCCCCTGGCGTTTCAAAAGTACACTGATCTTTGGGGCCAGGCACAATACTTCCTTGACAATCCACTCGTGTCCTTTTATATACATCGTTGTTCGCAAAGTCCTCTTGTAATGCAAGATTTATCTGTTCGGAGTAGGGTGAAAAAGGTTTCTTCGAACGAATATGACGCACAACTTGATAATTCTTCAAGGTGACGCACACATCGAGGTCTCTGTCATATGGTATTAAATCACCATCTCTTAATGATCCAATGAGAGAACCACCACACAAGAAACTCGAAATGTTGTAAGAATTATCTAAGGACATCCAGTGACTGAATAAATATCTTAATGTTTCTTTATATCGATTGAATGGACATTTTGAACCATATATACCTTTACCATGTTGTCTACTTGCGTTTATGTAAGGGACGGAGCTTGAAAGGTTTGTTGACGTTGTCCTAATGTTTCTAGAAAGACGTGATAGTTGCATTTCTTTTTTGGTAACGAATCTTAGGTCCAATAACCGTGGCCATTTAACCAGAGTTGTCAAAAAGAGAAAGATTCCCAGGAGAAATAGGAGTTTGAAAGCCCGTTGAGAATTCAGTCGTAAAGCCATCATAAAATGACTGCACCGGAAGCAAAGCAGGAAGTAAAACATACAAATATGGGTTCGCGTTATCGCTTTCTAAAGTTCCTTCAATAGCCTAATATTAGTGTGGTCCTATTGAGGTCAAGTCAGGTCTGCGAACCAGTTCTTACTCATAACAATGCTTGGCTTGTTGTTTTTAAAAGCGCCTAAATTTCGCTTGTTGTGAGTTCTTATTCATTTACAATAAATAAACCAAATCAATAAACCAATATTGTGATTTCGATTTGTCAATTTTTAGACGTAAAAGTTTCGTGGTGGGTGGCGCTTTCACTTTCAGGGATAAAATATATTATGATTTCCAAAGGTAACTGAATCAGTACAGACATCGTCAATAAATCATCAGATTCGTCTAGTAAGAAACAGCTCCCCCTACACAAGGTCTAAAAGCCTTTGTCACTGGCGAAGCAGCATTTTTTAAGGCAGCTAAAGTAAAGATAAGCAGATGGACGGCAGACGAAAGGATGTAACAATTAAAACGCGCGACATAAGAGCGAACTTTAGAGAGTATAACCAAACTGATGCCTAAAAATGTTACTAAAACAGAGTTATATATCTATGTAGAATACTTTCCAGGAAGTAATTTCTTTAGAATTCTAGACCTATACGTTTATATTGTGAAATATCTCGAGAGGTACAAAATAGTCATGATATTGAAATAATAGTACCCCGCTTTTCCGCGGTGTCAAACAGGCATACTATCGACTCAAGTCACTCAACAGTTTATTTAACTGTAAAATTCACCCTTTGCACGTCTACGATGCTCCAAAAAACACATCAAAACAATGCAAAATCGTCATGAATCATCGACTAAACGTCGAATCAAAAATAGTGTTTTCAGAATATTAATGCTTCGTTTATGTCATGCATGACCATTAAAAGATTTGCATTTCAAGTGACAATTCAGTTGCTTCTGAGGTGGATCTTGTGTGCTGCCCACATTTTTCGTGCTTGGTTAAGCACGCTCTTAAAGAACTGGGAGAGCATGGAAGTGTGAGGAATATTGTCACAACCTGTTTTCGCCTTTATAACACGCAAAATATATTCTTAAATCTTTCCCTCGTTCACTTAAATTATTCTGTAGCATATTTTTGTTTCTTCATATCCTTTATTCTTGCTCGAATGAGGTCGGTTTGAGTATAAAAACCGGCGTTGTTTTGACAGTGTAATTTTTGGCTGGCCTTAATGCCGGATTCAAAAAAAGGCTTCAAATCTGGCAGTTAACTTATCGTTTCAGTCTACCCCACTTGCGCCTACCAGAAAATTACAATACATCGTGTTTCGTTGCTAGGAAACGTTGACAAAAAATAGAATGAATCGAAGCAAAACGTCATCAAAACGGGCAAAAAAATGTGTAGAAAATTTATTTCATTTGTGTTGCATGGTTAGTCAAATTGTTTTAGAGACTCCACATGCATTTGCTTCGAAATTACGCAATATCCTTCGAGAACTACATTATTTTTTTATTTTTAAAATATCATAAACAAAAATCAAAGATGAACAAATATAATATTCACATGTACAAAATAATGCTCTTTGTCCATTCTCCGTCGATATTTTTCGTGTCAAAAATGAAAGTGCAAACTTAATTGTTTTTGTTCAAAAATATGAGAGTTGGACCGTTACTACGGCAACGGTCTAATACTGGGGGATTCCAGACCGGCAAAGAACCAATCAGCGCACGCCATTTTAGTCACGAGACCGCGTGCCATATAATAAATATTTTTATCCTATACCGAGAGATAACGAGTTATAGCTTATTAAATTCGGAAAAAACGAAGCAAAAACTTAATTAACAAATCTAAGGTGAGTTTCAGATGCTAACTTTTCTGATAAAGTTGAAAGGTTTGTTGACGTGGTAATAATGTTTCTTTTTGAAAATGATAGTTGCATTTCTGTTTTAGAACGAAATTTAAGCGGAATAAAGGTGGCCAATTCAGTAAAGTTAGCAAAAAGAAGCAAGGTCTGTGAAAAATTAGTCTTAAAGCCATCCTGAAAGATAGCATGCATATGCACTAAGCAGAAAGTAGAACTTTCCAGTTATATTTAGTATGGGCCCACGATAACGCTCCATTCTTGAAGGTATTGTAGTCTCGTCGGTTTAATTATAAAGGCGAAGTCAAGTCGGACCTGCAAAGTCGGTTCTATACAGTTCCATGTACTTATATAGCATGCAATGCGTGGCCTAAATTGCCTACAATTCGTCTGCTGTGCGTTTCTGGTCATGCGAGAAGTTTTTCTTCATTTACAACCATATTGTCAATCAATAACCAATATTGTGGTCAATATGCAAACAGTTTTTACATAATATAGGAAATAAAAAGAAAACGGAGCCTTTGTCATGATTCGGAATCTTCAGTTTATTTAGCTATATTTAGATCTTTTGTATGTTTTGTTGTTGCATGGTGACCCACAACTCCCGACACATGCAATTTGTTCAAAAGTGTTGACAAATAGCTCACAGCAACAACAAATTGCATTCCGAAATGAACAATTCGCCAACACAAAAAAATTGCATCCTAAAGGCGCTGTTAAGGTGGTCTCCACGAAGCGAAACCGAACGAAATTCTTCGAAAAAATCGAGCGAAATATTTCGTTCAATCGGCAAATTTCGCAAAATGGAAAACCGCCTTCACACTGTTCAACTTTCCTTGCAACTTACAATGCAATTCTACTCCTAAGGCATCTAAAGTTGACAAATACAAAGGTAAGTTGTATATTGCGATATTCTGCGAGTCGTTTTTAGCAAAATACCCGAAAGGAAATATGTTTATCTTCATTATAAATTGATAATTTTAAGCTTGGTCAAAATTACGTAACCATCCCCTCCCCAGTCCTGACTCGTACACGACGCCCCTGGTCAATTTCTACAACTTCACAACGTTTAAACTCGACCACAAATACAGTCTGGTTTGTTGTGCCAAATGGTTGTCTAAACAACAGTGAAACAAGTACAACATGTCAGTGGAAATTTCATGTATTTATGTTCCAAGCTTTATCACTGGTTTTGGAAAATCTTTTTCTGTTTCGAACCCGTCTATACACTATCCTTCGAACATTATTTTTTTCTCATTTTTTAACTGAAATATCAAAACAACATATCCCATAAACAAAACTTTATCTACGTTTAGAGCTATAACACAAGACCGAGCTATTTAAAATTAAAACTAACAAACTGAAAGTGAGTTTCGGGCAGTTAATAGGCCTCCATACTTCGAATAAAGTTGCTTTAGAACCATATTGTGAATTTTTTAGTTGAATCACTACTAGTTGCTATCCATTTTTCGTTATGACACACATAATGAGGTTTTGTTAGCACATCATCTTCGTAATATTTCAGTAGGAACGGCATTTCATTGCGAGGACATTTCGTTTTGGTACCCATGAACACACAATCTTTTAATGGGAATACATCGGTCTTCAAATGACTTTTTTTGTATTCATGATCACGTAAATACATTCCTTCATCTCGAAAAACAAAAACGTCAAGGTAAACCCCACGAGAAATTAAACGAGCACCTGGCGTTTCAAAAGTACACTGATCTTTAGGGCCAGGCACAATACGTCCTTGACAATCCACTCGTGTCCTTTTATATACATCGTTGTTCGAAAAATCCTCTTGTAATGCAAGATTTATCTGTTTGGAGTAGGGTGAAAAAGGTTTCTTCGAACGAATATGACGCACAACTTGATAATTCTTCAAGGTGACGCACACATCGAGGTCTCTGTCATATGGTATTAAATCACCATCTCTTAATGATCCAATGAGAGAACCACCACACAAGAAACTCGAAATGTTGTAAGAATTATCTAAGGACATCCAGTGACTGAACAAATATCTTAATGTTTCTTTATGTCGATTGAATGGACATTTTGAACCATATATACTATAACCGGCATGTTGTCTACTCGCGTTTATGTAAGAGACGGAGCTTGAAAGGTTTGTTGACTTTGTCCCAATGTTTCTAGAAAGAAATGATAGTCTCATTTCTTTTTTGGTAACGAATCTTAGGTCCAATAACCGTGGCCATTTAACCAAAGTTGTCAAAAGGAGAAAGATTCCCAGGAGAAAAAGGAGTTTGAAAGCTCGTTGAGAATTCAGTCGTAAAGCCATCATAAAATGACTGCACGAAGCGAAGCAGGAAGTAAAACATATACAAATATGGGTTCGCGTTATCGCTTTTAATTAAAGTTCTTTCCATATAGCCTAATATTAGTGTGGTTCTATTGAGGTCAAGTCAGGTCTGCGAACCAGTTCTTACTCATAACAATGCTTGGCTTGTTGTTTTTAAAATCGCTTAAATTTCGCCTGTTGTGAGTTCTTATTCATTTACAATAAATAAACCAAATCAATAAACCAATATTGTGATTTCAATTTGTCAATTTTTAGACGTAAAAGTTTCGTGGTGGCGCTTTCACTTTCAGGGATAAAATATATTATGATTTCCAAAGGTAACTGAATCAGTACAGACATCGTCAATAAATCATGAGATTCGTCTAGTAAGAAACAGCTCCTCCTACACACGGTCTAAAGCCTTTGTCACTGGCGAAGCACTGTTTTTAAGGCAGCTAAAGTAAAGATAGGCAGATGGACGGCAGACGAAAGGATGTAACAATTAAAACGCGCGACATAAGAGCGAACTATAGAGAGTATAACCAAACTGATGCCTAAAAATGTTACTAAAACGGAGTTATATATCTATGTAGAATACTTTCCAGGAAGTAATTTCTTTAGAATTCTAGACCTATACGTTTATATTGTGAAATATCTCGAGAGGTACAAAATAGTCATGATATTGAAATAATAGTACCCCGCTTTTCCGCGGTGTCAAACAGGCATACTATCGACTCAAGTCACTCAACAGTTTATTTAACTGTAAAATTCACCCTTTGCACGTCTACGATGCTCCAAAAAACACATCAAAACAATGCAAAATCGTCATGAATCATCGACTAAACGTCCAATCAAAAATAGTGTTTTCAGAATATTAATGCTTCGTTTATGTCATGCATGACCATTAAAAGATTTGCATTTCAAGTGACAGTTCAGTTGCTTCTGAGGTGGATCTTGTGTGCTGCCCTTAATATAATGTACTGTAAGTGTGTATATGTATAGTGTAATTGTATTTTTTGGTTATTTTTAAAACCGTTCCTTGAAAATCAGCTGTAGTTCGCTGAGAGGCCCACCTTTGTAAAATAAAATTTTCTTAACCGTCTTTGTTTACGCTAAGCAACACCTCTTCTTTTCAACATGTTTCACAATTTTTTACAATACCTCAAACATTACAACATGCTTGCTACTATTGGGTGTTTAAGCTTCGCGTTTCGGGAAACAGCAAATTGCAAGCCCAAACTTTCTTGGCAGAATTTTCGTTCAACTTCTTCTTTTCACATTTCTTTTCCTTTTTTGAAAACATTGATTGAGCCTGAATTCGAAGTTTAAAACAGTCGAATCTATTTTCTCTTTAAAGCCTTTTGTGCCAGAGATGTTCTTTGCCTGGCCTTTCGCGTACGTTTGACCTGTGGTTTGACGTATAACGTAAAGCTTCACAGGTGATTGTTGAAATCACCGTTCACCCATGATATATATATATTTCTGGAGGCTCATCCGGATGGAACATTTTCATTGATAATACAGATAACGTACAAAAACTGATCATTTAAATTATTTTTGGAAACCAATCAATGCCTGTGATCCTCAAGTAGCCAAGCTTGGTCCTTTGCTACTTTTTATCATCGTTGGCATCGTAAACGATATCGCAAATGTCCCTGTGATGATGATATTCGAATGGTCGACAGTTGTAAGTTGTGTTGCTTAATTTTCTCGTGCATTTTGCAAAATTTGGGAATTTTTTTCTGCTCCTATAGCCATAGTTAAAAATTATGCGTACGCATGCTTTATATCATCCCGCGCTTGCGCGTGGAATGTGTGCATAGGTAGCCCAGAAATCTGTCTGTGACTCAGTCTTCGACTATATTGTTTACGCGCGCGGTCAGTTTTATACGCACTGTACTGTAACAATTTGTCCTACATCAAAAGCCAGCTTCTGTTTGATATACGTACATATACAACCCAACGATTTGGGCTAAGTTATTTAGCTCAAATCCCAGAACTACACTGCTCTAATACAACAATATTGCAGATGTAATAGAGTTCACCGGGTTGACTTTCTACTCACATTCAATCGAGATTCCTGCTCTTCTGGCTTCTCAGTGAAATATCAACAACTGCATGACATCCTCCTGTCCGAAAATGTCCCAAGGTTAACGACTATAGGATGTCTTTTCCTGTTTTCTCTCTGAGCCCTACAGATAGCAAATAACTGTTTCTAAAATCAAGAACTCAACTTGAACTTGAACCGGTTTCGTATTCCAATTTTCATTTGTTGTGAAGGTAAAGAAACCGTTCAGTTATTTGTGGGAAAAGTTCAGTAATTAAAAGAAGGAAAAGAAGGAAAAGAAACCGTTCAGTTATTTGCCTAATTCTCGCCCTGCCACCGGTGGCATTATTTGCTGATCGGGGAGTTATACAGGATGTCCCAAAAAAATGTCTCCTCAAAAGGAGGCGATCTTCTGTTGTAGATTCATTTCTGAACTTGAGTATTTTGAGTAAGTTAATTTAACAGTGGAATATTTACAACTTTCCGGTTGTCTAAATAATACTACAAATTTACCGTAATTTTTGAGAAAGGCAGAAAAGAAAAGCTGTGGGCCACGCCCTTCAACTTTTTGCGCAAATTCGTAAAGGTGGAAAACACGCATTCAAAGGCGCCCAAAAAAGCGGCTTCTTTATTTTGAGGTCAAATTTTTTGGCACACCCTAGAAATTTAGGGGCTGTTTACATGAGCCCGGTTACCCGAGATTCAACGAAGCGTGAGAGGACTTTGAGGTATTGAAATAAGTCTTTACGACACCAAACAAGCACATGCTATTGTTGTGGTGATTATACGACTGCCAGGATCACGTTATCTGCTCATTTCAATACCTCAAAATCATCTCACGCTTCGTTGAATCTCGGGTAACCGAGTTCATGTAAACAGCTCCTTATTCCGACAATCAGGGCGAATAAACGCATACTATTAATGCATATTATTTAATTAATACATTAAAAACCATGGTTAATGAGGCATTCCAGCTCATAATGCATTGTCTAACGTTTCCTCAATTTATTAAATTTCTAGAAGTTTCACAACGCACGTTCAAAACAAAATGTCCGATTTCAATAGAGCGTGCTTTTTGGGACTCTTGTATATGGTATTTTGCAGTTCGGTAACTTTGGTTTATATAGACGCCAACTCCCATAGGTGGAAAGCGCACATTCAGAACAAGAGAGCGGCTCTTTCATGGGACATTTCTTGGGACACCCCGTAAATAGACGACAGGGACCGGTTGTTCAAAAGCTGGTAGCTCAACCCTGAGTTGAAGCAAATCTTTACATCATTTTTTAAAATGTATTTCACATTAAGTTAAACATCTTTTGTCATAAATATTTTCAAGACTGATAGAAGTCATTTTTGTAAAAGTTTTGAAACAAACAGCGATGCAGAAGCACATAAACCAAAACAACAGATTAAATTTAATGTAATTTAACCCGGCCCCATGGGCTTAGCAAGACCGCTTGCTGTAGGGAGTGTATATTCAAATATTCATGTTTACACGTGGACAATAGCTTTCAAAAGAAATCACACGTTTCCTACATTAGGATTTTCTTGGGAGGCAATAATAAAGCAACGGACAAGGTTGGAGTCCTTGCCATTCTCCTGTTCATAATGTATACATATGATGATCATATATATTCACCCCATAAACTCGACGCTAAAAGCAAAGCTGTTTGCATACCTATAGACCAAGTTTCCAGATTAACTAGCCGATATGTCATGCATAACCGTTTGTTTTCTAATTGTTTTTCTTCAGGATACAATTGAAGGTGTTGAGCGTTGACGGTCGATCTCGCAACATGCCTATTATAGGTCTGCGTTTGGAACTATATCATATTTGGCAGAATTCGGTTGAAGTTAAAGATCTACGTAGTCCTTCCCCACCTAAGGCGTGTTATATCAATATTCAATAAACGTTAATTGCATGCGTATGCTTTTTGACTTCAGTCCTAAAAGTATTTCGGTGTAGAGACGATCTTTACATGCAGAATACAGCGGCCAATTGCCGAACCCTTGCACCTTAATTCCCTTCAACGGCGACACAAATGAATAAAACTTGATCCGCCTATATATACCAGTAGAAATTTAATCAAAGTTCCAATGTACACCGACGGGCAACCAGCCAAGGACTCAAATTGTTTACTATTTAAACACAACAAACCGTGGTCAGCGCATCAAAGAAAATGATAAAATTACCTGCATGAATAATCAGAGTTGTTTATCTGCTCTGCCATGTCAGTTCTCCTCGGTTTTAAAATCAATTCATTTATATCTTTAGACTTCTGATTCTTCGCGACTATTTGGTTGAGATCTTACACCGACGACGACTTGGACAAAACTGGACGTCTGCACACTTGATTTGGAAATTCCTCGACACTTGACGTCAGCAACTTCTACGCCTGTGATTGGCCGGAAGAAACAAAACCAACCCGCTGATTGGTTCGAAATACTTTTATACAGCCTGCACGCTAGCCTCCTCCACAGGCATCTCTAGCTTCCCCAGCATGGGATTGCCCTACCGTATTTCTAGCTCCCCCTGCATGGGGTTGCCCTACCGTATCTCTAGCTCCCCCTGGGGGGGTTGCTACCTGCACGCCAATGCAAATTATTTAAAAAGATCGATGTTTGGCCATCATTTCCAAAGACAATATATTCTATTAATACTCTACGGTTGATCAACGGAGATTGAAATTTATTTTGACTTGACTATTTTGATTTATTTAAACTTCGACTTAATTCATTTGAAAATAAGGGTATATGGCTTATATTGTTTCTAGTTTGCAGACTGTTTCTTCTGAGAAAGATTAATCTTGTCGCCAAGACTCAAAGCCATACCCTGAAAGAATATAAAACCTTGTTATTAAGCAATTTTGCTATGAATAATATATAGAACAATGCATGTGGGCCATTAAAGAGTGGGAAGCGTTTTCACTTTTCGCGACGAATTTTTTCGCAAACCAATCCCATCACCGGATTTTAGTTATCGCTTCGAGTCGCGCATATAAATTCGCCTATAGAGGAATACGGGTTTAAGATATCACCCACAGAAAATCGTAGATCACAAACCTGACTTTTGGCTCGAATACGTATATGGCCAGTCACCGCCGCGTCAGGACCTTGGTCGACAGGAACCTCAATGCTGACATTCGCCAATGCATCTTCGCCAAAAATACTGCGAGCGTAGAGATTCGCTGCCATAAAACCACAGTCGCCTGATAGTGCCTGATGTAAAATAAAAACGATGCAATCTTCGTATTTGCGTCTTCACACTTTTAAAAAAATCTTAAAGCTACATAGTAAAAAAAAGTCCTGATCAGGGACGGACTGACAATTTTCGGGCCTTGGTTTTGAGCTATCATGCAGGCTAACATGTACGTCTTAACGCCGATGTACGTCCTTTTGTACGTGTGCGCAAATAGAGTTATAGTGTAATGAAATATTACTTTTGCTGCTCATTGCTTAACATAACGTTAAAGTAGAATTACAAATTTGCAATTTGACTTTAAAAAAATCATGAACGTCCTCAAATAATATAAATTCGAAATTCACACGCATTCAATTATCATTTTTTGAATGTTTCTTACAAAAGTAAAGAGCTCTGTTCAGTTGATATTCCGGGCCCACGGGGGAAACCTCAGTTTACGCCCGAATCACTAACAACTCAGCCTGCCCCAGGTCCTAATCAAGCCTCACCTTCTCTGGTGTCAAGAGCTTCATGTTTGTGCAGCTGATAAGGTGCTCGATGTATTCTCGTAAATCCTTGATGTTTGTATTGACCGTTACCTATACGATCGATGAAAAAATAAAAATTATTCCGCTTTATTGAGCCATCGCAGCTGACATCACAAGTGCATATTTGCATAGCTGTTTACTCTTTTACAGAAGATTTGTAAAGTTGCAAGGGTTTACCAAGTCGGGGGACGTTCCCTCCCAGAATTGATGCCTTTGTTTGCTGATACCACATGCTGTAGAATAATTCATATTAAAACAGTTGCGGTAGTAGTATACCTTGTTCTCCCACTCGAACTCTGCCCACATCTGTCTGAACTCGGTGTCAGTGCACGAGGCAGGAAGGATGTAATCCATAATATCAATATGTATGTCATTGAGAACAACGCAATTACGATCACCAGAGCCACCCGAAATATCATAAACTTGAAGGAAAAGAAAAAAACCCATTCTAAAATGATCTAAAGCTTCTACTACACAATCCTTTGCAAGCAGACAATTTGATGAAATAAAAAACGAAACAAACTCCGAAAAACATCAGTTTGCAAATTCAAGATTAGAGTTATCAAACTAATCTTGTTGAACTAAACAAGGTCATCTAATTTGGTCAATAAATTGTAAGATCGTTTCCACACCAGACAATCGTGTTCGTACATTAATACTGTCAAAAATGCTATATCATTAGAGGGGAATATCAAACATATTCAATAAATACGAGCACCAGAATGAATTTGCAAAGGCTATCGCATACAGATCAGGGTCGTTTCAAGACGAAACGATCGTTCTAAAATGAAACGTTTTTTTGACGTTTGAAGAAGAACAACGTCTCACCAATATTTCCAAAGATTATGCCATTTTCAGTGGATGCCACCTTGACACTTGCCTGTAAAAATTGTATTCATATTGAGAATTTAAAGTGTGAAGATTCTTCGTATGATACTTATCTGAACACGTTAACTTGTCATGCTGTGGCAATTTGAGACATACGTGTTGTTCGCAGGACGTATAATTACCTTTATGTTGGAGAAGTCGTGTGGGCCTAATAAGATAGGAGTTGGTTTCTCTACCAGCTTTAAATCACCTAAAGAACGTCAAGAAGAACGATGAAGGTAAGTTACAGTCAATAATATGCACAAAGCCTTGTTTACATTTTGAATCATCATGTTTCTAAAAATCTCAAGAATCGAAAACTGTAGGAATATTTAACACTATTTCAGTTCTAAATGAATATGAGCAGAAAGGTTTAAAAATTAATTTGAACAAATTTCAGCAATTTTAAATCAAGTAGTCTACTAACTCGAGTTTAAATTTAAAATTTTCAAACGAAAATTGTTTGAATGGCTCTTCCAAAAGCAGTATAGGTTTGATTCAAAGTTTTATAATCGAATATGGTTCCTCGCCTGGCACGTCAAAGATAATTTATTTTCTATATTTTTGCTACAAAAACTAAATTTTTATGGTGAAATGCAAAATACAATTCATTTACATTCACACACAACCAGCATGAACCTAAAGCGCCCAACCATATACACATGCAAAAGTTATGTTCCAGCATGAAGATAAATGAACTCACCGAGAGTCGCAAGCTCTAATACAACATTCTGTAAAGTGTCAGATGTTTGATTGACAACCAACACATCAAGGACGATGTCGTACTGATTGACATTAACGTACGCCTCGGCAAATACTGGATCTGAGAAACCGGTTAGCTGCGTCACCTAAATTGAAACATGCGCTTGTTTAGGTACAACTGTATCATCAACATAAAATAGGAAATTCAAACGCTTTCTCTACTACCTTATTCAATTTCGAATTCTTCGCATCCTCCTCTTGTTTGTCAAGACCAACAGCTTGAGATAGCGTTTGATCGTAGCGATCCTATAAAAAGTTTTTCCAAACAGTGACATTGAAACAAATAGGTATTTCTATATTGAACTATAGCTACCACATTAGGAACTGTTCAAACAATCCAATTTTGATGGATACAATTCATTTCTGACGGATAGTATTGTATGTTATTGATAAATTGCTTTGGATTTAGGCAATATTGATTCTTCCCCTGCAAGTAAACAGGTTATAAAAAATACACTAGATGTGGATTGGATCCGACAAAATTGGATCTTGTTGACAGACTTTACAGAGATCATTTTGTATTTTGGGAACGAAGCGAGCACTGAACTTTAAAATGTACCGACAATTGAAAATTGACGGGTTAATGGGTTTTGGCCAGGAATATTTGTTATTGTATGTCGTGTTACAGGTAAAATGGAAGTAAAGAAATGTGCTATTTCGTTATTTGCGAATATTTCGAGGCCTATAAGCCTATAGTCTGAAATATCACAGAATATCTCGGAACATCATCATGAAGGAAGATGTACCTCAAGAATTTCATTTTCAGCCGTTGCAAGTAGCTGCATAAACGCAATTGGGTCATCAGCTTGGACACTGATGGGTTTCCTCTCGGCTGCCTAGAAAACATACGATTGAAAATAGAAGGTAAAACTGTGATTATGACTTACCAATCAACTTATTACCTTACCAATTACCTTTTTAATACTAAGATGGTCTACTCTGAGTTACCAACTGGGCATCTGAAAAAGTTAGTTTTCAGACCAATTTTTCAGCTCGCTCGGTTGGTAACTCAAAGTAGCACCATATCACAATATTAAAAAGGTAATTTCGGATGTAAATCACAAAACCACATACAAGTTCCATTTAGGATGTTATGTTTATGATATGATGTTTCTACGTCTACGTTAAAGTTTATACGTATCTCAGTTAGATTGACATATAATTTATAAGTAGCTAAATTCATATTAACAGGAGAAGATAGGATTATCTGGAAGTAAAGAAATTTGCATTTTGGATTTCGACAGAATCTGGGACAATAAAGCTTGATGTTTGAGCTAATGAAATATAAATCTCAGGATTCTGATGATTTGTGTTTTAATGCAAATAAGAAGTCTTTGTATGAGACATCATTTCTGCCTAATTTTAGCCAGTTGTTACACACATTTAACGATGAGTGGACACAAGTACATACAGTAGTTCTCGAGATAAACGGTCTTACTTTACTGCTGACTTCCGTGTCTTGTTTGTTCGACTCGAGCATGTTTGACAGGGAACGTCGACATTCCACGGTGAAAATGTCTTTCATTAAACCCGTGCGGTTTGCCAACACTCGTAGACACAACGAAATTCTGTCGACATCGTCGTCCGTTATAGACTGATAAAAAGATAACAAACATGTTAATCGAATTCGTCTTTCCCTAATCAAGAGCCACGACTTCTTGGTAAAGTGATCCAAGTCCTCGTAATTGATGAGAAAACCCAGCAAATTCAAATATGATTGCACTTTTCATTCAGCACCAAGATTTTTTTTCATATAACTACATCGTTAACAAGCAATAGAATAGCTACAATCTTGGCAAAAATTATTGTGAACAGCGCGCGCGCAAGTCAAAATACATGCTTTGCTCTATCACATTCTGGCAGAAACAGCATTTCGCATCCCCCCCGCACCCCTTTTCAATGTTGAATGGTTAATACAATAGTTAAGGTATAGGTTTGTGAAGTGCATTATCAAAGTCAACATCGTACGGGGGAGCAGGGGTTCAAAACATGCCAAGGTTTGCATAAGAATATTAATATTTTAGTTCTCCACTAGTTGTCCACATAATTTTTGCCTAGATTGTAGGTCCCTGTGCAACTCCGGAAAACCATGCACTTCTAAACCTTTTGAAGACTGCAGAGAGCTTAATGAAACATGAAACGAAGATAATATTCTTGTAAGTTGCATGGTGACATCATGATTATAAGTAAATTATCTTGCAGGTACACCACGTAAGTATTTAATCCTGCAAAGCTTTCGGTCCGTTAACCCGGACCTTCATCAGTGCAATTACTTGAAAACACATTTACACGTCACTTAAATATCACGTTCATCGTGATATTTAAGTGACGCGTAAATTCCGAGTTGCCGTTTCCCAGAAACTCTATATAATACTTATAATACTGTCGTTAAACATGTACTATCAACGATAGGTTGTAGAAATTAATTTTGGATAACATTTTGGAACGCCGCAATTGGAAGTCGTGGAAAAATCATGTCAACCTTCCTTTACATCACTCGCGCATGCAAATTGTACCTTCTTAGACAGTCCAGACTTTCCAAGATGAAGAATGCTGGCCATGACCAACATGGATTGGGCACAGAATATCTAGAAAAACACACACGCAAATTTAGTGTGGAAGTTGCGGTAAAACCAACAAGATATTGTGCACAACGTGGATATTATCTCAATACGTTCTAATTCATAAATCGATATTAGATAAGTTTCGCCGACTGACACGAGCTAATATCAGTTCTCTAGGAAGTAATGTCACCAAAGCTCGCAATGTTATAAATTACGACGTATTTTCCACACCTTCCCCACGGGTGATGAGGGGGTCAGCGCTCTGCCAAAACTGTATGGCATATTCGGAGTGGGGGAGGGGCTAACCCCCCTAAATAAGTCTTTGAAATTGAACAATCAAGTGATTCAATTTTCAAAGTAACTATTTTTTGAAAATGCGTTTGATGCGGGTGCTTTACGGCTGGAATATTTTGGTGCTACGACATGTGGACAGCAATCTGTTTGAAGGAAATAATCTTCACCGAAGCCCATTTCATTTTTGGGAAAAAGTTCATTTATTACAGATGGTTGGTTTGATGATATCGCATTCAATTCTCCAGGAAGGTCCAGGAATGCCTACATTGCACCGTACGTATATAAATATATTTGTTCTGAAGTCAAAAATAAAGCAGTAGCACTTATCAATGTAGACGATCTCCCGGTTACCCCACAAAATCGCGATTTGTCAACCTTTTATTCCTACGTGTAATGTACCCGGCAAACAGGGGGCAGTTCGTCCGAGTTTCACTTTTCCTAATGATTTAAGCTTTCACTTGATTTCTTCGCCCATAAGTAATACACATCAGAACCCCCCGCCCCACTACATTGGTAGTACGCCCTGAATCTACGGCACTACACCCTGGATCCTTTCCATATTCATTCCGCACATTTTACGTACGTTTTGTTTCTTTTTATCTGCAACAAGTCCGATGTACCGCAGGGCAACTTTGGTCAAGGTACCGGCCAAGGCTGCACCGACGAAGAACTCGCCATCCAAAAGATATTGACGTAAAGGAGGCCTGCCGATGCGAAGGAAAAAACGGTGTATTATTGGCGATGTACTATTAAGACTTACACAACCCATTATACAACAGAGTACAGACTAGCACATTACAGCAGTAAAATCAAGGAAATGAAATACATTCGTACCTGACTTCCTCCCGTGAACCAGGAGCACTGACAAATACACTCTCGGTGGCATAAGTACCATCCGCGGTCACTCTCGTTTTTGTTGTTGTCGTTCCTTGCTCCTGGTTTTCTAATAAAGTATATTTTACAACCTTCAAACTGGAGGTATTCGTAACGATATGAAAAAACACAAATTATTAGGCGCCACCGCAAGGTTGTGAACACAGAATAGGTATCTAAAGATTGTCCTGAAGAAACTAACAATATCAAAGGATTGTTTTAATGAAACTAATGATATCAAAGTATTGTCTTAAAGGAGACTGGAGATAGTCAAAGCATGGTCATGAAGAAATCAAAGATATCAAGCCATTGATCTGAAAAAACTACAGATAATCAAAGCATGGTTCCGAAGAATCAAAGATATAAAGCCATTGATCTGAATAGACTGGAGATAATCAAAACTTAGTTCCGAAGAATCAAAGATATAAAGCCATTGATCTGAAGAGACTGGAGATAATCAAAGCTTGGTTCAGAAGAATCAAAGATATCGATTAAAGCATTGATCTGAAGACACTAGAATTAAATAATCAAAGCATGATTCAGGAAGTCGAAGATACCAAAGAATTATTCTAAAGGAACTATCACAGAAGATATCAAAGCATTGTCTTGAGGAGACTTGAATTGAATGACTTTGGATTTGTAATAATGCCTGGCAGAATATAGAAGTCTCACAACAGACACCCAGCTACCAGCTTCATGGGCAAGTTAGCGACTTTAAGAGTCTCACTTGATAAAAACTCATCATTCCTTAATACGCACTTAAGGTTTCGAAAAGATAACCTTCATTGAATCAGCTGTATATAACTAAATTGACTAACCTTCAGTTTGTTCGACGCCGGCAGCCTTCCTGAGCTCATCGTCAACGATTGGCACCTAATGAATCATTATATATTATTCATTAAATCATGAAACCAGTTGAGCGCGCTACCAATGAAAAGCTTACGTTTGCTCATCAAATAACTCTAGGGACAGCTGCGTCGATTATATTAATCTACGGCGCGGACGTGACATAAAAACTGCTACTAGTGTTAGGAAACCAGTATTAATTTGTTTTACATACGGCTCTGACTTTGTTTATCAAAAGGAGTCTATAATTTACATCCCTGTTGGGAAACTGTGGAAATTAGAGCAGTATTACTTCACGTCCGCGTCGTAGAGTTGGTGAATCTTAAACTCGCTATTATTCATGCCTTAGTCAAGTAGTGGAATTATCGTAATAATCAAGTAGTGGAATTATAACGATTAAAGTTCTTTGATGTTCACTTGTATTTGGTTAGGAAATGCATACGGATACCTCGCCAAGGGAGGTCTTAATAACATCCATGACGCTGGTCAAATCGCTTTCATTCTCGCAATATTCTCCCAATATCCACAACGCATGGCGATGGATTCTAGTAAAAGCAACAACATAGAACTTATTCCTTTGAACAAATGGGACTAAGTCAGGGCAGTGAGGAAATGATATAACTGGAGAAATCTCCAGTATTAATCTGCAGCTAGTTCGTCCATTACTTTTGTTTTTAAAACGAAATATTGAAAATCATAACGAACAACAAATATTTTTATTTGCCACATCAATATTTTATTTTCGGAATTTTTCTTAGTAGTGCAGTTCACTCACATTGGAGGGCGGGGAGTACAAACTGTTCTAAGAGGTGAGAATTTTCCAAAAGGGATGTGAACTAACCACCAAGAGAATCCGGCCACTGGCATATTGAGGTCAGCATAATTAACAAATTAAAGGAGGGGGGGGGGGGTTAAAGTTTTAAAAAACATCACTCACTTCACACTCTTGATTTGAGAAAATGTCTCCAATAGTTTCTCGACGATGACAGGCTTAAGGTTCGGGAAACGCTGTACAGCTTCACGAACGAAGACCAGCACATCCAAGGCAGCCTGCTCGTTTGAATCGCCCAAGAATTCCATCAACTATGGAGGAAAAAATCTGATAAGCTAGACGGAACAAGCTAATGTCAGGGGCTATCTCAAATGTCGTGAAC
The DNA here is from genome assembly GCF_004324835.1 of Dendronephthya gigantea. Lineage (NCBI taxonomy): Eukaryota > Metazoa > Cnidaria > Anthozoa > Malacalcyonacea > Nephtheidae > Dendronephthya > Dendronephthya gigantea. Next base: position 341,793 of record NW_021163028.1, on the reverse strand, counting down.
ATTCCTCATTACTTGATCTGCTATCCAGCCTTTTTCACATTATTAATTTTGATAACAGCATTCTGAAGATTACACGCGGAATGCAAGCACAAAACATGCGATTGTTTATGCCTTTATTAGTATAGCTCTAAAAAGTTCATCGCGACATTCTCAAGTGCTTTTGTCGCGTACATACTCCGATGTTATTGACCGTTGCTAGCCTATACTGTGCTTTTACGAGAAATTGATACAAAGAGTATCGATCTTCATAACTTTCGGGGTATTTTTTTCGTCTTTATATTTACAATATTTCGTGCTACTGTTCCAAGCTATGGTAAAACAAACAGGTTTAAATGACCGTTTCAAAATGTGGTCCAATACGCTATGGCTTTATCAGGTCCAAGCTAGGAACTAACAATGGGCAAAAGTAATAATAATAATAAAGTTACAAATACATATATAACTTCATCTCATAATCAGAATTTTTGTATATACTTACAACGGGGACCACGGACTCTGCGACGTCCGGGAATTTTACGCTGCACGCATGCAGAGTGCGGACCAGGACCTGCCGGTAATTTCCGGAATCTTCCGTCGTGCTTTCCTCGGTGTGAGTTTTCGTGATTTCTTTTTTCAGAATCATGACAACCTCACTGATGTTTCTCGTGTTGACGACTTCAAGGACTAGGTCGAGGGTCTTCTTACGAACCTCGAGGTCAGGCGACGCAAGCACTCGTAGAATATCCATAACTAATTCCTATAAGTATGCACGGAAGTGAAATATGTAGTAAAATATGTGCAAGTTGGTAGTTTTACGAAGTAACAAATGTTCCCATGTTGTGGTTCTGTTGTATCGGTATGATCCTGGCTCCTAGCAGTCACTCGTATGCGGGAAACTGGGGAAACTAGGAAAAGTGGTCTTTCAGTGCTGGTAAATTTTGTAATAAATAGCAAAGTTTTCTCAACTTATTAATATCGTTTCAGTTTATAGAGTTCACTGATATGCATCCTTTCTCAAGGCCCTGTTACACGGGGCAATTTTTCTTGCAACTTGTAATGCTATTCTTCTTTTGAGAGGCGTAAATTTGGAAACTATCGAACTTTTGTCTTTATTACAATCCATGGCGCTTTTTACACTTATATTTTGAAGCCTTTTCACTAATTTACATCTCTTAAAAGTAGAATTGCATTGCAAGTTGCAAGAAAAATTGCACCGTGTAACATGGCCTTCAATGAAGAGGAACAAATTATCAAGGTATCACCGACCTGTATAATTTTCTCATGAGATGGATTCTGTTGTAAGGCAATGAGTCGATCAAGAACAATCAGCTTCACATTGTTGTCACTTTCTTTCACAATCAGTTCAATATAACAGGTCGCTGCAGCCTGTAAATATAGTTAAAGCTTATTTCCCATACCATAACCCTTCAATAAATATGAAATAATGTACGCCGGGAACACTAATGCGATTAGCCAACAAGCTGTGTATGCAGAAGTATAGAGTAGTAGTCTCCACTTCACAAATGAGGATATGTCCGTTCAAAATTAAGCCAGGGGCCGGTTGTATCAAGTGCGTTTAGCTTAAACGTGGATAACTCAAAATTAAATAACACACTCTTACATCACACTTGAATGAGTCAACTTGACTATTATGCACTGAATATGTAGTTGTAAACAGCATCGTTGTATTAAGGTTAAAAACATTTAGTTTGCTTGTTGAATAAAACGATAGACTTGCTTTCTATTTTGAACTTAACCACCGTTTAAGCTTAACGGGCTTGATACAACCGCCTCCAGGAGCCTAGGGAAGAAATATTAGTTATATGCTTGTTCGCCGTGGAAAGGTAAATGCAAACGCTTCAAAAATGCTGGTTAGGAAACACCGCTTTGGCGATTTTTAACACGCTTTGGCAAATCTTCCTATTGGATATAAAGATAAGAGGAACAATAACATTTGCCTACCTTGATGGCAGTGGGTGCAGAAGATAGAGTGACCAATGTACCGGCGGCTTCGTAGCGTACTGCAGGTGATGACGAATTTAGGAGATTGTAAATACATCTGATGAACCTCGCACGTTCATTAGGATTGGCACGACACACCTGGAACACAAGAAATAACAATGAAATACAAATAAATTAAGCAGTGGCCGCGTATCACTTCATTAATTTAACTCGTTTCTGATTTGAGTAAAAAGTTGACCACTAAAACGTTCGCTTTCCGAACTGAGAAATGAAAAGCTATACATTATACAATGCAAGCATGTTTGTTATAAAGTACACGAAACCCGGCAAATGTAATAATATTATGATTACAAAAGATGATTAATTTATTCCTGTTGCATGACCAATTGTAAAGGCCGCAGTTTGTATAATAATACTTCTCAGATGTAGCGCGCAGTTTCCTATACATTGTATATACCAATTCCGTGATATTTTTTAAACCAACCTTGTAGATCAACTCGACGATAACCAGCTGTAATATGTCACCAAAACTATTGACTTGATCGATACATGTGCTCAAGTAGTCTAATGCACGGTCCTGGAGCGAATCAAAATCACAAATAAATAAACTAATAACGATTCTTACACAAATTACAGTATGCAGAATAATATGAATGTCCGTTTAACATGACGCTTAATTTAGCATTGAATAGCGCTGTCTACTGTATTTATAAACTTGAAAAAAAAACCTTTTTGCATTTCTGTTAGAACGTTTATGTGAAAAAAATTGTATCATTTTAAAAAAGAACGGAAATATGGCAAGTAAAATATGCACACTGATAACTAACGTAAGCTTCTTTATATAAGTTTAATTCCCAACTGTGAAACAAAAGTACACATTTTTACATGTGAAATAACATTACACATTTCTACATAGACCACTTATAACCACACAAAAATAAATGTCGAAAAATTTCAAAAAAGTTTACATTCACTCTGAGTAGATGAAATTACGTCCGACTGTGGAGTCCGCAGCCTTGGTATAGTGGTGGGAAGGATAAAATGATGACATATGGATACTATAACGTTTAAAACTTTATGCAAAGGTTGTCAAACATAAAATGTGGAATTCCATACAAAATGTTCTTGAATGCAGTATAAGTGATAAAATCAGAAAAAAATGAAAGAATTTATAGTACTGTACAATTATAATAATACATCCCACCCATGTATTTTCTTGGTAGATTTACAATAATCTCAAGTGTTTTGTACATACATGGGGAATACATGCACTGCCGCTGAATTCCAGACAATAACTGAATAACCCTACCTGATCAACATGAATAAGCATCATAAAGGCATTTCTCTTGCAAGAAGCATCCTGTTCTTGCTCAAGGAAGGTGTGCACCAACTCTGGGGCATCAGGAATCAAGAAATTGAAATTTCTACAAGTACATAAGAAACAATTCTATAGGAGCTTGTTACTTTAATACCTGGAATTTGCCTTATTTTAGCCAAAGGGTGGTTTCTTTTGTATTTGTGAAACATTTGTCTCTTATTATCTACATTTATATGCAATTTCATACTTGTATATTGTGTAAATGGCCATCACAGCATTTCGCCTCACATAGCAGTGGCGATGTTCCAGACAAGATCGTATTGTTGGCATCAAAGGTTCCAGCAACTCTGCTTGCTACAAAAACAAAACAGTGTCACACATGAGAAAGTTTTAACATTTAAAATTTTAAGATAATTTTAACAAGGCATCCAGAAAGAACATCCAGAGTAAAGGACTTTAAAAAACTCTAAATTTCCTTTTTGCCACCAACTTAATTAAATGTAAAAAACAATCAGCCTTGCCAATTAAGATTTGTCAAAAGGATTGACTGTCTGTGTTGTATGTACCTTAATTACTCTTTCAGGTAGTCTCAATGAATAGTCTCAGTACAGATATTAAAAGATTAAAATTCACAATAATTATAATATATAATTATATTGACTTTGGTAAATCAATACCAACCTTCAGTTTGCAAAGAAACCGCAGTGTTGATCCTCGGATAAATTCATTAGGATGTTGAAGATCCTGTAATAAAAAAAAAAAAGTGAGTGTAATCTTTTTTAGTTTATAGCTAATTCCTAGAAAGTTTAAAATATAATAAACATTTACCTTCCGATAAGCGTCACAGACTAAGATCATCTCTTGTAGCAGTTTGCCATCTGGACCAAGTTTTGGGACAATCTCCCAGAAAATCAACAACAATTTCTTAATCATGTGATTATGAGATGGCAGTACAAATCGTATAATGACCATAAGAAGCCCTGGCATTTTATCACCATTCAGAATCTGATAAATCACTCTCTTGAGAGCTTCAGTTTTCACCTTCACATCACCTTTTTCTAATGGTCAAAAAAACAATGAATTAGTCCCTAATGTACAAAAAGGTTTAACATCAAAAAGAAATTTTCATGACACTCAGGCTTAAACTGGGCTTTACCTACAGTGGCGGGTCTAGGGGTGGGCAGAATAAATTACTACAGTTTAAAATCGGAATGGCATTGGCAGATTTTAATGTAAAAATATTACATATTAGTATAATAAGTAATCAAATTTAAGAGCAATAATAATTTAGAAGCAATAATAATATAAATATTATATATATATATATATATATATATATATATATATATATGTATATATATATATATATATATATATATATATATATATATATATACATATATATTTCAATAATATAATATAATAATATAAATATTACATATAAATATTTCAAATTTTGAATATGATTTTGGTACAATAATGGCAATGAAAAAGCTTATTGGGCAAATTTGATTAGAACGCAAAGCAGATGCTTTTCCAGTGATATAATATTTAGAAAGTTGCGGAACTGACAATTAAAACTTTTTATAAACCACTTCAACACACAGTTTTCACTGCTACAAAGGTCAACAATTTCTTTAAATCTATCAAATTTCAATTAAATTAAATTCAAAAGTCTTAATTAGAATACTCAAAAGAAACGTTTGAGTTTACATAGATTTTTACCTGTTTACATCATTATAAGTATTTACATCAATTAAAAGTATAGAATTTACAATCTCTAGGATATAAGAATAAATAGGAACTATGATATAATAACCAAAGTTCTAGAATAAAAGCGTAGATAATTTATATAAAATTAAATAAGCATTTATTTATAATTTATATAAAATTAAATAAGCATCTATTTATAAAAGCAATTTTGAATCTCTCTGGTTTAACTATTAACTTGCTAGGTAAAAGTTTATGTAAAGAATTCTTTTTATCTTCCACAATTCTTGACCATAACTTTTTGTCTATGTTCGTTATTGTTATTTTAAAATCTGATTTGTTGCTAACACAACCATTTCTGTAAGCATGATTAACAAACTTATCAATCTGGCTTATATATTTGTTGTATGATGCCCCACCCCAAACTTCAACTCCAAATAAAAAGAGAGAGAATAAGACTATTGAAAAGAAGTTCCAATTGATGCATAGAAAACCCATAATATTTGCACACTCTTAGAATATACATTATCCCATTTTCCAGGTATCTCTTCTATCCCGACACCCCATAATTTTAGCCATTCTTTCCGTACCATTGATGGAATTTCATCTGGGGGAGGGGAAGACACCTTTCAATGAACTATCATTTCATAGGTTTTACTCATGTTTAGAGACATTCAGTTCTCAGTTGACCATAGTTTCATATTATCCACTTCATCCTCAGCTGAATCTTCATAATCATAAACTGGGGCTATTATTGTGATATTGTCAGCAAATTTAGATAAATCATTGGAGAGATTTACCAGTTGTAACAACATAAACCTTTACTCTCTGTTTACCGTTGTTTAAAAAGTCAATCATCCAATTTATAAAGTATGGATCGATAGGTATTTTCTTGATTCTATTAAACAATATATTGTGTGGGACACTATCAAATGCCCTACTAAAGTCAATGAGATTACTCTAACTGATTTTGCACCTTCATCAAGACTTTTTAAACACATATGTTGATATTATATCAGGGCCATGGTTGAATTGTGTCCTTTTTTATATGCGAATTGATCGTCTCCAATCAGAAATTATCAGAAACTTCACTTTGATACACATATTTTTTAAATAAACACATGATAATATTTGTTAGAGAGATAGGTCTTAGTTGGGAACAGGAATTAATTGAGTTTTCTTTTGGACTAGGTATCACATTGATCAGCAATTTTCCAAGCATTCAGAATCTTCTCTCTTCAAAGAAGTATTGAATATTCTCATTATCAAAGGAGTCAATATCACTGCATACGTCTTCCAAAACCAGAACGGTATATCACCTGGTCCAGCAAAAAATTGAGCACCATGTCTGGTGTGTTTTGCTGCAATAGTGCCTTTGATTTATTGTTTATATGGAAACTGAATAGCACAGCCACATTTGGAAAATTCACTATTTTAAACCACATTATTTAAGCCACATCTTATTGAAAACTGGCTAAACCCCCAGAATGGTCTAATTCCATGTAAAAGATATGCACACTGCACAGAATATCACAATATGCATCCTGGTTTACAATACAGTGAATACACTAAATGATTTCAAAAGTCCTTAATCATCTACCTGATGACTGAGAATATCTAATACTCCTTAGATCTGTTTTGAGGCTATGAACCGTCGTATTATGAGCTTGAAGAAGCATAGCATGTAGAAATGCTATGAGCTACAAATGGCGTTAATGGCCCCTTTGGTATAAAAATGCAGAGATTCGATATCATTAAAAACTTACCTAAATCGTCTTTGAGTTTCTGCTCTGACCAGGGTTCAAGATCACTGGGCACGTTAATCAGCGTGTAACACGGCATCTCTGCTAAAGTACTCATGGTTTCTGAGATTTATTAGAGAACAGCACAAATATGAAATACTTTGGGAAATCTTTGATCTACGAGACAAGTAAACGTGTCATACAATTTTTTTAGGTGTTCGATCCCAAATTATTTCCATCCTTCACATTGATCTGACGTCATCACTCGAACTCGATTGAATGAACTAGTGAACTTTGGTTACCTAAATAAACTATATTGCCGAAAACCCTCCTTAGTGGTTAGTCTAATCTCAAAACGTATCCTTAACTAAAATTTTATCAATGTGAAAACTGATTTGGAAGAGCTCTGTTAAAGTCTTGAAGAGCAAAGTTGAAAATTAAGGTTTTGCGTAACATCAGTTTGGCAGATGGGACCAAGTGAGTCAAAGAACCATTCACGCAACTGACCTCTGTAAATTCAGGTGTGAGTGAACTCTAAAAAGATAGCTCAGTGGACTGGAACGATAACTTGGCCGCCATCTTTGAAGCCAGCACTGATGTAAATAACACTAGAGGGGTCATCGAGGAGAAATTGGAGAGCGCGTTAAGTATTCTGTTAGGTATTCTGTGCCAATGCCCAGTGTTGCCAAGTTCGGGATTTTATCCCGAGATCTCGGGATTTTTTGAAGCAGTTGGGATTTTTTTGGGATTTATTTCTCAAATGGTAATCTCGGGATTTTTTTAGGGATTTTTGGGAAAGGGAAGTTTGGAATTTGGGAAAAGATGTTTTCGTTAAATTGACAAATAAACATTTTAAAAATCCAAGGTTCGTCCGCTTGAACTTAAAATACTTACTCAAAGTCACTCAATAAAGACTATTTGTACAATCGGTTATGCAGAGAAGTACCGCTTTATAAACGCACACTGAGCGGACTGGGTACTAGGGTGCGCCAAGGCTGAGGACTGGGGTTGAAATTAGAATCTCGGGATTTTAGGGGGAATCTCGGGATATTTCAGGCGCTTACTTGGGATTTTCACAAAATTACAGTTGGCAACACTGCGGCAATGCCTCCTCTAGTGTTATTTATAATCTCTATGTGATGGCCGCCATGAAAGCCAAGAGTTGAAATTACACCACCAAAACAACGCCAGTTTTTATACACAAATCCATCTCATCTGATCATGAAGAAGAGCTTAAAACAAGCATTGACACTTAGATATTACTAACAAACAAGTTTTATGAACGTGAAAAGGTGCAAACCTATTTTTTTTGCGAGTTGAAGGCGAAGTTTTTTTTCGGCCCGTTCAAATTCTTTAAATATTTCAAGTACAAAGCTGGTACCTCGCCGGTTTTTACAGTAAGATGATGCGGATTACTTAGGTCTATCCAAAAAGAGTAAATTCGTTGTTTAAAGTTGAAGTGGTCAAATAAAAATTGCACTTTTCTGACAATTTTTTGCCAAAAAATACGATTTTTACGGAATTCTCACTCTCCCCAGTTCTTTTGAAGGCTTGATGTGCTCGCGCGGCTGCCGCCTTAATCAGCAAATTATATTCAAATCGGCTTCATCCAATGACTAGTCTTCATTGTTGAGTTATCGTTCCAGTCTTATAGAGTTCACTGGGTAGGGTATGCAACTGCCGTTTTGGTGAAATACATTTTGCTGTATAGTAGATAGCTCGAAAGTTATTAGTTTACTTCTAGCAATAGAAAAGCACCCCCCTCTCCAAAACCCTGACTTTCAGCAAAAATGTAGAATCATTTTTAGAATTTATTCATTTTTAGAGTCCAGAACACTGAGCTATATAATAATTACTGAGGAATTATTATATAGCTCAGTGGTCTAGAAGAATCCAGAAGAATCCAGAAGGCAATGCGCGATGATGCGTTGAGCCCGCGATATGCGTGGAAAGTATTGGCGGGAAAAATATGGACAACGTGGGCAAAGCTTTGTCGAGCTTGGATTTTTTCATACAATTTTAATTCCTATCTGGTATGTGACTTTGCTAACTATCTCTACGAAAAATTGTTCGTGATATGTGAAGGTACGTGTTTAATTAATGTGTACAAATTATGAATTCAAGTGAATTCTTTTTGAAGTGCATTTTGTAATTTTCTAAAATGTTTTGATGGAGGAATTTTCGGACATTACCAGTATTCGGACAGCTGAGTTTCATTACTAAATTTTCTTTCTTTAAACAAAAGGAAAAGTTCAAACAATATGTTCCGATCATTTTCTGATATGTGGCGAATTTTTTTGCGTTTTGACGTGTTTTTTTATTTGCTTTCCTCGGAGTTATGCATCTTTAGCGAAGGTAGGTCAATAATTTTTCTTAGCGAAGGTAGGTCAATAAGTTTACCGCGAGACAAATTTGTATGGACACTTCAAAAACTAATTTCTTAGGAGCCCGGTCAGCAAATATAACAATTTTTACATGAAAAGGAGTTAAAAAACCTCCTTCTTGTTTGAAGTAAATAAGTGCGACTCTTAATTTCCGGATATTTATGATGTAGTGAGATTTTGAATCTTCATGCCATTTTTGTATATCTGATATCTCGTCCATTATTCGAACACCGACGTGCTCTTAAACAAGCAATAATGCACCTCGTGGTTTTTCGTTGCAAAAAAGTTTAGGAGGATGCAAAATGATGCAAAAATATGCTTTTACGCCAATTCTTGATTATATAGTGCAATACGAGTGTATTATATAAAAGAAGAACTAGATATGGCAGCAGTGCACTCCAAAATTAGAAGTGCCATAGACATATAGACTAAATGCCAGAAGAATAACATTAGCTTTAATATTTGTTTAAAATAAATTGTTATATTTTTTCTACATTGAATTTCAATAGTTAATATCAAAATTCAGCTTACCGTCATCATTTGAGGGTATAAATTGTCCGTCCGAGAACTGGACGAACTGTCCGAAAACCGGGCATCAATATTGATGATCATATACTGTATGCAATACTTCCCCGCTTTTCTCTCACACAGAAATGGTTAACCATAGTAAAAATAGAATTGTGAAATATCTCCGAAATACGAAAACAAGAAGAACAAGCGTACGTCTTCAAAATAAACTAAAACCTTTTGCCCAAAACGAACCCAATGGCAATGGCAAGGTCATACAACCCTGTCCACTTGGCCAATTCAGCAGCGTCCCAGACGAACTTCTCTTCTGCATTTTCTGTTACATGCCACTCTATGATCTTGCTTCGATGGCCCTAACTTCCAGGGCATTACGCGACAAGCTCATGACATTCCACTACAGTACTCAAGCACTTTCAATATTAAAACCCATCGTGAAAGAAAAATCCTCAGAAACGTCCAACGATGATGAAAGAATAATGACCCACTATACTCATTTTCATAACTTGGGTACGTAATTTGATTTACTAGAATTTTTACAAAAGATATAACTATCAGAGCCTAGAAGATGCTACTACTTCTATCCTCTCGCGCAAATTTCTCGCGCATTAAATATACCACAGTTAATATACTCATGGTCGCTACTCATTCACCAGTTCGCCAACCCTATTAGCAGTGATGTTGGCTTTTTAGAGTTTATAGCCAGTGCCAGTGCATGGTAACCACGCAACCATATATTGGTAACTATGCACTTTGTGTGCATAATACATAGGTTTCAAACTCTAATTACATTGCTATCCCTATGTGTGATTTCAATAGTTTTGGGGGGACACATGCAGTGTACAACACAGCGACATAGACACAACTATGCGCCTGATCATAGCCTAACCGAAACCCGATACACATTTGTCCTCAAAGTGGGACGTTCCCGTTATCTGCGATCATTTGGTGTACAAAATCTTTTCTATAGTCGTCCGGAAAGTAATGCACTAGATCTCCGATCCTGAGGGCAAGTGTGAATCAGAACTTATCAGAGCACAGTTGATTTGAAAACATGATTTCTCTGATATCCCTTTCATGTTTCAGGGATATTCCTCAAGCGCCTCACATGTCTATATTCAACGAGAGAGAGATTGAGAATTGTTGGCATATTGTTGGAAAAGGTGTAATAATGTAGTATATGCTAAATATTTGGCGGGTCTGCATGCATATGGGTTCAGCCACTGGGATGGAAAATATTTTCTTGGTCAATAGAGACAATACGCAATACCTAGAAAATTGCACTTAAGGCACATTTGTATCCAAATTTCACATAATTCGTGGAATTATAGTTTCCATCCCTAACGTTGTAAATGATAGTTTTTACAATTTCCGTCTGTTTACGTAGTTGTCAGTATTTCTTATAAATACGTGGTTATCAGTTTTGCAAATATTTGTTTGCCTTTGTATCCAAATTTCATTTAATTGGAGGCATTATAGTTTCCACCCCTGCCATATGGTAAATTATAATTTTTACTATTGCCTGGTGGTTGTAGCTATAGTATTTGTCATAAACGCGTGCTTCAATACTGACTAATCATTACCATGTAATGTTACAGCTAAAAGACACCCACGTGTCATTATGCGAACGTTTTGGAAGTGACATGGCTTACAGATGCTATGGTAATATGCTCCACGCCTTCATCGCAGGATGGGAAAATGACGAAAAAAGCAAGGCTTACATGGCCATTAAAGGTAAGGTATGACTTACACGTCGATCAAAAAGGATCTCCCGGAAAATGTGTTATACATGTAGTCAAAAAGTGAACACGTTTAATATTTTACTTCTTCATTACATGATGGCAAGGAACGAATTTGAAACCAAAAATTGTCAATGAATTCCATACTTTAGGGGCATCACGTGTTGACGAGAGATTGCAAGAAGCATTAAAGAGAGGTCCTGGATCGAAGCCTTGGTATGAGAAATATGTAAGAGTATTTTACAGGGAAATATTCCTCGACAAAGCTGAAGACGGCGCCGAACTTGGCTTCTGGTTGTGCCAGATGCTCTCCCCACTGCCTCTTGTGTATCAGGCCAGAATGCTATATATACTTTATGGACCCGAAAATACCGATGAAGGTAGGGCTTCATTTGCGATATAGTCACAATCCATCGATCCACAACGATCAATGTCCTGAAATTGTTTCCCTTCAATTAATCGCAGAGTTGATCTGTTGGGAGAATATGTTAACATGCCCCACATTCTTCGGCGTCCCTGATAAAGACCTTCAAGGAATTGCGAAAGCCTTGACAAACCTATACAGTAATACTAAAAGAGAATGGAGTCATGATAGTTTGATAAGTGTAATGGAGGAACTGATTGGTAAGCATTCAATAACCAACATTTTTATTATCAATGGTACGATGACTGTCTTATGTGTAAAATGTACAGTCACTGTGCGAGTTCAAAATAGGAATTAACGATGCAGCACTGGTTCAAAATCGATATCGTTTTTCAAAATCGTTTTTCAACTTGAAGTTCTTCCCGGAGGTTGGTGCTTGGAAAATATCGCGAAACTTTTGAAGTTGTGCGGCGATGGAATTTGTTGCGAGTTCTTGGGAAGCAGAGCAATTAACGGAAGGATACCAGAACTTGCCTTTACGTTATTCTACATTGTCCAGGTAATAAACAAGACTCGACTTCATTTTCGCAGCAGTAAAACGAGCTTGAAGTATCCTGCAGGCTACAGGACCGCCTTGATAGCAAACTAAAACAAGCTAATTATAATAACTTGTAGGTACACCACGTAAGTATTAAATACTGCAAAGCTTTCGGTCCGTTAACCCGGACCTTCATCAGTGCAATTACTTGAATACACATTTGCGCGTCACTTAAATATCATGTTTGTCGTGATTAGTTTGCTCGCGCTATTAATTAAACGGTTTCATTTAATTAAGTTCTAATTAATGCGCGCGCCCTAGACAAGTATTTGACTAAGAGACACCTAGGGCGCGCGCATTAATTAGAACTTAATTAAATGAAACCGTTTAATTAATAGCGCGAGCAAACTAATCACGACAAACATGATATTTAAGTGACGCGCAAATGTGTATTCAAGTAATTGCACTGATGAAGGTCCGGGTTAACGGACCGAAAGCTTTGCAGTATTTAATACTTACGTGGTGTACCTACAAGTTATTATAATTACTAAAGTCGCCATGCAATCATACAAGAAAATTAAAACAAGCTAGTCTTTACTTTGAAAATTTTAATTTGACTGCGTTTATGGTAAGTCGGTACCTACCCAGATTGGTGGATGATGGTGGTAAATTGGGGAGCTTGTAACTTCTTATAATTTTTTCAGAATCCCATTCCCTGTAACCGTGTATTTTTCTTATTTCGCAATTCCTACACTGGGCAATGAAGCAAGAAGTTCTCCATTTTATTTTTGAAATCTGTAGGCACTGCTGGGAGATAAGGTGGACGGACGTGAATACAATCAAAAGCTTGAGTGGTTTGTCAGTTTGATGAAGAGGATTTTGAAAGTTATACCGTGTAAGAAACAACGTGGTTTGCTAGTTGCTGCATTTTTCGAAGTTTGGGAGGAAACCATTCTTGGACTACACGAAGATGCTCATGCTCTTCATGGTAAGTCATAAGTGCTCTAATTTTCGGAGTTACAGATAACCATACGCGGATCAATGGTGCAAACTGGCGCGCACAATCGTTCTTGTAACTCGGTCGATCTTGAACGCTATATATATTTTTTATAGATTACGACACGGAATTCACTGAAATGTACAACGCGTCTGTTCACGGCTTAGCTAAAATTAGCGGAATGTTTCTCTTGAATGAGTAATTTATGATCTGTACTTACTGGTAACACGAATGCTTTTACCACGAATTTGCTTAAACCAACAGCGACTTCTAACAATCTGTACCGCATGAAGTATAGTGCCTTACTCAGCAATCGCGCAAAACAGCCTTTTAAAGATGCGTTATATTCCAAAAGGATTTTCAATGTTATTGAAATTGGGTGTTTAACTTTTTCACTGTTACGAGGTGTATGAAAGAATTAGCAGTAACCGCAGTTGGTTAGTAGATTGCTGGTATATTATGATGGTGGATTGGATTGTTACGTTTGAAATGCATCGTACGTAGCTGTACCTTGCAAAAAATGATTTAACTTTATTGAAATTATTATACTGAAATTATTGGCTAAATATCTTCAATTCTATTTTTGCATTAATTTCCGCTATTTCAATGGACGGTAATTATTAAATTGTGTACATACATTATTGCAAAATTAATCATGTGAATTATGAATAAAGTTATTTTCGACACGAATACAGATTTGATTGAAATTTATATTTTATTGAATGACTTTAATCACTTCGTGACTTAATTCTTTGCGAATCATAAGATTTGGTGTGACGTGTTAAAATTTTTTGAAGTGATTGATGAATTATTTTAAATTTATTATGATTGTTGAAATATGGGGTGTTTTGTATTTGTTCTAACTCAAGCGTACAAACAACACAACATGCACGAGAACGTGCAAGATTTGTAACAACGTACGTGAAATGATATGAACATAGCCCGTATGAGGCAAATATTTAAAAAACCCCAACAGTTGTAGGAAACAAATTTTTAGGTAATAAAGGTATAGGTGATATTCAATCAAGTGATTTTTCGAAAAAACTGAGTGGCTGCCATCTTAAATTTCCCCACGACGGATGACCGATTTGTTGAATACAATATTTCAAAAATCACCTTGGAATTTATACTAATTGGGAACATTTAAAAAATGGTGAGATTATTTTACTAAATTTCAATGTACTACAGAAAATATGCAATTGCGTAATAACGTAATACATCGGGATTTTCCGCCTTTCTTTGGACAATTTCGGCATTCACATTGAACACGCAAGATTACGTCATTATACTTCATGTTGACTTTCTCAGTTTAACATTTATTCATCGCCGAGTACGCGTTAAGCGTCGGTCTTTACCGAATTATTCAAAATTACGCAGTTTATAAGACAGTAAAACAAGAGCTCGATTTGTTTCTGTTTTAATAATTTGAATAGAGATAATCTGAGAGTACAGAGAGCGAAATGAAACACCATTACAATAACTATTGTTTGATCGCAAAACCTCGTCAACAAGCAACAACGTCAAGTCTAACAAACAAAACTGCTGCAAGGCTACCTAAAAACAAAACATGGAGAGAACCTGTGTCAGAAAGGAAAGAGAACATACGAAAAAAAGGGAATTAAGGCACCCAAATTTAATCAGTCTTTAAACTTATGGCTAAATTGGGGTATGCAAAAAACCCCCAAAATATTGGGAAGCCGGCAAATCAAGAGTGAACGGTTTCATGGTTGAGTTTCATCTGGAGAGTAGAACTCCCCCCTGTGGTCTATAGAGGATATGTGCAGGGAGGGTGCCCGCTCTGAACTTTCGACATATGAACTCAGTATCTCAAGCTGGTGCATTGCGAGCACTTCAAATTCGAGGAGCACTGTTGGTTGCTGGTGCACTGCCCTAAAATTCAGGACAGGATCCACCACCGTACACCTTCATCTCCTAAACTTAATCAAAACTAAAGAAACACAGCATCGAATTACCTACTAGATCGCCGTTCGACTCCACGCGTTCCACATCTAAAATATTTCAACAACAAATTATCAGGGCCATCAGCACAGACATGGTTGGTTTTTGTAAGGATATTTCCCTTGAGTGGGAACGTGTTGTCGTGTTAAAAAACCCCAAAAATGCTTGAATTGTTTTCAAATGGCTCTTATCACAAGCGAAGCAATAATTTGCATTTGTAGTGAATTACAAGCAGCTTACCCCACTTCCATGACCGCCATTATACGTCTCTGGGCTGTTAGGAATCGAGCCATTCGGAATATTTTGCGGCTGCAATACAGGGCGCTGTGGCAGCGGTTGTCTCCATGAGATATTTGATCGCACAGGAGACGAACGGACCGCAGGGCGTGGATAGTTAGCTCGTATCACTCCGTAACCGAACTCAGGACGATAGATCTCATGTTGTGATCGGACAACCATTTGAGGATTGTACATGCGACGTATCGAGCTCAGGAGCTTGGTACTGGGACCCTGTGGAAAATGGAAACAGAACTCTTTGATGAGCTCAGTGTTTAGCTGGACTGACTCTTAGATGAAGACTTCTCTAACTGAAAATGATCTACAGAAATATCTGCAGTGGTAAAGATAACCATCAACGACGGTACTACTGTAAGAAGTAGGCACAGAAGTCAAATAAGAATGACAAATTGGCCGATAAGAAATTTGCCCAACACGCGTCCTTAGTATATGCGTGTTTAAACATAGTCTTCCACCAATTTGAGTTTAACAGCGGTAATTGTAAGCAATTGCCATAATATTATAACTGCAGAAAACTTGGCTAAAAAACCTATTCGCTGACCTTTGGCAATCCAATTTCCGCGTAGTCCGTCTCCGTCATCAACAACAACGCTTCAAGATCGATTTCGTTTTTCTGAAAGGAATGAACAAAATGAAGGTGCGACCTGCAAGCGGTTGGATTGTGGAACGAAATTCCACCCGGGCAGGTTTTCATGTATTATACAAGCCAGTCATGTATTCATCAAATAACCCAGGCCCCGCAGGGGGGGGGAGATTCAGTTGCTCCCAAGGTGTGTATAGCCTGATACTGAACATGAATGTCACTTGGTTACCTGAAAGAGGACAAGGTAGTTGGACAGTCCAAGTCTATCGAGAAACTCTTGTAGGCTATCGTTGGACCGCGCTTGCGAGATAGCCGTGGAGGAGATCGGTCGTGGCGAGGTTGACGTATCCATGGCAACCAAAGGCGGCGATGCTAATGCCCTGGTGTCGAGGGAAGTCGTAGGCCAAGCTGACGAGGGTGAAGTATCTGGAAAAGCATAGAACGTCAGCATACGCGTATTATTGGTAAATCCACTATTAACTTCTCGAACAGAGATTCCTCGAGAATGTTCAATAGAATATTTCTAGTACAGCTACATTTACAAATAAGTCGTTGGGTGGATTTGAAAAAATATCAATATCAGGCAACTTACTGGGATAGTAACTCCAAACGCTGTTCGTGGTTCCACTTGTTCCTTCTAAATAAATAAGGGAATACATTACGACAAAGTTAGACTCCGTATTTTTATTATACCATCAAAAGTGAACCCAAATTTACTTTTTACTAATTTTTATCAAGTAAGAAAAGCATGTCCCAAGTAACACTATCGAGTCACAGTCGTCATAATAATAAAACACTTAAAAGACATCAGTCTTTAGATAAGTAAAATTTATACCACTTTAATTTTTAGGCCATAATTTAAAAAATACTCGCTTTTATAATGGTCTTTCGTGGCTTATTTACCTGTCGTCTTTGTGTGTATTTTTGTCACTCTGAATTTAGTCATATAATAAACAGAACATTACACGGTTCGCTCGAAGATATATATGTTATTTACCGGCTGCGAGGTCCGGATAGAAAAATATTTCCCCTGAATCATTTGGTCACGAAACGAAGTGTATTACACCTAACCTCTACTTACCAGCTGAGATCAACGGCGGTACCCCGGTCAAAGTTGGCGATGGACTGGTGTTAGTTCTTCTATGCGCTGCCCTCTCTGTCCCAATTGGCTGAATAGGCTTCTCCTCAACTGCATTTGCCAAGGCAGCGGGGGGAGATGGCGTACTATCGACTATGGGCGAGGAGCTAGACGTGGGCGACGCACTCAACGGGATTGGTGGGGAGTTTTCGTGAGGTAGAGGCTTGAATCCCCCAGACGTGGCTACGGAGAGGGGTTGTGAGAACTCGCCACTCTCCCCGATGCTATCCAGAGGGTCGTCAGGCTCAGACGCGGATTTCGGAAAGTACCCCTCGTTCCAAACAATCGGGCTTCGAGTTTGACACACTTGCGACAGAATGCTGCTTATCACAGGGGGGAGTGCCGCACCGTTGAGGCCACTATCCGGTCCAATCATAAGGGACTTGTCGCCATTTCCAGGCATTACACCCCCCGCGACATTCGAGTAGCTGAGTTGTTTCGAGCTTCGATACTCCGAAGATGACATCACTCGGGTGGTCGATGGCGTCACACTAGTTTTCGATGACGTCACACGTGCGGTCGATGACGTCATACGAGATGTGGCTGAAGTGACCTTGGTGGTTGGCGGCGTTATCCGATTGGACGACGACGTTACGCTAGTCTTCGAAGACGTCACTCGGGTGGTCGAGGCCGTCGCGCTGGTCTTTGATGGTGTAACACGAGTTGCCAACGACGCTGTTCGGGCGGTTGTCGACGTTACTCGGATGGGCGGTGATGATTGGAGGGGCGGCGGCGACGTGTCGCTCGCATATACGAGTTGACGGGCGGCAGGAGAACGGGCAGCAGATGTGCCCCTTCCAGAACTGCTCGGCTGAGTAGTGGGTACGCTGCTCGGGTGCTGCACTGGGAAGTCGCAAACATTGGTCGTTTTCGTCGGTGCTTGGTAGGTCGGCGAAGCCCAGCGAACGTTTCCGGGCAGGTGCGATGATGACACAGCAGTACTTGCTGGACGTGACCTACAAGGAAATTAAAAATAATTGATAATGACAATCAATAATAATTTAACTCAACAATGTCATTCTGGTATCGAAATATTCAAAACAGTTCGAAATATTGCGCTAAAACTGTTAACAGCTGCTATTAAATGACTGCTATGAGACTTTTTATTTTTTCTATTGGATTCCTGTTTCGTTTAAATCGTCATTCTTTTGAATCGAAACACAATTAACTACAGGTGTTTCTTCAACTACAACTGTAGGAATCTGTAACAACGCTTTGAATAAGGCTAAAGGAACCTTTTTATTGAAAATGAGCAATAAATAAAATGATTAAAAAAAATTTTATCGATAAAAAACAGAACTTAAACTAAATCTAAAGGAAAATTTTTCACGTTTAACACGTTCATAACATGTATCGACAACGTTGAACGAATAAAATTTACACACCGTACTGACCTCTTCTCAGGACGCGAGTGGAGACTTCTCGACACAGGGATAACCAAAGGATAGGAAGTTGTACTAAGGGATACAGAAGTGGAGGGCACGCGCGAGACACGCGACGCATCGTGCGCGGTGGAGTGGGTACTGGCTGCGGGGATCTCGAAGGATGAACGATGTGATGCAGAGGTGTTTTGGGATTGCTTCGAACGTGGTAGATGATCGTTGATATCACATTCAGGATCCTTGATCAAGGTCAGAATGAGTTGATGAGCTTCTCTCGTCGCCTCAACTGCTCCCCTGAAACAGAATTCGAAGAGACATCAGAACTTAACTCATCATACTGTGTTGAACGTGGTGGACAAGTGTGGATCGCATTTATTATGGCTTTTTTCCAATGGACGGTGCGGAACAGTAAGTAAACAAAAGGCTAACTCGGGGTTCAGTATTTCAGCTTGCCACTCAGAGAAACAATTTTAAAAGGATCTCAAAATTTTTCTTTTAAAACTTTTTATTACTTATAGTTCCCTGTATCATTCTCTTGATTGATGTAGATGGTTTATAAGTACGTAATTATTAAGCATATGTAAACGATTGTAAATAATTGTTTCTAATATTTTTTTCCTATTCGTAAAGCGCCTATAACTTTAGGATATGTGCTCTATAAAATCGAGGATATTATTATCATTATTATATAGGCAACTTATATGAAAGTGTTCTTATAGATGACAGTGTTGATGTTGATGCCTCGGCGTTACGGCAGGAATATGGTAGGCTGCAGGACAACGTGAATCAGGGGCCAGTTGTTCGAAAGGTGTTTAGATGCAGATAAGTTCAAAATGAAAAACAAATTTACTTATTTATTGAACAACTGCATGAGCTGAAATATTTCGATGCAAATAGTTTAATTTTGAATGGAAGTACATATTTAATGCCTGAGATGAAGGTTCAGCCATTCAAAAGATGTATGGTAAACGATATGTTTTAAAGATAAAATTAAAGACATATATTAAACTTTGGCTTATACACCGTTTGCGCTAAACGCCTTTGAACAACCGGTTCCAGACTTGTAAACAGAAATTAATCGTGGACTCACTTTATCGTGACGGTGCACGTTCCCGTAGCCTTCTGGTTGCTGGTGTCTATATCCACATGGGCCCCAGTGGCGTCGCGGATAGCGTTCACGTTGCAACCGCCTCGCCCGATGACACGACTGATTACAGAGGAGGGCACTGAGAGTTTCTTAGATCTATACAAACGCAGGACGAGATATAGTTATAAGATGGTCGACATTAGATGATGGCATTGTAAAGGCAGCCGTCAAACTTCAAGACTTAAGAAATATTGTCAATCTAAATACTTTTGCTGTGTTCATTAAAAAGCTATAAAATTTGAAACAGCAACTCTTTTTTTCTAGCCAAATTCTAGTTCCCAAATACAATCTCCGTCAAGGCTCAAGTTTAAGGGAAAATGTTAAAAAAAAATGGAAAATAGACTAAAGTAACTAATAAAATCATTGGATTGCTTAAGCATGGAAGGCTCAGTGCAGCTAGGTTCAACAACAACACGTTCCGAGCAAATAAAACTTTTCTATCAAGCACACTCTTTACTTTTTATTCCTCAAAGTTTTGCTAAGGCGAAAGAATTTGCTTAAAACGTCATATACTGAATCTACAGTTCTGGTAATCAATGCGGTCACAAAACAACAGCTTGTTGTAACTGCCAGTTTTGGCAACTTCAAGGGAAGCCATAGGAACTTCAAACAACTTTCGAAAATGTTATTACCTTCTAATGACAACATTCCAACCCTCTTCGTGTTTCCTGCCCCTCCTGGAACTGGGTGAGGCCTTGATACGACTGTGAGACGTCGTACTGCTCATCACGGGGGAGGTCGTCGTCAAGGTGACAGTGACGCATTGCGCAGCCGCAGTAGCGACAGTGATTGGCGAGATATCGCTGATCCTGGTTGCAGTGGTGTACATCGTCGACGCAACGGCCTTCGTGATCTCGGATGTTGTCATTGCGAACGTTCTTTCCACGTGTCTGAAAATCAAACATGGTTATTGGTTGAAATTTTTTTGAGCGGGCAACATGTATTTTCACCCATTTGAACCCCTTTGTCAGTATAACTCCAAAAGCTATCATAAGTTAACAAGAAGTCAAGCGAACTCAGGGCCATTTTTGCCCTTCTGTATGAAAGTCAAGGAAAATACGTAGCTAATATGTCATACGTTTGTCACTTCCACAAGATTTTAGTGTACCTAACACAAAAAGATCACTTACTTGCCAGACACACTAGAAGCAACAGCTGTAGTTATTGCAATGCTAGTGAGAGCGTCCATCGCTTCTTTCTTAGGCGAGTCCTTTTTATTCGGACTTCGATCGCTGGTATCTAGAACAGTAAAACATTCCATCAACACTCGTCGTACTTTTCTAGCGCGTCAACCTATTTTTATGGCCTTTGCCATAAGCATTCTTCTCTGCGAGTGGTTGTACAAAAGCTGGATAGTGCATGGTATATCCACCGGATAGTGTTTTTCGATCGTTCTGAAATTGCCCGTTATTCTGTGTAACCTGGATTAAACCTTTGTAGTAACCTATTCATTAGCTCTAAATCTGTATTTTTATTGCTTATGAATCATTTTTACAACTGTTGAAAAAATCACTATCCGGCGAAAAGCGCTACTCAGTCTACATATAGAGCTCTTTATGACTTGATCCACTATTAACAACTATCCTTATCAACACTTTCGACTTCTCTCACATTATATTTCCCTTGGAAATCGGTGTTTCTTATCACCTCCCGCACTTCATTTTAAGAACAAAAGAAGAGGGACGAACCCACCCACACCCACCTTTACTCTTCTCTTCTTGGACCCCTTCGATCTCTTCCTTGACAATCACCATCGGCTCCTCGTCATCTTCTCCCTCCTCCTCCTTTCCTGCCATCTTCTCATTTTCTCCTTTCCCTGCCATCTTGTTCTTCTTTTTCTTCTTCTTTTTCTCACGGCGTCGTGCGGCTGCTTGCTTTTTCACCTCTTCTCGCTCTTTCTCCATGTCCACTTCCTGGAGCAAGATGGAGGCATTCTTCGCGGCCTCTTCTTCCTGGCGGTCTTTCGCGTGGCGGATGACACCCATGCATTGCTGGCATTTTTTCAGGAGCTCCTAAGAATAAATATTGGAACTTCATTTATAAAATAACATGTATATAACGCGTGTTCTGATTGGTCGAAATTCAAAGTTTTAAAGAATTTAAATTTAAATTCAGGCCTTGTCGTTGTTATTTTATAAAACAATTACTTAATGGTTTCCGTGTTTGGATGGCCTGATCCAAACACTTGCATGGGATGGGCATTCCCGCGTGTTTGGATTAGGCCATCCAAACACGGAAACCATTAAGTAATTGTATATTTCCAAATCCACGGTCGGTGCTTCACTTCGACTCAATGGATGGGTTGTTGGAAGCGGACCTCACGCCTCTACAGATTCTGCTCGGCAACTTTTGAGCAACTTTTGACGATTTGAGCAACTGTTCTGGATTTGAGCAACTGTTCTGGTTTCGAGCAACCTGGGAAAACCTTTGTTTTTTGAGCTATCGGAAGCACCTTTTAGGCCGTTACATATTCAATACTGCGAATTCCTCACAAATTATTAAATAAAATCTGGACCGTAAAAATTATTTATTAATTTACGAGCACAATCTGGTAGAGGCCTAGAGGTGGTCAAGCCAGTTTAAGCCATAACACCAGTACAACTGGAATGATATCTGGAGATAGACATGCCCACGATTGTCTGTTAGTTTTCTTTCCCTTTTTGAAATATCCACACCGAAAAGCGTTTTTAAAGAGCATGGTGGTTTTATTTACGCACGACGTTTAGCGCTTAATATATCTGCTCAAAATTTAGAAAAACTAAAGGGTCGAGTACATTGAATCATTGAACAATAAGACCCCACTGAGAGTTCAATGGAACAATAAAATCTTGTCCGGAACTTTTGTTACGAAAATGGGGGTGGTTTTGTAAAATTACTTCTAAATCAACTTCAAAATAATAACTTCCAATCTACTTTCGTGCATACCTTATCGCTGAGGGTCGAAATGAATCTAGCTGAATCAGATTCGGAGGGAAACTGCGTGACGTGACGGACTATCCACTTTACGGTTTTGACATGACCCTTCCTGAAGGCAGCCATCAGAACGGATACCTTGCGATTGTCCTGACTGCTCACATCCGCGCCGTATCGTGCGAGAAGTTGGCAGACTTCGAGATGGCCTCCTGAATAAAATAAGTGACGATGATGATGATTATAATCTACTGATAATGGTGATTATTTTTCTATGATCATCGGATGATGATAATGATCATGATGAACTCATGATGACGATTTGATGATCACGACTTTGACGGAAAATGGCCTCCCAAAAGCGAGAACGTATAGAATTTCTAGCGGTACTAAAAAAAACCGCACTCAAACGTACCGTTTGCAGCCAACCATAAAGGCGTGCTTCCTTTCTTATTTCGCACTTCCACGATGGCGCTACGAGACAGGAGAAGATCACAAAATTTCTGGTGACCTTTGTCGGCTGCAATCGTCAGGGCGGTGTCACGTGACGAGGGCACAGGCGGGGCGTTGACGTCAGCCCCTTTATCCAACAGGACACGACCTACTTCAACATAACCTCCTGACGCGGCTTCCATGAGCGGAGTTAGCCCAGTCTAAAATAAAATGGGGAAAAACACATGAAGGAACGACTGAAAATCCATGCAGTGCATTACGCCCTACGCCAAATTTTCAAGTTACTTCCAATATTCTAAAAAGAGAACCAATCAATCAAAATCGTGGTAAAAATAGCGTAAAATTTTAGCAATTAGATGACGGTAAAAAAATCTCTCACTCGACTAACTAGTTCTCGCTTACCTTGGCACGATGTTCGATATTCGCCCGTCTCTCAACCAACAAGCTGACGACCTCGTGCCTGCCTTGAAAGCACGCCAAGGTCAGCGCCGTATTCCTGTTCGTTTCGATCTGGGCATTGATGTCCGCGCCCATGTCGAGGAGTAGTTTCACGGTGGCAGTATGCCCGTTCATGGAAGCCAGCATCAGAGGAGAGATACCAAGCTTGCTACCAGTTCGCGAATTGATCTCCGCACCGTGAGCTAGGAGTATTTTAACGATGCCAATGTAACCGCCCGATGCAGCCAGACTTAATGGAGTGTAGTCTGAGACATTGCGATGTTCGAAGTTGGCGTTACCAGCGATCAGCACTTCTACAGCCTATGGATACAGAGATGAATGAAATGTAGTGTTTAAATGCAGGGCTTACCAGGAGGAAGATACAATGAGGTCCATGCAGTTTTTGCCTCACTATCAACATTTTGGTCCATGGGGTCCGGTTGATGGGCCGTAGGTTTAACCTACATTTTCAGTTATAATTTATCACTGTACATTTCCTATTACATAAACCCCCGACTAACATTAGTTTTCTTGGCCAGTTCCCAAAGAAATGGCCTTTCTCCAGAGGCCATTACAGTCGCGCATACACAGTTTACTTGTTCTCCATATCAAGTTTTCACCCTTAAACCATACAGCTCCTTAACCTTGGGTTAATGATATTTCTTAAAACATTAATTGTAAAAACAGCATTGAGCTAAGACGTCCGTTATCAAGAGTGTTATGGTTTCGTATTGAGAAGTTATACCCTTAATTGTTTACGGAGAATACAATGGACATTTGTTCGAAACACACCACAACATTTCGTAAACACAGAATTTCAACGCTTGATTTCGGCTTTTAAAATACGGTAATGTTATACTAGGCTTTCATTCCTATGCGGGCAAATACTCACAGGCGTTCACCCGTATTATAAAACACTACAAAATACATTCAAACGGCAAAATCTAAAATACTAAATGCCCAGGGGTCGGTTGTATCAAGCCCGTTTAGCTTAAACGGTGGATAAGTTCAAAATAGAAATCAAGTCTATCGTTTTATTCAACAAGCAAACAAAATGTTTTAGCCTTAGTACAAAAATACTGTTTACAACTACATATTCAGTGCATAATATTCAAGTTGACTCGTTCCAGACAGATGTAAGAGTGTTATTTAGTTTTGACGTATCCACCGTTTAAGCTAAACGGGCTTCCTACAACCGGCCCCAGGCGCACCTCTGCTTTGTCCATTCTCAATAATCCCTTTTAAAACCCCTTTAAAAATCACTGCGAATTCAACTTTTAATCATTGCAAATTTTGTATTTGTATCACTCCTCTGATTGTTTTGTCATTGTAAACTAAAATTAGTTATGGTTTGAAGGCAATTAAGGACGGGGTATTCTTCGAAATGAAATACGTTTAGACCCACTTTACAACTCTTTAAATTTCCCACGGTTTGATTGACATGTTTATGACAAACGAACTATTTTTAGCAATGAGCAGTTTTTCCAAACAGAAATCTATATTAATTCCAGCGGAGAAAATGGAAGTTCTCTAAACAATGTTTAGGACAATCCAAGTATTAAATATTAACATATCGCAAAAATCAGCTTCCTATTCAAAAACACTTCTCTTTTGCTCCATCCACGCTATGTCATATATAGGTACAATATCAAAATAAATATAACGGAAGCACTTTGAATCTGAGTGGAACAACGCAATATAAGTCCGTACCTCTTGTCTCCCCCCAGAACAGGCGAGAGATAATGCGGTGTCCTTGGTTCGATCGGATTGTGCCTCTATATCTGCGCCGTGGTCTAGCAGCATCTGAACTGTAGACGCATGACCGGCCGTTGCCGCCAGAATTAAAGGCGTACATCCTAAATAATGACACAAGTCTTTAAATACATGCAGGGCAAGCAGCCACATATATAACATATATAAGATTATTAGCTTCAGAACCGGAACAAAATATAACTTTATACTGGCTAGGTAATTATTACTCCCCTAACCCGCGAACTCACTTAGATGGCATAACGTGTTTTATGGGTAAAAACATCGCCAGCATGAAGGAAGCCATTTTCAACAAGAAATTAATAGAAAGTTTCGCAGGGATCCAGGGGCTGGGATTGCATTTCAACCCGTTTCAGACAACGCTAGTAGTGCAGCCAACCAGCTTCAAGAATGTGGCGAAAATCCCCAAGGCAAAGGCAAAGTTCAACTGTTGATGCTTTACAAATGTTGTTTCCCGCTGTAGTAAGTTTATTATCGAGATGTGCCTAGATGGTACTTCCACGAACCGTAACTACTCAGCACCCCGAAAACCATCACTAACCTTTCTTATCGCGGTGTTCCAAGGTCGATCCTCGCTGAAGCAACAGCTTTACAAGATCATCATGCCCTCCGGCAGCCGCCATAGACAACGCGGTGTCGTGATTGCTTTCCGTCTGCTGTTCGATATCGATCGCGGGCACGAACGTGGGGCTCGCTGGCGACGGTGTCGGTGTCAGCGGCATCGATGATGGCCCGACAAAATCACACGGGGAGCTTTCATCCGAGTGATCTACGACCATCAAATAATGAAGTTTGTCATATTAAGAGCTGTCTTAAGAAGTTGAATTGATGCTAAAATCTTTTCAAGTACGACAGAAAGAATTTCTCTTTACTATCTATATCAGATAACTTTAGATTATGAGTACGAGATTCGTCATATTGACTGACGCCATAGCCTCGTAGCCATCGCCCAGTCTGACTACGGCATTTTCAAAAAACTTCGTAGTCTTAACTACGTGATTTAAAAAGCAATGTAAGTTGATATTTTTTCGTTTTTTTTCAGAAAAATATTTAAGAGAACTGTTTTCTACTTTTCCTATCCGAAATGGCCGGCTGTTCAAAGCTAGGTTAGCGCTAACCCTGGGTTAAATTTTACTCCGCTGTTTTGGTTTATATGCTTCTGCGCCGCTGTTTGTTTCAAGACTTTAATAAATAAGACTAAAATTTTTACGAAAAAACATGTTCAACTTCATAAACGAGCGATTAAAAAAATTGATGTGAAAATTAGAGTTAACCCAGGGTTAAGCTAACCGGCTTTTGAAAAACCGGCCCCTGGTGGCTAAAGGCGACGAAAGTTCATTGGAAACTATGTGCGGATTTTCATTCGAAGAGACTTCGCTTGCAAACGAAATATTCAGATGTTCGGCATTAACACAAAAATTTAAGCGTGTAAATATGAAGAAAACGTGCAAATATTTTCAAAAAGAATAAGTGAAAACTCAGCAGGTTTGTTTACGGAGAATTCATTTATCACATTTTTCGAAAGATATATTTTGCATTATAAAAGGTTCCTTTCATGTCGTGTTAACTTTATAAAAGAATTACACGAGCACATCGCACCTGCATATCCGCTGTGCAAACTGTCTCCATCATCACTCGCCCCAGATTCGTCGCCGTCGCCGATACTGTCGACCTCTGCGACAGCGGCGTCCAGTCGAAAAGGCGAAGGTGGCGTGGTGATCTCGAGCGCCTCGTGCTTGACACGTGCTAATTCGGCCTCGATGCGTTGTTGTTCTTCCGGCGTGAGCGACGGCATTTCACGTTCCAATTCGTTGAGGAAAGCTATAAGGTTCCAATAACGAAAAATTATGCAAAACTGAAATATTGTATCATGTTGCATGTTTGACAAAATGATACTGTTATAGACCTTTTGTCTACATTGAATGAAAGGTCTCATTGAAGACTTCACAAGGTGAATGGACACTTTGAACGTTTAACTTAGATATCGTTTCTTGGGGCTGATTTTAAAGATTTTAAGTGCGTCCAAATTGTTATCATTTTAACCGTATTTGTACTCTATACACTTGTGCCAACTCCACCATGTCAGGATGCGGGCATCTTGCCAAATACTTTTACAGGAGCTGCTTCTAACTATACTGCGCACATTCCATAACGTTGTGTACATACCGTAACGTTACCATTTATAGGTAAATAAGACAAGTAAAAACAATCCCGTCCTCACCGTTCTTATACAAGCTGTTGGTGAGAAATCCAAGCTTATCGTCCGTCATTGGTACACCAGTAGATGGCAGTAGACCAGGAGGGACCATTATGGAGGTCGAGGGTAACAAATCGTGATGGTTACAGTTCAGGCCAGGGAGAGGCAGGTTGGGATCGAGTTGGTCCAGCGAGTGAACTGGGGGGACACGGGGTGGGGAGGAGGGCGAGCTGGGGGGTTGGATGGCAGCGAAACGATATTCGGGGTGATTTCCATGCAGAGGCGTCTCCATAAGTAGCCGGGCAACAGAGGTATGACCCCCTTTACACGCTTCCAGTAACATTGTCGAGTTATCCTAGAAACCCATTTTGACAATAATTAACGTTCACTCTTCGTGTTTTGAATATACTTATTTACTATACATGTACCTTCAAATCGTGATCAGGTTTAGCGCCATGCGCCAGGAGTAGCTCGACGACAGCGAGATACCCTCCAGCGCAGGCCAACGAAAGCACCGTATGATCGTTCGTTGTCGTAGCTCGATTCACATCAGCACCTGAAGAAAAACAGAAAAATTGTTGTGAAATTCTCGACACAATCTGAAAGACAGAAAGTTCCAGTGGCCTGCTTTCTCATATATAAAAATTTGCATCTTCAATGCATCGGTCGTGGTAGAATGGTAAAATAAATTGCATCCTTGCCTTGGTAATCGAGGTCTACTGCCTGCTAAACAGATTTCTATAATGCTTAATTATCGGCGGAAACGATGCTCGCAGTTTGCCTCTTGAAGCAGTAGTGGCGGATCTAGGGGTGGTCAGAATAAATTTCTATAGCTTAAAATCGGAATCGCATTGGCAGATTCGTAAAAATATTCTTTTTAGAATGTAAAAATATTCTTTTCAAATCTATAACCAATAGCGTTGTTATTAAGGTGTTTTGAATTTAAAATTAATCTGTGTAATTTATTCTGCACACCTCTAGATCCGCGACTGTTTCGCACAGTTTTTTTTATCCAAAGCATGGTTCAAGAGAGAAATAATTTCCATGCACGTTTGGCTACCCAAAATCGAGGGGTCATGCAATCCCTAACCATACAATACCTCGTGAGATGAGGAACTGAACGGTGCAAAGGTGGCCTGCTCGTGCTGCTTTCATCAACGGCGTTCGTCCACCTTCCGACTCGTGTTCCTGCACAAAAAAAAGTCAAAATGAATATTAAACATTGAACTATAATAGATGGAAAGCGACATGCAGTCATAATCTTGAAGTTGAGTTTTGCTGCTGAAATCCAGTTTCTTTTCACGCAATTACAACCCACTACTAAGGTAGGATGAAAGTTGTAAGCATATACGCGTTTATCATAAAGCAATCTTCTACAAATTTTCGCTGAAAGGCCGGTGCGTTATTATTCAGCTGACATGATTAAGGCGCACGGATAGTAACAGTATTTTATAATCATCTTAAATTAAAAAATTACGATGGATTTACCACTAAGAAGAACATTAGCTAAATACGATGATTGGTGAAAGCATATGAAAGTAACCACTCAGCTTGATTATACGTAGGTTAGCCAGAAATTTCATAATTATTTTCATTATTATTACTATTATTATTGTTGTTATTAAGAGACGTTTACACGAAATTAACGGAAATCTAAATAAGGAGTATCAAAATAATCTGATCAATTTGAAAATCGCATCAAGATTAAGGTCAAGTAGCAGCAACTCTGACCGCACATCCTCTTTTGATCCGCTGTAATATTGAACCATGAATTTCCCGCGCTGCAAAGACCTGCTGATACTATAGCCAAAGAAGGGCATTAAAATCTTTTCCCCTACCAAGTTTATTCATGTCAAACATGAATGTTGGCCCTAATATTGCGGGCAAAAATTCTAGCCGTGCCCTGCCAATAAATTGAGGGCAGTGAAAATGTGCTTACGATATCGAATAATGCCCGAAATGTACTACGCATTCCTGTGATTCCAACCATTTTATTTCGCCCAAAAACACGGAAGCAAAAATACTGTTGAAAAAACTCGAAATTCCCTAATACATGCCTACATGATCAGATGATCATGCCTACTGTCTGACGAGATTTGAAGACTTTTGAAATAATTCAAGTTTTCAAAGTCCCTAAAGTTTAAAATGACTCGCATCATATCGCACCGTTTGAAGGTTTTCCCTGGTTTCAGCTTTAAAAGTGAGTTCAAAATTTCGCCCTTTAGGGTTTTCCTCGATTTCGAAATCAGTGTGCTTAAAAATAAACCCCTCTTTTCAAAAGCACTCGAACTTGGCAAAGTTCTTGTGTTTGACTTATTGCCATGTACAATACTCACCAGCTCTGCTCCAACTTCCAAAAGAATATCAGCAACATCGGTGTGGCCATTTTCGCAGGCAAACGACAGAGGCGTATCGCCAGTGGCAGTTGTCCCGTTCACATTTGCACCTGAGTAATGCATGAACAAGCTTTCAAAATACAAGCCTAACTTTAGCAGAGACTGGATGAATGGACTGGAAGTCCAGCGATATGCCCTCAAAATGATTGACTAAAGCCAATTTGAATGCTGATTGCTAAAAGGCGGGAACCGCGCGATAATAAAAAAAACTAGGGCGAGTACAAGTGGCAGCAAATGTCGGCTGGTACCAGTTTTGCATTTAAAATAGCGTTTTACGTGCTGATGAAAAAGATTTAATAGCCCTGAAAGTTTCCCTTAAAGCACATGTAAATACAGACGCCTAGTCTGAGCTTTTAGTATTTGCCTTGAACACATTCCGACGTAAAAGATATTTTCTTTTTCGAAGCATTATATAAATGGTCCACCGCTATCACTGGCGGGCTTCAATGGCACGCTTTAAGGCATTTTACGGTTCACTGAGTTGACCACAAGTTGTTCAGTTCACAAACGTTCCTAAGACCTAAGTTCACACTAGCTCCTAAGTATCGGGGAACCATTGTATTACTTTCCGACAGACAAAGCATTTTGCAAACCAGCTACCTCAGACAAAGGGAATCCCAGATTCTTAGGACAAATGTGAACAAGGCTTCCCTTTGTCAAAGGTCGCACAAGCAATGCTGTTACTTCGCTGGGTCGCTCTCACTGACATGACTGACCTCTGGAGTGCTCGAGATCAAAATATGTTTGCCCAGATGAGGCATATAGGTCTCTGAGAACCACATTATCAACACTTTTTGTTTGCGGGCGAATTGTATTTTAAAATTCTAATACTAAAACCAGTAAATGATGGCAAATAATGGTGAATATAGCTACACGTATGAAAAGCCGTTGAGCTCAGCGTGCCCGTGTAATCTATATATATTCGCCATCGCCCGCGTGGACACTTTTGAAGATGAACTAATGTACTATATAATATATACAGTATCAGTGGTCGCACTTTATCATCTTTCAGAAAAACCTATTACACCACAATTCAGATGTTGAGCCTGAATACAAACTTTTGCAGAATACCAACTATGGAGTGCGTCTCAAAAAAACCCAAAACGGAAATCAACTATTATGCGGGAGATTGATTTAACGACTTCATTCTTATGTGGTGTGAAAGAGCAGCTATTTAGCTACATTTCTTATGTCATCACAAGTTGTCTAATTGAAAGCAAAACGAGGAATTTTTTATTTATTATTGCGTGTATGCGCCGATAAGAATGTGCACTTTTTCGACCGGCAATTTTTAACACACGAGGATTTGACTACTTTTAGCTACTGTATTAGGGCATGAAAAGTATGGTAAGAAAGCTAAATTGCTAAGGCTCAATATACGATGCGTCAAAGCAGGTTTAACTTCTTTTCTCTCTGAAACCTAACCAACCTCTGCTTAAAAGAAACTTCACCAAATCAACATGGCCTTCCTGAGCAGCTTCCATAAGTGGGGTCGAGGAACCCTGTTCGATATCCGCCCCTGTTTATAAATGCGAGAGCATCAATCAATATTTTGTGCAAGTTTGCGAGAGGACAGAGAATTAATACTACAGTACACATCACACATTTCAAGATTAGATGATTTCAGTAATTTTCAGGAAACTATATTTACACGTAAAGAACAAAACGCAAACCAATCGAAGCAAATGCAACCGAAAATATAGTGAACTCCACATGCCTAAAAATGTTCATTACGTGCAGTGATACTTTACGGGACTATTTTAAGAGATTCCTTTCAGGGACGAGAAGAAGATCTTGTTAGTCCTAGGTCTGGTCTGAGTTATATAACACTAACGTTAGTACTAACCTCGGTCTAACAAAAAGGCGGCGACGTCCTGAAATCCTCCACAACACGTTAAACTTAAAGCGGTCTCTTGCGTTTCATCAGTTTGCGCATGAAGATCTGCACCTTTTATGGCGCGGGAAAAATAATTTCAAACTACGATACACGTCTCGCATTTATACCTAATGTAGCCAAAACATGTTACACCAAGCATACCCACTCTCTCGAAAAGAGCGCATCCAATGTGTACGCTAAAAGTTTGCTTGATCATATCGCCCAAAGTCACACGATAGATTGAGCTTTTTCAGACCTTAGATATGAGCATGTGAGCCTACCTTTGTCAAGTAGCAAGGCCACCATATCAAGATGACCTTCACGCGATGCCTCCATTAGTGGAGTATACCTAAATGACGAAAACGGGAGTAACTTATTTTAAGAAATTAGCCATGGCAGTTGCCCCCAATCATGGTGTACCACTCCATCCCCACTCACCCAAACTACTAAAATAACGCCGTCAGCCGCTATACTAGCTATCAGTCAACCACGGCTGTTTTTACTACAGTTCCACGTTGATTCATTTTACGGGTTGAGTGTGAGATCGTAGATTGTGTGGGGATTTAATAAATAATTGCGCATTTCTGTTGTTCAGATGGCGTTTGCTTGCAGGAATGCGCGATGCCTTATCCTTTTCTGCCTCATTTATTTAAAAAATTATTTATCCACGCTAGCCTTACACAACCTTCTTTGTTGGTTTTCATAACTCATAAGGGGCGTGCTTTCATAACAAACTATTCTCGTTGATCTCATTCGATTCAAGCAACTGTAAAAAAAATGCTGAATGGAAGCCATCAATAGGCACGTAATTCTGCCGCTTACCCTTCGTCGTTGACTTCTTCCAAGAAAGCATCTCGTTCAATCAGCAAAGAGGCGAGTTCCACGTGACCGCCACAGGCAGCCAGAGTTAGGGGAGATTCGAAGCTGTCGGCAGGCATGTTGACCTAGGGAGAATACGGCATGTTACTGGACGCGGTCACTATAACAGTGAAGGCAAAGGGAATAAGGAATAACAGTGAAGGCAAAGGGAATAAGGAATAACAGTGAAGACAAAAGTAGTAAGGAATAACAGAGAAGGCAAAAGCAGTAAGGAATAACAGAGAAGACAAAAGTAGTAAGGAATAACAGAGAAGACAAAAGTAGTAAGGAATAACAGAGAAGACAAAAGCAGTAAGGAATAACAGAGAAGACAAAAGTAGTAAGGAATAACAGAGAAGACAAAAGTAGTAAGGAATAACAGAGAAGACAAAAGTAGTAAGGAATAACAGAGAAGACAAAAGTAGTAAGGAATAACAGAGAAGACAAAAGTAGTAAGGAATAACAGAGAAGACAAAAGTAGTAAGGAATAACAGTGAAGACAAAGCAGTAAGGAATAACAGAGAAGATAAAAGCAGAAAGGAATAACAGAGAAGACAAAAGCAAAAAGGATTAAAAGAAAAGACAAGACAACACAAAACAATCAGGAAATATCGGAGGCCAAGAAATGTAAGAGGTTACTAACCTCCGCTCCGTGATCTAAAAGCAGTCGAGCAACCTCAACATGTCCATCCTAAATAAATAATGAAGTTATATATTTGTATCAACTGTATTAGGTACTTCTTTCGAAGTACGAGGAATAAAATATAACAATTAATGTTCAGGAATAAACTAGGAGGGTTGCAAAAGAAATGAAACTCTGCTTTCAATCGAACCTACACAGTCAGTACACGTTTCTAGAGCAGTAGTGCTTTCTACTAAACATTTCAGAATCATTCCTTAATCTTCAAACAAACCATACATCTCAAGTAATTCAGGTGCAATACAGGATTTATATCAATAATAAAGGATTTATATCAATTTCGGAGAAGTTCTGCCTTTTCCTTCAGCTTACAGTAAACATCCAAGAAATGTGCTGATTAAAAAGGATTTACGTCATTTATTTTCGAAATCATTAGCCATATTTTAGTACATGGGTAGAGCTTTCGAAATCATTAGCCATATTTTAGTATACGAGTAGAGTTTTCGAAATCATTAGCCATATTTTAGTACATGAGTAGAGCTTTCGAAATCTATCTTAGATTAATCAATGACCATACTCATCGAGTGCCTTTTCATATAATTCGTAGGCGGTAGATTGGAAGAATGATCATTTCCGCCAACACTTGCTAGTAAATGTACACCAATTCTTAAAAAATTCTCCCTGACGATTGTTTGATTTCCTTACCATAGAAGCTTCCATCAAAGCCGTGTGCATTTCATCAGTTTTGTGTTCCTGATCTGCTCCAGCATCCAGAAGGAACTTCACCATGTCAACATGCCCTTAAAAAATAGAGTGTATCAGCCAGTTGACCCATCTGACTAGTAACTGCCGGTCTACTATAAGTAACACATAGATTTACACTCCCCACTCCAAATGGCCCCAAATGGATCGAATACAATCTTGTATAGTATGAAAGAGTGAACATAATCTGACTTCGCATGACCCGGCAGTTTAAAAGCTACCCAAATCATAACTGATGCCCAGTAGTTATTACATTGCTGCACACAGAATCAGCACTATTTCTCTCTATCTCAACCATAGAATAATGCGATGACTCAAAGACCAATGTAGCGGAGCAAGTGCCCTCGTTTCGCTATGCAAAAATATGCATTAACTGGCCATAGTTTCAGCTAAAGTGGGCCTTCTAGTCCCGTTATTATACGATTTCAACGGCTAATTGACTAACCTTTATAACAAGCCAACGTTAAGGCGCTCTCTTTAAACTCGTTTGAGTGAGAATTAATACACGCGCCTCGTTCGAGCAACAACTTTGCAACATTCACATGACCTCCGCTAGCTGCTTCCATCAAAGGCGTGTGACCGTTCTCATTATGAGACTCGATCTCAGCACCATGAACCAACAACACTTTCACAACATCTTCGTAACCTCCGCAACATGCGTAGATCAACGCGGTGTTACCTAGAAAATAATGCATAGCAGATAAAAAAAAACCATCACGCATGTATAGCGGCCGGTTCCTTCATACATATGAAAGAAGATCTCATCTAAAATCGACAGGAAAAATGCAGTCCTTTAACTTGAGCCGGTTTTCCATTAAGGCGAAACTTTTCGCTCGATTTTCTTTTCAATTGTGACGGGCGTCCTTAAGGCTTGTTACACGATGCAATTTTTCTTGCAACCCGCAATGCAATTCTACTTTTCTTTTGCCAAATCTACATCTCTCAAAAGTAGAACTGCATTGCAAGTTGCAAGAAAAGTGCACTGTGTAACAGGGCCTTTGCAGGCCGATGGTCAAAAAACTTGCAATTACAGGTTTATGTATAGCTATGTATATACCACAGAATACAACACAATGCACATGAATTGATACGTTTCATATCATTCAACAAAGGCACTGACTATGGTCGGTTGAAACTCTTTGAGATCAGATGTTTGTCAATGCTGCATAATTTAGCACTGACTGATCGCATACGTTCGAAAATAAAATTCAAGCTTAAAAACGCATCTTGTCATGCTATATTCTTATAACGAGCAGAATCAAAATAATTTTTTAAACCACAGAAGTGCAGTGCGTTGTACAGGCATTGAAATGCAATTTGCAGTATCGATACAGTCATGTAATCTTTCATCGTTGTTTTTTGGCCTAGGTTATGGCAATACATACCAGCTTGAGATTGGGCGTTTACATCAGCGCCATTGTCGAGAAGTAAATGCACAATATCGAGGAAGCCGCCACTGGAAGCTTCCATGAGTGGTGTACAGTCCCCCTTGCTGCCACGGTCGTCCACCTTGGCATTCATCGCGAGCAAAACTTGCGCAAGCTCGCAGTAACCTATGGTGGAGATGAATACAATAAATTAACACGAAAAGAAAAATCACCAGGGAATTGAGTTAGAAACTGGTGCGTTTCCTAATGACCGCTCCCGTGAGCCAACCGGCTTGCATTTCTGAGTATTTAGGGCTTCACTATGATTGGCTAAAAATGAGTTCGTTAACCAAATATCGAAAGGCTCTTTTATCACAGTGTGAGTCTAGTCCATTCTGCGAGGACCCCGGATGCAAAAATTGCCCAAATTTGGCGAATGTCAAAATTTTTCTAAACATAATCTCCTGTTTAGATTAATTTATTTGTCAGTATTTTAAAATATTTATCAGAATTTCAAAGTATTTGTCAGTATTTCAAAAAGTAGTGAAGTTTAAAATGCAAACAAACCATTTGTTTAAGCACGGACTTGACTTCCACTTTAAATATTCAGTAGAGAGGGAGTCCTTAATTGAAAGGGCCTGAACGGTGCGATCTACTCGACTGAAAAGAAATTTCATTTTCTCTTTCCGGAATGAAAGTGGAAATTTCTTCTTTAACGTCGTTACGATGTTTTTTGATTGCGTGCAATTACGAGAGGTTATGTACAGACCGTAATGTAATGAAACGCCTTGTATACAGGTTATGTAAACATAACGAACTGATCCAATATGCGAACACAAAATCGGTTCGTTGTGGTTCTAAATGTATAGGACCCCAAGGGAAATCCGAGAAGTGCAAAATTTAGACAATTTTTAAATAAGCGAGCCTCGCATTGATATCACCGATGCACACACACGATATTACATTGATACCTTGCATTGATATTACCGATGCACAGACACGACCGTGCTGCTGTACATTAACGAGCGAAATTGATACCATTCATGAAGAAAGGCGTCAATTTTAACAGTGTGAATAAGAAAGAAGATTTTGCGATTCTCTTTATAAATGTGGTAAAATTATTGGTAAAAATATCGGTCCGGCGCTGCAGTTGAAATATTACCTGCAGAGCAAGCCAGGGACAAGAGGCTCTCTCCTTCATCCGTTGAATCGTGGACACTCCAGCCTTGCTCCAAAAGCTTTCTCACCGCGTTCACATTTCCCTCCAGACACGCATTTGCCAAACTGTGAAATCCAGCTAAATAAAAGCATAAACATTCATGATCTTTCATAAACCGTACCATAACAATCCCATTTAAAGAACGTTGAAGGCAGATACACTTACAATATTAGGAAATTGAAAGAAGCAGGTTTGGGAGTATTTTTATTTAAAAATATTTTAAAAAAAATAAAAGACGAGGATGAGTTTGTGATATTTCTATTTCATCATAAAGTTAGCCTGATAATGATTTTGCAATAAAATTGAAATATCACTACCACATTTCTGTCTTGTTTTAACCTATATTTTGAGTCCCATCTTCAGATTCCATTTTGTCTTGTTTTTTTGTTAAATTGTCAGCCGGCATTGGTTTTGAAACATTTTTGATTAATGGACTTTGGTCTACTTACAGTAGTTCTATGAACACTATGGTATTCTACATGATAAGTTCCAGTATCTAATACTTTTCAATGAAATATTACCTGGTTGAAGATATTATCTAAAAATGCCCACACAGTCTTTCAAAAGTCACATGGTTGGCTGCTTACCTGCTTCGGTAGTATGATTGGGTGATGAAGGTACACCATTGTTTTGAGTTCTCATTCTGGTCAGCGCAGCTGCTGCTTCATCCAATGCACTGCTCACCGAAGATGTCAACCTCCGCAGAACATCGGGATCGGCAAAAGCCTTACCATCAGCTAGTTTTGCGACACCTATGATAACAATAGAAATACATTTCAGACTTTCAGTCAAACTGAATTTCAAACCGTTGATCACATATTAAAAAACAAACAGCAGTTGAAATTGCAGCCAGATTTTTGATTTGGTAACAAAAAACAAAATTCTACACTGCTGTACATCTGAGTATTCTAGAAAGATTAAAACTGTATTGATGTAAAATTTGTGGGAAAAAAACAATGCAAAATTCACAAGTCTTGTGCAGAAAAATCTATTCAAAAGGTTCTCTTCATAACTATTACAGACATTCAATCCAAGCACATATATTCAAAATATGAAATAATTATACTTCCCAATGAAAATGAAATGGCTAAACTCTTACCAGCTGCTTCAAGTAAAGCTTCAAGTCTTGCTTGTGTATCAGGATCAATTTTTGTGCGCACATCATTATCATTGCCCGAAGAACCACTTGGTAACTTAATCTTTGATGTCAGGAAATCTTGTTTTCCTTGTAGAATGTATTCAAGCTACAAACAAAAGATCTTATTAGTGAATTTGTTAAATATTTTCAAAAGGTGTACAACACATTATAAGCCACCTAACTCAAATCAGTCTGAATTTAATAAATGCCATAGTTGGTTGTATTGTACTTGAACAAATTATTGTAACTGTTTTGTAACATTTAATATGCATTAAAGTGGAAGTTG
This sequence comes from Dendronephthya gigantea, assembly GCF_004324835.1. Classification (NCBI taxonomy): domain Eukaryota; kingdom Metazoa; phylum Cnidaria; class Anthozoa; order Malacalcyonacea; family Nephtheidae; genus Dendronephthya; species Dendronephthya gigantea. The sequence continues at coordinate 303,719 of NW_021163028.1, read as the reverse complement.
AGTCTGTTCTGCGCAAGGGTGATGTCCTCAGATATAAATTTTGCCCAAATTTTGCATGTTTCCAACCTTTCTCATCAAAACACTAAGTCATATTTATTTAAAAGCATAGCAAGCCTTAATGTTGTTAGATATTTAGACAACACAACATATTTCAAAACAGTATAGAAGTTCAACAAAGCAAACAAACTGTTTGTTTACATACATACTTTATTAAATAAATCAAATGGTAAATATATGTACACAACAGAAAAATTATTTTGAATTTAAGAGTAAAAGTGTGCAAGACTGCAAGAGCAAGGTGTGCAAGACTGCAAGAGCAAGATGTGCATATAGGTTTTGCAAATGTGTATATTAAGCTATGAGATAGGAGCTATCAAGCTATGAGAACTTTCAATTCAAAATACTTATTTTGCTACATTGAAATGTGCTTTAAGTGCAAGTTAGAAAAAAAAATCATAAATGTACTTTGGTTACACAGTTTGTAACCTCTCACTTTCATTGAAAGAAGGAATATCTGGAAAAGGAAATTGGTTAGGACCTAGACCTCCATTTACTGAGAATTTCAGGCATGTGATCTAAGGAGTCGGGAAAGATTTGAATAATCAGGATTAACACAGTGTCCAGATGACACTGAAATGTTCATTATATAATCTATATAAACATTTCATTTTCTAATATTATATAACACATAATATTTAATAACTATTCAACTGTTAAGCATGTCTATTCAAGTTGTCAAAAATGTCAATTAATGAAACAATAACCTGTAAAAAAGCCAGTTGTATTTCTTGCTTAGACGAAATTTGGTTATTTGGAGAGCAAATATGATTTCAAACTTTAAAATTTATTGACATTTATATTAACGTATTAATAGACAAACGATTTCATATATCCCACAAAATATAATACTTTCAACTCAATTTTTCAACAGTAAGATAGAAACTGGCCTCGAACAGCATTTGGTAAATGCACACGCTTGAACGATATTTTTAAACATAAAATTTGTAATTTCTACTTCAATCTTACTACAAAAAAATTTGCATATCTTTTGCAAGCATATGAAAATCATTTGATTCTATAACTGATTTCACAAGACGCCAGCCACAAAAGGTTTTGAATGACCCTTACTTTCGTGGGAGACATTTTAGGATCTCTGATATTTTAAATCACCAACTGGTCATACAAACGCGATCTTATTAATCAGACCGGTCGAAAACGATCAACAACTTTACTCGTACAAACAACAGTGTGGGAAAATAGCTTAAAAAAATTTAATTCTCAGTAAAAATCCTGCCTAAATATTGACTGAAATTAACAGTGGAAGACATAATTTCGTCAACAAATTTATAAGAAATATTTTCAGTTACGAAAATGATACTTACTGCCGATTCATCTAGGTCTTCGTCGCCGTCTGACGAGTCGGATACACAAGGTGAATGGTCTATTGCATGAACTTGGCCTTGTATTACGGGGCCATTTTTCGCCGTATTCGCTTCTTCTTGACCCTTTGACATTCTTTACTTAATATACACTAAACACTCTTTTATTTTTCATCGCAATCGGCGAGAAAAAGCACAGATCAGACTAGATAATCTAAAATATATTCTTTGCTATTTGGCCTTAATTTTCAAAAATCAATCGGCGGCCATTACACTGCTTGATTCCCGGATATAGTACCCCCGGAACTTGGTGACCACGTCGCCCATAATCAGGCCTGATTGCGCAAAATTTCTACTCGACCTGAGCGCAGGCTATGAACTAAATATTGTGTCGGCATAGTCGCCAACATTCCTGAAAAAATTTGAATTCCAATGAAGATCCAAATCGACCCTTAAAGTGAATTAAATTGCAACTCAGACTTCAGTGATCGTGAATTTTCAGGGGGTTTTCTTTTCTTCATAGGATTATTAAAAATATAAAATTTCATGCCTTGGGCACTGACGTCAGAAGTACTCATCATATTGGACCAATTTGAAAAATATTTTCATTTTGAAGGTTAATATATATTATTGTTGGATCTCGTTGGAATAGATAGGCCGGATGAAACGCCATCCAGTAAATTTATGCACAGTCACTTATGAAAGATTAGGGGTGTTCTCCAGGAAAAATAAAAGCAATTTGTCTAACATTCCCTGATGACGGTACAGTGCGTGAATAATGGTGTTACAAAAGCTCGGGAATTTGACACCTTCTTTATAACCAGAGTAGGAAATTTGACATCTTGCACCGCTGTTGACCGCTGTAGCTTTCACGCGTGAGCATTCGACCTTTGAAAGTTTTGTCGATTATTTTTAGCCGAAAAAAAGGCTATTATGTAGGCTATCACTGTATGCTATCACGAGTATGAAGCTTGTTATTTCCCCATATCTTCCCAAGCATATTATAAACAAACATCAATATGAATCAATTAGATGTTTTACCCCTAAACATGGGTTGCAACCGTTGCATGAAAAAACATGGAAAGGGTGCGAGAGACTTTTTGTTTTGTTATACAGCTCTATATTACGTTATTATTAAGTTAATGTAAGATACCGAACAATGCACCGTGTAAAACATTTCTTCTGTAGAGGGCGTTTCAAATATAAATTATAAATGTGCAAAAGATTAGACCATGCGTTTCACGTTATCAAGATGTTGGAGCTAACCAGTAGCGTAGCCAGCCTGTCGATTTGTCCCGCTATGCTAATATTTTCGTGTTCATTGATTGTGAAAACAATAGATTTCTAAAGACACGAATGATTATAATAACTCGAAGTTTACACAGCGGGACAAAATCGTCAGGCTGGCCACGCTACTGGAGCTAACCGAGAATTCGAAGCAAATGTTTCCAATCACATGTAGGCAGTGGCGTAGTGAAATACCATAATTGGGGAGGAGGGGCACATATTGGTATATTTATGTTGTGCATTCATGTGATAATTTCTTTTCAAATCGATTGTCTTTATGGTCTGTTAACATGAATATCCCATAAAATTACTGTGCTTCCCACGCCACTGCATACAAGTAGGGAATATGGACAACATTAACGTCTTATTCTACTGGGGGGAAGGAAATTGATAACGTTGGTAAATTGCATGAATTTCCTGGATAAATTTTCAAAATTTTGACAAGGAGGGCTCTAAACCACGATAACCATGAATTACTTTTCTTAAGTTCTCTTTAAAGGAGCATAAGTTAAACAAGTGGCTTTGAGTCTTGGTTTTTGTTTTTCCACAGTTCCCACAGCAATACATGAAGAAAATAAAATTCCTTGTTCACCACCATGAAAAATAATTTTGAAAATGATTTTCGAACACTATTTATTATAGTTATTACCTATAGAAACAATATAACATTTATAAAGTTCTTCACAAAGTTTGCGTCAAATTTAACTATTTTCAAAACTAAAATCAATCTCGTCAGTGTCTTGTTGTGCACCTACAGATCTCACCATTTCGAAGGATCTACAAATTTTATCAAATCTAATAAAAAACCCCACGTTATTCATAGTTAAATTATACAGCTATCTTCTTTATCAGTGTCCCTATGTTTTCTTGCTTAATAATAATTATAAAGATTTTCAGTGAATGTATAAACTTTAATTTTCCAGGCTCAAATGCAAATGTAGGCTAAGAACGCGGGTATAGTTAAGTCAACGTGGTTAAACACGGCCAACCAAGGGTTGAACTTTGCAAGGTTTAACAAAATTAATAAAAAAAAAACAGGAGAGAGGTTGGGGGGTGGTGGTTAAGAGTAGTTACAATAACTTAGTACACATATACTTCATTACTGTTTTTAATTCGAACTTCGTTATCTTCGGGTGAATTATCCAGTTTTCTATAGCGCTCGCGGGCACTACGACCGTGTCCGGAACGTCCCTCGACAACAACTGCTATTATCTGGGTTGCAAAAAACAAACAAACAAAACATAAGTGTATATGACGGTACAAACAATTTTTTATACAACTTGCAATACATTTCTACTTTTCAGAGATGTGAATTCAGCAACTACAAAACTTTTATTACACTCGATGGACGTTTCTTACACTCAAATTTTGAAGACTCTTTACTAAGTTACATCTCTTAAACGCAGAATAGCGTTGAATGAAAAATTGTACCGAGTAACATAACCTTAAGGGACGTCCTCGCATTTATTGGAAGGGGCGATGGGTTACCAGAAGCGGTGATAAGGAGGAAATCAAGTACATATATGGTTAAGATAACGTATAGAAGAATTCTATCACTATATATTTAGTTCATGCAGGGGCCGGTTGTATTAAACTCTTTAACAACATTTTCCATAGTTAAATCCTAGTTAACTCAGAAATACACGTCTGTGATTGGCCAATTCTGTCCTTAACTACAGTTAAGGTGGGCAAATTCAGTTTCTAAATTTTCAAGGGATGCAAACTAAAATGTCTCCCTATTCGATCCTGAATATTTTTTCTTGAAAATATTCAACGAAAAGTTTGAACGAAATTAAACGAAAAGTTTTATTAATTATGGTTTTACCCCGAGCAAACAAAAGGGGTGCATTGGCTTATTCTATTGTTTCATTGTTCTATATTGTATTGTTCTCTATAATTTATGAAAATTTTGCAAAACTTTTTTCGTCGCTTTTCCTAGCAAACTAAAATTCTCTTTCCCCTCAAAAAGTAATACAGCTAAATTTATAAAATTTTCATGGTTGACTTTAAAGACAATTGGCACGGAGGTGCACTAAAAGTTTTGCATTCCGTTCGGTCTAAATAAAATAGCGACTGGTTATTTCAGATTGATCGTAGAAGTTTTATATTTATAGCCTGCAAAACGTTTTATACTGGACAAGTTTTATTTATTCTAGTTCAGCTCCTAACTAAATAAAACTAGAACTAAATAAAACTAATTTTATCGTTCTAGAGTTAAAACCTAGTTTGTTATCGTGTTTACAAAAATCGTCCATTTTCCATCATTGGGTGTGTCTGCTCTGGGGAACTATCGTGATTGAAGATTCCTACAAGTCTTTTTTCACTCAGAGCAATTTGGCTTGCAATATGGCATGAAAAGATTTTTATATCTTTCAAAATAAAATAAAAACAATTTGGTATCAGACCACCTTAAAAGGTAACTAGATTTTTATACAACTGGCCCCAGTGGTCGAAACATCGACATCGAGCACCATTCTTCTTATTTTACGCATTCAGTCTTAGTTAATTTGTTTCTATAGATAAGAAACGACCACGCTGCGATACCAATTGTCATCGCTATATCACTCACCTTCTGTCTGTTGTGATACAAAGCATACAGGCCAAATAACAAGGCGATCAAAACCAGAAACACGACAGCAAAATGACTCGACTCGGGCGTTTTGGATGGAAACTTTGGCCCTGTGGATGGAGAATAAACGACCTTCAGTTTTTTTAAATTTGGTGGGCCATTACAAAAGTGCCCCAATTAAGCTATAGTGGCGCAAAGCATGTTTCTGATTGCCCAATTGACCAATCAGGAACATGCTCTGAACGCATGCAAAATACACCCCAGCGTATACAGCAAAATTTACATCCTATATTAAGAGCAATTTATACAGCTAGCGATTTAACTCGAATATATACCTGACTTAGCATGGTCGTTGCCACCATTACTACCAATACTGTTTTTCATGTTATCTCCTAAGAATGGTCGGTATAAAAAAATTAAGAAAGCCCTGGGCATGTGCCTATATATAGTAGTTGGTTAACGAAGGTTGGATGCCTGCTATCCACCGGACAGAGTTTTTTCAACGTTGTAAAAACGCCTCAAAAGCAATATGTGCTACAGGTATCATCCAAACAAACTAATCCTAAACAAACATTGCTTTAAGACCAAGTTTTTGTATGCGTTATACCAAATTAAGAACAATTTTATACAACAAATGTAGCTGTAAATATTATTTTATGTGTAGCTGTAAATATTTATTTTAAAATCGAAGGAGCCCTTTTTGTTTTCCTACGTATGTCCACGCAACTCACACGCACCCAACTCATTTTGTAGAGCTTAAATGTAAACCACACTAGTGCATGGTGTCCTTGCAGCTTTGGCAATCAAACCGCTCCTATTAACCAAAAATGCCCTTGAAAGCTAAAGGGTGCCCCCAATCACTCGATGATTCCTGCGCCTCTGAAAGCAGATGGCGATGAGTATTATGTGCAATTCGCATTTTTCTAAATTTGTTTTTTAGCATATATATACAACACTACAACACCAAAAGAAACTTAAAGTAAACCAAAGCATTTCGAAAATATCATGTTCGAAAATATACGAAAATATAGTTCCTGTATTGTTAATAGACCTTTCTTATAATGACGTCAAACGCGGAAAGTCTAATGATACACGAAATTTGATTGGCTCCACAAAACTATCAAGCTAATCAAACTTCGTGTAAGATCAGACTTTCCGCGTTTGACGTCATTATAAGAAAGGTCTATTGGACGTGTGCTAGTCGTGCTCGTGCAAACTGGCAACATGGAAACGTGGCAATTGTCACATCGAGTCCAAATAATTAACGTAGGTGCAATTTATCTGCGCATGCGCCAAATTGTCGAAAACAAGATGGTGACACTGAGAAAAGCTTGGATTTACATGCAAGCTTGGGATTTTTTACATCATATTCTACTAGAAAAGTTCGGGATTTTCTACATCAATTCCAATTCCATTCCACTCTATTCCATTCCATTCCACCCCATTCCACTCCACTCCACTCCACTCCACTCCACTCCATTCCGTTCCGTTCCATTCCATTCCATTCCATTCCATTCCATTCCATTCCATTCCATTTCATTCCATTCCATTCCATTCCATTCCATTCCATTCCATTCCATTCCATTCCATTCCATTCCATTCCATTCTATTCTATTCTATTCTATTCTAATCTATTCTACTCTATTCTACTCTATTCTACTCTATTCTACTCTATTCTATTCTATTCTATTCTACTCTATTCTACTCTATTCTACTCTATTCTATTCTATTCTATTCTATTCTATTCTATTCTATTCTATTCTATTCTATTCTATTCTATTCTATTCTATTCTATTCCATTCTATTCTATTCTTTTCACTGCTCAGAATCTTTATTAACCGGCCAGAGAAGAAGTTAATACATATAATTATAAGTATTTATTCGTTAGCATGTCAACGACTACCTTTTTATTTAAACATCTGTACTAATATTGTCAAATCACTTTTTTCAGTGTGGGTCGACGTTATTTATTATTCATTCAATTCAAATTCGGTTAACTTTCCTTTTCCCTCTGACACAAAAATGTATGTTATATACTTTTGAATGAGATACCTGATATGCATGTGTAATGAAATTTAATTCCGTTTATCGCGCAAGTAAGTTATATATAAGTATATATACAATACCTAGACCTAAAAATGGTCAATTGCCAACTCAGGAAAATAATAAGTATTACCTGCTTTGGTAGTGGTCGTGTCGGTCTTTGTAGTTACGGAATCCTTTCCTAAAAATAACCAGAAACATTTTTACGAAAGCCGATGGTAATGTCACAATGAACATTTTACGAGTAGCGTGATGGAATGTATGTAAGTCTTGTTCTCATACGTTATGAATATTGCATTGTGCACGAAGAAATATAAAACAATATAAATGAAAAAATATTAACTGATTATTGACCAAGCGTGAGGTCTGTACTGTAAATAAAATTATATAATCGGACTGAGATGGGGACTTACTTGGACCTAAAAATGGTCAATTGCAAACTTAGGAAAGTAATAAGTATTACCTTCTTTAGGAGGGTTGACTTTTTTGGTTGGGGAAGATTTTTTTAAAAAAAAGCGTTTCAAAAAGTTTTTAGCGCTAGATCTGTACTTATGCAGGCATTTTGTGATGAGTTCACTTCTTTTGTTCAGCTTGGATACTTAAATACACTAAATTGTATAAATTGTATATATATATATATATATATATATATATATATATATATATATATATATGATTGTATATATATATGATGGTACTATATATGGTGGCACTGCCACAATATATATAAAAGTATGAAATGTAACTTAGCATCAAATGTGGTATAACAACTGCCTAAAGTAGACAAAAACACTAGTCTTCTATACGTTTCTATACGTTTAATTACATTTCCTGACTGAGTTGGGGACTTATTTGGACCAAAAAATGGTCAATTGCAAATTATTGACCGAGCGTGAGGTTTGTACTTTGAAATATAAGACCGAGGGTGTTTAGTATGCAAAAAAAAATATATATATATATTAACAAAATTATATTACCTGACTGAGTTGGGGACTTTTTTGGACCTAATGATGTATAAAGATATAAAATATAATTAATAAAATTATATCATCTGACGGAGGTGGGGACTTACTAGGACCTAAAAATGGTGAATTGCAAACGTAGGATAATAATAAGTATTACCTTCTTTGGCAGTGGTGACTTTTTTGCTTGGGGAAGATTTTTCTAAAAAAAGCGTTCAAAGTTTTTAGCGCTAGATCTGTACTTACATATGCAGGCATTTTGCGAAGAGTTCACCTCGGTCTGATATTTCACAGTACAGACCGAACAAGCGAGTTCAATAAACTGTTTATTATATGGCTGAAGAAGAAGTTTCAGAGGAAAATCAGGTATTATATAGCTATATATATATATATTAATAAAATTATATTACCTGACTGAGTTGGGGACTTTTTTGAACCTAAAAATGGTCAATTGCAAACTTATATTTCGACCTAAAAATGGTCAATTGCAAATTTTTGACCGAGCGTGAGGTCTGTACTGTGAAATATAAGACCGAGGCTTTTTAGTACGCAAAAAATTCAAAAAACCTCGGTCTGATATTTAACAGTACAGACCGAACATAATAAGTATTACCTTTTTTGGTAGTGGTGACTTTTGTGGGTGGGGAAGATTTTTCTACAAAAAAGCGTTCAAAGTTTTTAGCGCTACATCTGTACTTATGCAGGCATTTTGCGAAGAGTTCACTTCTTTTGTTCAGCTTGGATATTTAAATACACTAAATTGTATAAATTGTATATATATATGTATGAAGGTAATGCCACAATGCCACGTTATAAATTATCAAAAATGCATTGTGTATATATATATATATATATATATATATATATATATATATATAATATATATATATATATATATATATATATATATATATATATATATATATATACCGGGTGTCCAAGAAAAAAGTACTCCGGTTTGATTCATAATAGCTTCTAAACTAGCTAAGCTAGATAGAGGGAAGACTAACTTAGATTTTGATACATTACAGTTGTATTTTACTTAAAAATTTACGGAGATATCAATGTTCAAAATTGGTAGCATATTTCTGGATGTGTCTAAATTATGCAAAAAACGCCGTATCAAATATTAATCAAGCTTTTCTCAACTGAAACATGCACTATTAGCAGTAAATAAATGACACTTGACAAATTGTTTATTATGAAACGAAGTATTATTATTTAATGGAGAAAATAATACAGCCTTTTTGCAATTACACATATAAAAGTATCAGCGCTATTGTTTTCGTTACGTTTTGTTCGAAAGATGTTGGATGTCCCTTGGGAGTTGCATGTTGTGCCTTATGGAATTATGGTTTGAATGTGTTTTATTTTGAGTTTATCCTGAATATGCCAAGATTAAGTAAAGATCAAAGAGTATGGGTGTCATTTATTTACTGCTAATAGTGCATGTTTCAGTTGAGAAAAGCTTGATTAATATTTGATACGCCGTTTTTTTCATAATTTAGATACATCTAGAAATATGCTACCAATTTTTAACATTGATATCTCCGTAAATTTTTAAGTAAAATACAACTGTAATATATCAAAATCTAAGTAAGTCTTCCCTCTATCTAGTGAAAGTTATTTCAGTTTAATAGCTTAGCTATATAGTTTAGAAGCGATTATGAATCAAACCGGAGTACTTTTTTCTGGGACACCCGGATTAATATATATATATATATATATATATATATATATATATATATATATATATATATATATATGAATGTAGCTAATGTAGCTAATTAATAAAATTATATTACCTGACTGAGGGCGTGAACGTCAAAGACGACCTTAAAATGGCGAATAAATGGCGTGGCGTGTCCATATATAGATGCGTCACGCCATTTATTCGCCATTTTAACGTCCTCTTTTGACGTCCACGTCCTCTTGCTAAATCTCCCCAATACTCTGAGCATGCCTGTCACAGTATACGCACCTTAAAATCATCATGTTGATGCAAGTTGTTAAAGGCAGGAGTGAACAATGTTGTGCTGCATCATGTGAACAGTATTGTTTATATAGCATTGTTATTGAACCTTGTTGAACCATCGATACTGTTGCAATTGAAGATTCAACAAGGTTCAACAAAATTGTTAAAAATACTGTTCATGGGGTGAAGCCCAACGTTGTTCACTCCTGATGCCACAACGTGATCAACTTTTTGGCGTGTAAATGAATAACGTCCAAAGCTGGGATGTAAATAACTTAAAGACTGGTTTTTTAACGCCATGCACGCTGCGGATTACGTGCTGTTCCGGATCAAAACCTGGAGTTGAGTCTCTTCCGATGAACTGCATGCACGTGAACTGGAATGTTGAACATGCATGCCTATGTTTGCCGAAAACTGAAAAGGGAATCACGCTTTTTACTTCTAATCTCGTGTTATACGAAAGATTGAAAATTTATTGTTAGAAAATTGTTTTGATACGCGCACGTTCGAATTGCGATTTTACAAGATGACCGACTCGTGATGGACTTATCGGGGAGCAGCGATTAGAGCTTTATTTCATGCGAGCAACTGCGTTGTTGTTAGGCAAGGAGCCTGAAGTAGTTAAGATGTCTCCGCTGGAAACTACGCGTTTTTTAAAGATCGTGGTGCTAGAACTTTTAACCAAGATAACATGGATATAATATAACAAAAGAAATATTCTGAAATGATGATTTATGAGTGTTCCATGCGACACCATATCACCTTAGTAGTCTTACAAAATCTTAATTGATTTACTCTCTTTTATAATCGTTCTATATTCAGTATCAGTAGGCAGCCCAGAAATGAGTGCTATTTATATTCTATTTTCTTACGCCTTGTGCAAATGCCGCCTTTTGATTGGTTCCGAGCATGCAGGTAGGCTTTTCTCAAGCTAGTCCGAACCCACCTGGCGATTTCGGCATTTTCACTGAAATGGCCGCCGCAAAATCCATGACATTGGCAATGTTAACCCCTCAATGTTTTAACCACGTACCCAGGTTCTTTCCCTCGCTCGCCCCTTGCTACGGAAGGTACGAGGTTGTGGCCTGGGTACGAGGTTGCGGCCATGTTTCTGCGAACCAAAAGGTTTCTGCGAGTGCAAAACCCCAAGCATCCGCCTCGCGCTCGCTTTTTTTTTCACTTGACCTCCATATATAATAGCTTAATGAAACGTTATATGTTTCTTCTACTAAAGCGCTTGGATACGAGGCGGGGAATCGGCCGCAAACAACGTCATGGTCAAAACGCAGGCATTTAATAAGTGTTCATGTATGTTCACTGTGTATAGTGGCTATAGTTGAATTACTTACCTAATTGCTGACCTTTTTGTTTCAAAACCTTCTTGAAAACTTCCCAATATCGTGAAAACGTCTTGTTGTCAAACGCTAAAAGATCAAATATATCCGAGACAGCTTGAATATAAACTGATAAAAAGGGAGCAGGGAATAACTGTATATCATCAGAGTTGTCGCTAGAAGCTTAATTGGGGGGGGGAGTGTATATTAATATGCACTCATGTTCGTACAACCGTAGAAACAATTGCCAACAAAAGAACTAAGACGAATATATGAATATGCACCCCTTAGTCTTCTAGCGACGGCCCTGTGCAATAATCATATGCAAATTTTCCATGCCCTCTAATACCTAAGCAACCTGACGTTTGCTTTGTCCTAACATAAGTGAATCAGCCAGTCAGGTTATGACTTCTGCCAGTAAAATTATACATGTAAGTTAATCATTACCAGAAATTGTACTCAATGTACCCAAATTACGTTAGCTGCGATATTGTCATTATTGAATTATATTTTTATAGTTCCTCGTGTAAAGCGGGCGCAACTTTCTCAGTTTATTGGGTTCAGCAAAACACACCATGTCTCTTCGTCAGATAACTGTGACTATATCCGTGTATACGATGGTAACAACTTATCGTTCATTTTAAAAGAATAGCCAAAATACTTGCAATTGTAAACAATGCAAATAAACTGCGGTGCATATTATGTCTGTGATGTGGATTCTTCGACGCGTAAATCGATACAAAGCGATATACTTATAATCAAAACTGTATACCGCCAAATTTATTTCATGACTGCACCGAATGTCCGTGTTGCGTAGTATCAATTATGTACTGTATGCAGAATATCAACTATTAACATAATATATGGCATTCACGTAAGAGATATCTATACATACATAAACGACACAGCGTCATTTCTTCCTACGCTTTTGTCCAAATTATATTTGTGTTTAATTGAATGCTCGTAATTCATAATACAAGTTTATAAATTACGTAGGTTTTCGGGGATTTACTCGATTTTTGCGTCCGGAACTCGTCGTCCTCGTTTCTTTACATCGTGAATAGTGATCAAGGCCCGACGGCGCATGCGCAGTTGCGACGTATAAGAAAAAAATCGGGTGTTCCGGGGTAAATCCCTTTAAAGCCAAACCCACACCACGGAAAAGCAATGTTTCAAATTTGAAAATTTACAGTAGCGGCAGAGATTTCTCAATATTTTTGTTGACTTGGCAAAAGGAATAGAGAATTAGTAAATAAAACATTTTAAACTGATTAAAAAAATTATTCTGCACAAAAAATAACTATAAGAAAAAATCACGACTACCCCCCCCCCCAGACGTTTTACACTATGACTGACTGACTGACTGACCCAATATAACCAGGGAACAGCGTGGCACCGTCTTCAAACAACTTATCATCAAATGTGGTATACCAACTCCTTAAAATAGAAAAAACACTTCTCGACATTTCGACCCGAAGGCCTTCAGGTCGAAACGTCGAGAAGTGTTTTGTCTATTTTAGGCAGTTGTTATACCACATTTGATGCTAAGTTGATTGACCAGTTTGCATTTCGCCAAAAAAACTTTCCACTTAAAAACTTTAAATATCATCTCATTCTTGATTGGCATATTACTGTATATTATAGCAACCTTTGCCTTTGGTCTGGCAATGACCTTGAAATAGAGCCTAAATGTTATAATCCTAATACTTGTTGTTTTGTTTAATCCAAAGCTCGGGAAGGCGTTATATATATATATATATATATATATATATATATATATATATATATATATATATATATATATAGATACTCGAAGTCTAATTAGAATTGCATATGATTACATTTGCATGGGATTTCAATCATATTACACAACATATGCAAATCTAATTAGATTTCGAGTATCTATTAATCTACCTGCGGCCAACGTTATATATATATATATATATTTATCTTTAAAACCAATGTCATAAAACATTCCGACAGGTATATAACACAGGAAATTGTATAAAAATAACTGTTAATTTGACAATCAATCCATGCAATGAGAGTCAATGGCAACAACAAGGTTTATACCTTTGAGACGTTTCTCAAATTCTTTAGCTGACATCGCATTTGTTGTGGTGGTATGTCCTTTATCATTGCCTAAAAACAGAACCAATTTACTATACATACATGCATAAGAAAACTTTGCGAAGGATTTGCATTGATGATTAGAATTAAAAAACAATTAAGGAAAAAAAGAAGGCAAAATTGATCGTTCGTTATCAAATAGCGAACGGTGTCGATAAAAACACTGGCAATCGATGTATATGACTTCAATGTTATCATAACGTCTAATTGCGACACAATTTTAACGCGAGAAATTTTTCGGAAATTGAAGAAATTGCAGAAAAAATTCTTGCGTTAGAATTATGTCACATTTTGTCAAGGTTTTACAAATATTGAGAAGTTTTCAACAAGGTTTTGAAAGAGAGAGGTCTCGGCTATCAAGTAAGTAATTCAACTATATAGCCACCACACAGAGTGAATAAACTCGAAAAATTTCTCCAGTTAGATTTACCACGCAAATTTGGGCTGCATGCCTACGCTGTTTGTCAACCGGCTTCCGTTAACGTAGCTACTCATGCAGTGCTGGGCCGATTACTAGCTTTGCTCCCAGCAAATCAAAGTTGAAAAGAGGGGATTATTTTGACATGCAAGCAAGTTCAATCCATTCTGTGTTTTTGCACTGAAATTGTCGCGAAATACAGTAGCTGTCTCATTCAACTTGCAAGGTTTAATTCAAAGAGCATACACTGTGTTTTAATAATGAGACACTTACTAAATGTCTAGGCGAACAAAAGCGCACGAATCTAAGGCCCGTTTTTTACACTTGCAATTTTGGCTGAGATTTTCTTCTTTCGATGGATGTGAACGAGTAATCGGTTACAAATGCGCAGATGCATGTAGAAAAGCTCTTATTTCAACATCTGTAACTACTTCACTCGTTAACATCTGTGGAAAGAAGAAAATCGCACATAACTCATAAGATCGCAGCAAAATCACCTTTGAGGAAATCTTTTGTTATTGTACTGCAAGCTCTCAAAACACATTTTTATTCGCAAAAAAACAACGTTTTCTAAAATCTTTTGTGCAGGATGTGTCTGGCGCAAACTACTTACACATTAAAATATTTCCTTGGCTTAACGATGCGTGAATGCACACGCGTACGCCTAGAAGACATTTAACAAGTGTCTAATTCTTTTTACTTTAGGCACCATGATCCTGGTCTACAGCAAAAGCACCTTGTGCCAAAATCAACAAGGTTCAAAATTTTGGTTGTGCCAAAATCAACAAATTAACAGAAAAATAACATCATACTACAAATTAACAGTTATCTACATTTCCTGCTTCAAGCATTTGCCGTTTTTCTTGTGATTTTCCGAAGAAAAGGAAAACCTCCCCAGAGTTGCAAAAAGAGTTCAACCTTCCTCCGGTAGGATTTCAAGTTTTGAAAACCTTCCTCAAAATGACGTTACGTCACTGAGTCAAGTGGCGACCAGTGTAAAGAAATATTTGGTTTTTTGGTACATGCATGTGGTCAATTGGAGTGTTCAACTTTGAGTCTTCCTGACAGACTTCATTCGAGGCGAGCCTTCCTCCGGGTGGCACCCGCGTACCCGCAGTTTTTTTGCAACTCTGAACCTCCCATAAAACCGGTGGCAAACCAGTGAAGGTGGCAGGCCAGTGAAGATGAGACACTCTAAAGCGATTGGTGGCTGATCTCACAGAAAACAATGAGTCACTGACATTGTTTGCGCTTATTTAGGCAACGTCTAAAGATGATGTTAAGTTCCGCGTATCGGTTCTGCGAGTAACAGAAAGGACGCGAGGCCTGTTTAAGGACCGGAGATTAATGCCAATTCCCACCTACAAGAGCGTAGGAAGCATCCAGAGGTTGGGGGGCACCAGCTTCTAGGGGCACTCTCGGTTAATAAAAATGGTGTTTAAAATGGTTAATAAAAATATATATATAGGGACGGTTTGAGTCGGGGACCACCGACTGCAGAGCATTTTTCGTATTTCGTGGGCTTCGTACTGCTAGGGGGTCCGAGGAGAAAATTTTGAGATATAGGCCTCTGAAATGGCCGCAAATCTTTCTCAATTTAAGGATTATTGGGAAATAGTAGACACTTTTTTGTTTCTTTTCGCTTCCAAAAAGGCATTTTTTTCACAAAAAGGGCACTTTCGGTCGCTTGAGAAATCTTGGGGGGGCACGTGCCCTCAGTGCCCCCCCCTTCCTACGCCACTGCTTGCCTAAAGCAGAGGGGCTAGGGGCTACTCCCCCTTGCCCCGCGGTGGGAGCGCAAACTTACTGCGAACTTAATCTGATTTGTTGTACTCTGGAAGGAGAAACATGATTGTTACCGTTTCTTCTTTCTAACTGACAACCGTTTACGATAAGACACCTCGTTAGATTCACCTCGGGTTAAGATACCTCGTAAGATTCGGCCCCTGGTTCACAATACCTTTTGATGTCGTTTTTGTAGACGTTTTTTCAGCGGTGCTAGTGGGGCGAGTTTTTCTATTGGGTTGAGTATTTGTTGACCTCTGGGGTGGTGTTGTGGGAGTGGTTTTATTCTTTGTGTTTTGCTGACCTGAATATCAAATAATAATAGTCAAGAGAATTGATACTTATCATCCGAGAACTTCATTGATATCCCAAGATAATCGATACTTACAGTATCATCTGGGAACTTAACAGACACGACAGCTCAAAGAACACTTTTTGTATTTAAGTGTTTTTTAAATAGCCAGGCGAAATACCTTTTGGTGTCGTTTTTGCTGTGGAAGTTTTTGCTGTGGAAGTGTTTAAGGAATTGAGTATGCTTTTGAATCTGGGTGATGGTTAATGTAGTAGATGTTTTAAATGTAGTAGATGGTTTTAATGTAGTAAATGGTTTTGATGTGATTATCTCTTGTTGTTGATCACCTGAAAATAAATACAGTCAGATTATTAATTTACATGATATCCTAAACAATGTTTTAAAAATTGTGATCATGATAAAGTAACGGTAGTTAAATTATTTTCATAATTTCACCACCAGAGAGTCTTCTCACTGGACAAAACTAATTAAAAAGGCAATCAAGAAAATTTCATAATTTGTACAGTAGTTATAGTAATAGCCCTTGTACCTATGCATGTAGAACTTGGCAAAAAAAATAACAGCAGACCACAGAACCTATAACCCATAAGGCATAACCCTGAAACCTTTATGCATTCACAGATTGTACAGAAAACATGTATTATGAATCCAGTGGATCCATTACTTGTGGCATTCTAAACACTTTCAGTTCAGCCCTGTTGACCTGGCTGTAATTTCACTTCTATTTTACTATAAATATGGTCTCTGCACGCAGCATTTAAAACATTATCTGTGTCTGCAGTCCAGGATGTGAAGAGAAACTTTAGAATTAGGAGGTAACTGTTACAATGACGTGCAAATGAGGGATACAACAAAAAAATCATCTTTCATTGTCAAACACATAAGTTTCATACACTAATAAATGTTGACGTACGGTTTTTGGCTTGGGAGGAGTTCATTGGTGTTAGCAATTTAGGGATGAGCCGATCGGAACGAAGGACTGATTAGCCAATTTGATTAATCGGTGACCGATTATTTCGGCGTGACAGACTGAAGGCCGAAGTATAAGATAGGAGGAAACTATCATGCAGGATATCAACAACTGTGGTATAACAACTGCCTAAAATAGACAAAACACTTCTCGACGTTTCGACCTGAGGGCCTTCGTCAGGAGAGTTAGTATGAAAATAAATAGGGGGAGAATACCTTATACATTATACATGTTTTGTATGGGGGCAAAACGCGTGATAAAAATAGGCCAATAGAAAACAAATAATCAAAACAAAAGTCTGATTGTGGGCTAAGAATAGCCCGCATCGAAAGAAGCCTGATCAGCAACGAAAACGTATTACAACCAGCTTTGATGTAAACAAAGAAATGGGAGTCACATTACTCTGGGTGAAGTAGCAAGAGCATTGCACCGGCATCGCAAAAGCGTAGGTTCGATTCCTGCCGGAGGACCTATAGTTGACTCATTTTTCCATCAACTGTTCCAGGCTTGAATTTAAAGTGTGCATAATTCCACTCGAAATTAAGACCCTTTAAAACCTCTAAATGAAAGAGAGTCTTTCATTTTTGCCAGAGGGATGGAGAGTGCCAAGACTGTGGATGAGTCGCATTTCTTGTCATTTAGTAATGTGGATTACTATATATCGGCGAAACTGGAAGATCTCTTGGTTTGGTGAAAACCGTAGGTCTCTCTACTGTTTGGTGAAAACCGTAGGTCGGTAAACAACCACAATAAGACTAAGCCTGTTGCCAGACACTTTACCTCTGGTAATCATTGTGTCACTGACATGAAAATTAGAGCTCTCTGTCCCATTTCCGGTACTAACGATCGCCGTAAACGACAAGAAATGCGACTCATCCAAAGTCTTGGCACTCTATATCCCTCTGGCATAACTGAAAGACTCTCTTTCATTTAAGCCACTTCGCCCAGAGTGATATGACTACCATTTCTTTGTTTACATCAAAACTGGTTGTAATCACTGAGTATAGCTCAGTGGTTGTGATAAGTTTTCGTTGCTGACCAGGCTTCCTTCATTGCGGGCTATTCTTAGCCCACAATCAGGCGTCTCTTTGGCAATGTAATGTATTCCAATTTGTTTTGATTTTTTTCTTTTCTATTGGCCCATTTTCATCACGTGTTTTGCCCCCATACAAAACATGTATTCTCCCCAGTGTGACCAGACGTAGTAATTTTAATTACTTTTGGTAATTTTTGGTATTTTTTTGGATGATTGTAGTAATTGGAATTTGAAGTAATTACTACAGTAATTTTTCTTAAAGTTACAGAGGGCTTTATTACTTTTCAAAGCATTCTTACAAGGTTGAGAAAATCCCTATCAGGTGGATAGGCCTATCCAGTTTTCGTACATGCCCCCTGTTTGTCTTATGTCCTAGGTCATTTCCGCTGCAAAACAATAATTTATACGTTTCTGTTAGGGTAAAGTAGGGATATTTTGGAAAAAGTTTTGAAATTACCAATGATAATGCGGGATAAATGAGTGCGTAGTAATTTTTTGCCTGATATAGAAATTTCTGTCACCTAATTTGGTAAATGGTAATTGCCTTTCAGAAGACCTGGTCACACACTCACACTGATTCTCCCCTATTTATTTTCATACTAACTCTCCTGACGAAGGCCCTCAGGTTGAAACGTTGAAAAGTGCTTTGTCTATTTTAGGCAGTTGTTACACCACATTGATGCTAAACTATCATACAGGAGTTTTTTGGTGAAAAAAAGTGATGAAAGTATGAGACTTAAATGACTTTCAATCTTTATTCTTTGACACAACTTTCCTCTCCGTTCCTATATTGTGAATTCAAGACCAATATGGACTATGGGGACTTTAATAGAGTTTTAGTTTAATCTTCAAAAAACAAAAAACAAATATAATATATATATATATATATATATATATATAATTTTACAAAGATTTGTAATCCAGGCATTATTTTTATTAAAAAACAACTTTAAATCTGGAGAACATTCATTGATAAATATATATCTATATCTATATCTATATCTATATCTATATCTATATCTATATCTATATCTATATCTATATCTATATCTATATATATGTATATATAAATATATATATATATATATATATATATATATATATATATATATATATATATATATATATATATATATATATATATATATATAATATATACATACATATATACATATGGTCATCAACAAAGTTCTCTAAAAGGGCCCCTATAAGCTTTAAATTTGAAACGTTTCTTGTAGCTGCTTAATTAACCACATTTGATAAGAAGTTAAACAATAAAAAGCGCTCTGTAAATATTTGGCAACATGGATATTCATACTTAAACAGTGATTTAAAGAAGGTACCTGCTGTCTCTGTTAGGGTTTCCTCATCCTTACCATCATCTATAAAATAATCATAGCCTCTTTAAGAAAATCAATAGCAATGATGCTTGTCACAGTTGCAAGTTATTAAAAACAGGAATGAACAATGTTGCGCTACACCCTGTGAACACTATTGTTAATTAATGACATTTAAACAACTTATCAACTCTAAAAGGGTCACCTAAGCTTAAATTTTAAAAAAAAAATTGTAGCTGCTTAATTAACCACATTTAAACAATAAAAAGCACTCTGTAAGTTTTTGGCAACATTGAAAGCAAAATTTCTCTTATTCATGCCCTTTAATGTTAAACAGCAATTTAAATAAGGTACCTGCTATCTGTGGTGGGATTTTCTGTTGTTTATTATCACGAACATGGCGGCGATTTTCTATAAAATAACCATAGCCTCTATCTAACCATAGCAATCATGCTTGCCACAGTTGCAAGTTGTTGAAAACAGGAATGAACAATGTTGCGTTACACCATGTGAACAGTATTGTTAATTAACAACATTATTGAACCTTGTTGAACCATTGATACTTACCTATATCAATATTGATGATTAAGGTTCAACAACATTGTTAAAATACTGTTCATGGGAAAATTTAGACAACACTGGGGGCTGCCTGGCATTGACAGGTACATATGCATGCACATTGTTTACTTTCTGCGAGCATATTAAACATATCAGCATCCTGTAAGTGTCAGCCATTAACTGTATATAAAATTGCAACTTAACATTGTACATTTTACAATACTGTTTTTCTCTGAGTGTCAATACATTAATGGCAATAGTCTATTGTCTTTTACATTGCAGCATTTAAAACATTATTCTGGTTTGTCTGGGAGTCCGGCCCAGTAGGATATGACAAGCAAATTTAAAATTAGGAGGTCAATGTGATGATAACATCCAAATGAACGCAAATAAAGGGCACATTAAAAGCTAGCTCAAAATTATTTCATTGTCAATCATATATGAATTTCACGAATGTTGGGAGGAGTTCATTCCAGGGTTGGCTTTAGATGAAAGAATCTGCAGTTTGTCATTACAAACAAAACAGCCAAACAGGGCAGTTAAATATCTCCCATATTATTATTACCAAATAAAGGCAAATATTGGTTAATACTGTCAATGTCATAGATTTTATAACTTCTCTGTCTACGAAGGTTGGCCGCCATATCTGACATATCAACAAGACTTATTTAAAGAAAATAACATTTCCTATTTGCTAGGGATTGCCTGCTAGTTAGGCTACTTGTTTTCTGCTTCTTGGTGTTTGCTGTTCTTGCCACGTTTCATGCAAACAATTGGAAATTGGGATGTTTTACTAAATACTAGCTAAAATGCTCTGACTGTATTCTTGTCTGCTGACATTGCTTTTTGTTTGCCGAGTTACACATGCTATACGGTTTTTACCTTGTTTGGATATGATTTTCTCTTTCTATATATACATACAGTATATAATATATACATAGTCTAAAGTACAAGCATAATTTGACATTGTATATCAGAAGAGACTTTCAGAATTGTAAAATTGTGTTTTTACTCTAAAGCTCTAGAGAATAAAAATACAAAACTTACCATTTCCCAAACGTTTAGCCTGGGCGTACACAAACAAACAGAACAAAATAATATACGGCTTCATCCTGAGGCTGGTGCAGCAAATTCACACGTATTTTGTAAATAATTTTAACAAAATGCTGTCACAAACGTCTGGCCTGAACGCTGAAAGCTGAAAATTCTGAAAGTGAAAAATCACGAATCCGTTGTCGATGGCCTTTAGTTAACACTATGAAAGGAATTCTCTTCTGGAAGCTTTTGACAACTATTTTATACACAAAATGTGATTTGTTAATAATTGTAACAAAAAGATTCAAATTGACAATTTCAATTTCATCATAATATGGCGTCATTCTAGACCGATGAACTCAAATGTAACTGGAATGATGAGATTATGATGACGTCATTCAGCACAGAAGTTAGTTCTGGCACAGAGGCACAGTGACAGAGGGCTACACAGAGACAGAGGTGGAATTCGCGGCAAATCTTGTCCCCCTGTTTTTAATGCGCATGCGCTAGGCTCTAGCAAGTGTTTTTGCACTTTTTAATAAGGAAAATTCGCTTTTTTAGCAGAAAAATGCAATTTTAAAGCCAAGGGTCTTTTCACTCTTTTGCTCTTCGTTTTTTTGACAAATTTTATTTATCCATCCGACATTGCTCCTTTTGGATTAGAAATGAAAAATTCACTTTGGACTTTTTGGACCCTCTTCGGGCTGGTACCAATGGAAATTCTAGAACTGAATTATCTAGCAGCAGCAGCTAGGTTAGACAATGGTTCTAGAATTATAGCTTGCATATTAGTAAAAGAAATTTATGTTATTCATATATAGGTAAGCTTTTATACTACCATTCTTATCATTTAACTGCTCACATTATTTAGGCTTGGTCTAAATTCATTCATGTAAATGATGTAATTAATCTCAACAAAAAGCCTTGTTCGTGAATCTATCCATGCAATGCACATTCTACAACATTAAAAGGGAAGGTTAGGACACATTGAGTTCATCACCATATTACTGAGTTTCAGAGCAAAAAATATTTATATTTTTCATTATATTCAGATCCAAAAATTGGAAAATAGCTTTCAATCTTCTCATAGAAGCCACACAGCATTGCAAAGATTAGATTGGAAATTGATTTGCATGTCCTTCATGCAGTGGCGTAACGGACGAAGATGGGGCCCTTAGTTATATTTGGTGTGCCCTAGCTGTTTGTCATGTTTTCACTTGAAAAATAATTTGAGAGCTGAAGCTTGTAAATTTACATTAGTGTATTACTTCATTATTTATATAAGTAATAGAACATAGATAATAGAATAGAAAATTCAGCCATGGTCGATGGATATACTCTACCGGGTGTCCCAAAAAAAACTTTACCTGTTTGTCTTAATATAACTCAAAAACGATAAAAGCTATTGAGTTGAAATAAACTCCACTGTATACAAGCAGGGCTAACTTAGATTTTGATATATAACATTAAATTATTGATGTGATATTTACGGAGATACAAGCATTTGATGTCGCAAGGTACTTTCAAAATGCGTGAAAAATTGACAAAAATCGGCTATTAAATTAATTCGAAAATACTTGCATGCCACTTCCCGTGGTAAGTTTTTAACTTCAGCGATTTTAACTTTAATTGTTCGCTCTCATATAAGAGTAAGTTTGCAATGGAAAAGCGTACATTTAAAGTTAAAATCACTAAAGTTAAAAACGTAAAAGTTAAAGTATTAGTTTCGAATTAATTTAATAGCCGATTTTTGTCAATTTTGCACAGATTTTGAAAGTACCTTGCGACATCAAATGCTTGTATCTCCGTAAATATCGCATCAATAATTTAGTGTTATATATCAAAATCTAAGTTAGCCCTGCTTGCATGCAGTGGAGTTTATTTCAATTTAATGACTTTTATTCGTTTTTGAGTTATATTAAGACAAAGAGGTAAAGTTTTTTTTGGGACACCCGGTATTATGTAATCTACCATCATTAATGCTGCATTTTCCTTGGCAATATACCTCATACACTAGGCCTATCTTTGGCATAACAATTTGTTTTTAACCTGACTTTTTTATGCGATACACTGACACGACGTTTTTCTTTAAGAATCGTGGTGATAAACGGCAATCAATGGGGGACCTCTGAGGCCACCAACAGGCGGGGGCCCTTAGTTCTTATCCTCACCCTACCTTACGTCCGTTACGCCACTGCCTTCATGAATATTACAATCATGTATGAACTGAAATTAATATCTGTTAGCATTTGCCATTTGTGTGTGAAGTTAGATTTATACTCATGTAATTTTACATAAAGGTAAAAGTTGCATTTGTTTATTGTAAATCCTTTGAATTCAAGTTCAAGATTCGAATAAAAAACATGTAGTTTTTGCTAGTTTTAGGGCAAAATAAATTATTTTCAAAGAAATTTTTTCGTGTGTTTGATCATGAATTGTAGAAATAACACATCAATCATGCTTGTTTTAAGATCAGCTCAGATGTTTTCTGGATGGAAAAATAACTGCCTAATTTATAATCGGCGACGATGTTGGCAATCAGCTTCAAATTATAAAGAAAATCATTCGTGCTTGTATTTCTTACCTCTTTAACCTAACGCATATATTTTTTTACAAAAACACAACCATTTACCGTTTCTTCTTAAAATTCAGGCGCAAAAATGAAAATCGATAGAGCCAGCTTTAAAATATTAACATTTTTCGTCTTTCGAACACCTTTTTCCCTTACTTTAGAGTCAAAATACACTTGCCATAAAGCAATTTGCGTGGCGCGTGGAATGGCCTAGGCAGGGGGAAAGCAACATCAAAGGGTTCCGCCGCGAGTTCCATAACTGTGGTTCTGACTAGTTCTGGTCTGTTCGTACAAGGGGCAGAGCGAGCCGTAGACATAACGGAGGTAAAGTCTGGCAGGGTTCACACGAGTCACGAGTGAAATAGGCATAAGCAGAAATGCAAAAGAAATCTTTTCCCCTAATGGGTAAAAAAGACAAAGCCAAAGGAATTTTATTTTTAAATGTCTTTCGTTCCAGCTTCGCTTATGCTTCGAGTCTTGTCACTTTTGACTTTTGTGCCTATGAAGTTATGCTTGTGTTATGTCGATGCTTACGTCGTACGCTTCATTCATTGCATTTCTTTGTTTTCGGCCTTTTGTCTTTCATTACGCTTGTGCTTATTTCACTCGTGTCAACCAGGCTTAAAACTAGATCGCGGGCGGTGGATAGAAGGTTGAACTCAAATCACAGATGAACTCAAATCACTGACTCAAAAGTGCTTGAATACAACGGGAATGACACTGAATGTGGCATTGCATACTAATAAAAGTGAAGGTATTGCCCCGGCCATAACAGAGCTTTATTCGGGATAAAACTTTATTCGGTTTGTTACAAACATCAAACACACCCAGTGATAGCAAATAGACGACATCAACCCGATAAACAAAATACCTAACCAAGTTTATAATGCTGTAACGATGGAATTTTGATTTTTGCATGCTTTTATTAAGCGTAAACATTTTTGCCTTGAAATTCAACCTAAAACAGATAAAACTGGTGCAATAAGAAACGTTTTGCAAGCTATAAAGTAAACCTTTTACGATCTTTCTAAAATAACTGTCACCATTTTACTTAGGCCAATAAAATACAATTATTTTAGTGTTCCGACTAGGTGACAAATGTCCATGAAGTAACTGAATATTATCCCAGTTAACCTTTATTATTTTTTGGGATAAACCCCAATTAATAAAACTTTTCGTTCATTTTTCGCGTTCTTTGTATATTTCTCAGAGAAAAACATTCAGGATCAATTTGGGATGTATCCCTCAAATTTCTTAAAACAGGATAAATTGTCATAATATGATAATGGACCACCTTAATATTTCTAAGTAGACTAGGCAGGATAGCTTATCGTCTTCAAGGCACAGTTGACTATATGCACACCATATTTTGCGACGTCACCAGTGACACCCCCTCACTCCCTGTGAATCTCTTTCAAACACCCTCGCCTCTCAGAGCCGCGCTCAGCGTATTTGTGAGAAGCCCCTAAATTCACTATGCAACACTGCAAGAATATTAAGCGGTTTAGCTTAAATCGTGTAGTAAATTGCATTCATTCAGTGACAGTCAATTTGGGTTTGTACGTTCGCTCGCAATTTGACTTTTAAAAGCCCGTGTTAAAGCAGATGACAGATCTTTTAGAGATTTCTGGTGCTCCAATCTGAAACCAACCGGTGTTTTACAATGCATTGCCTCAATTGGGAATTCAGCCTTAAGGCTATTTTTACCGTATAAAGGAAAGCGCCCTTATTTTAAAAATACATAATACATACTTAATTTGATCTCGGTCTTCAATAAATGAGCGCGCGGTGATCCTTGAGGCATGCACACCGGTATGCAAGCCCAGGAATCACGCAAAATCGTTAATGAAATAACCACAAACATCTTACTACCTGCGGATGCGGTTTTCTCTCTCTATTCTTCCCAAGTTATATCATAAAACGTATGCCTCATATCTATTTTATATACGCATTATCCGATAACGTTTATTTTGACGCGAAATGCGAGCCACTGACGATGATATGATATCAGAAAAACGACCCAAGAAAACACATCCCAATCCCAATGTCAAGGACATTGGAGGTGACAATCGCTGGTCGCGCTTGCCGGATTCAATTACCAATTGGCTGACGCGAATTTAAGCGTACATCCTCAAAACCAGGAATTCACTGCAGAAAAAGCCTGTGTAAAGCTTGGTTTCCACTTGATCGTAATAGTGGACTTAGTGGTGACAGATCATTTTCACCGATGAGAAATAGTCCTTGTTGATTGCCACACATTGAAATATTCTATAACATCAGCCACCTTTAATGTTAACAATGCAAAGGCCAAGAAGGCGAGAATGGATGAAAGTCATGAAACTGGTACGGGTACCCATTTTAGCCCTGTCGTGCTAATAAATTGGGTGTAGTGGGCGCATTGGGTTAAAATGGCCGCCTCTTATCAGTCTTGTGTACTAAAACTTCCTGTTACGCGGTGCCGAATTTTTTATGCAGCTTAGAATACAATTGTACTTTTTAGACATAACTTTGTAAGAATGTAAATTTTGTGTTTATTACACTTTCTTGTCCGTTGTAAAGTAACCTGGTAGGGGATCTGACAGTCTAAAGATTTTTTTCTTACCATACATCACTAAGCCAGCCATTCTGAATGTGCAGTCACCATAGTTTAATACGAACACACCAGACACACCCAATGATAGAAAATAGAGATTTTTGTAAGCACGATAACTAACCACGTTTTAACGCTCAAACGACGTTTTTCAGGCTATGAATATAAAGCTTTTACGATCTATCTGACACAAACAGCCGCTATTTCACTTATACTGAACGGAATACAACTCTTTTTAGGTTCACCTACGAGAAAAATGTCTTTGAAGTCAAGCATGAAATTAAAGGGAATGAGAATTTTCGTTTGCTAGGAAAAGCGACGAAAAATGTTTTGAATATATTCATAAATTATACAGAGCAATACAATAGAACAATGAAACAATAGACTGATAAGCCAATCGACCCCTCTCCAGCTTGTATGCTCGGGACAAAACCCTAATTAATAAAACGTTTTGTTTAATTCTTGCGTTCTTTGTATATTTTTTGGGGGGAAAATATTCACGATCGCTTAAGGCGGATTTCCACTTACAGCGAAATCGTTCGCTAGCGAAATATTTTCATATTTTCTTTTGAATTTTAACAGCATAAATAAATTAGTTCGACTTGACTGTTCTCAATTCAAAAGAAAATATGCTAATCTTTCGCTAGCGAACGATTTCGCTGTAAGTGGAAATCCGCCTTTAGGTATACATTTAAGTTCGCATCCTTTGAAATTTTTAAAACAGGATAAATTATGATTTTTTTGTTGTGGACCACCTTAGCAAAAATATCCAGGTTCAGGGTTTTAGGGAGATATTTAAGATTGCATCCTATGAAAGTATTTAAAATGGATAAATCGTGATTTTTAGTGTATTGCCCTATTGGACAAACATACGTAATAACGTAAATGCGTGTTCGTTCGTTGGGAAATCTATGGAATGACAAACGTCCCCTAAGGAACTTACGCATCCGGTTGCACGATGCTTCAAGGCGATCGCGTTATATCGAAATATTTTTGCGCTGCTTCCACTTCCCAGTCAGCTGTGGCAGATCATACGAAAGGCGCAGAGCAAAACTAAGCGTATATTAAAACATATTGAAAGTTACGCCGACCTCAACTCCGAACAGCAATATGCTCACAACGAGGTATATCGTTTTCTCACTTTGTTTAGTGGCGAGAGGTTTTGCTGAGGACCCTGAAATCAACATGAATGTGGTAAGTGAATACATATAAATATCCTTTGAATACGAGCGCGCAGCAACAAACAAGCTTGCGTTGAATACCAGATTGTGCTGCGGGATTAATTAAATTTGCGCAACAAACGAAAATCCTTAAGGATGAGAATTCGTCTCTGGAAATTGCCCGCAGTCATTCAACGGGCTTTTCTAAACTGCTCGACCGGGCACCAAACCAAACTTCAGCGGGTCCGAGTGCATAGTAGGTTGAAGTGATAAATGGGCTACCTGACAAATGGTAGGAAAATTTCGATCTTGAAGATTACATCGTCTTTTTTAAACGAGACAATCAGACCACATAAATGACCTTCGCTGGCAACCGTATACCCCTCTAAAAAAGAGAGCTGTCGTCAACTTCCTGTATCACGTTTCTAATTAAAACATTAACCTGTTGGAACCAAATTTATTCTTCAGATTCCTGGCTTACATTTGTGAACACCTTGTAAACACCCTAAGCCTAACCGGATTTCTGTTGCAGCGAGTTCATAAAAATTACGTGATGATCCACGTTTCATTTGGTTTGGTAATGTCACGAGTCTTTTTCTTATTTGTGCTCAGATGACATCAAAATATCCGCACACATAGTTATTGAGTGAGAAATTTCAAATTGTATTCCTGCTGATCAATAAAAGAGCGTTGAAAATACTGTGATAAAATAGTCACAAGCTGATTGAGGATTTTTCATTCAATGAGTTTGATGGCGATTAGGCTTCTAGAATGAAATACTTGGATATTAAAATACACGTCGTCTTTTATAGTACCCTCTACTTATCTTTTTCAAAATAGGCTCAAATCATCCAACACTGGGGGTACCCGGCTGAAGAATACGATGTCGCAACCTCCGATGGCTATATCCTCACGGTGCAACGAGTTCCGCGCGGTCGAAACGACCAAGCGACTGGCACCAAGCGACCAGTCGTCTTTCTTCAACACGGACTTCTGGGATCCTCCAGCCAGTGGGTCACCAACCTTCCACATCAGAGTCTCGCCTTCATTCTGGCTGACAAGGGATTCGATGTTTGGCTCGGAAATTCCCGTGGAAACACGTATGGCCTGAAGCACGAACGCCTGTCAACAGACACCGACGAGTTCTGGGATTTCAGGTAAGTAATATGACTAATATCAATCTGACAAACTATCCGGTTCATGCATGGAAACATGGCGCTACCGGTCCTTTAAATCCATAAAATCCCTAATTTTGATTTGTAAGAGTTAAGTATTCACTAAAAATCCATGAATTCTTTTCGATAAGTCAGAGAAGTTCTTATTCATATAGACTCAATTTTGTTAGAAACAATTTAGGTTATGTGTTATTCAGGTATGGTGTAATACATATATATATGTACATATATGTATATACTTGATGATGTTGGGCTTCTAGTAAAGGTCATTCTTGCCTAATTTCAACGTAATATTATATGTATCGCGAATATCCGTCCATCCCCGCTTTTAGAATCACGTTATCAACTAAAGAACCATAACCCTATAGGCGCATGAACTTTAGAACTAATTTGCTTCATTGAAGCGTAATCACGAACAACATAGCAAACATACTATGCGAGAACGGGGTCGTTGGAGGCGAAAATATATGATCAGGCTGAAAGATCTATAACACTTGAAAATACTGAGAAGATATAAACTTCTTTTCTTGTAGTTTCGATGAGTTTGCAAAGTACGATCTTCCGGCTTCGCTTGAATTCGCCATGGCTCGTTCGCAGCAAAGAACTATCGCGTACATTGGCCATTCCCAAGGCACAACCATCGGGTTTGCAGCTTTCTCGAGAAACCAAACATTGGCTGCCAAAATCAATTTATTTATCGCCCTGGCCCCGGTCGCCACCGTCGGCAATATGAAAAGCCCCATTCGATACATGTCGTACCTGAGTGGAGGAATACAGGTGAGCACGAGCATCGCCAGACAAACCGTCACATATGCGCATGTCTAAACCCCAAAACTTGGACTCTTATATAAGGGTAGTTTACACAGTTTTTACAGTGTACATCCAATTTGTTACTGGAAGTATTATTATACAGCATGCAGTTCAGAATCTCACGAATATAGCATGAATGTTCTAATAAGGGCACCTACATACTCGGAGCGTTCATAACTATTTGCTCGTTTGCATCCGTCAAGAGAAGGTAAGAGGATCTAAAATCGCAGGAAAATTCGCACTTTGTGAACACGAAAATTTAAAACAACGCGGTAAATTTTTTTTGGTTCCCTGTTGATTCATTTCATAAATTGGTATGAATTGTCTCAATTAACGTCATTGAAAAGCAAAGCCGAATTACAGTTTTTAAAAGCTTACGAGTATATATATATATATATTATATTATATATGCCATACTGTCAGAACATGGTATCTGAGATTATTATATTTATTCTTCCGTGCAGTGGTTGTCCTGGCTATTTGGCGTTCGTGATTTTCTGCCTTCGACATTCGTTACTCGGTCGCTTGGTCGTTACGTCTGTGAAGATGACGTGGGTAGTGCATGGTGCTCAAACATCATGTTTTTGCTGTGTGGCTACGATAAGAAACAGCTCAATATGGTATATATTTTTATTTTTTGCCCATGCAATCGACGTTTAACGTTCAGTGCCTTTTATAAGGTTCCGAACAAGATATGCATGTGCAAATAGTGCTTAGATTTGGACTTGCACGCGGACGTGGACATAATTCAATACAAAATGTGTGCATGTAAAGACGACCCCAATATATCTATATTTTACATATACCCTACGCGTGAAAATATGACAGGTTAAAAAACACAACATTTTCACAAAGTTGTGATCATTAGGGATTCATCTAAAACTTTTTGCACAGTACGGTGTATAATTAGTTCCTATATCAGGTGAAATTGCTTTTTTATTCACTACCATACTCTCTACACTTGTGCTCGAAATGTGGCAGTTTCATAGACCCACCCAAATCAGGACAAAGTAACAATAGTTATATAGGTATAGATATAGTATTCAGTATTGCACAGAGCAATTAATGTATTTGGTCTCTCTGTACATAGACACGATTACCTGTGTACGTGGCTC
This sequence comes from Dendronephthya gigantea, assembly GCF_004324835.1. NCBI lineage: Eukaryota > Metazoa > Cnidaria > Anthozoa > Malacalcyonacea > Nephtheidae > Dendronephthya > Dendronephthya gigantea. The sequence goes on along the minus strand of NW_021163028.1, from coordinate 273,166 downwards.
ACACCCCAGCGGGAACGTCAGTCAAGGATGTGGCGCATTTTGCTCAGGTAAAATGGGGAAGTTACCCTATCGTTTGATCTGTGTATATGAGTATTGGGTATTAAGATGCGCATCCTGATACTATGCACTGCATGTCTGCAAATTCTGCAACAATGATAAATATTTTCAATCCCGTCAATGCGTGAAAAAAAAGCTGGAAGTACGAGTGCAAATGCAATTTGTGAGGGTCCACTAACTGATTATTGTGCAAAAGGGACATAATTCCCCAAGAAAATAACGAGGTTTAAATTAGTGTGATAACATTTGATGCGAAATTTTGTGAGTTTTGTGAGCTCTGGAACGTCAGAAATTGCCATGCTCCTTTTTACGACCTTTCATTGGATCCATCTTAAATATATGCATGTATTACAAATATATAAGAAACGTAAGTATGGTTTCTGAATGGAAACATTTGAATCCATTGAATATTATACACTTGTTTTTGAAGATCACCTAAGATCAACGAACTAAAGTTACACCACAATTTTGCAGAGGAAATAACAGATATACAACCTTTTTTTACTTTTTACCAGATGTACAAATCGGGAAAATTCCAGATGTACGACTATGGTTGGAGATATAAAAATCGAATGCATTATGGTCAGGTCAGTTCTATAGTCCGTATATATGAATGGAAATCGAAGTATACTGCATTATAGAATATGTATGAAAATAGAATTGAGGCAATATAAGAATGAGGAAAATAAGTTCCTGTTGCCATCTTTGTAGATTAGCTGACCTGAAACATATCGCATCAAACATAAACAATTGAACTACGTACAGTCGTTACTGACTGTCTTCGAAATCCAAATTTGGGACTTTGCCGACGTGTATCAATTATCAAATTTGTAATTTTTTAGTCTACGCCCAAACTGTACGACGTTTCCAAAATCCGAGTTCCAGTGGCGCTGTTCTCCGCTGACAAGGACTGGCTGGCGACTCCCAAAGATGTTTCCAAACTCAAAGCTAAACTCAAGACGGTGGTTTTCAGCAAAGATCTTGTATCATGGGACCATCTTGATTTCATTTGGGGAATGGATGCGCCGAGCTTGATTTATGAAGACATCGCAGGTCTGCTGAAAAACTCGAATAGGCTCGAACGGAAAAATGCGTCGGGAAATTAAATGTTCTTGTTGCCTCTAATTTTTATGGACTGAACAATTTACTTTTGTATGGCGTTGATTAGATGAACGTTTTTAGAAAAATGTTCAAGTTACTATCACAATAATGTTTGTTGGGGGTTATAATGTTTCTAACGTATCTCAATATGTCGCAAAGTAAAATGTAAACTGTGGTATACTATTAAACAATCAGCTTTTATTTCCCCAGTAAAGTTTCTACATCAAAGCTTTTCATGTACAGCCTCGGAAATAATGAGCTCAGTATTCCTTAGCGCAGTAAGCGTAGTCTATCGGCAACACAGTCTATCCTATTTATCATCATATAAAAATGGTCACATGTTTCAACATAGTACCCATGCATCATCTGCTCCTTGTAGGACAGCCTATATATATATATAGGCTATATTTCCTAGATAGGCTATATGCTAGGATGCTTATGCGCATTTGTCCGTGCTTTTTCACGATTTTTGCGACGTTTTTTTAAACACAAATAGTATTATTATTATTATTATTATTATTATTATTATTATTATTATTATTATTATTATTATTATTATTATTATTATTATTATTATTATTATTATATTATTATTATATTATTATTATTATTATTATATATTATTATATATTATTATTATTATTATTATTATTATTATTATTATTATTATTATTATTATTATTATTATTATTATTATTTAAACATATTTATGCACGGTAGCCTTTCAGTGACCTGTTTTTCAAAGGGCCGTGCTCCACACGCATGCAATAAAAATCTAAAAATTCAATCAAGCTAATATATATATATTCATGCATTATATACAAAGTGACAACAGCCAAAATGCTACAATATGTCTCCGCGTTACAAATAAATTTTGCACGGTTGTTCGGAGTTTTTCATTTCGTGTCTCTGACTTAATTGTTTGAATGAATTCAATGAAAGAGACTCATAATTGTCAAGAATTTCACGAGGAAGATTATTCCAAGCTACTGCTCCGCGATACGAGAAACTATTTTTAAGAAAGTTAGTGTTTGGCTTTGGTAAAGTGAGTTTCCGATCGTTGCTTCTCAGAGTATAGCAAGTATTTTGACAGGTACTAAACAGTTCAGTTAAATATGTTGGTGTCATTCCTCGTATTGCCTTAAATGTTAATTGTTCATCGCGTCGTTTTAGGATGTGTCCGATTGGTTCCCATTGTAGTGTTTTAAAAATCTCTGCACTTCTAATGTCAAAATTTGAATTTGTGATAACCCTAGCGGCTCTTTTTTGTAGTTTTTGGAGTTTGTCAATATGTGTGGTGTTTCCGTGGTGCCACACTGTCGAACAATAAGTAAAATGGGGTAAAACTAGGGAGTTATACATCGTCTTAAGGGCGTTGTCAGTCATGTAGTTTTTTGCTCTCCTCAGTAAAGCTATATTTTTAGAAATTTTTTTGCATTGCGCATCAATATGGTCATGCCATTTAAGGTTTTTGTCAACAATTACGCCTAAGAATTTTTTGTTATCAACCCTTGTAACCTTTTGTTCGGCAATAGTAATTTCAGGGTCTGATAGAATTTGGTTTTGGTTTAGTGATGAATTTGATGAGTTTAACTAAATCGTGGTTTGATTTGGATTTCTTTGAAAGTCAATTCAGGTATTCTTGTTCGTCCGAGAACTGCTTTGACCGGTTGTTTCAAAGTTTGTTATGCATATTTGAGGTTGGCGAAGCAAAATCCTTTTATGCCATCAAATTCGTAAAATAGATGATTGGGATGAAGTCGTGAAGTCACGACTCGGATGTCGTGAAGTCACGACTCGAATGTTCGCAAGACGCCCAAAGCTTTTTATGCTATCCCTGTTTGCCTGGAGTTCAATTCAAGATGGCGATTTGTATCACATTCTGCCTGTATCATTATTTTTGTTGCATTTTGTACTCTTATTTCATGATTTTCACTGAAAAACGGCAAATCTCTGTTTGGTGACTCATCAAGTTCCTATTCTTCAAATTCTTGTACAGCCCCGAGCAAAGTGGCACCAATCGATGTTTTTCAGTTATCGTTTATTGATTTCAAATATACAGTAAGATGCATGCAGTAGAATAGGTGATTCCGTATTTACATATATACAATAACGTTACATTTGAGGATAGCCTCGCTTTTTTTATTTACTTCCAATATCGATGGAATGCTTTCATTCACGTCCGTTTCCCGCTCGACTAAAGTAAAAATAATTATATAAAATTCGCGATGCTTGGTTATTCCATGCCTGACTTCCTCGTTTGAGTCTTTTCTTCAATGCGATAAGAAATCCGGACAGTAATTCGCTTTCTTGGTTAACCTGTATCGTCGGTTTTGTCGCCGTCTTTTCCAGTCCTGTCGACATCGTTGCCGCCTGCTTCAGCGGCGACTTTTTTCTCCGGTACGCCAGCTATCACTCCAACACGGACTACATAACTGAGTTGAGCCACCAATGACTGCGAGAACGACATGTCAGTCCATGGCATTTCATCCTCGTCGTCGTCTTCTATACTCTGGTCGTCATTAAAATTCTTCTGCGACTGGTTTGATACTTCGCCTTCGTTTGTCTCGTTTCAGCTTTGAACTTCGTTAGTGACGTCAAGTTTTATCTCACCATCAGGGACGTCAGCTTCTTTGGTGACGGCCATTTCAGCTTTGTCTTCTTGTTCAATTTGAACGCCTTAGTTTCGTGCATTCGATTCGAAGCTTTGCCTTCGTATTTATTTGCAACACCAACTAGGAACTGTGCGTCGTTTGCTTTATCATCAGTTGGCAGTACTGCTGTTTTTGCGGCCACAACATTTAAGTGCTTGTCGCTGGTCTTGTTCACGATTAGCTCTTGGCAATCCATTTTGATTGGAGTTGTCTTTTGCCCATCCATCTTGATTTTCATTGACTCTTACACATCATATTTCATTTCGTTTAGTTCTTGGCCATCGATCCACCTTCACTTCGAGTGGCTCTTGCCTATCCATCCTGATTTTAATTGGCTCTTTCCCATCCCGTTTTATTTTGTTTGGCTATTTTCCATCCATCTCGACTTTGATTGTTTCCTGCCCATCCACCTCGGTTTTGATTTCCCCTTGTCCATTCATCTTGACCTGGTTTGGCTCTTCCACATCTCGTTTGATATAGATTGGCTCTTGCCCATGATGGTCAAGAGCCATCGCAATGAGTGCGCAAGATTGGCTGCTCGCCACTAGTGTTGCTTTTCGTTGGCTCGTTTGTTACCAGCGTCTGCCGTAGATTTTTCAACTGACAGTTTTGAGTTTAAAGGTCTATATTTTCATGAAGCTTTTCGAATGTGTTCGTACAAACACTTCTTGCTTTTACCTTTTCCCCGATTTCTCCGTATATAATTTATCCCACGAAATTCTCTGTGATTGTCTTCTGTATCGCAACGCTGGTGTGAAATTGCTCTGAAAAGGCAGGCACCATCTCCATGAACATTGTGTATTTTCCAATTCTTTCTCAGTCTGAAACATGCCGACACCCCTGTACAACGTAGCAACGAAACCAGCTTCTCTTAAATTTCGTTTTCACATGGCAGATTTATCATCCAGCGTCTTTTAGTTTCCTCACATTCGAGATGCGATCCGTTGATTTTCGGATCGTCTTTTCCAGTTATGTCGACATCGTTGATCCCTACTTCAGAGGCGACTTCTTTCTCCGGTATCCGAACTATCATTGCAACGCGGACTACTTCACTGAGTTGAGCCACCAATGGCTGCGAGAACATGTCAGTCCATGGCATTTTATCCTCGTCGTCGTCCTTTTCGCTTTTTTCGGAATTATTACTCTCCTGCGACTGGTTTGATCCTTTGATCCTCGGTTCTCTCGTTTGGGCTTTGGACTTGCTGGTGACGTCAACCTTTATCTCGTAAGTGACGTCGGGTTCTTTAGCTTCGGTTTCGACGGCTGCTTCCATGGCAACGCCGCTCGCTTCTTTCTCAGATTTTTTAACAACGTCAACAGGAAGGGCTTCAGCAGGTGCGTCAACTTCAGGTATTTTGTCTTTTGCTTGTGCATTCGAAGCTTCGCTTTTGTTCTTGACCGGGATTGGTTTCTCGCCAACGGAGTTGTATTTTGTTGGCTCGTCTTTGTTGCCAGCGTCTGTCGCAAGTTTTTCGACCAACAGATTTTGAAGCTCACACTTGCAATGATTGGTCGTCGCCTCCTGTTTATAGAAAGATTTTCCTTTCGTGTCTGAGTTGCCACTTATTCCAAATGCCTGCCTTTGAGTTTTGCCAAACGTGCATGCGTATGGAAAACGCGTAAGTGGGAAGCAGCTGAAGTTAAATACACACTGAAAGGTATAATTTTTTTAAACTTTGAGTTGAAAACGCTTGATATGTCACGCACACACTTTGAACAAACGTAACGGCACATTTCTCAATATACTCGAATTGGTTCTATAGCTTTTACAATATGAATGTCAACAACTTAGGTCAGTCAACTCCCGTTTAAACTAATTAGTTTATACGTTTCAGTGTTTATATTTGGCTCGCCTGTCGCTTGCAAATGGTGGTAAGTGTGAATTATACTTGGCTCCTTTCATGAAGCTTTGCAACTTTGATCGCGCAAGTATCTCTTGCCTTTACTTTTTTTCCGATTTTGATTTTCGACAACATCTTGATTGACCGGCTCGTGAACTTCATCGTTCTTCCGGAAACAACAAGACACGCGCCCATATCTGACATTATCAAAATTTCCCAACAATAATCAGCTTATTTATGACGTACGCATTTAATCAAGCGTAAACAATTGCTTGTGCAATTAGCGTACTAATTGGGTACAGATCATTTCTGGTTTTGAAAACAGTATGGTCATAAGGCTATACAGTACTAAATCTTCAAAAATTATACATGGGTAAATTCATCGGCCAAGGAAAAATTAAAGAGGATAGTTAGGAGGGTTAAAACACGAAAACGAGGCTTATTAGGTAAAAAGCAATATTTATATTTTTTGGAGTACAAAGTCAAAGCTATTCCAGCCTATTCGTCGTTTTTTTTTGATACCTTTAAGCTTGGTTTCATCTTTGTTATCATAGTTATCAAGTTAGGGAGTTTTGCCTTTCAATTGAGGTGTTTTTGTGGTGTTTTTATTAATCTTTTCGGCTGCTTTCGTCAAGGGAAATATGGAAAAGGTCGACACGAACTCAGGTAAAAATTTAGTTTTTTTCAAACTCTTTCGTGTAACGTTTTGAAAATTTATTTCATTTTTCTTCCTCTTATTTGTGAAAAGTTGGAAAATATATATTTGATGTAAAATTTATGTTTCTGCGATAAAAATTATTGAGAAGTCACGGTCGAATAACTATACGCCATGTTCAGGGTTGGTAGATAGCTGCATAATTGAGGCCAATCAACATCACACTAGTTCTTTGTTTCCTTTGTCTTTGCCTTTTGTTTTCTTTGTTTTCTTCATAGCACTAATGACAATTTGGCCTCAAATATTTGCATATCTACCAACTCTGGCCATGGTCCGTGTTCACATTTCTCAGTGAAGTTTAAAGTCCTATATTATCACGCTAGACTCTACGCTTTTTCCTAGCAAAGAACCGTCTTACTTCGCATTTCCGAAAACATGTCCATAAAATGCATTCTGGTAAAGTCAAGAATGTATTTAGAGTGTATTTATTTCTGCATGAAAAGGTTTGTGTCAAAAAAAGCTATAATACAGGAAAAGGCTCGTGGGTGGTTCGGTTTAGGAAATACTAGATAGTGCTCAATACCATATAGAAAGAGCAAACCGTGGAAGTCGAATTGGAACATAACAAGCAGTTGACGCTTTGAGAGAAAGAACGAAAAAAAAGATACAGTGAATGTGTTATAACTATTCAGTTCTAACATAAAGATCAGCGTGGACATGCACATTTAATTTCCTCAAATTGGAGAGCCATGCAGTCCTTGTCGGCGGAGGAAAACGCAATTAGAGATTTGATTTCAAAAATGTTGGGTGTGAATCAGTCGCAACGGTCTCACTCCCTTCCGGCTTGACTAGGGCACGTGCATGTTAAGTTCATAAGTGGTTAAATCAGTCGCAAAAAGGTCCCATATTATCATTAAACATCAAGCCCCAGTATCCTTATCAAACCATGGTGTGTACGGTTTAAAGCTTAGCGCTTTTTTGGAGCTAAAATGTTCCAGAACTCATTTTGGCCTAATTAACCTTTGTAATTTTACTAAGCCAAGAAAGAGCCAATTTTAACCCTTGTATACTGTATATAGATTTTAATTTTATCGTTAAACAATCTTTTGCCAGCTTTTTTTAAACGCGATATCTTTAATGCGGTCCGAGTCATACGGACTAAAACTAATCTGACCTATAATTTTATATATTCAACCATGATCAAACATCTGGATTTTCCCCGATTTGAACATCTGGTGAAAACACACAAAAAAATTGAATCTGTTGAATTCGTGGGCGTTTTCGCCCACTGAAAACGGAAGAATCTGAAAACGCTCTTCAGAGTTGAAGAATTTGAAAACGACGGCTGAGCGCGGATACGTGTGGACGGCTTTGGAGGGTAAATTTGAAAAACGATGATGTAACATATCAAATCGTTTCCATGTTAAGGAGGCTTGTTTCAATATTGCTATGGTAGCGTCAAATCAGCTTATATAGGTTAATTCTTGTATAGGCCTTTGAAATATCGTCAAATGAGTCCTATACAGGCTTTCGAACAGAATTTGAATACCATAACGATAATCCAAGCGAAACTAGACGGGTGCATGAATAACAAAATGAACTCGACAGACGATTCGGAGATTAATGTTCTGACGATTTTTAATATATATATTAATATATATATATATATATATATATATATATTATAATATATATATATATATATAATATATCAACGATACTACAGGTATGACTGACAACCACGAACTCTCGCTGGGATAACACATGCAGCAGTGAACTACAGGGTGTATAAAAAAAAATGTCCCAAATGTAGAATTTTCGTTTTTCAGGATATTTTGCAGAATTTGGCAAATTTTTGTGTTCCTTGAGATAGTTAAGACTTATCTGGTATACCTACAATCTCGTGCAAAAATAATGAGACACTTTACATTTTTACAAACGTTTTCCGACTGGCGCCCCCTCCCCCCCAAAACAATGTTGTAAATGTGTTGTTGAATATCCCCTTACTTCAAAACATGTTGAAACAACATTGTTTTGGGGATGAGGGGGGCAAAAACTACTTTTTATAGGATAAATACTTCAATAAATAGCTTGTCTCAAACATTTTTGCACGAGATTGTAGGCCAAGTTTGGTTTTTCATTAACAAAATTATGCTACCGGGGGGGGTGGTTCCTTTCTACTGATATTGAGAGGGCTTGCGCGCGAAAATGTGAAGCTGAAATTGAGATATTATTTAGCTGTCTAAAAGTAGGAAAGCTTTTTAATAAACTGTCAAAGTTTCAGGAAAAATAATGCATACTGGGAGCAACGCGCGACCCCTAAAGGTGACAAATATTTCATTGCGCGCAGTGGATTAAATGCATCGTTGATTTTCGCGTGACCGATCTCATACAAGGCTGTGCAAATGAATAAATTAAAGCGAGAAACTGAACAGAAAGACTAAGCGATTTAATAACAAGATTTTTATTCGTGATGTTAATCCTCAACATTTTGACCATTTCTTCATATCAAACTCTTTCCCTATTGAGATGAACATTTGCTCAAACTAGTGTCCAGTTTTTTTCTGTTACAAAATGCGCGCCTTGTAAAACAATATGGTGTCTAGACCAAAGCGCACATTATGCAAACCTCAACGTTTTGTCCACGAATTTGCGGTTCGATGTGGAAAAAATCATTTAAACGGGAGGCGAAAGACAATAACCTCTACGAGGTTGAGATTAAAGAGGTTGATCAAAAAAATAAACGTGTTCGTACGCATTTTAAAGGATACGATTCGCGTTTTGATGAATGGCGACCCTATAGGCTATGGCAAAGATAATATATTTCCCGTTTCTTCAGCATGAAAAGCCTCGTGTTTTGGCCGCCGCTTCAACATAGACGATAGAGCCGATAATATAAACAACAATAAAACCTTTTGATTAAAATTCGCTCTTACACGCGCAGGTATAGCCGATGTGAACGATATTAATGTCCCTTATTCCAGCATATTATATATAATATACACAATATATCAATAAGAAAATCACTGTAGCAGCGTAGGCTATTGCCAACGCTATTTACAGTGTATATTTAGACAGCATTTGTCAGGCTTAAAATTTGTCAAAATATACACAACTGTGGTATTATACAGTACTATATTAAAGCATACAAGGTGAAAATATAAAATTCCCTTGCCTGCTTATCTCGTAAGTAAACGGCGGGCCTCCATTCCGATTGTGTTCACATCACCAACAGCAGAGACTGCATTAATCAATGTGTGAACAACATATGTAAATGCCGACCAATGTCGCAAAATACCTACAGTTCATGGCCATCGGTCCGAAGCTAATTCACGTTGAATATGTACGAAATTCATATCAAAATACGCGCCAAAACATGTAGATTTCAATTCCGAATGTAAGGAAAAGAAATATTGTATAGTGGAAGCAGTACGAGGAGTTTTCCCGCAACTTCCGCTCTAAACGGCGATTTTTGACCAATTTTCTTATATAGCCCGCAACATTCAACCCCCAAAGTCCGACTCCGGGATACGACGAATCTTTACCAAAAACAATAAATAATGTGTGGCATAGGTCTAAATTTAATAATCCGCGTGTAAGTGAAAGATAACTTCAGTTTCTAAGGCACACGAACAGAAAAAGCGCTTATTTTGGACGAGTTTGTATTGCGCACTGCTGGGGGTATCCTCGCTTGTAACGCGATATAGACTATTTGTATAGCGAGAGTTTGATATGTCTAAGCAAACTGCGGCTCGTCTGAGCATGGTAAACACTGAACGGCGAACCATTTGTCTGTCCTGCCTCAAATTCTCCATTTCGTTTGAAATTCTTTCTTGCAAATCGCCTACGCTACCACCGGCAAATCTAGGCGAATGGACAGACAAATGCTTCGCTGTTCAGTGTTTACTATGCTCAGACGAGCCGCAGTTTGCTTAGAATGAAATGGTGGACATGCTGAGGATTAACATCACGAATAAATCGCTTTGTTTTTGTGTTCAGTTTCTCGCTTTAATTTATTCATTTGCACAGCCTTGTATGAGATCGGTCACGCGAAAATCAACGATGCATTTAATCCACTGCGCGCAATGAAATATTTGTCACCTTTAGAGGTCGCACGTTGCTCCCAGTATGCATTATTTTTCCTGAAACTTTGACAGTTTATTAAAAAGCTTTTCTACTTTTAAACAGCTAAATAATATCTCAATTTCAGCTTCACATTTTCGCGCGCAAGCCCTCTCAATATCAGTGGAAAGGAACCACCCCCCGGTAACATAATTTTGTTAATGAAAAACCAAACTTGGCCTAGGTATACCAGATAAGTCTTAACTATCTCTAGGAACACAAAAATTTGCCAAATTCTACAAATTATCCTGAAAAACGGAAATTTTACATTTGGGACATTTTTTTTGATACACCCTGTAGATACGAGTGTCCGTAGATAAACTGATACAACTGGAATCGGACTGTAGATCGATTGAGAATCAGAACGAATTAGAATATAACAATTAAACAAGCTAAATATAGAACGAATAGTCGAGTATATAACACAGAAAGCTAATTAAGGATTACGATACATGTGATCAGGTGATATGATAATCAACGAGTACTTATACTGAGCATAACATGCACTAAGACTATAAATTATTATTGCCAATATACAAGGTGATCAACGCTATAACTAAAAAGACACTGAGTTTGGCATGCGGAATAATCAGCGAGTTTAGCGTTTTGGAATAGCTGTCTTAACTACAATCTTTTTGGAATAGCAGTTTTAACTACATCATGCGGCATACAAACTAACAAACTAACAAATGAATATACGCAATTTACATGAAATAAACAAAAAGCAAACAACACCCAACAGGAGGTTTTCGTTAATACGAGTGTATTTAAACCGTGTTGAACTTGTGAACCTAAAACTGTTAAACGTCGCAGAAAGAATGCGCAGAAGACCGATGTCATAAGAAGACAAGGCAGAGAAAGGTTAGTTCGTATAAATTGTTATACAGCCATGGGAATCATTGGTAGGACGTGTCTGCCATTTCCAAGTAGTCTTCATCAGGTTTCTCAAATGCACGAACTAACCTTTCCCGTGTCGTTTTCGGAGAAACATCTTAATTCTGTGTATTCTCTCTGCCATGTTCAACAGTTTTAAAGTTCACAAGTTCATGTTAACGAAAACCTTCCTTTTGAAACCACATAAATAAAGCATGCATATTTTATAAATGTTTCACACTGTTGATTTTCACTATATGGACTGCATCATGAAGTGATTCATTGAATTGTACTCATCATCCTTCCAGCAAATATGTTCTTTCATGAGTTTTCTCAGATCTTTAAGAAAGGAAGTTTGAATTCGACGTCCACGCGGGACTAGGATCAGAGAAACATATACGACAGTTCTGCTTCGCACGAAAGGTGATTTGGAGCAGGATATTTGATTATTTCTTTGATATAGTCTTTCCTGGTTGACGCATCATACTTGAAGCAATCAAATAGCGATGTTAATTCCTTTTTCAAGATTTCTGTCTTCTCTCCGTCTTCTTTATTTTTAACATCCAGGGCGAGTAATATTTTCCTTGCAATTGCGCTTCCGACAGGCAGATTATCTAGCTGTTCTCCTTCATCCGTCTTATTATTACTCCCAGAAAGCCGCCTTGCAATTTCAAACAGTAAAAGGAAGTATACTTTTTCAAACAATAATTTCTTGGAAGGATCCAACGAAACTCGTGACATTCTTTGTGGCAAATCGTCATAATCAGTTTTCCCTGGACTTGCTGTCGCCCCAATTGCCGGTTCGTCATGCGTAAAGCAGAGATTGTTCTTGAACAGTTTCTGGATGGCTTCGGCGAACTCTTGAATAGATGTTTTTGCTTCACATAGCTCTTTTGTTATACCCTCATAGTCAGGCGTCGACTTTTCTTCAACGTACTTTCCATTATTAAGAAACATGGGGTAAACCAAGCCATTTCCTGGTTGATCATCTGATGGTAGTGCTTTTATTTTAAAAAGTTTGCTGCTTTTAGTAATCAAAAAGTAAAAAATTTTGTTTGTTTTCCACTTATCGCGGTTGTTTATGATGCTTGCAATCATTGCAATAACATTGAGTGCATTCAGCCCTGTAATATCATAAACCTCTCCTTTTTTACCTTTTAGCCCGTCCAATTTCGCTGCGGCTGTAGAGGGAAAGCTTTTCTGGATATTGAAGAATTTTTTGCAGGCTTGCTCGTGATTATCGTAAAGTTCACCGTCTTCACTCTCACTTTTATCGTTCAATTGAAATATGTTGCCCATTGTGCTTCTGAAATATAAACGCTGAAGTCTTCACAAGCTCAAAAAATTCAACTTTTCTGCAACACGACAATAAATCTATAACGTATGTTGTAGAAAACGTTAATTAGTTCATAATCACACGTCAAAATTACTACGTAAGTGTTAATGATACAAGAAAAATCTCACATTCTGTTGCTCACACAGCTTGTTTGCGGAGCTGTCGACAATTACAATATGTAGAAACTATAACAAGCTTGTTGAATCATCACACTTAACAGGGCTTTACAAGCTGGTCTAGCATACACTGATAATATAACAAAATTGTCAGTTCATTTTAATCTCGTGTTGTCAAGCTTATAACAAATGAATAAAATGAATCATATAAAGGGTTAAAATAAACTACCCCCTGATAAATCCGCTACGTTAGTTTTGAAGAAACAGACAGACTACCTGTTTTACCCTGATTGTCTACTTCCTTCTTTGATAAAAAGATTTTACCGTATGTAGTCATGACATTCTCGTACTTATATTTGGTATAGCTTTGACCGACTTAACGTATAATTAAGTAAATGTTTATTATTCGATCAACGGTGAAAACAAAAAGATGAAAGTGAAAAAAATACAACTTTCATAGCATAACTACTTTTATATCACAATTAACTATTAAAAATATTAACAATACATTAGACTGAAGAACAGTAAACGAAAACGTAACACCAGACATTAACTGTCAACAGTTCCTAAAGTTTAATTGCAGTAAATACAGTAGCTACGTTCATGCAATTAAGGGAGATTTAGCATAGACGAAGTGAAAATGGGGGATAAATGGCGTGGCATGTCCATATACCCTACAGTGGGGGTCAAAAGTCTGATTTCAGTCGATAATTTTTCTTTATTTATATCTCCGTGGATATGTTGATCTGAACTTGCGCATTTTATGATATAGTTAAGCCTACCATATGTTTTCTCAACTTTCTGGTTAGTTCGTATCGTATTTAAATTGAACAATGGACAAGAGAGGGCCAACAATGATGGGTTGTCTCAGCAAAAAATTGAGGTGAGGGTATATGTATCAAAGGAAAAGTTGGAAACGTGTTGTTTATCAGGTTCGTATTCAATTAAATGAACATCTGGGAGACCAAGAGCTATTCTTGCAAAGGAAGATGATAAAAGGCGGTTTTTCACAAGGCAGAATTTTTGGATGGAACGAAATTTTTCGCTCGATTTTCTTTTCGAGAATTCCCTAGTAGCGGATTCCTTTCACTGGTCACAATTAAAAAGAAAGTCGAGCGAAAAATTTCGTTAGCTCGAAAAATTCAGCCCAGTGGAAAACCAGCGGAACGTTCTTAAATTATGTTCAGAAGAATTGAACCATGCAGTAGTGCAAACAAAACTGGTTCACTTTATGCTAGAAAAAGTCAAAGCTGCATGTTTTGAAACGTAAAGGTGTTCAAACAAAACATTAGAAGCACTCACAGCACTCACAGCAGTGCATCTGCATATCGTGACAGTATACAGATGCACTGCCGTCGTTATATGTATGCGAGGCGCATGACGTTATTTATCCCCCATTTTCACATCCTCTTTGACGTTCATGTCTCTGTGTTAAATCTCTCTAATGATAGTAGGGTTTTTTGAATGATGACAAACATCAAAACGACACGCGTACGCTGCCCTAAGTGCCCCATAGAGACATCAAAACAGGACAACTTCTATCTACAGAGTTTGGATCTCTAGTAACTGCATAGATATACCTGTAAATTTCATAATAAATTTGTATTTAACTTATTCTGCAATTTACAGTAATTTTTGAAATTCCTGTCAACTCAGCCAATTGGCTGCAAGAAGGTATTTTATTAAACTATCTGTCTATCTATCTGTCTATCTAGTCTAAATTTCACTTCTTAGCTATGCTTTTCTCATATACATAGTGATCAATACACCAGCTATGGTAGGTTTCGGCGAAATAGAAAAATGTTCACTATATGCATGGGCTCGTGCGTGTTCGATTATTAAACAGCATATATAGCAGGTTAAAATAAACATCCCGCAGATAAATCTCCCTAATAATGGGAGGCTTGTTTGAAGGCTGACAAACATCAAAGCGACACGCGTACGCTGCCCTAAGTGCCCCATAGAAACAGCAAAACGATTATTAAAACATTATATATAATAGAAGGTTAAAATAAACATCCCGCCGATAAATCGGCAATGCTGGTTTTGTATAGAGAGCGACAGACGGAACTAACTGCCGTTTAGAACTGCTGTTTAGAATAGTATACAAGGTCTTTTTAAAGAAGTAGGTACAAAGGCTATGGCTGACAGCGAGAAAGAAGTGCATAGTTTTTTTAAACAAGCCCTGGCTTATTTAGGTCTATATATATTTCCACAACTATATTATATCACAACTACTAAATATAAACAATACAATACAATGTACAACATGCAGTAAACGAAAACTTACATCAACAGTTCCTCAAATCTGATCGCCGTATAAAATACAGTAGCTACGTTCAACTATGTTTAATATAATGGGAGGGTTTTTGGAAGGCTAGCAAATATCAAACTGACACGTGACGTTAGTCGTCTAAATATAGGTAGAGTAGTAAGTACTCCACGTGACCTGCATGTAATAGCTCACAAATGAGTAATTTTGTAATATAAGCTTATAGAAACGATTTGAAAATATTATATTTTCCTATGGTTCACGGATATTTTAGGTTTTGTTTCAGAGGAATCTCAGTTATACCGCATTTGATATGACGATATGCCATAATTATAATCGTACATTCCGTCGTCTCAGGGCAACAACCCAATAGAAACAGCAAAACAAAACATGCAACTGCTTTATACAAAGTTTGGTTCTTTAGTGACTCCAAAGACCCGTAGGAGTAGTCAAAATTTCACTTGTTATGCTATACATGAATACATAGTAATCAATACAGCAGCTATGGTATGTTTCGGCCAAATAGAAAAATGTTCACTATATTATGCATGGCTCGTGCGTCTCATTTTGCAATATAATTTTATAGAAACGATTTGAAAATATGATATTTTCCTATAGTTGACGATTATTTGGGACATACGAAGTTTCATCATAGTCCGCATTTGTTATGGGCATGTCTTGAATAAATTGTTGATTGTAAAAAGTTTTCTGTTAATCCATGCAGTGCATCAGAGCACATGCAGGTATGGATTATCGGGTATCATAGTATCATATTACATTAATAGAATGACAAATCATAAACTCATAACAAAGAGTCGTCATTTGTCTCAGCTAGGACGGGTATTAAATAGAGGTTTCGTATTCGAATTTGTTAAAGTAAACGTCGAGAAGTTCTTTTTGTCTATTTTAGGCACTAGTTATACCACATTTGTGGCAACGATATGTAAATTATAATTGTACTTTCCGTCGTCTCATCGAAGGAGCCCCATATATAGAAACATCAAAACAGGACAACTGCTATATACAGAGTTTGGTTCACTAGTGACTGCATAGATATACCTGCATGTAGTCTAAATTTCACTGGTTATGCTATACTGGTTATGCAAAAGTATACATCGGTTAACATCCTGCAGGTAAATCGGCAATGTTGGTTTTGTATAGAGAGCGACAGACGGATCTAACTACCGTTTAGAACTGCTGTTTAGAATAGTATACGAGGTCTTTTAACAGAAGTAGGTAGAAAAGCCATAGCTTACGGCGAGAAAGAAGTGCATCGTTTTTTTAAACAAGCCCTGGCTTATTTAGGTCTATATATTTCCACAACTATATTATATCACAACTATATTAGATATCAACAATACAATACAGTGTAGAACAGTAAACGAAAACTTACATCAACAGTTCCTCAAATCTGATCGCAGTATAAAATACAGTAGCTACGTTCAACTATGTTTAATATAATGGGAGGGCTTTTGGAAGGCTGGCAAATATCAAAGCAACACGTGACGTTAGTCGTCTAAATATAGGTAGAGTATAGTAAGTACTCCGCGCGACCTGTAATAGCTCACAAATGAGTATTTTTTAATATAATTTTATAGAAACGATTTGAAAATATTATATTTTGTTTCAGAGGAATCTCAGTTATACCGCATTTGATATGACGATATGCCATAATTATAATCGTACATTCCGTCGTCTCATGGAAACAACCCCATACAAACAGCAAAACAAAACAACTGCTTTATACAAAGTTTGGTTCTTTAGTGACTCCAAAGACCCGTAGGAGTAGTCGAAATTTCACTGGTTATGCTATGCATGAATACATAGTAATCAATACATCAGCTATGGTATGTTTCGGCGAAATAGAAAAATGTTCACTATATTATGCATGGCTCGTGCGTCTCATTTTGCAATATAATTTTATAGAAACGATTTGAAAATATGATATTTTCCTATAGTTGACGATTATTTGGGACATACAAAGTTTCAGCATAGTCCGCATTTGTTACGGGCATGTCTTGAATAAATTGTTGATTGTAAAAAGTTTTCTGTTAATCCATGCAGTGCATCAGAGCACATGCAGGTATGGATTATCGGGTATCATAGTATCATATTACATTAATAGAATGACAAATCATAAACTCATAACAAAGAGTCGTCATTTGTCTCAGCTAGGACGGGTATTAAATAGAGGTTTCATATCCGAATTTGTTAAAGTAAACGTCGAGAAGTTCTTTTTGTCTATTTTAGGCACTAGTTATACCACATTTGTGGCAACGATATGTAAATTATAATTGTACTTTCCGTCGTCTCATCGAAGGAGCCCCATATATAGAAACATCAAAACAGGACAACTGCTATATACAGAGTTTGGTTCACTAGTGACTGCATAGATATACCTGCATGTAGTCTAAATTTCACTGGTTATGCTATACATGAATACATAGTAATCGATACATCAGCTATGGTATATTTCGGCGAAATAGAAAAATTTCACAATATGCATGGGCTCGTGCGTGTTCGATTATGAAACAGCAAAAGTATACATCGGTTAACATCCTGCAGATAAATCGGCAATGTTGGTTTTGTATAGAGAGCGACAGACGGATCTAACTACCGTTTAGAACTGCTGTTTAGAATAGTATACAAGGTCTTTTAACAGAAGTAGGTAGAAAAGCCATAGCTTACGGCGAGAAAGAAGTGCATCGTTTTTTTAAACAAGCCCTGTATCTTGCATGGTTCTTGCACTAGTTCCGTTTATACTTTGCCATTTAGGATCATTATCTGTTTAGTATTAATTTTGTATTCTACCGTATGTATTAATGAGTGATCCTAATAAAGTCGACAATAATAATAATAATAATAATAATAATATATATTTCCACAACTATATTATATCACAACTATATTAAATATCAACAATACAATACAGTGTAGAACAGTAAACGAAAACTTACATCAACAGTTCCTCAAATCTGATCGCCGTATAAAATACAGTAGCTACGTTCAACTATGTTTAATATAATGGGAGGGCTTTTGAAAGGCTGGCAAATATCAAAGCGACACGTGACGTTAGTCGTCTAAATATAGGTAGAGTAGTAAGTACTCCACGTGACCTGCATGTAATAGCTCACAAATAAGTATTTTTAATATAATCTTATAGAAACGATTTGAAAATATTATATTTTGTTTCAGAGGAATCTCAGTTATACCGCATTTGATATGACGATATGCCATAATTATAATCGTACATTCCGTCGTCTCATGGAAACAACCCCATACAAACAGCAAAACAGAACAACTGCTTTATACAAAGTTTGGTTCTTTAGTGACTCCAAAGACTCGTAGGAGTAGTCGAAATTTTACTGGTTATGCTATACATGAATACATAGTAATCAATACATCAGCTATGGTATGTTTCGGCGAAATAGAAAAATGTTCACTATATTATGCATGGCTCGTGCGTCTCATTTTGCAATATAATTTTATAGAAACGATTTGAAAATATGATATTTTCCTATAGTTGACGATTATTTGGGACATACGAAGTTTCATCATAGTCCGCATTTGTGACGGGCATGTCTTGAATAAATTGTTGATTGTAAAAAGTTTTCTGTTAATCCATGCAGTGCATCAGAGCACATGCAGGTATGGATTATCGGGTATCATTGTATCATATTACATCAATAGAATGACAAATCATAAACTTATAACAAAGAGTCGTCATTTGTCTCAGCTAGGACGGGTATTAAATAGAAGTTTCGTATCCGAATTTGTTAAAGTAAACGTCGAGAAGTTCTTTTTGTCTATTTTAGGCACTAGTTATACCACATTTGTGGCAACGATATGTAAATTATAATTGTACTTTCCGTCGTCTCATCGAAGAAGCCCCATATATAGAAACATCAAAACAGGACAACTGCTATATACAGAGTTTGGTTCACTAGTGACTGCATAGATATACCTGATGTAGTCTAAATTTCACTGGTTATGCTATACATGAATACATAGTAATCAATACATCAGCTATGGTATGTTTCGGCGAAATAGAAAAATGTTCACTATATTATGCATGGCTCGTGCGTCTCATTTTGCAATATAATTTTATAGAAACGATTTGAAAATATGATATTTTCCTATATGATATTTTCCTATAGTTGACGATTATTTGGGACATACGAAGTTTCATCATAGTCCGCATTTGTAACGGGCATGTCTTGAATAAATTGTTGATTGTAAAAAGTTTTCTGTTAATCCATGCAGTGCATCAGAGCACATGCAGGTATGGATTATCGGGTATCATAGTATCATATTACATCAATAGAATGACAAATCATAAACTCAAAACAAAGAGTCGTCATTTGTCTCAGCTAGGACGTGTATTAAATAAAGGTTTCGTATCCGAATTTGTTAAAGTAAACGTCGAGAAGTTTTTTTTTGTCAATTTTAGGCACTAGTTATCCACATTAGAAACATCAAAACAGGACAACTGCTATATACAGAGTTTGGTTCACTAATGACTGCATAGATATACCTGCATGTAGTCTAAATTTCACTGGTTATGCTATACATGAATACATAGTAATCGATACATCAGCTATGGTATATTTCGGCGAAATAGAAAAATTTCACAATATGCATGGGCTCGTGCGTGTTCGATTATGAAACAGCAAAAGTACACATCGGTTAACATCCTGCAGATAAATCGGCAATGTTGGTTTTGTATAGAGAGCGACAGACGGATCTAACTACCGTTTAGAACTGCTGTTTAGAATAGTATACAAAGTCTTTTAACAGAAGTAGGTAGAAAAGCCATAGCTTACGGCGAGAAAGAAGTGCATCGTTTTTTTAAACAAGCCCTGGCCTATTTAGGTCTATATATATTTCCACAACTATATTATATCACAACTATATTAAATATCAACAATACAATACAGTGTAGAACAGTAAACGAAAACTTACATCAACAGTTCCTCAAATCTGATCGCCGTATAAAATACAGTAGCTACGTTCAACTATGTTTAATATAATGGGAGGGCTTTTGGAAGGCTGGCAAATATCAAAGCGACACGTGACGTTAGTCGTCTAAATATAGGTAGAGTATAGTAAGTACTCCGCGCGACCTGTAATAGCTCACAAATGAGTATTTTTTAATATAATTTTATAGAAACGATTTGAAAATTATATTTTGTTTCAGAGGAATCTCAGTTATACCGCATTTGATATGACGATATGCCATAATTATAATCGTACATTCCGTCGTCTCATGGAAACAACCCCATACAAACAGCAAAACAAAACAACTGCTTTATACAAAGTTTGGTTCTTTAGTGACTCCAAGGACCCGTAGGAGTAGTCGAAATTTCACTGGTTATGCTATACATGAATACATAGTAATCAATACATCAGCTATGGTATGTTTCGGCGAAATAAAAAAATGTTCACTATATTATGCATGGCTCGTGCGTCTCATTTTGCAATATAATTTCATAAAAATGATTTGAAAATATGATATTTCCCTATAGTTGACGATTATTTGGGAGATACAAAGTTTCAGCATAGTCCGCATTTGTTACGGGCATGTCTTGAATGAATTGTTGATTGTGAAAAGTTTTTTGTTAATCCATGCAGTGCATCAGAGCACATGCAGGTATGGATTAGCACTAGTTATACCACATTTGTGGCAACGATATGTAAATTATAATTGTACTTTCCGTCGTCTCATCGAAGAAGCCCCATATATAGAAACATCAAAACAGGACAACTGCTATATACAGAGTTTGGTTCACTAGTGACTGCATAGATATACCTGATGTAGTCTAAATTTCACTGGTTATGCTATACATGAATACATAGTAATCAATACATCAGCTATGGTATGTTTCGGCGAAATAGAAAAATGTTCACTATATTATGCATGGCTCGTGCGTCTCATTTTGCAATATAATTTTATAGAAACGATTTGAAAATATGATATTTTCCTATATGATATTTTCCTATAGTTGACGATTATTTGGGACATACGAAGTTTCATCATAGTCCGCATTTGTAACGGGCATGTCTTGAATAAATTGTTGATTGTAAAAAGTTTTCTGTTAATCCATGCAGTGCATCAGAGCACATGCAGGTATGGATTATCGGGTATCATAGTATCATATTACATCAATAGAATGACAAATCATAAACTCAAAACAAAGAGTCGTCATTTGTCTCAGCTAGGACGTGTATTAAATAAAGGTTTCGTATCCGAATTTGTTAAAGTAAACGTCGAGAAGTTTTTTTTTGTCAATTTTAGGCACTAGTTATCCACATTAGAAACATCAAAACAGGACAACTGCTATATACAGAGTTTGGTTCACTAATGACTGCATAGATATACCTGCATGTAGTCTAAATTTCACTGGTTATGCTATACATGAATACATAGTAATCGATACATCAGCTATGGTATATTTCGGCGAAATAGAAAAATTTCACAATATGCATGGGCTCGTGCGTGTTCGATTATGAAACAGCAAAAGTACACATCGGTTAACATCCTGCAGATAAATCGGCAATGTTGGTTTTGTATAGAGAGCGACAGACGGATCTAACTACCGTTTAGAACTGCTGTTTAGAATAGTATACAAAGTCTTTTAACAGAAGTAGGTAGAAAAGCCATAGCTTACGGCGAGAAAGAAGTGCATCGTTTTTTTAAACAAGCCCTGGCCTATTTAGGTCTATATATATTTCCACAACTATATTATATCACAACTATATAAATATCAACAATACAATACAGTGTAGAACAGTAAACGAAAACTTACATCAACAGTTCCTCAAATCTGATCGCCGTATAAAATACAGTAGCTACGTTCAACTATGTTTAATATAATGGGAGGGCTTTTGGAAGGCTGGCAAATATCAAAGCGACACGTGACGTTAGTCGTCTAAATATAGGTAGAGTATAGTAAGTACTCCGCGCGACCTGTAATAGCTCACAAATGAGTATTTTTTAATATAATTTTATAGAAACGATTTGAAAATATTATATTTTGTTTCAGAGGAATCTCAGTTATACCGCATTTGATATGACGATATGCCATAATTATAATCGTACATTCCGTCGTCTCATGGAAACAACCCCATACAAACAGCAAAACAAAACAACTGCTTTATACAAAGTTTGGTTCTTTAGTGACTCCAAGGACCCGTAGGAGTAGTCGAAATTTCACTGGTTATGCTATACATGAATACATAGTAATCAATACATCAGCTATGGTATGTTTCGGCGAAATAAAAAAATGTTCACTATATTATGCATGGCTCGTGCGTCTCATTTTGCAATATAATTTCATAAAAATGATTTGAAAATATGATATTTCCCTATAGTTGACGATTATTTGGGAGATACAAAGTTTCAGCATAGTCCGCATTTGTTACGGGCATGTCTTGAATGAATTGTTGATTGTGAAAAGTTTTTTGTTAATCCATGCAGTGCATCAGAGCACATGCAGGTATGGATTATCGGGTATCATAGTATCATATTACATCAATAGAATGACAAATCATAAACTCATAACAAAGAGTCGTCATTTGTCTCAGCTAGGACGGGTATTAAATAGAGGTTTCGTATCCGAATTTGTTAAAGTAAACGTCGAAAGGTTCTTTTTGTCTATTTTAGGCACTAGTTATACCACATTTGTGGCAACGATATGTAAATTATAATTGTACTTTCCGTCGTCTCATGGAAAGAGCCCACTATAGAAACATCAAAACAGGACAACTGCTATATACAGAGTTTGGTTCACTAATGACTGCATAGATATACCTGCATGTAGTCTAAATTTCACTGGTTATGCTATACATGAATACATAGTAATCGATACATCAGCTATGGTATATTTCGGCGAAATAGAAAAATTTCACAATATGCATGGGCTCGTACGTGTTCGATTATGAAACAGCAAAAGTATACATCGGTTAACATCCTGCAGATAAATCGGCAATGTTGGTTTTGTATAGAGAGCGACAGACGGATCTAACTACCGTTTAGAACGGCTGTTTAGAATAGTATACAAGGTCTTTTAACAGAAGTAGGTAGAAAAGCCATAGCTTACGGCGAGAAAGAAGTGCATCGTTTTTTTAAACAAGCCCTGTATCTTGCATGGTTCTTGCACTAGTTCCGTTTATACTTTGCCATTTAGGATCATTATCTGTTTAGTATTAATTTTGTATTCTACCGTATGTATTAATGAGTGATCCTAATAAAGTCGACAATAATAATAATAATAATAATAATAATATATATTTCCACAACTATATTATATCACAAATATATTAAATATCAACAATACAATACAGTGTAGAACAGTAAACGAAAACTTACATCAACAGTTCCTCAAATCTGATCGCCGTATAAAATACAGTAGCTACGTTCAACTATGTTTAATATAATGGGAGGGCTTTTGGAAGGCTGGCAAATATCAAAGCGACACGTGACGTTAGTCGTCTAAATATAGGTAGAGTAGTAAGTACTCCACGTGACCTGCATGTAATAGCTCATAAATGAGTATTTTTTAATATAATCTTATAGAAACGATTTGAAAATATTATATTTTGTTTCAGAGGAATCTCAGTTATACCGCATTTGATATGACGATATGCCATAATTATAATCGTACATTCCGTCGTCTCATGGAAACAACCCCATACAAACAGCAAAACAAAACAACTGCTTTATACAAAGTTTGATTCTTTGTGACTCCAAAGACCCGTAGGAGTAGTCGAAATTTCACTGGTTATGCTATACATGAATACATAGTAATCAATACATCAGCTATGGTATGTTTCGGCGAAATAGAAAAATGTTCACTATATTATGCATGGCTCGTGCGTCTCATTTTGCAATATAATTTTATAGAAACGATTTGAAAATATGATATTTTCCTATAGTTGACGATTATTTGGGACATACAAAGTTTCAGCATAGTCCGCATTTGTTACGGGCATGTCTTGAATAAATTGTTGATTGTAAAAAGTTTTCTGTTAATCCATGCAGTGCATCAGAGCACATGCATGCAGGTATGGATTATCGGGTATCATTGTATCATATTACATCAATAGAATGACAAATCATAAACTCATAACAAAGAGTCGTCATTTGTCTCAGCTAGGACGTGTATTAAATAGAGGTTTCGTATCCGAATTTGTTAAAGTAAACGTCGAGAAGTTTTTTTTGTCAATTTTAGGCACTAGTTATACCACATTTGATGCGACGATGTGTAAATTATAATTGTACTTTCCGTCGTCTCATGGAAAGAGCCCACTATAGAAACATCAAAACAGGACAACTGCTATATAGAGAGTTTGGTTCACTAATGACTGCATAGATATACCTGCATGTAGTCTAAATTTCACTGGTTATGCTATACATGAATACATAGTAATCGATACATCAGCTATGGTATATTTCGGCGAAATAGAAAAATTTCACAATATGCATGGGCTCGTGCGTGTTCGATTATGAAACAGCAAAAGTATACATCGGTTAACATCCTGCAGATAAATCGGCAATGTTGGTTTTGTATAGAGAGCGACAGACGGATCTAACTACCGTTTAGAACTGCTGTTTAGAATAGTATACAAGGTCTTTTAACAGAAGTAGGTAGAAAAGCCATAGCTTACGGCGAGAAAGAAGTGAATCGTTTTTTTAAGCAAGCCCTGGCCTATTTAGGTCTATATATATATTTCCACAACTATATTATATCACAACTATATTAAATATCAACAATATAATACAGTGTAGAACAGTAAACGAAAACTTACATCAACAGTTCCTCAAATCTGATCGCCGTATAAAATACAGTAGCTACGTTCATCTATGTTTAATATAATGGGAGGGCTTTTGTAAGGCTGGCAAACATCAAAGCGACACGTCACGTTAGAGACGTGACGTAGAGTAGTAAGTACTCCACGTGACCTGCATGTAATAGCTCACAAATGAGTAATTTTGTAATATAAGGTTATAGAAACGATTTGAAAATATTATATTTTCCTTTGGTTCACGGATATTTTAGGTTTTGTTTCAGAGGAATCTCAGTTATACCGCATTTGATATGACGATATGTCATAATTACAATCGTACACTCCGTCGTCTCATGGAAACAACCCCATAGAAACAGCAAAACAAAACAACTGCTTTATACAAAGTTTGGTTCTTTAGTGACTCCAAAGACCCGTAGGAGTAGTCTAAATTTAACTGGTTATGCTATACATGAATACATAGTAATCAATACATCAGCTATGGTATGTTTCGGCGAAATAGAAAAATGTTCACTATATCATGCATGGCTCGTGCGTCTCATTTTGCAATATAATTTTATAGAAACGATTTGAGAATATGATATTTTCCTATATAGTTGACGATTATTTGGGACATACAAAGTTTCAGCATAGTCCGCATTTGTTACGGGCATGTTTTGAATAAATTGTTGATCGTAAAAAGTTTTCTGTTAATCCATGCAGTGCATCAGAGCACATGCAGGTATGGATTATCGGGTATCATAGTATCACATTACATCAATAGAATGACAAATCATAAACTCATAACAAAGAGTCGTCATTTGTCTCAGCTAGGACGTGTATTAAATAGAGGTTTCGTATCCGAATTTGTTAAAGTAAACGTCGAGAAGTTTTTTTTGTCAATTTTAGGCACTAGTTATACCACATTTGATGCAACGATATGTAAATTATAATTGTACTTTCCGTCGTCTCATGGAAAGAGCCCACTATAGAAACATCAAAACAGGACAACTGCTATATACAGAGTTTGGTTCACTAATGACTGCATAGATATACCTGCATGTAGTCTAAATTTCACTGGTTATGCTATACATGAATACATAGTAATCGATACATCAGCTATGGTATATTTCGGCGAAATAGAAAAATTTCACAATATGCATGGGCTCGTGCGTGTTCGATTATGAAACAGCAAAAGTATACATCGGTTAACATCCTGCAGATAAATCGGCAATGTTGGTTTTGTATAGAGAGCGACAGACGGATCTAACTACCGTTTAGAACTGCTGTTTAGAATAGTATACAAGGTCTTTTAACAGAGGTAGGTAGAAAAGCCATAGCTTACGGCGAGAAAGAAGTGCATCGTTTTTTTAAACAAGCCCTGGCCTATTTAGGTCTATATATATTTCCACAACTATATATCACAACTATATTAAATATCAACAATATAATACAGTGTAGAACAGTAAACGAAAACTTACATCAACAGTTCCTCAAATCTGATCGCCGTATAAAATACAGTAGCTACGTTCATCTATGTTTAATATAATGGGAGGGCTTTTGGAAGGCTGGCAAACATCAAAGCGACACGTGACGTTAGTCGTCTAAATATAGGTAGAGTAGTAAGTACTCCGCGCGACCTGTAATAGCTCACAAATGAGTATTTTTTAATATAATCTTTTAGAAACGATTTGAAAATATTATATTTTGTTTCAGAGGAATCTCAGTTATACCGCATTTGATATGACGATATGCCATAGTTATAATCGTACATTCCGTCGTCTCATGGAAACCACCCCATACAAACAGCAAAACAGAACAACTGCTTTATACAAAGTTTGGTTCTTTAGTGACTCCAAAGTCTCGTAGGAGTAGTCGAAATTTCACTGGTTACGCTATACATGAATACATAGTAATCAATACATCAGCTATGGTATGTTTCGGCGAAATAGAAAAATGTTCACTATATTATGCATGGCTCGTGCGTCTCATTTTGCAATATAATTTTATAGAAACGATTTGAAAATATGATATTTTCCTATAGTTGACCGGCGATTATTTGGGACATACAAAGTTTCAGCATAGTCCGCATTTGTTACGGGCATGTCTTGAATAAATTGTTGATTGTAAAAAGTTTTCTGTTAATCCATGCAGTGCATCAGAGCACATGCAGGTATGGACTATCGGGTATCATAGTATCATATTACATCAATAGAATTAATGACAAATCATAAACTCATAACAAAGAGTCGTCATTTGTCTCAGCTAGGACGGGTATTAAATAAGCGTATCCGAATTTGTTAAAGTAAACGTCGAGAAGGTCTTTTTGTCTATTCTTTAGGCACTAGTTATACCACATTTGTGGCAACGATATGTAAAATTATAATGTACCCGTCGTCTCATCGAAGGAGCCCCATATATAGAAACATCAAAACAGGACAACTGCTATATACAGAGTTTGGTTCACTAGTGACTGCATAGATATACCTGCATGTAGTCTAAATTTCACTGGTTATGCTATACATGAATACATAGTAATCAATACATCAGCTATGGTATGTTTTGGCAAAATAAAAAATCTCACAATGGGCATGGGCCTGTGCGTGTTCGATTATAAAAAAGTATATAGAAGCGGTTAAAATAAACATCTCGCAGATAAATTGGCAATGTTGGTTTTGTAGAGAGCGAGAGACGGAACTCACTGCCGGCGTTTAGAACTGCTGTTCAGTAGAATAGCATACAAGGTCTTTTTAAAGAAGTAGGTACAAAGGCTATGGCTGACAGCGAGAAAGAAGTGCATAGTTTTTTTAAACAAGCCCTGGCTTATTTAGGTCTATATATATTTCCACAACTATATTATATCACAACTACTAAATATCAACAATACAATACAATGTACAACATGCAGTAAACGAAAACTTACATCAACAGTTCCTCAAATCTGATCGCCGTATAAAATACAGTAGTTACGTTCAACTATGTTTAATATAATGGGAGGGTTTTTGGAAGGCTAGCAAATATCAAACTGACACGTGACGTTAGTCGTCTAAATATAGGTAGTGTAGTAAGTACTCCACGTGACCTGCATGTAATAGCTCACAAATGAGTAATTTTGTAATATAAGTTTATAGAAACGATTTGAAAATATTATATTTTCCTATGGTTCACGGATATTTTAGGTTTTGTTTCAGAGGAATCTCAGTTATACCGCATTTGATATGACGATATGCCATAATTATAATCGTACATTCCGTCGTCTCAGGGAAACAACCCAATAGAAACAGGAAAACAAAACATGCAACTGCTTTATACAAAGTTTGGTTCTTTAGTGACTCCAAAGACCCGTAGGAGTAGTCAAAATTTCACTTGTTATGCTATACATGAATACATAGTAATCAATACAGCAGCTATGGTATGTTTCGGCGAAATAGAAAAATGTTCACTATATTATGCATGGCTCGTGCGTCTCATTTTGCAATATAATTTTATAGAAACGATTTGAAAATATGATATTTTCCTATAGTTGACGATTATTTGGGACATACGAAGTTTCATCATAGTCCGCATTTGTTATGGGCATGTCTTGAATAAATTGTTGATTGTAAAAAGTTTTCTGTTAATCCATGCAGTGCATCAGAGCACATGCAGGTATGGATTATCGGGTATCATAGTATCATATTACATCAATGGAATGACAAATCATAAACTCATAACAAAGAGTCGTCATTTGTCTCAGCTAGGACGGGTATTAAATAGAGGTTTCGTATCCGAATTTGTTAAAGTAAACGTCGAGAGGTTCTTTTTGTCTATTTTAGGCACTAGTTATACCACATTTGTGGCAACGATATGTAAATTATAATTGTACTTTCCGTCGTCTCATCGAAGGAGCCCCATATATAGAAACATCAAAACAGGACAACTGCTATATACAGAGTTTGGTTCACTAGTGACTGCATAGATATACCTGCATGTAGTCTAAATTTCACTGGTTATGCTATACATGAATACATAGTAATCAATACATCAGCTATGGTATGTTTTGGCAAAATAAAAATCTCACAATGGGCATAGGCCTGTGCGTGTTCGATTATAAAAAAGTATATAGAAGCGGTTAAAATAAACATCTCGCAGATAAATTGGCAATGTTGGTTTTGTAGAGAGCGAGAGACGGAACTCATTGCCGTTTAGAACTGCTGTTTAGAATAGCATACAAGATCTTTTTAAAGAAGCAGGTACAAAAGCCATGGCTTACGGTAAGAAAGAAGTGCATAGTTTTTTTCAACAAGCCCTGGCTTATTTAGGTCTATATATTTCCACAACTATATTAGATCACAACTACTAAATATCAACAATACAATACAATGTAGAACAGTAAACGAAACTTACATCAACCGCAGTTCCTTAAATCTGATCGCGGTATAAAATACAATAGCTACGTTCAACTATAGTTAATATATCATATGCGAGGGTTTTTGAAAGGTTGGCAAATATCAAATTGACACTTGACGTTAGTCGTCTGAAAAGGTTGAGTAGTACTCCACATGACCTGTTATAGTATACAAATGAGAAGTTTTGTAATATAATCTTATAGAGACGATTCAAAATATGATATTTTTGGGAAGTTTCATCATAGTTCGCATTTGTTACGAATATGTGTTGAATGCATTGCTGATTGCGAAAATTTTTTTGTTAATCCAGTGCATCAGTGAACAGGTATGCACATACATCATAGTCATGTCTTTGATTGCGAAAGGATTTTTGTTAATCCTGTGCATTAGTTAACAGGTGTGGATTATCGGATGAAAAGAGCCCCATATATATGTTACGCAAGGGTTTATTATGTTCAGCATCTGCATATTATCATCGTTGTCAAAGTGGGAAATATCAACTGCATAGTATGATGTGAATGAGTAATTGATTATTACCACAGAATGCATGGGTGAATATACTTTTGGCCTTTCGCAAATATCAATTACTTTTGCCAGTAATAGCTTAGTGTCAATCATTCTGTCCGAACCAGTAAGGGTTTCCATAAATTCCATTCAGGGGCGTAACTAGAACGATAATTGGGGGGGGGTGAATATTCATATATCCCGCTCTGCCCTTCGGATTTCTTTTGTAATTGCAATAGCTTACAATAGAAATCCGTCGGGCAAAACTGAATATATGAATATTCACCCCCCCAATTATCGTTCTAGTTACGCCCCTGATTCCATTTCTAAGGAAATTTATTTCGTAAAGTGCTCCACTAAGGGAAATAGAAAAAATTTCACAATATGCATGGGCTTGTGCGTGTTCGATTATGAAACAGCATTATGAAAGGTTAAAATAAACATCACGCAGATAAACTGGCAATGTTGGTTTTGTAGAGAGCGACAGAGGGTCCTTTCAGAGACATAGGTAAGTATACAAAAGCTTTGACTTACGGCGAGAACGAAGTGCATAAATAATTATTTTTCAACAAGCCCAGGTTTATTAAAGTTGATATATCTGTACATAAAGTGTTTATTTTAGCGACTGCTTGTATGAATTACTACACTACCTCCTGTACTCCATATAATTGTCTGGTTCCTTCAACCTTAAATTATTCGATGAACGGTGAAGACAATATATCAATATGAGGCATATATAAATATACGATTGTCGTCGAAAACGAGGCAAATAACTACCATTATATCACAATGACAAAATATTAACAATATATTACAATGTAGAACAGTAAACGAAAACTTACATCAACAGTTTCTCAAATCTGATCCGACTGATCGGCGATCGTTCAACTATAGTTTATATATTGGGAGGATTTTTGAAGGCCGGAAAAAATTAAAGCGACACGTGATCTTCGTCTAAATATGTTTAGAAGTACTCCACGTGGCCTGTTATAGCGCACAATACGATGATTCCCGATATGAAAATATGTTATTTTTCTATGGTTCACGAGTAATTTTGGAAATAAGTAGTTTGATCATAGTCCGCATTTGATAACAGTCCGCATATAGCGGGCTTGCGCCTGACAAGGTGCCCGGCTTTTTATACTCATGCATTATAAACGACAGATGAAGATACATCGACAATACCTTCATGTCCAAAAATGCCCTGACAATACCTTCATGTCCAAAAAATAGTCTGCTAAGGCAGAACAATAACACTTGTGTTCTAAAAATATGCATAGAAGAACCGGCCATACACGGGATTAATTTCATACAGTTTGTCTTTAATACAAATTGCTTTAATACAAATCATCTTTTGTTGAATACGCTTTATATCTAGCCTACGCGAATTTAAAATAGTTTCTCCAAACCGAACGGCAACACAAAAATTGCAAAATGCATTAATTTGAGTAAGAAGATTACATGCTTCATGTTTTCTAAGTTCCGGAGAAATATCAGGAAAAATCCTCGACACGTATAGCAGTCATAACGAATTCAAGCTCGCGGACACGGTCTTCCAAGTTCAGTACACTTTTGGCATAGTTCTTGGAGGTGTCTCGGAATCGGCCGTTGGTTTCTGGAAGCAATTTTAGGAATGTAAGTCTGCCGGTTTCTATGAGGACGCTGCTTTAGAGGGTAGCATTTCTCGATTGAATTCCTCCTTTCGTTGCAGTTGTAACAGGCTTGCCACTTGCCAATCCAACTTCTACCATTTTCCCACGTCTTGTGACATTTAGTGCAATAATACGGCCCAAAACATGGTTCTTTTCCAGCATACTTCTGAAATGTAACCACCAAAGCTCCTTTGTTAACTGGCTTAAACTCCAACTTGCGCTTTTTTAGATATTTTTCAACCATAGGTCGGATACGTTTCCGTCCTTTGGAGTGATTTCCGGACCCAACAATGATCTCAAGCCACATCTCAGCATCTTCCTCGGCCACATTCATATCAAATTTTTCATCCAGTCTTTCACGCAATTTCCTACGGCAAAAGGAGCATCTAATATTGGACACCCTATATATGATAATATTTTGTAAATCGCTACTCACTGTATATGAGCTGTTCTGCAATCTAATTGGCCGAGATACTCAACGTGTATCAGCTCATAAACAGAGAGTAACAAAAACAAAATGGCAGACAATTTTGCTTAGGAGTGATAAAGAAGAAATTAAAAAAATTCGATCAGGTGCCAGATATTTAAAACAATACAACAAAATATGAGATAAAAATATTTAGGGGTAAGTAGAACTGAGAAAAAGCATGCATTGGCTCAAGAATCTATTTATAATGTATTCTCACACTAATTTCTAGATAAAATATTTACTGATAATTATATGAATATTCAAGAATATTATAATCTAATCATTGATCAATTTGTGGCAAACTTTTAAAAATGTCGGAATGTCGCATGAGTAGAATTGCAAAGGCCGGTTCGTTCGCACAGGCGAAGCGAATGTAATTGAAAACAGCCTTAAGAGCCACGCATGTTGATTATAACTCAGTGAAAACTCGAAAATTAAGTAAGTATGCAAATTCCAAAGAGGCAATCGGTAGGTAGGAATCAGGATCGTTGCTTAGGCTTTTTCCTTACAAATTTCACATGATATAAAATTTTTCTTGAATTCAACTGCGATTTGTTCTCTGCTTTCTTAAGCTTATTAAATAAATAGATGATAAAGACGTGTAGATACAATACCTTATGGCTTCATTGCCACTATCCCGTTGTTCTTCAATTTCCCTTACCACGTCATCCAGGCTTTTTTCATCTTTGGCTTTGGAGAGCAGACGTTGTTTATATTCTTCGAGCTTGTCTTCATCGACCACCAATAATCCATGAAGATCAATCTCACTTTGGCGACGTCCAGCATTACAGAGTTGAAAAAACTCTTCACATGCTTCATTGTGATATCTTTGCATTAGTTTGGCGTATTTTGTTTTTAGTGTCCTGCAAAAACGAGAACAGGCACTGTTACCAGCCTCATAAAATTTAGTAGCCCTTCTTTTCCACTGTTCTCGAGCCTTGTCTAATTCAAACGCCTTTTTCCGATAGTACAAAGCTCTGAGAAGATGCAGCAGACTGTTTTGAAATTTTTTTATTTTGCCACTGCTTTCGTCAAGTGGAAACTCAATATCTGTATTAACGAGTTGAACCGTTTTAATTTCAGGATTGTTTACCATCCCGCAAAATCTTTTAATATTATTTAGGTGACAATAATCCTCCCCGATTACGTCTTCCTTCGTAACACCTTGGCAAAAAATATTTGAAGAATTGTATGACCATGCAAGAATACAGTTCCCATCATCATACCGTTCAAATACTTGGACTCTTGGCAGAACTAAAGGATTTTCAATTCTCTTGTCGTTTACAAAGCACCAAAATTTTGGGCGCGGATCGTCTTTCGCGACGTTCGTCAATTGCACAACAATGTTGTATGATCCATTGTTTTCTGATAAAGAACATACCTCTGTCTCGGTGTCCTTGTATTTCATCTTGATGCAACCCGCTGTGAATCTTTTTCCGTCATAATCATAACCAAGAACGTCTTTTAGTGCCAAACAACACCGAAATGATTCATCATCGGGGAACATAGGTTGATCATTTATATCGTCAAATTCAGGTAACCATCTCACTGATGAACTGCCATAGTCTAATGGAGCATCTGTAATTGTGATCGAGAACGAAGTGCTAGCTACAATGATATCGTCCTGATCTGCTAAACAAAGGCTATATGTTCCATTTTTCTCGAAGTAAAACTCCACAGTAGCTTTGTTGTTGCCTTGAATATTTTTCTTTACAAACCATTGTTCAGGACCGCTTTGCTTTAAAAGATTTGGAATATTTGATGAATATGAATTTGGTGAACTCGATATTTCATTATCAAATCGATCAAACAAGGATATTTCAGAGATCAATTTCTCTCTCCTGAAAGCATTCTCTTTTACGGCAGTGAACCCCCAATGTATATCGTTCAGTTCAGGGTGGATGTCAATGTGTATGACTTTCTTTTTTGAGCTATTGCAGTTGTCATAGATCACCAGCTCTCTGCTTCCAGCTTTAGTAAGAACCATTGAGAAACAAACTACAATACCTGACTCGTCCTT
The DNA here is from genome assembly GCF_004324835.1 of Dendronephthya gigantea. Lineage (NCBI taxonomy): Eukaryota > Metazoa > Cnidaria > Anthozoa > Malacalcyonacea > Nephtheidae > Dendronephthya > Dendronephthya gigantea. The sequence goes on along the minus strand of NW_021163028.1, from coordinate 239,323 downwards.
TGTTGTTTTCAAAACCTTTGTTTCTTTTTTCGCATCGAAGTTGGGAATGTGGCACGCGATATTAAAATCTGCAGTCGAGTTAGCAGGCAAGGGGCAACCAAAGATATCACAAAGAACGATTTCTAGTTGAATCTCATTGCCAGCCACGCAAACTTCAGGATAATAGAAATTTGATCCTTGCAAGTACACTGGCGCATTGTTAACTTGCACTGGAATAAATCTCAAACGGAACACTTCCTCCGGGCTTTTTCTATCACTAAGAGCTATTGACAGGTTATACTTTCCGGCCTCATTAATCTTCGTGTCTACTGTAAGTATTCCATTCTGAATGTCTCTCTTTCTGGATTCTATTTCCATTTCCTCTCCCTCCTCGCTGGATAAATTTAAAGCTATGATGCTGTATTCCTTACACAAACCTCGGACAACATTCCCGTAGGAATCTTCCAATGTTGCTTTAAGAATTGACCATTGGTTCCGATACACCATCGTTGGGTTCGTGTTACTTGGTTTGTACCTGACGTCAAATGGCTTTTTAGAGCAGGTGAATGCAACATTTTGCAAACATTTAGGCGACGAAGGAAGTATTTCAACGGATAAAGTTTGACCTAAAAGAAAAATATATTTTTGAACTTGGGCGATACTCCATGAAATATCTAATATATTTTTTCTTGCGGTCCGAGTTTACATTTTAGCGTTTCCTGCAATCTGATTGGCTACGCGAGCGGACCGTACGGACCGCGAGATTTGAAAGCACGCACGGGGGGCGGGTAATTAAAAAAAACAACTCTATTATTTACCAGTTTAGTCGGTCCGTATAGGGAAATATTTCTTTTGGTCTCAAAAATGTTGTTTTTGAGACCTTGGGAAATATTTCCCTATACGGACCTCCAATCTGGTAAATAACATATATGTGTGGATTACAGTTACAGTAGATACGCGATTACGTGCGGTCTAATGTACATATGGAAATGCCCCCACGAGTTCTTCTTACAATGCCTCTCTCTCAGTCTCTCTCACTTCCAATGCCTCTCTCTCAGTCTCTCTCACTTCCAATGCCTCTCTCTCTCGATCTAAAAATCATCCAGGAAGGAATCATCCTGAATTATCATCCAGACCAGCAAGGCATATAGGTCAATAGAGCCTTATACGTGTGGCGTTCACGACAAACGGGACTACAGGGATCCAAGGATAATGCAAAGTTTCAGTGCCCTCCCGATACCTAGGCAACCAGACGTCTGTAGCAACATATAGGATTTTGACTTTACCAATAAAATTCTAAAGAAGCAGGTTTAACATATCCCCGAATCAAGCATGATCAAACGGAGGTTTCATTGCTAATATTACAACTGCTAAATACAGCACCGCACACGAATATGGCATTTTTTCTATAGTTATAGCTGTGAATTATTAAAGCGTTGGGATCGCTAGCTTGGAGAATTCATACTCAAAAGTACTTAAATTACGTTTGCCGCGATATTGCCATCATTGAATTCTATTCTTATTGGTCATGCGAAGCGATCGCAATTTCAACCGCGGTTATGTATATTATATACAGTATTCCCTCTAACTCGAACTCCGGAGGGGAAAGAAAAATTGTTCGAGTTACCAGGGGTTCGAGTTAACCGGGGCTGGTGTTAGGTTTCGTCTAAATATTATACACTGAATGCATGCTCCCGAGGAAAATAGTGAGTTTTGTTTTCCCAAGAGTCTGAGTTTCCCAAGAGACTCGAGGGAAAGCAAAACTCACTATTTCCCGAGGTGTAGCGAACATTAAGTGTTTTGTTATATAAGAACAAAAACATACATGTTACACGACAATTTCATTTCAAAAAACTTTGTTATGACAATATGCGGGCATCAATTTTTCACTTGTTTCCCTGGCGGGAAACATTGCATTTATTTACAGTCATGTGACTACGAATGAACCAATCACATTTAAAATACACAGCACCTATATAACAATCACATATATTGGTTGCCGTAGTTCATGCTTTTATTTCCTAAAAATATCGAGTAATTCATTTGTATAAATTTATCAGTTGGCTTACGGAGTTCATCAAATTATTCAATTATTTGAAAAATTCCTAACTTTCGGTTTCGAATTGTCCAATCATATTCGTCTATTTATTTCATTATCCAATAGGATTAGAGAGTGGTCAACTCGAAACCGGAAGTTAGGAGTTTTTCAAGGTGTTTTTGTATATATTGTCATCGCAAACGTACCGTATGTTAACACATAACCATTTAGCAATAGGCTTATATAATTAGACAATCCGCGATAAGTTTACAACGCGCTCAAACCACAACCTAAAGCATGCAGAAAATATAAACATACACTCGTGACTCGTTATTGAAATTTTGGCTTCAAAAAATCTTGTTGAACATGGAAACTTATCCTCATGAGGTAAGATCAAAGCAATCTCTTCGGAGGTAAAACTCAAAACAATCTCTTCTGAGACGATTAACGAAATCAAAAGAAATTCACTAGCAAACCATTATACACTGTATTAGGTGTATAAATTCATAGGTCACTATACGCGTAGCTGTTGTTGTCACCGCCGACCGACTGTACGGAAAATGAGCGATCAAGTGCACCTTCCAGGTTGCCTTTAAAGAGAATTATATTGACTATGAGGAAGAGAAAAAGTAGATCCACTTTACTGTGAAGAATTATTTCAAATATTTTGTAAGAAAAGCCCCTAGCCCTAGGTCATCCATTTTAAATAAGATAGCTAGCAATTTCAAGCAATGTTCTTTTCAATTTGTGCCAATGCGACATATTTTTTTATCCATTCATTCGGATATTTAAAGCATTTTGTCAACTTAGAAGAAAAAAACATTTATGTAGTAAAAAATCATTTTGTAATGTTTTTTACAGTCTAAAGATAGCAGGCAATATTGCTAGTAAACAATATCACATGACTCAAAGGAAACTAATGTTGTCAGGAGATATTGAAAGAAATCCTGGTCCTGTTCAAGACAACAGTCCCACTAACAAAGACTACAACGCTTTCATTTCAGACCATTTTGATGTTGGTGGAGATTGTGACTGCTTTTTTCGAGCTGTGTCTCATCAGTTGCACTGAGCACCATCTACAAGTTTAAGCATTTGGCATTGCTTATATGAGGGCTAATAAGTAACACTGAAACTCATGGTTAGAATACCTCAATAATATGTCCATGCAAGGGTGATGGGGTGATCTATGCATGATTATACAAGCTGTGGCTGATCAGCTGAAGTTGAGGATAGTCATTAGTGAGACACATAAACAATTTTTAGAACACACTATAGTACAGGGATTTTCACCAACAGATCAACTTTCGAGATATTCATTTAGGTAATATAGATGAGTATCATTTTGTATCAACTTTGCCATCAGGTACTTCTAAATCCTGAACAGTCAAATAGGAGTGCTCAATTAGAAGCAAAGAAGAACAGAATATATGAAAAAATACATGAAGGAAAAACGAGCTAATGAAACACAGAACCTAAGGCTAAGCAATAGCGAAAAGCATATGCAATGGAATATAGGAAACGCAAACAAGCATGCAAATGAAACCTCCCAGCTGTCAAAACAGAGCACGTCTATATATATTGCTTGAACAGCGGTAAAACATAGTGTAGGTAATCATCCAGCCCCATGCAACTGTAGACGGGAAATTAAAAAACATGACTAAATTCATATAGAATTAAATTGTTGTTATTTCGACAGTTTCTATAGTAATGTATACGCGGTGTATTTCTATACGGTTTATTGGCGAACATTATGGTTTCCAGTTGTCAAAAATGTTCTCACATTTTAAAGTTTGCTGATCTATGATTCGAAACCAAAGTTCGAGTTAACCGGATATATTCGACCAAGGGAAAACAAAATTCATCTATTTATTTAAGTGGAGTAAATTACTATAAAGAACATTACCAAATCAAGGGGAATTGGATTTAGTTCGATGTAGTGAGGAGTTCGGGGATACTCTATAACCAATAATGCGATGCTTCTGTTTATATATTTGTAAATGGATCGTAATAAGATAAAAAGCAATATATATACTTAGTTGAAATTTTTTTTGGTGTATATTAATTTTATGCCTGGTCTAGTGCTTTATATATACAGTCGTTTCATAATGAATAGACTATATAAATATTCTGTAATACCTGCACGTTAGTCAATATACTGTAAACATCTGAATAACTGAATTGTTTCAAAATTTCAAAATAACATTGCTACGTTCTCGTTTATCATCTCTGTATAATAAATGCTGTAGTGCCTGTATACCGCCAACATGATTTCTGCGTCGGATGTCGGGGTTTAAAACTCATTGCCGTCCGATCAGATGACATTTCGAAGTGGTTTGCTGATTATAACTTGCGATTCCTGTTCGAATACTTGACCGATTTTAACAAAAATAGGAGCGATTTAAAGAAGAAATTGTTTTCAGTAGATACATGTTTTTTTATATCGATATGTTGTCAATTCGCTACGATATTCACTTTATTCTTTAAAGTGCATGTGCTTTTTATATTATTCAATATTGCACATCAAAGCGGCCTAAAAATATTGCCCAAAATGCAAACGAACACCGGTTGCAGTGGTTTAGTTCACATATTCAGGATTATTTTGATATCTTTAGCGTCAAAATCGAGCCTTTAGAAGATTTTTGCCGTTTTTTTATATAAACATACATTGATGATATGAATTCGCGTCACCGGCGATAATATTTCACAATAATGAAAATATCGAAAAAAAATTCGGGCAAAAAAAGCCGAAAATCTGCCCCCAAGGTCTAATTTTACGCCAGAAATCGATTTCCGGGGTCAAATTTACCCTAGGGGAAGGCATTAGGGAGTTTTGTCACATTTTCCAACCGCATGACAACATTCCGAGCATGCGGTCAGCACGCGCTTAGCAACAATTATCGCTTAGCACTTATAAAATGCTATTTTCTCCGCTTCTTTTGCACATCCTACCCCAACAATTACTCAGAATTATAACAGAATGATAATATGTAAAATTCAGACATTTTAAAGAACACAGAGAACAAAAAAAAGCGAGAAAATACTGAATTTCTAAAGTATATGGTTGCTATGGGGAGTAATTTGAGATAACAAAGCAACATATTATTTGATTCATGTTTTGACTTATAATACAAATGCAGTTTATTACTATATGCGGGTTTGAAAATACTATTTAAATCGTCTTTTCAAGCTCTATCGTTTGGTGGTATTCCGGGGTCTTTAGCCCAAATACTTGCTGAGATATTTAAGGTTTTGCTTTTCCCGACAATATTGTCGGGAGCAATAGTGACCAGACGGCAATGAGTTTTAATAGTATCAAAACCTGCCGGAGGACCGATAGTTGACTTATTTTTCCATCAACTGCATGTTCCTAGCTTGAATTTGAAGTGTGTATAATTCCACTCGAAATTAAGGCCCTTTGATGAACCTCTAGAATTTACCTGCATCGAGTGAAGTGACAACAAAAATCATAATTTATTTACCCCCAAATGGCTCAGAATATTCAATATATAAGTACAATATTCACGTAATAAGAGATGTCTATACATCAACATCACATAAGCTCGTAATGCATAGCACAAATCTATAGATTGCGTGGAATCTCGAGAATTTACTGGAAAATATTGTAACGATTGGAACTGTTCGCAACGGCGTTCAATCGATTTATACGAAATTTCCAAATCAATCGATTTCCTCGCAATTTGTCTCTTTCAAAATGACTAAGGATAGAAACGGTCTGATTATTCTGATATATTTATATACTTAGGGTACATTTATTGCGTGTCACTTGTACTGCCAAAAGATTTTTATTACTGTAATTCTCCGAGTGAAGGGGACATTATTCCCGTGTTTAATTCCTTCGTTATGATAAGGTTGAAATGAATACGTTTTATTTACTTACGATCAAAGCGATACCATTTTCCTAAGTCTAGGTTCACATTTGCCTTTCCAGCGCGACGAGCAACGCATGTAACATGTAGCAGCCTATGATTTACTTTAGTGACTTTAAATTTGCAGTCAGAGTCTCCCACAGCTTTATTGTACTCATCACTATATGAAACAGTTATGTTGTTCTCGTGGTGATCTTCAAACTTTGAATTACGATTGGTTAACTGGATACTACAGAGAAGAACGGAATCTCCACAAGTTACCGTTGGATTATCCTGGTTAACCTTTACTTCATCTGCAACGAAGCTCCATAGCCATCTAGAGACAGCTTCCATTTTGTTGTACGCGGATGAATAATTTATTTGCCCAAAAGGCAAAGCACTAACAGGTAATATGAGACTCCGTAAATATTGATATATCTTTTTAACATGACGTCTAAATTGTTATAAATAATTAAGAGGGTCCTGAAGTGAATGGGGTAAAATGGGAACTTAGATTGCCCCGTTTTTACGCTGGGTCCCTTCCATGCAGGACTACTGGGCTATACAGGGTGTATCAAAAAAAACGCAACACTTAATATTCTAAAATTCATATTGTTCATAAGCTCAATAGATTTTATGCCCCTGGGATTTTAAAATGGCTTCTAATCGTACAGTTCAACTGCTAATGGTCAAATCAGCTAAACTAATAATGGTGCAGCTAACAACTGAACAACGAGTTTTTATTGTCGTGCATGATAACTTGAATGCTAACTGTCGACCTTGTAAAATAAATTGTAAATAAAATTTTACTCGTTAAATACTTTCAATTCAGCTCGTTGGTTTACGCACCCGACTTTGTTTACCGACGATTGTGCCGCTAGAATATGATTATAAGCTTTCTCGCATTCCAGGGGCCAAACGTCTTTTGTGTTGTAGAACAAAGAGGATATTCATGAATATTAAGTGGTTGTGTTTTTTTTGATACACCCTGTATAATAATTCCTGGAGAACTTGCTCCTAATGTTTTGGGTTAAAAAAGTGAAGCAAGAAACATGGCGGATTTTTCGTGCTGACGCCAGATATGGTCCGAAAAGGCCATGGTAATTACCACTGACCAACTGCGATACAAGCCAACAAACGTTGTTCTTCACCCAAAATTCCCGCCTTTCAGTTTTTTCAAAGTGTTACACGTAAAAAACGTTAACCAAGGTTTTTTAAAGAAAATGCTGCAGTTTTTCTCCGCCTTTGGATGCCATAACCAATCCTCCTACCGGTAAGATACTTTTAAACATAGTTTTAGATTATATTTACAATAAACAAGACGCCTGTTCTGACGTTAACTCCGGCGTGCCGTGCACGTGCCAAGTCTTCAATATCTGAACATAAACAATACAGTTCATACACATTTAGATGCCCTGCCAATGCAGTGATCACGTGACATACATGTGATCAGTCATGTATATAAATAGCTAAGGAATGTATTATTGGGGTCTTTGGGATTAAATACAAGACAATGGCATCACTATAAATGGCGACGAGGACAAATGATAATAATACAAAGCAAATTAATCAACAAATGGTAAAATATGGCAACTGCTGGTGATATCCACCGTAATGATCGTATAAGCAGTCGAGGTGGTGGTGTATGTGTCTATTCTTCGCAAAACATTTCCTGTCAGCGGAGACTAGATCATGAAAATCCTAATTTTGAATGTATTTGGTTATGGATCCGCCCGACCCGCCTACCAAGACCTCCTATCATAGCCTGCATTGTTTACAACCCCCCGGTAGATCTGCCGAAGAACATCGTGACCTGGAGGCATATCTCCTGAATACAACGGACTCTATTCGAAATCGTTTTTCTTGGGGATTTTAATAATTTCGACATTGTTTATTTAACTCGCAGTCTTGGGCTGTAACAGATTGTTAGTTCTCCCACAAGGGGATCAGCTACTCTTGACCTCATAATAACGGATTTACAAGATCTTTATAATAAGCCGAACATACTTGCACCGCTTGGATCTGCTGACCATAATATAGTACAATGGATCCCTAATAAACTAGACACTGCCCGTAAATCCCAAGCTAAACCGATTAAGTGGCTTATTCGTGGTCATCCGCGATCCGCCATTAATGCTTTTACTCGGTGGGCTAGTTCACATCAATGGTTTGAAGATCTTGGTCCAAGTCCCTCTGTAGATGATCTTGCTGTCTCCGTCTCAAGTATCAACAGCATTGGACAAATTTATGCCACTGAGGTCTGCAAGGTTTTGCCATTCTGATAAGCCTTGGGTATCAGCGTCGATTAAAAAACTTATCAAGGAGCGTCAAAAAGCCTTCCATAATAGAAATAAACTCCGGTGAAAAACATTAAAGTATAGTTCAACATCTAAAGAAAGACGATTGTCGAAAGTGGTGGCAAACCGTAAATAAAATGGCTGGTCGGGCCCATAAGGATAAACTTGTTTTGGAAAAGGATGGTAAAGTGTTATCGGATCTGGAGTTGGTTAATTCTCTTAACAGTTTTTACATCTCTGTTAATGCAGACATCTCACAGCTTGACACCACGCTATTTCCATCATACTTACCCGCAGCGGATCCAGTCCCTTGTATTGAACCCTACGAAGTGTGTAAAAAATTGCTAGCCATTGATACATCGAAAACTTGTGGTCCTGACAATTTACCTGGTCGCCTTTTAAAGGAATTTGCATACTCTTTCGCAGAACCGGTTGCGAACATTTTTAATACGTCACTTTCTTCTGGGATTGTTCCAAATATATGGAAAGATTCATGGATCACCCCTATGCCAAAAATAGAGCAACCTGTTAATGAAGCTGATACAAGACCTATATCACTAACGGCATGCCTTTGTAAAGTTCTCGAAGATTTTGTCGTTCATTGGATGATTTCCGATGTCCGGCATAATATTGATCCACAACAGTTTGGTTCCCTAAAGGGTTGATCTACCTATTGCTTGCTTGACTTGTTGCATTCTTGGCTTTCCCATCTGGACTCTCCAGGTCAATATATTCGTATATGTTTTTTGGGTTTTTCCAAGGCCTTTGACCAAATTGGCCACAATGTGCTTATCCAAAAACTGATTAACATAGGAGTTAGAAGATCTTTAATTCCATGAATTACGAATTTTCTATCAGAGCAACGGCAGTGTGTTAAAGTTGGTGAAACTGTTTCTAGCTGGTTGCCTGTTAAAGCAGGAGTCCCTCAAGGAACTAAACTGGGTCCCATTCTATTTTTAATCATGGTCAATAATTTACAATGCAGGTCAGGAAAACTCTGACATTTGGAAATTCGTTGACGACGTTTCCCTCTCCGAAGGTCTCTCAAGAAATGGGCAACCGTCTGTGATTTAGGCTGATTTAATGTCTGTAGATGCTCGGGCATCTAATAATTTGATGAAATTAAACGCAAAGTAATGCAAGATCTTAATTTGTTTTTTCCGAAGCAAACCAGATTCACCAAACTTATCTGTTGGAAACCAAATATTAGAAGCTGTATCATCACATAAGGTCCTTGGTGTGATTATCTAGGATGATTTAAAGTGGAACGAACATATCGCAATGATTATCACTAAAGCGTCCAAGCGATTATACATCCTGCGGGTTTTGCAGCGAGGAGGGATTCCACCACATGATCTATTTACAATTTACTACACGCTGGTTAGATCTGTTTTAGAATATTGTTGTACATGCAGTGTGGCATTGTGGCCTGCCTGGGTATCTGTCTGACGAAATTGAGAAAGTTAAAAAACGCGCATTGAGAATTATACTGCCAGGTGGATCTTACTGTGAAGCGCGAGAACTGCTGCAATGTCATAGACTTGATAATCGTCGAAGCGAACTTTGAGGGAAAACAATAGGTAATTTTAAACTTAATTTAATAATAGGTAATTTTAAACTAAATTTTGAACTATCTTGTAAAAATAGGTATTCTTATTTGTATATATATACGTGTAGGTAATAACTCTTAAACTCATGTAAAACACATTGTAATTCATTTTTTATGCGACGATGTGTTATTTAATCTCTCTCTCATGATAGAGGTTAAAACGATGATTATACAACAGCAATCGAAAAATTTGACGAATATTTTGCCCCAAAGAAAAATGTAACCTACGAAATATTTCAGTTTCGTCAGGCAAAGCAAAATAGCGACGAAACGACAGACCAATTTGCGACCCGATTACGCAAACTTGCCGCTCATTGTGAATTTCATGACGTTGATAAAATCGGCCATTATTCAAAACTGTCGCTCTCAATTCTCAGACTTCGCCGCTCTCGCTTCGAACGACAAACTCGAGCCCAATGATTAGCTTTTCCACACTTCTTACATTCAGTTCCGTAGGTAGGGCATTTTATTTTTGGATTACTGAGATGCCCTTCTCCGCAATTGTTATCACTGCGCATACCATGAACCTCCTTTGTTTGGCCACTGTAAAGTTGACCCATCTGTGTCAGCGTAACTTCGTAAGTTCTGCAAACGTACATTTGTTCGTCCAATGTGAGAGATTCCCCTTTGGATAACAATTGCTCTTGTACTTTTTTGTGTTTAGCAAAGCCGTAGCAAGTAGCTTAATTGGAGGTGGTGTATATTCATATGTTCGTCTTATGCCCGACTGATTTCTTTTGTTGGCTATAGTTCCTACGGTATATAAACATGAATTTATGAATGTACACCCCCCAATTAAGCGGTATAGCTACGACCCTGGTGTTTAGAACCGATAATTAACTGCTCAATCGAGCGCTCACTCATCATCATCAATAGATTCTTCTTGCATTTGCTTTAAGTGCTGTAATTGATACCTTGCTAGACGTTCACTTTCGGCGCTAGATGCCTTTCGAATCGCTTCCAAATTCTACTTGGTTTAATACATTCGGATCGTCTTCCCACGACCAACTATTGTAGGTCCCGATCACTTGCCTTTCAATCCATAGAAAAATGAACGAGGCTTGTTCTTTCTCTGTCTTCTCGGCGAACGGACCCGCAAAAGTCAAACTACAGTATTTTTTAAACTTTGCAAATTCATCAGGCAAATCTGTAGCTTGCCAGTTCATCTCCGGTCGTTTCAGACATAATTGACTTCTTATACACTGGCAGTAAAAAAGAACTGCTCAAATTTGTTTTTCATACATAGGCAAAAGTTTTATCTTGTAACAAAAGATTTTACTTTCCTTTTCCCTAAATAATTATGTTTAACCGTGTGGAAATGTCCTACATTCTTCCCCGAGTCTTTTGACCTAGATAAGCGTTAAATCAAAAGTCGTGGTTTACTCCAGTTCCAACAAGAGTTATTCAGTGGATAAGAAGAATCTAAAGCAAGTTACGCAATCATGGGTCCAAAGCCAAGAATGAGTCTTGAACGTCGAGGAATGGTGCTGGCATTGTCGAAAGAAAGCCACTCCCAACGCAAGATTGCTAGTAGAGTTGGCTGCAGTCAAAGAAGTGTCCGTGACATACACAAGAAGAGACTGACTGGCAGCGTTAAAGATTGCAAGATACCGGGCAGGAAAAGAAAGACAGCAAGAGGAGAAGACAACATCGCGGTTCAAAAAAGCAAAGCTGATCGCTTTAAAACCGCTCCCGAGATTAAAAGAAAGATGCAAAATGAGCATGGAGTCAATATCTCTGTTTCCACCACTCAACGAAGGTTAAGAGAAGCTGGTCTCAATGGCTGCAAACCAAGGAAGAAGCCACGTCTCGCCTCTCGCCACAAGAAAGCAGGTCTTCAATTTGCGAGAATGCACAAAAACTGGACAGCAGAACAGTGGTCAAAAGTCATCTTTAGTGACGAGTCACGATTCCTACTCCATAGGAGTGATGGTCGGGTGTATGTCGAGAAAATTGTTGGCGAGGACCTCAAAGAATATTGTGTACAACCAACGGTATAACATGGTAGTGGCGGAATAATGGTAAGGATATGCATCGATTCAAGGGGAAGTGGATGTCTCTCTAAGGTGAACGGTAGGCTTAACGGGCCAGGGAACATTTCTGTCTTGGAGAATGCGCTTATTCCCACAACTCACAATTTGGCTATTCCTGATGGCTGGATATTTCAGCAATTCTTCACCGAGTTGAATAGGAAGCCAATCACATGCAAGATTTCAGATTTTGGTGAAAGCAGATCTGTTCAAGTTCAAACAAGAACATTGCTATCCACCAAAACCAGAAATATTGATCGTAGCACTCCTGCATATATGGCTCCAGAAACTAGTGTGAGCACTGAGGCTACAATCGAAGACTTGAAGAAGATTGATGTGTGGGCATATGGCATGGTTTTGTTCAAAATCTGTAACCCTCATATCAAGTATCTCTATTACTATGATGTAAAAGAACGAAAAGACAAGCTTGAAGCTATGCGAATGATGATGACGAAAGGTGAACGCCCTAAAGCTGACATAAAGTATAAGACCTTCCAGTTAAACGAGTGGAAACTCCTGCAGGAGATTCACAACAAGTGTACAAGATTTGATGGCAAAGCTAGACCACTTATGAGTGAAATAGTGGAGTGCTTGAAGCACAACAAAGAGGTAGCAATGGAAAACAAGAATAACCCTTTGACAGCAAGGTAATATTTTCATACTGTATTTTATACTTGGAGCTGTTTAATTATCCAAGAATTTTATGAGCATGCATATATGCTACATAGTGTTTACAGTTAATTGCATTGACTTTCGTGTTTTGATTATATATTCAGTTTAAAAGGACTTCCAATTGAAATCCTAATTGAAAAAAAAAAAAAAAATATATATATATATAATATATATATATAATATTATATATATATATATAATTATATATATATATATATATATATATATATACTGTCGTTGTCAAAAAGGTTGTCCTGAGCAAGTATATGTATATATCGATCACGTGACATTATTATGTATCAACACGCGTGGGATTGTACAAGCGTGTTAATTGCGAGTTCGAGTATAGCAAGGTGAACGATTAGAAAATGCCAAGACCATATTCGGATGATTTAAGGTGGAGAATGGTTTATCAACGACTGTTGTACGAAAGAATCATCGACGAAATTGCAGCACAGCTATTTGTTTGTTCAAAAACCGTCTATCGTACTCTCAGCACCTTTTGGAACACGGGTGATGTGAAGCCTTGCCGAGTTGCCGTATGGGTCGCCCAACAGCGAGCGTATCTTTATTCCCACACGAAGAATATATTATCATGAACTGTTTACTGCGAACGCCGCAAATATAGTTGAATGAGATAGCAAGCTATATGTAAACCTCTTCAATAGGATTCAAATCAGGACTGTCGTACACTCGTTCTACAACTTCTTGTACATGATGGGTTGGGTGGTTATCTGTTTACAAATATGCATATATTACTAGTTTTAGCAGTTGCATCTTTGTGCATCACCAAGTTTTGTTTAAACAGATATTAATAGATCAAAACATGATCACAAATTCAGTCATCCCTTGAGACATATGTTAGAACAGCGAATTTGCATTAATTATATTCAAATCTCAACCATAACGAGAACGGATCGCGGGTTTTCCCCATCAAATCGATTCATAGCTGGTAAAAGCTGTTCATCAAGAAAATGGATAAAGGAGCGTGTTTCAAATCTTTCTTCAGGATTCTTTAACAAACAGTTCGCAAGAAGTCCATCACACGATACTGCCGAAATAATGGAATAGCGAGGTGTCCACCGTGCATAGCTATAGTCGCTCACAACAGGCGGTATCCCACGAGCACTATATCCATATTGCCGAGCAAGTCGTTTATCTTTAAAACGTAGAACCAAATAAATAAAAGATCTACTAGTTTGTGCAATCCAGTTACAGTAAGGTATTATTTAGTACATACAATGCCTGTTTCATCGAGGAAAACGAGCAGGTTTGGGCCAAAAAGACTGATTTCGGCCATGAATTGTAGCCCAATATCGTTTCTTCGCTGAAGGGCAATTCTCTGTATCTGAAGAAGAAAATGTGGCTTGAAGAGTGGATAAAGAACAACTAGAATCTTGTAATAAATTGGAAAAAGGTGGAATGGCTTGCGTCTTATTAATATATATAGTTATATGATTTCCAGTATGCGGTATTAAGTATATATTCCAACTAAAATAATGTCATAATGTTCGTACCTTTTTGCGTGTTATTCCAAGCCTATAGAGAGCTCGGCACAGTGTCTCCGGGCCAAATGCAGAGCCAGTAGCATTAATGATATAGCTTGCTATCTCATTCAACTGTATTTGCGGCGTTCGCAATAAACAGTCCATGATAATATATTCTTCGTGTGGGAATAAAGATACGCTCGCTGTTGGGCGACCCATACGGCAAGGCTTCACATCACCCGTGTTCCAAAAGGTGCTGAGAGTACGATAGACGGTTTTTGAACAAAGAAATAGCTGTGCTGCAATTTCGTCGATGATTCTTTCGTAGAACAGTCGTTGATAAACCATTCTCCACCTTAAATCATCCGAATATGGTCTTGGCATTTTTTAATCGTTCACCTTGCTATACTCGAACTCGCAATTAACACGCTTGTACAATCCCACGCGTGTTGATGCATTATAATGTCACGTGATCGATATATACATATACTTGCTCAGGACAACCTTTTTGACAACGACAGTATATATATATATATATATATATATATATATATATATATATATATATATATATATATATACACCCGTTTGCAAAAACGTTGGCCGCAGATAGATATATACATAGATACCCGAAATCTAATTAGAATTGCATATGTTGTGTAATATGATTGAAATCCCATGGAAATGAATTCATATGCAATTCTAATTAGACTTCGAGTATCTATCTATCTATCTATCTATCTGCGGCCAACGTTTTTGCAAATGGGTGTATATATATATATATATATATATATATATATATATATATATATATATATATATAAACACGTAAATATCGGTCACGTGATTTTACTACATACGTTAATTTTATGAGAAATCGTTGGAAATCTGTCGTGAAAATTTCTTAAATGTCATAGTAAGGTGAACAATATTGTAATAATAAAGAAACAAGTGATAAGTGATCAAAATAAGCCATGTTTAATGGTCACGTGATTGATATTTATATATTTCTATATATATTGATCGGGACAACCTTTTTGATAACGACTGTATATATATATATATATATATATATATATATATATATATATATATATATATATATACACCCGTTTGCAAAAACGTTGGACGCAGATAGATAGATAGATAGATACTCGAAGTCTATATAGAATTGCATATGAATACATTTGCATGGGATTTCAATCATAATACACAACATATGCAATTCTAATTAGATTTCGGGTATCTATCTATATCTATCTGCGGCCAACGTTTTTGCAAACGGGTGTATATATATATATATATATATATATATATATATATATATATATATATATATATATATATATACATATAATACAATTTCCTGAAATATTCTTCAACAAAAACAAAATAATGAACAAGCAATTTTGTCATGAGATGTATAACACTTTAACACTAAACATTAATATGTTCGTCAAATAATCTTAACATACTTTCATGTGAAATGTACAGCATCAGTACTGATTCAACTCCTTTATAGCTCGGATTTGATACTCAGCCAAGTGATGAAGCATACAACCAAAGCTATGACCTGTCTTCTAATGAGAGGTAAATTAAATAGTTTTTCACAAACCAAAGCATTATACCTGTATGATGTCTATACAGTATGTGATAACATAATAAACAGTGGGTTTTCTTATATTAATTTTTATCAATTAAATTTTTTATATTAATTTTGTACATCCCATGTACTGCAGTTTAATCTTTTCTCCACCTGTTAATGATGCAATAACCATAATTCTTCTTACAGATGCACTGTTTCAAAAAGGCCTCGACAATTGGATTCATTAACCCATTCGCTCACACCAACGAAACATGCAAAGGTGCTTTATTTCAGAAAATTCCTTTGTGGTACATGATACATCTACATACGTTTTCTTATTTTTTTACAATTATGAAATTTTATTCATTTTTGTTAAACATAGACTATATTATTGATCTGACACAAGAAACTCATGAGACATCAGATAGTCAACATTCTAGTATGTCAAGGTACTGGATGATATATGTATCTCTTTGTCAATTATAGAATAATATAATAATCGACCCTCATTATTTATTACCTCCAAATGTTCCAAGCATCAATTGATTCAAGAACTTGTCCCAGACTCAAGGAATAAAGGAAGTATTAATCAATTTGTAGATCAAGTGGAAGTGACAGCCCATGCCTTCACACATCAAGTGGAAGTGACAGCCTATGCCTTCACGCTTCGGAGAATGAAGAGGCAGTTAGGTATTGCAATGGCAACTCATCACTACCATTCTTTTCAAAAGAGAAGGTTGCACTGAAGCCCCTACAATTAGTGAATTTACTGCTGGGTAGCAATACTGTGCAAGCATCAAAAGTGTGTACCATTCAGCCCCTTCAAGTACAGGAATCTGGTACATTTATTGTTAATTTGCCAAGCTTGAAAACCTCTGCTGATGTAAAGTGTGATGATGTTGGAATTTGGAATAACAACAGCAAAAACAAATTCTTCTTTGAAGTAAACTGGAATGATGACCTATCAATAGAAGTATCGAGAGTTGAATGTGGTGGTGAAAATCGGGTAATGCTCAAAAATTACACCTTGAAGCACGATACTGATTTTAGAAAGAGAATTGACTTATTATACTGTAAGTATGAACATAAAAAAAATTATTGTATCAATTGCCATTATCTTACATAACATAAGAGTAATAACTTTGCAAAACATTCTGGTGCTAAATAAATCACGAAGTAGAAAACGCTATGTGTTAACCGTCAATTGCGGTTATTGGACTCACACATGGCAATAAACGGTTAAATGACACCATTTTGCATTGTTCTTCATTAATTAATTACTTGTGATAAAAAACAGGACCAAGTTCTTTTATTTTTTCCATAGTACCTGGTAGCCAGTTACACAGGTATTGTATTGTACAATACTCCTTCAAAAGTGGCGTGGAACATTCAATTCCCAAAATGCCTCTTGGGAACTGTAAGAAAAAGCCCGACCACTTTGTCCGTACTTGGGCAAACACGAAAGATTGCTTGAAAGATGTAGCTGGGAAGATGAAACCACGCGAAGCCACGGATTGTTGTATTTTAATATTAAATGTTTTGTTCCAGCGGGTTTTTTAGGTGATATAAGGACACGTACAATATAAAGTTTTTTTAACGGAGACATTTGGAATGAGCTTTATTTAAATAAAGCTTATAAAGTCGTTGACTCTGTGTTTTCCATATTTTTAAGAGACTCCGTGTTTTCCATATTTTTAACAGACTCCGTGTTTTCCAATATTATGACGTCAGACTCCGTAATTTTGACTCCGGGACTCCGGCTCCGAAACTCCGACTCCGTGTCATCCATGTTACCGAATTCAACAACAGAAATCTACCTGGAAAGAATGGGGATCTAATCAGAGACATATTAAAAGAAATGTCCTAGAGTTGAAAACAGAATTAAGAAAAAAAACCCGGTTCTTTTAAGAACCACCAAATTTAAAAAGGAATATGAGCGAAAATCTTACATAATGTGTGTATATGTGTTGGTGTGCGTGTACGTGTGTGTGCCTATGATTTCGTTTTGCTTTTATCATGATTTTAGCAGAATGTTTTTTTTACATTTGTCTCTGCAATCATAACCCGTACGCTTCTACTTTAGGACAATGCTGATCGTTGATCTTTTAAAAATGGCAATATGTTGTATGTTTCTCTTTGAAAAGCCCTTCACACATCCAGAGCTTTAGAGACTAAAAAAGTCCCGCACGGGACAAACAGTCCTGCAATATGTTGTGAAAAAACTTTCGAGTTACGCAGAAGTCATTATAGACAAACCTCCAGAAAACATTGTTTATTTTTATTCTGAATATCAGGAAACATTTGGAGAAATTCAAAATTTAGTGCCTAAAATAAAATTTATTCAAGGCATACCTGACGATATACTAGACAGTATTAATCCTGAAGCACGCAATTTATATGTCATTGATGATATGATGGGTGAAAAAGACGGAGTAATTTCAAAATGATTTACGAAAAAATCGCACCATGGCAATTTGAGCGTAATTTATATCGTGCAAAATTTGTTTCAACATGGAAAAGAACACCGAACCATTTCCTTAAATGCAAGTTATTTGTGTCTGACCAAAAACGTTCGCGATGCTAGTCAAATTATACACTTAGCCAAGCAGATATATCTCAGTCAAACGAAATTCTTTCAACAAGCTTTTCAATTAGCAACGAAAGAAGCCTATTCACACTTATTTGTTGACTTGACACCGACGTGTTCTGATGAAATTCGATTACGATCCGGTATTTTTCCACCAGATGCTCATTATGTCTATCAACCAAGAGTATAAACGTAGGATGTGCTTGTGGATTTGGCTCATTTGACCATGTCTGCTTGCATGAAAAGGAACCCCGAACTTCTGAAAGTATTAGCCAAGTGTAAACCCGAACTGAGAAAAGCTATTTTAAAAGCAACCGAAGACGATCTACTGGAAGCTATAAGACAGTGTCTTTTGAATGTTTGGTTTGATACATGCAATTAAACTGAAACCAAAAACAGCGAAAAAGATTTGCACCACACTCCAAACATATAAAGTTTGCAGCTGATAAACGAAATCCTATTGCAAAAAGAAGAGCACGTCTTGTCCAGAAAGGGGAGGGCTTCCTACCGCTTCTATATACTAACTTCAGTTTTGGGACAATTGGCTAACTTTCTATAAATGGAACACGTCAAAAGATTGGTCCTTGTACCCGAACATATGGCTGAACAACGAAAGAAACCTTTCGTACCACCTTTGACTGCACAAGTAGGTGAACTTGACTCCGAGATGCAAGAGTTACTTCAACGCCAAGACATGCCCGTTGATGACAGGGCGAAATTGTACGATCAGTCCCTACAGCGATACTTAAATTTTTACGACAAACGTATGAGTAAACCTATCAGAGTGACTAACGTCGAACCTTCTGTGACTGAGGATAAAGAAGAAAAAATGCCAGAGATAACGGATGATGACGAGATTGAATCAGACATACTTGATAGTGTTCCAGCTACAATGAAATCTAGAGCACGTCAGTTGGTAAAGAAACTTAAAGCAAACAAAGATGTCGTTGGATGGAATGAGCAAGGTCAAATGATGTTCAAAGGAAGACTAGTACTCGGAGCAAATATCGTCGATTTGGTCAACGATTCATTGCGTCAAAGGAAAAACTTAAATCACAAGGTTGGGAGTTATTTTCGAAGGCGTTGGGACATTTAAACGTACCCGAAGGCGTTATCAGAAACGAAAATCGCTTAGGACTTGTTCGCGAATATAAAACTAAAGGACTTTCTGATCATGTTTCCCAACCCTCACCCAAACCACATCTTACCCCGATGCAGCAAGAACGCAAGAAACAGCGTAAAGTCATAAACAGTAGTCCATATAAATGGTTAAAATAATTTATTTCTATATATATGTAAATATTTTTTACAATAAATGTATTTTTAAACTAACATTATTTGTATTTATTCACACCATTTTTGTATAAAGTCACGTACAAGCATGTCGTTCCATTCTCTGCTATCCGTAAACATGTTTGCAATGGTTGACATTTGAATTTGCCTACAGCGATGCAAGGCAAAGAATGGGAGCCCTAATCTGTCACCCCATTGCCAAAAGTTACACGGATTTTTACGATCGCAGCAAACCAAGAACGGTCTCCCAAAGTTACGTTTACTTCACAAATTTCATCCTGGTCGGTCAAAACTAGCTTCGTGTCTGGCGTTGTAGTAAATTTTGCTTAGAAGAGTTTCCTTCTTCCTTTCCATCTAGCTCTGATTTGTAAATTAAAACACGTTCACCGCAGCAAGTACAAAGGCAGCGAATGCGTTTGAAAATCTCACGCAGTTCTATACTAGGTGTTTGCAGCTGTCCGAAACAATTTCCCATGTTAACATGACAAGCGAGATGAGCCCTGTATCGTATTGCAACGCACTTTTAAGACATTCTCCACTAATCGAAATGTTGTGCTTTTTTTACTCATTTTGTTTAATTTCTCGGCAGTTTTAACGTGTCCAAAGTCTTGCACGTGTTCGACGAGTAGGAAAATGATTAATTGTGCGAATGGAGGGTTTACGAATATTCCTCATGTACGGGGAAATGGTGAACGGTATCGGACGTTGGTGATGGTCAACAACAAAATTACAAGACTAACCAAGAAAGAAATCGATGTAATATTACATGGTTTTCAAAAACTAGATATGAGGGACCATCCTTTGAACTGTACTTTATTTCGTTCGTTACATCTGAATGATAGCATAACTATACTTAGCGACTGTGCATTCAGGTTTCTTAGTACGACACCATCGGTCACAAGCTACCACAGAAGCACAAATTCACGTGGTTTGAATAACACTTCGACTACAAACACTTTGGTTTATTTGAACGAAACGTCATCCGTACAAAAATACTCAGAACAGAAAGGAATGCTATGGCTGTTCGTTATACCGGGGGTGCTTGTCTTAGCAATGTGTGTTCTGTTGATACGGTGTTGTAGGTGTAGGTTCCTACAACAGAGACAACGCGTGATCAGCCAGTTACCACTAGAACTAAACCCGCTCAGCAATGAAGAAGACGAAGAAGTAATATTGTTTGAAATGAAAGAAAAACGTTTATAGGTTTATTTATATACATGGTCACATAGTTAGTTCACTCTGCACTATGCATTATGTTATACAATCTATTAAATGTTATGTTCAAGATTGCTTCATCGTTTGTGCCTTCGTTGTCATCGGCAATTCCGCCATGTATTCAGCGTATGCGTCGTGAGGATTTTCCCGTGCGCTGGAAAAGGTAAGGCCTGTTTCGGATACCATATACGTGTACGGGGCTGGATTACTCTGCAATAGGCCAGAGTTGAAGGAAGCGTACGGGTTATGGCTGGGGAGAGACAAATAAAAACAAACAAAAATAAAAAACCTGTTCCCTTATAAACCAATGCAAATAATTTGGCAATCGTGTATTCGTTATGGACATATTGACACATAGTAGGATGAAATAAAAATTAAAGTATAAACTAACGGTGGGAAAGCATCGCACAACAAACGAACTTTTAAAATAAACAGTCCTAATGCTATGGAAAGAAACATACTATTAAAATGTTGACATACTAAATGTGTATAACCTGACAAATAAAATATTTTCCCGTGCTCTTCTCAGGCAAGGTATAGTTGCACTTAATTTAGACGTTACCCGCGCTAAAATGCGCCAACCTTTGACCGGTAAATTCTTTTATAGAGGATGATGATCAAGTCAGGATGGTAAAATGGACTTGGTGGAATAGGTCCAATGTAATTCTCATTCTCCTTTTTGTTGAAAAGATGAGGAAAATAACCCTTCGCAAGCTCATCGATACTAAATTGTTTTAACAATAACCAAGTTATTGGAAAACCACGGGTCACGTCGCCTGCGCTTTTCGGAGTGGTTTAACCAAAACGAAAATTTTTTGCAGCGATTCTTTATTGGAGACGAAGCGGGATTAGAAATGAACGGGCAAGGGCAAATAAACACGCACAACGTACGTGAGTATGCACCGAAAGGAAATCCTCCGGCGTTTAACTTTGAGGGATTGAGTGAACGTACCAAACTGTCTGGACAAGAGTTTGCGGTGACGGTTTAATTTTGGGACCTTATTATTTTAGGCCGCGCCTATCTTCGTATGCTGAATGACTTTGCCTTTCCATAACTGGCAAACCATTTCAACAACCAGCATTGGGAGGGAGTGTTGCCTCCTGCACATTGCCTTTTGGAAGTCAGATATCGCCTAAACGAAACGTTCGGTGCGAATCGTGTCGTGGGTTTGGGTCATAATGTGGAATGGCCCCCTAGCTCGCCAAGCCTTACGCCCTGCAATTTTTTTATGTGGGGTTATCTGAAGGATAAAGTGTTTTCCAGACCACCCGCGAAGGGAGCTGCGACAGAAGATAATCGATGAGTTCAACACATTACGGCAGCGGCCTGAATTGATTCAAAGAAACGGCGGACATGTTGAAGGGCATGGCGCATAGCTAGTGGCTATTTATTTGTTTTTACATGTAAGCTCTGTAAATAAAAAAAACAGTTTTATTAAATCGTTTCTCTCGCACCACGTTGAATTAGTTCAATTGGATTAAACACTTTCGCATTAATTTGCCTGTCTATTGTACTCATGGCAATTGTCGAATTCCAGCCATAAAAAAGTTCGCGGCTAATTTGAATTTCAATTGTGTCGGGTTTTTTTTACTCACCCTGTAAATTGTTTATACTAAGCAAATTCAGTATAGCGTAATGACAGGCAAGAATCAGTAGGCCATATAATGAATCGTTATCGGCTTATTTTATCAGTTTTATTTATTAACAGCATGAATTAAATAAGAATATAGTGCTATAAAAGCCAGCGAACGACTATAATCAGTCGAATTGGATATATTAAGCGTAGAATTTACTTCGACTTACTTAAACCTAAGTCGACTACTCAGATTCCCTGTATTTATAGCATCATGTACGCAAAGCATTCCGGTCATTTAACAGCAGTGCACAGTGGTGCATTCTGGTCGGTTAATTGCTGACTTTCTCGCTCGCTTCAGGCTCGCTCGCTACGTCAGCAATCATTACTGAAAAAGGTGGAATGGAACAAATTGGTTCATCTAGCGATTATCCTAGAAACCGAAGCCAAATTTATCGAGCCCGTAATAGTTCCACGCCGACTGACAACTCATATGAATCAAATAACCCGCTTGTGCAGTTGTTACAAATTTCAAAAGAACTACAACGGAGGAGCAAGGACGATTGGTTCGTCCGTGACGTGAACATTTCGAACGAACAGACTATGCTTTTGGCCAAAGAACAACAACTCGTAGACGTGGAACGATTTTGTACAAATCCTGAATGGTATTCGTTATTCTCGGTGGTATTATTTCACGTTCGGGACGTACCGAAATCTTTTGTTGGACCAAGCCTAGATGTGAACGCCATTTGCATTAGTCCAGGTGTTTTGCGCAAAATAAGGTACTATACTCTCCCTTCTTTCATTGTGAAATACCGCCCGGAACGTCAGGTGTCCTTGTGGTTGGCACAGAATGTGAAGAAAACTTATGGAAAGCTATGTCGAACGTCTTCACTAACGCCGTTCACTTACGATGCGACATGCACTTTAAGGACAACACAAAGCACAAGTTGTCGGAATTGAAAGTTAATCTATTCCTGCTCGTGAAATAACACGTGATATGTTTGGGTGTACTCTAGATGGTGTCAGAGAAGGTTTGTACCTGGGTATTATTCCCTTTACTAACAAGGATTAGATAAAATTTTTTGTCTATATATTTCCGATTAAGCAGTTAATTCTTAATATTTTGAAGAAGTATTAATTATTATATTTTTAATTATACCTCATTAAAGGTGGTCTTGTCGATCGTACATCGGAAGAGGAATTGAACCTTGTATTGGAGGATATCAAGAAAAGGTGGCCCAAGGTTCATGCAAATGCAGATTCGTTCCTTTAGTGTTGCTTGGCTGGTCCAGCTAACACGATCAAAGACAGCATGTGAGCAGACATTCGGTCAATGTGCGGTTTGGGATTCCCTCCAACGACGTATACGCAGAACGCTAGCGAATTCCTGAACAGGTACGTTAAAGAAAACGCCAAAGGATCGAAAAATATGTGTCTCGATCGTTAGTCGATGCTGTGAAAAATATCGAGTCGGTCGTAAAACGTCAGTTTGAGGAACAGTTTTTGGCAGTTATCGGGAAAGGAACCTACAAGTTGGCAGACGATTTCGAATTTTTGAAAGTTGAAGAAAGCCAAGTACTATATCAGATGTCTAGCAGCCACAAAAGAAACTGAAGAAACGATTCTTCCAATGTTCAGTATCTGGGTTGGAAAGCTAGCCGTTGCAACCTCGAATGAGGACAACGGATTGTCTATTTGTGCAAAACAATCAGGTTTGTCCATATACGTGTATTCATTCTAAATCTATAAATCTTTTTAAAGGTATAATAGGTGTTCCTTACGAAGTTTTGGAATCTTCGTTTACTAAAGCAAACAAAATTAAGAAGCACGTGTGGAAAGTGAGCACACCGAGAACAACCAATCCTAAAGCTCCCCACACAGTTTTTTAAGTGGTAGGGTAGATTGCTATAAAGACTGTCCAGGATTTCGAGCATATCACATCTGTGCACATGTTATCGCAGTTGCCGAGCAAAATGGATCGCTTGAAAAGCTAATGAAATGGTATCGTAAAGACAAAAAAAAATACGAACCTAACAGCCACCAGTGATAAAAAAGGCCACAACGGCGACAAGAAGAAGGTTCTGCTAACACCAAGCGAAAATCAGCAGACAGCCAAACTGTTGTAAGTAGATTCCCACGGCACTTCAGCCACTCACCCGAAACCAGCTAAGCCTGTACCTGCATTTCGCACATTCTCACTGGGACTCTTGAAGTTCCTTGATAAAAAAGTGTCTTTGTGCTATGGTTGCAGACAGGTCCTAAAACCAGAGAAAGAGATCCCACCCGAACCTTTAGATCTATTTACCGTCAGCGACGCGAGGAGAGGTTTTATGAAGGATGGTGTTATGGTAACGGCTTCAGAACTTTCGAATGCATACTATCACCTCAACCCAAACTGCGTGGCTCAGAAAAATGCTTTCTTTCTTCCGTCATTTGTCCAGATACCGGACGATTTGAAGCCATTCCTCCATTAATCCCACATCACGGCGTTGAAAAAAATATTAAACGTAGACGTCAACCGAACTAGTATTGAGTTGAGAAAACAATTTCAACTGCGGTATTCTCGCATAGTATCTTCTTTGATTATTAAGTCTTTTCAAGCGCTTATGCATGCGTTTTTAAATATTACATTAAATAATAGGGTTAGGTTTTGAGCTTTTCAGCTGATTCAGCCAGGTTTTCAGCAGGCACGTACCGAGCGGGGAGTGTAGCGTGTGTGGCAACCTAATTTTTTAAAAGGTTGTCGGTAATTTTGGTAATGGTGAAGTCGACTCCTTTATACCACTTAACGGGAAAAAATTTTGCTTTGCAAATAAATTTTTCGTTTCAAATGGTTTTCTATGCGAAAAGCATCCCAAAAACCTAATGCCCTCGGTACGGCCCCATTTCCTAGATTTTTATTGATTATATATTGTAGTGTTATTAAGTATACAATAAGAAAATAAACAGTTCAATGATAATTCCGAATTCCGGCCCCAGTTTTCAGATTTTTATAGATTTTTATTAAATTTTTACTGATTATATATTGTAGTGTTATTAAGTATACGATAAGAAAATGAACAGTTCAATAGTAATTCCGAATCAGATAATTGGATAATTTTAAGCCCAGTTCAGAATCCGTGTTTTTTTAATTTTGAGTCCGGGTTTTCTGATCTCGACTCCTGTTTTCCTCAAAAACATATCAAGTTTTAGACACTAAATTTATGTGTATATTTATTTATATATACCTATTATATATATATATATATATATATATATATATATATATATAATATATATATTATATATATATATATATATATATATATATATAGGCAAAAATGTTCTCCGTGTTTACTATACTCACCCTTGACGGGCATATTCAAACCTAAGAATGTAAATTTGTCCCTTTCCCTCACCAGCTCACTCGTTAAGAGTGCCTAGGCCTTGGGACCCTAGGAGGCGGTTTAAAAGGAGAAAGGAACACACACAAGACACACCAAGGCCTAGGCACTCTTAACGAGTGAGCTGGTGAGGGAAAGGGACAAATTTACATTCTTAGGTTTGAATATGCCCGTCAAGGGTGAGTATAGTAAACACGGAGAACATTTTTACCTATATTATTACCTGTGTTGCAACTCCAAATTTATTTTGGAGCAAATCATGTTCTATATATATATATATATATATACAGTAGGAGGCAAAAGTTTGAGTCCAGTGACTGTATCTCATTGTTTTAGCAGCATATATTGATATTCTACAGAAAAACCTTACCGATAAGTGAACTAGAAAAAAGTAAATAAGTAAACTGAAAAATACATGCTGTACAACAACTATGAGATGTTATGATATTCATTTAACGTATGTTAATGTGCAAACATGCATTAAATGTGAATGCTTAGTATCCCTCTTTTTTGCTCTTGAAACGGCCTTTATTCTTGCTAGCATAGATTTCATAGGTTTTTTAATGTCGCACGTTCAATACCTTGCCAGCATTCGTTGACCACTTGCCTCAAGTCATCCTGGATGGTGGGTCTGTGCCTCGCCCTTTTCCGGTTAAAACGGTCCTGCAAGTGTTCCATAAGTTTTAGATCTGGAATTTGAGGTGGAAAGCCATGAGAACGAGATCACCAGAACGAGTTTGCTTCTAAAATATTTCTGGCACATAGAAGATGTGCATGTGCTTAGGGTGATTATCATGTAGTTAGACGCGCGATCATCTTTGTACCAGATGCCTTTGTACCAAATTCCATGTCCTTGAAGAATTGGGTGATACTTTTCTTTAATTAGGATCCTATTATATCTTTCAATATTGCCAAACTCAGCATGTCCGAACCAGCTAAAAGTTTGCTTGAGTAGGATTTAGTTTCTTCGAACCTCTCCAAGGTTAGTTGCACACAACCTTTTGAAATTCTCACTTTTTCTGCGATATTACGAGGAAAGAATCCTTTAATACGTAATGCAACAATTTGTCCTTGTGTACCATCACTTTGCTCTTTTCCCCACCCATCTTAGGCAGTGTAAAGGAATAAGAACTTTATTTTTGTTACAATTTAGATCATTAGGACCAAAACAGTGTGCAATTAATATGGTTTACAGTACTTAAACACTAGCACGCATCTCTTAACTCGAATACGCTGCCAGGATTTAATACTGGAATTCTACAACGACTGGACTCAAACTTTTGCCCCCTACTGTATATATATATATATATATATATATATATATATATATATATATATATATATATATATATATTTATATATATATATATGTAAATTGGAAGTATATATATATTTATGTTTACTAAATTTTAATCTTTCTTAGTAAGGATCACGCCGTAGTTGCTAGGAAGATTTTAAGGTCTGAGTAAGGTCTAAACGTACTATGGCAGATACTGGCCACAGATTTTTTCCTCGCTGAAAATGGTCAAAACATGCGCGTTTGTTAGTTGTAAAAACAGGCAAAGTAACCGCAATATAAGTTTTCATCGGTATGTATTAAATGAAAATCATATATTACAATTCCTCTACAACATAAAATTATTTAATGTTTTCACAACATATAGATTTCCTTTATCAAAATCTTCTATTTGCAATGCTTGGATTCATGTAGTTGGAAAGAAAATTTTTGCCCAAACAATATGCAGTGTGCATTTCAAAATGTCCCGTTTTACAAGAAACAAAGATGGGAAATGGGAGTTGAAACCAGATGCAATTCCAATGATTGAGCTTGATGTAAATGTAAGTGTTATTATTTTTATAATAAAGTAAATACATACACATTTTAATACATACACAATACCATCTCTTTGTAGACTCGAGGGAAAAGAAAAGCCAACTGGCCAATTGAGGATATGGTAATGCGAAAGGGTCCACGGGGACCCTAAAAACAAGATAGATAAAGACAAGTCATTATTTTTGGCAAAATACAAACTAAACTCATCATGACTTTACAAACATGGATCTTACATATATTCTAAGGGTGCAACCACAAACGAATTTGAGGCATCAGGGCCTGAGGAATATCTGAATGAAGACAGCAAGGTGCGAATGTCATGCCAAGAAGTTTGTCCTCCAGGTTTGACTATCTACAACTGAATCAAAGCTACCAGGAAAAGCTATCTGGACTAAGGAAATCAAACAAAAAGCACCGAAAACAGAAATGCATAGCCAAAAAGAATGTCGAGAAATTGAGTAAGTTGTATGAAGATTTGAAAACCAAATTCCAAATAAGCAACGATAATATGAAACAAATTAAATCATGTTTGGGGAAATGGGATTTGATATTTTTAAGCATTTAAAAAAAACAAGAGCAAAAACAAATATCCAGAGGAAATAAGAAAATTTGCTCTGACACTGTTTGCCTTTTCTCCGAAGGCATATACATTTTACCTCGTGTTATTTATGATCTCTATGGATACAAGCCAACAAACGTTGTCCTTCACCCTCCGTTTTTTTCATGCCCGCCTTGTTTAGGTTTTTCAAAGTGTTTAACGTAAAAAAGTTAACCAAGGTTTTTTGAAAAAAAATGCTGCAGTTTTGCTCCGCCTTTGGATGCCATAATCAATTGTCAAACGAAAAGATTTCCTCCCACCGGTAAGATACTTTTAAACATATTTCTAGATTATATTCATAATAAAAAAATCGTTAATCATTATCACATATATCACATCCTCTCTCCTCCGCAGACGCTTCGAATGCAAATGCGCTAGATTTTTAAAGATGACCGCTGCTGCTGAAATTAGAAACGCGGGCGAGGGTTACGGAGAGAGAAAATTGAGGAAACCTCTGCCAGATTTGTTTTTCAGCGTGGCGTCAAACCGGGGGGTTGTATCTTGCATACGTTGGGAAACACTATGGCAGAGACAGTAAATCTCATTGAAACTTATCCTAAACGAGATTATTTAATTTTTAAATACCATCGCTCACATTACTTCATGTTATAGTAATAATATCATTTCTACTATCTGCAAAATTGTCGTATTTTTTTCGCGCTCTTTTTTATGTTATGTTTATTTCATTTGTAATTGACCGGAAATTGCTTTTAAAGTAATAAGGTACGAGGTCTTTAGATATAATAAATTATATAGGGTTTTATCAGTTTATTATTTTCAACATTTGAGAAAAAAATTATATTTTAGAGCGCTCAAATGGAAAACGAAGAGAAAAACATCATGAACGGTACATATGTGTTTCGCGATATACGTATTTCACATTTAAAGCTTAAAAGACCCTTAAAAAAGTTTAGGATGCCTTTCAAAAAAGGCTAATTGGGTAATAGTTGTTATAACTACCTTATTTACACTTCAGTAAATCGTAAAATTTTATATTGAAGGGCCTAATGGAGATGACAAAAACGGCCAGCCGACGTCCGTCGGGTTGGCGAAGCCCACGAAGGCGAAGGAAATGGCCAAAATGGTATGAATTTTTAAGACATGTACTCGTGACAAGTTTGGACCGGTTTTTGATAAAATATATCATAGCTAGAGCATGCCTGTATGACTGTATCTATCTTTGTTTCTAAGTATAAAGCCAGAGCTACAGCAATGTATAAAAAACATGCTACCTTTCCTATATATCATTGAAGGCTTAGAAACAGCATTGTTATGATTAAGGTGTTTTGTCCTTTTATATATAAATAATTGTTCACAAATATCTTTTACGCAGATGATAAAGAAAGAAGACAATTCGAAGGTAAACCATTTAAAATTTATTGCTTCCTTATAACAAATCATCAGGAATAAAATTATATTGACCATAATTATTTTTATTTAGGAAAATGTTACAACTGTGCCACAGAGATGCCACATGTAGAAAAAGTATGTGTTTTCTGGCCACCTGGTCAGAAACTGTCAGACCCAACATCTCGGGCTGACACACGACATATTTTAAAATTAAATTTCTAAAAGTTAATTATATGTTAAAGTTCCTAATAAAATAACCATTAGTGTTTTGTGATACCTTTTTTTTCAAACACATTGGCAACACAGCTAGTTCATCAGAGATTGCATGGTTCTGCAAATATGATAGTGAAAAGGACTCGAACTACAAAAATGCTTCTCTTCAGAACAGAATTTGGTGGAGACAATCAATGTTGTGAAATGCTAGGATAGATGCATTGTAACCAAACACAAAGTACTCAAAAAATCCCACATACAACACATGTTTATTATATTTAATTAGCAACCTTGTTAGCCTGGAAGTTCACAATATGAAGCAAGAGAAAAATGCATTGGCCTCTCGACTATTACTTACGACTTGACTACGTTCGATTCCTGCGTAGGTTCGTTTCCTGCCGGAGGACCGATAGTTTATAGTTGACTAATTTTTCTCAACTTCAGCAAAAATATAGCCTCACCAAGCTATCAACTTGGGAACAGCTCATCCTAACTCTTGTTAGGTTGCGACGGAAGCTAACCATCACTGTTCTTGCAGATGTTTTTGGTATTGCATCTGGAACTGCAAATCGTATTATTATCACTTGGATACTGTTTTTAGAGAAGGAACTTGCATTCCTTCTTAAGTTTTCAGCTGTTTCTGAAATGGATGGAATTATATTTCCAAATGCGTTCAGAGAAATTTCAAACTTATTATTAAAGTAATCACGGGCAGTTATAGACTTCACAGAGTTTCATTGAAACTCCAAACAGACTACCAGGCCAAAGATCAACCTACAGAGCCTATAAATCCAGAAACACCTTCAAATTGCTTATATCTATTTCTCCTCTTGTACACATAAATTAAGTGGCTTTTTAGAAAAGTTGCAGCCAGTTATGTATATGTACATAAAAGACGAAAAACTCGAAAAAAGTACTTTCTCCAGCTGACACCGTACGTCTTCTGACAAACAAAGGAGAACTCGTATTGCCAAAAGTTTGTCATCGCCAACGTTACAAATACAACATCATAAAACTTTTGTCGTTGACCTGTCGTCACTTCAATCAACGAATGACATCAAGTGTGATGATATGGGTTCATGGCGCAACAACAGTTCAAAAAAGTATGCCTTTAGCGTCGAATGGAATGAAGGAGAAATAAACACACTCACTCCTGCGAATTGGGAAAGCGGCGAAGTTTCTCTAATTCTGAAAAAAGAGTATTTTATGCTTAACCATGATGTTGACAATGACCTTCGCAAGCGGATTGACACTATTATCTGTAAGTTTTGTTATACATATTCAATACATGGTCTGTGTAAAGGTACATGTGCACATCTAAATAGGTCATATAGATCCAATATATTTCGCAATATATATTTTATTCTAATAAAAATTGCCGATAGAAGTCACATATATTCAGGTCTGCGGCTGATTACAGCAGCAGCAGCAGCAGCTAGTGTACCTTACTGTCTGTGTATAGATGAGATATCCACGAAGTCTACTACCTCACAGGCTAAGCAGTACATGACAAAAGAACAGCAATTAATCACGAATGTGCGCTTTTGAATGTTAGGGGCTGTTTACATGAGCCCGGTTACCCGAGATTCAACGAAGCGTGAGATGGCTTTGAGGTATTGAAATAAGTCTTTATGACACCAAACAAGCACATGCTATTGTTGTGATTATACGACTGCCAGGATCATGTTATCTGCTCATTTTAATACCTTAAAATCATCTCACGCTTCGTTGAATCTCGGGTAACCGGGCTCATGTAAACAGCCCCTTAGAGACGAGTTTACAAACTAATTATGTAGGTTTGTAAATATGTTTACAAACTAATTATGTATTCAGACAATACTCAACGATTTTTAACGCCTAAAGATGTATATGGTGTGCCACACTATATACTTCAAAACTCGGCGTTTTAGGAATAAGCTAAAGGTATTAGACACAACTAAAATAAGCCATTGATTTTATTATATTTCTTTTATAGGTCCTGACCAGAAACCTCACCGCTATTGCCTGATTCAGTATTACTTCAAGAGCGGAGTGGAACATCCTATCGAGCCTGCACAACATGGAAATTCGCGTAAAAAGGGGACTCAGCAGTATGTTCGAACATGGGACAGTACCAAGAAAGCTCTTCGAAAAGAATGTGGTGAAAAAGACTCAGAAGTATCCCAAAGCAGTATTTCAGTCAGTATCCTTTTCAGGATCGTCGTCGAGCCGGACCGCACAACGTTTTCATTCCTTAGAGTGGCTGGCTCACCTCTACAAAGTATCCTGTCTAAAGCCAGTTCTCCACTAGGCGGAATTTTTTGACGAACGAAATTTTTCGTCTGATATTCTTTTCAATTGCGAGAGTTCGACCGTAGCGGATTCCCTTCATCGGTCACAAATGAAAAGAAAATCGAGCGAAAAATTTCGTTCAATCGAAAAATTTCGTCTAGTGGAAAACCGGCCTAACAAGGCGATAACAGACAACAGGTTAACTATGCCAGTTAGAATTACATTACATCAGAGATCCTCGGGAAAAAGACCGTTTTACCAATCAACCAAAAATGTAAATCTCATCCATGTTACTTTGGCAAATTCTACCCCATCAAACACCTCTAGAATCATAAAAATTCTGTGACAGTTAAAGTTCGATAGGCGAGGCTCGACCAACGTGGCTATTCTGCATTCTTACGGGGCCTAGCTGAGAACTATGAAGAAGCCACCATCGGCTGCGTTGTGGCGAGAAGAGATCGCGCTGAGGAGGTCCCTTTGGCGTTGGCCGTTGCCACGCGTAAAATGTACTTGCAAGGTAAATATAGCTCATCGCAAAATGTGGATGTTAAAAAACATTTAATTGTTAAAATTCTTGATGTTCTTAATTTAAAGGAATAGCTCGTGGGCAGGTGATCACCATTAACAACGAGAAAGAAAGAAGGTACCTCGAGGTTCCGAACCACTGGTGCCTTGACTACGTCGTTCGTGACCAACGAGAGCGCGGAACCGGAGTCGGATGTGCAGCGTTTGCAAGCCTTCTAGCTCAGTTCCGCGACTCGTTGCACGCGAATGATGTGGTTTGGCTCCAGTTGGCCGGAGGGTTCACAAATCGGAGCGCGCTTGCCTTGTACACGGATGGTGGTTTTCTGGTGACTTCTTTGGAGAAGTCCCAGAAAACCCCCATCCTAAGTTTACAGGTAAGTAGCATAGGAGAAAAGGCAAAACGACGGCTCGTAGCAACCCTGTTGCACGCCAACAGGGCGGCTGGTGGTAATAACAATCTCGGTGATATGGGTGGTGGTGTTGGAATAGGCGGTGATGAAAATCTTGGTGGTGGTGATGGAGGTGGTGATGATAATGGTGGTCATGGAGGTGGTGATGAAAATGGTGGTAATGTAGGTAGTGGTGGTGGTGATGGAGGTAGTGGTGGTAGTGATGGAGGTAGTGGTGGTGGTGATAGAGGTAGTGGTGGTGGTGGTGAAGATGGTCGTGGTGAGAATGGTGGTGCGATTCGTGGTGCTGCAGGTCGTGGTGCTAACGGAGACCAAAACGAAGAACGCCGTGCTGCCGGTGATGACAATGGCTTGCTACCGAGACGGAATCGACGAGGTGGACAGAATCAGAGGAGAGGAGGACGAGGTCGCGCACGCAACATCGTACCGCCAGAGGAGATGGCCCTGGAGTTCCGTTCAAAACGAGAAGACCTGGCGCTGCGGAATCGGGTCATCAATCTTCAGCCGAGTTACCACGGAAACGAAGCAGACCTCATCGCCACCGTGGGAGCGATGCTGGAGATGGCGGCCGTGAATCCGCGCTCGCTTTCCCTCCTAATTCATTTGAATGTTGCCAGGCAGTGCCATTATATTGCATCCACCAGGCAGATGCACGTGTCTCGGTGGATCGCAATGAAACGTCAAGATTTGCGCAATGACCCTGTCTGGCAACGTCGCCTAAACACCATCTCCCACGACGTGATTCTTCTCTGGCAGGTGTTCCGCATGCCATGTTTGAGCCTGTGTTCAGCAGCACGTCGTGGGGGTTTTAGGGACATCGTCGAGCTGGCAGAAAGACTGGCCAGGGACGGAGAGGCGTTGCCCGAACCAATCGTTAATGCCCAGCAGCGTATGTTTCAGTACAGGCTACGAATTCACACATCATTCCCACAACAAATGAAGAAAGATGGTCGACTTGCCTTCCGAAAAAAAGAGCCAGTAAAAGGGGTGAAAGGGTCTACAAAACTGTCTGATTTGCCCTACTTTGACATTGCAAGAGGATTTATTGTAGACAAGCCACACCGCATAGACCTAGGTTTTACAAGACGACTAGGGCATCTATGGTTTGATTCTATCAATCACAATGAGCCATGGTATCTTGGCAAAGACGTTGCACTAATTGATTCACTATTGAAAAGGATAATGCCACCGCAAGAGGTTGCAAAGGTCCCAAGGTCTATAACACAAAGAGCATTTTGGAAGGGCTCTGAGTCGCACTGGGCGCTACTCTTGTATTCGCCAGTGGTTTTCCATGGGTTGCTTTCACCACAGTATTTTAAACATTTACTTCTTTTGGCGGAGGGAAGCGTTTGCTTGCTGCTAACCAAGTCAAGTGTTACCTCTGCTGATCTCAACAAGGATGACCACTATTTGTCGAAGTTTACAAAAATATTTCAAGTGTTGTATGGTAAAATGCATATGACGTACAATGTCCATCAGCTGACCCATCTAGTACAAGCAGTAATTGATTGGGGTCCATTGCCATGCTGTTCCTCGTATATATTTGACGGCTTCAAAATGGTACTTCTGAGCTGATTTCATGGAACTCAAGCAGTTCCACACCAGATTGTAAACTCTTTCATGATGCACAAAGAATTGTCTATGATTTGTAGCACTGTTAAGACCACTGATCCTCTTGAAGATAAAGTCGCCTGCACCGCTAAAGAAGGCCAGGAAAATGCAACAAAATGTAACCTTTTTGGGGGCATCCTGTTCCAGACCTCTGACTGGGGAGGAAAGGTATCTCGTTTAAAAGTTTTATGAAAGTGTGACATTGAACGTGAAGGGGAGTTTTTTACTAAAGCAATAGTAAATGGGAACGTGTTTCATTGCACGAAATACAAGGGAAGATCAAGAAGGAAGAATGACGTTATAGGACCTGGGGGGTTATGTTCAAATGTGTCGATTTCGAACGCGAACTTGCTTTGTACAAATATAACCTCAACTGTAATGTACGGTAACAATTATAACAGAAAAAGCACTTAATACCGTAATGATCTCTGGTACTCTGTACCAAGCACTCTTTCAGTTCCACCAACTACTACAGCAAATGTGAAAATCAGTACTCTGGTACCGGATGGTTCCAGTTTATTTAGATGTTTCATTTAGATGATGATAATGAAATCACAGGTAAACATCCAGATATAATTAAAAAAATTTCTGAACAGTTAAAAAATCAAATAAATCAATTAAAATAATAAATATCCTATGAGGCTACTAATCAAGGTTAAACCTTGTTCGCTGTATATTTTCATTTTGGGTCAGATTAAAATTAAATGAGCACTATTTTCAACAAGCCTGGCTGCCAACCCGGGTCAACCCGTCTGCGATTAAATTACTAGTTGCGTTTAAACGATAGTTGCAACCCTTCTCGAGACCCGGGTTGGCTAAGTGTAAAGGTGTGAAAATTGTGCTAAATTCCTCATGCAAACACGGGTTGGCTTGACCCGGGCTCGTGTAAACTGCGGTATATGGACTTTGGAAGCAAACATCCTGTCACATTGCATATCATATTGCATTGAGCGCGCGTAACTTATCTCCGCTAGTATGGCAAGCAAAAGTAAAACCGCTCGAACGGACAAAAATGTCTCAAAAAACCGCAACAGCCTTAGTTTCAGTGGTCGCCCAAAATGGTCGAACATTTGATATTGTGTTTAAAACAATATAAGTCGAAGATGAACTACAAAAACGTCGACTTCAACTCGGATGGTGTGGTAGATAATGAACAACAGCATCACACCGTGCATTTGAATGGCTGCTAAAAGCAGAAGCAAAACTGCAGAGGTAGAAACAATAACTTTCCTTCGTTTATCGCCAGTGTTGTGTCATTGTCCGCCAATTTACACTCTGCTCCACGCTATCACTCGGAAATAGACACGATAAAAATATAACCACCTGTGGCGCACCAACCCGGGTTGAAAATCAGCCCGGGCTTCGTGTAAATGTGGCCTTAGATAATGATAATGAAATCACAGGTATAAAACATCCAGATATAATTAAAAAAAAATTCTGAACAGTTAAAAAATCAAATAAATCAATTAAAATAATAAATATCCTATTGGGGCTACTAATCAAGGTTAAACCTTGTTCGCTGTATATTTTCATCTTAGGTCAGATTAAAATTAAATGAACACATTTTTACAGATGGTAAACCATTTCACGCCAATGAATGGTCATGGTCATGTGCAACTGCTCTTAGAGATCTGAAGAAAAAAACCAAAGGAAAGTTTAATGATGGCAAGGCAGTTGGTGGAAAAGGTCACAGACTATCTGAAAAAACTATTGATAAACTGCAAGAATATTATGGGAAAGCTATAAGGAGAAACATAAATCAAAATGTCAAGACAGAAAGGGAAATCAATAGTGAAATCAAGAATATGCAGGATGCCATCTTTGCTGTACTGTATCATTGTGTAATGATGCCTGACTCAAAGAAAAGACACAAGATTTGTCCCAAGAATGAAGAATCCTGGTGCAAGTATTGGAGAACAAAAAAAGAGGTCGATGCAAAAGTTCATTACCTGGATCCGGTTTTTCTGGACTTTTTTTACCTTTGTTCACTCGGCTTAGTGACCGCTCGTTGCTTCTTCGATGTTTGCCCGGCTATTCCCAAAACCAAAATGAAAGCCTAAATCGTACTGTTTGGTGTAAAGCACCCAAACATAAGTACAAAGGTCCTAAGACAATGGAAATGGCTGGAATGTCAGCTATACTTCAGTTTGACAGTGGTACGAAAGTGATACACAGTGTTGTGACTATGGCCAAGATACCACCCAACGAGCATGCAGTGAAAGCAGGAGAAATAAAGGACAAAGTAAGAATGACTTGTTCCGCAAAAAAAGCTAGTGAGCGGCAAAAAAAGAAAGGAATCGCCGAGAGGCAAGCAAAACTTGTGCGAGAGCAAGAAGCAACAGAACGGGAAGGTGGTCCGGCCTATGCCAGTGGAGCTTTCAATGAAGAAGCAGCTTCTAAGTATTGATCAATTGAGTAGAAGACCAACTCGACTAGTGCGGTCGATTTAAAAACCAGGAAAAGACATTTTTGGAAGTTAGAAAGCGCCAGCAAGAACGCAAGCTTCAAACCTTAGCAAATAGAACAGAGCAATGCTTTGGTTCATTGAATCTTTTGGGCTGCATTTGAAGAATGTAAATTGTTTGACGACTCTGGGAAAGAATTTGGTTTATTCATTGGGGGTGACAGGATTGAAAAACTTCAAAATTGCAGAAAAGTCGGAAAATTTAGTTGAAAAGTCGGATGATGGAAGAAAAACGACAATGATGATCATGATGATTTAAGTTCAGTATTAAATTATTACAATAGCACAAATCCCAATCCAGTTACCGAGGAAACTCTACCCTTCAAAACCCCACCGACCCTCCGAACCTACCAATTAGAAACCCTAACAGCACAACTCCCCATCTGCGCCTCCAACCCAAACCCAATCAAACTCACCCTCACCTGACTGATGACGGAGACACAACAGACTTGGACACCCCAGACTTCGATACCCTTGTTTATGGCCACAAATTGATTATATCGGATTATGAAACCGATGCAATAATAGAAGGCCTACACAAAGAGAAAGAAAAAGGAAAACCCCAAGACACACAGCACCCCATAAATCACAACTAACCCCCAAATCACAACTAACACCACACAATGACAACCAACAAACTATTCCCAACCTTAACAACATATCTCCTAAAAACATTCCGCATTATCAGCACACAAAAAAATGAACTATCTAAACTCAAATGCACACTTGAACGGGAAGAAAATAAAAAAGCACAGACACAACCCTCAAGACTAGAAATTACATACAAAGGTTAAACAAGGACCCACGGGGGAGGACATCTTAATGAATGCCTCATACGAGCTCCTTAATTATCACAAACAGGAAATAACAAGCACATAAAATACAGCATAAAACTGAACAAATCAGCAACAAATGCGAAAAAACAACTAACCACAAAATACGGCAAAAAAAAGCGCCATTGCCACTAAATACACAAAACAAGCCTGCCTAGCACCATCCTGCAATCGAAACATAAAACTTAAACGACTTTCACCCCACCACATGCAAGGTTGCAGTCATCTACAGTCAGGCACTACGATACAGACGCATTATTACAGACAACAATTAACTACAGCAATGGCTCAACCACCTCAAAAACACTCAAACAGACCTATATACTTAATAGAAAAAAAGAAAAAACACACCAGCCGTTCAATCTTTTAGATGAATATTTTAGTTGTGAACATTTTTAAGTATTTATCAATTGACTAACTCGAGTTGTGCGGCAACGCCTTAAACAAACAAAATAGGAGAGCTGGAGCGAGCTTCTAAGACCAACCCACATTTCTAACTAACAACGCTGATTGGTTGGATAAGGATCAGCCCACTCTGGTTGATGACGTGTTCAAGTGTCCCTCAACCGTCACTATAAAAGGGCGTGGACAACACCCGAACCTTGAGTGGACTAACGGAGTAATAACCAAGTGAAACGTTTAAGAAGCTCAACAATAGAAAACTAATGATAAAGACAAGAACAGTAACGACGAAGATCTAAAGGGAAAAAAGAGAAGAACGAAGCAAGAAGAGAACACATTAAGAACATAAGTTAACCTTTTGTAAAGATCTCCTACCTCGCGCATAGAAAATAAAAAAACATTTAACAGTAACATCAAGGAAATTAACAGTTTTGTGGTTTACTTGGGCTGTGTTCTCCAACCCCAATTCTTGGAATGCAGAACACAAATCTTTTCTTGCTTTATCTGCGATGCCAGTCGTAGACTAGAACCCTTTATCAAAGCCAGACCGTCAGTTACACCTTCAGAAAAATTTTTTCATGATTGATATGGGACATAATTTTTGGGTGTATAAGGATTAGCTCACTCTGGTTGATGACGTGTTTAAGTGTCCCTCAACCGTCACTATAAAAGGGCGTGGACAACACCCGAACCGTGAGTGGACTAACGGAGTAAAAACCAAGTGAAACGTGGTGACATAATTTTCTCTAGCAATGTCAAGGATGTCTTGAGAACACCTTTTCAGGCATTTGATCTTCATTCAGTTGTTAAAATACAATGTGTCTCTCCACCTTTACGATAAAAGGGCGTGCACAAAACCCGAACCTTCACTGGACCAACGGAGTAA
This sequence comes from Dendronephthya gigantea, assembly GCF_004324835.1. Classification (NCBI taxonomy): domain Eukaryota; kingdom Metazoa; phylum Cnidaria; class Anthozoa; order Malacalcyonacea; family Nephtheidae; genus Dendronephthya; species Dendronephthya gigantea. Next base: position 200,308 of record NW_021163028.1, on the reverse strand, counting down.
AAGTCATGTGAAATGTTGAAGAAGCTGAACAATACAGAACTGACGAAAAGACAAAACAGTAAAATACGAAGACTCGAAGAAAAAGAGCAGATAAAGAGGCAAACATTTAACTCATTGTAAGCCTAATTCGCCCAAATAAGTATAATCCTATAAGAAAAGACCGTTGGATGCACGGCCTGGTGGTGGAGTAGCTGTTTTATGTCGAAGCGATTGGAAAATGAAATTGGTACCTTGAAGTACCTTGGAATGATTATGATGTAAAATTGTATTTTATAAAGAGAAACAATAAATATCATATTGCCGCAGTATGTCACCCAGCCGAACCAGTCTATGTCGAATCTGAGTTACTAGACCATTTGTCTGATAGTTGCGAGCGGATTCTGACATCTGACCCCTGTGCAAGGATAATAATCGCTGGTGATGTTAATCGATTAAATATAAATTATCTTAGTAAACAGCAAAATCCCAAACAATTAGTTAAAAAGTATACCAGAGGACAACGAACACTAAATGTGTTCAATGACCCGCGTGACCCGCCTTTTATGTCACTCTTGTGAAGCACTTATGCAAAATAAGAAATAGGCGAGACTAATTATGAGTGTTAGCATCGAACTACCGGAGCGAACAAACAAATTTATCAGAGAAAATCAGATTCGTGCTATTTATAATAAGAATAATAATCACCGTCAGTGTACTAAAGGTGGAAACTGTCAATAGAATCACTGGTAGGAATTCAGGCAGTGAAAATATTGGTTCTTTAATTGATCCTGCATGTAGTTATTAACAAGAACTTTCAAAAAATAAAACTGATTTGCAATATGTGCCTCCCGGTTTTCTTGCCATCCCGGAAGGTACTCCCAATTTCTAAAATTGATGTGCATATCGTAGAGGAATTTATGACAAGAATAAAACGAACAGCGACAGGGCCAGATGGGGTTCCATACCACCTATGGAGAGACTATGGCAAGTATTTTGTACCTATACTTACGAAAATATTGAACACCTCTTTAGAGAAGCAGTGCGTCCATATGTTCCGATTTTGCCGATGCCGAAGGAAACACCTTTGTCTGATTTTAACCAATTAAGATCGATATCTCTGTGTAGTGCAACTAGCTATATACATTCACACATTTGTGATGAAATAGAAATACTGTTCGACTAATGCTGGTAGTTGATGGAACGTGAAAACAAGTAATAAAATACTAAATTATTCCAAACTTAAAGCTATACTACAGAGAACGATGTTAAAAATATGTTTTTCATATGATATACAATTACGAGTTATAGAATTTTTTGCATTTTTCAAACAAAAAAATATGATTTTTAAAGCCTGAGATTATCATTTCGGACACATCGTAGTGATCAAACAGCTAAAGACAGTATGATTACACTGTAAAAGTTTCTGTGTTCAGTTTGCATAGGCCGTAAAATTAATGCCAATTTTCTAGAGAAATTCAAAAGAACTAAATTGATTAGTATTACAATATTTTTTAAACATTATTTGACACCAACAGCACAATAAAAAATACCGGGTGAGTCGACTTAGATCTTGTTTGATCCGAATACAATGTAGGATGGATACTAAAAACGCTTAGCAATTAAAAAGTTTTGTTTGATGTCGAGTTGATTTTTCAGGTTTCATTTTCCTTGTTATTTCCGCACATATATTAGTCATATTCGAAACAAAATTTTTCGGTTAACGCAAGACAAAATATTTTGCCATATCCTGGTATATCAAACTGCTTTACAAATGTAAATTCTTTCATTGAAGGTTAATTTGTTTCTAATTTACACTTTTGAATTTTATTCAATCGCAAAAATTCAGAAAAAGAAAAACTGAAGAGAAACTTGTAACAAACGAAAGGGACGAATAAGGGGTATGGAGAGCCTATCATAAAGAGCCAGGAGCCTCGTATTTAAAACGAATCACCCACCAAATGTGGGGACGCCACACTAACCTTATAATTGTTCATAGTGAAGCATAAGGTTTTGAAACTACAAGAACATCCCAAGATAGGGACATGTTCAACAGTGTGACTTGAGGCCAAACGTCATGACAAACAGAGGAAGCACTTTCTAGGATTGCCTGAATTTTGTTCGAGTAATATAGTATACAAGTTGATGTATGCAAAGTGTTACAATAGATCGTTATCCCTTCTGCTTGGCTTGTTCAGCATTGAGAATATTAACAAATGCCTCGACTGCTCACAGCTAATTTGTTCCGTGTTTTTCAAAAATGCCATCCATTATAAAGCGAGGATTCAACTCTTTGTTTACATATTGAGTATTGTTGGGTATTGCATTTTTATATCGCTTTCCAGATCGTTATTTTCTCACTTCAAGTTTCGCTTCATTCCGATGACCTTTTTTCTAGTCAAACGGCCATTTTTAAGCTGTTTCAAGATAATGTTCTACTCTTGCTCTCGGTATTGTTCTGACTCTTGAATATCGCATATACAAGTGTTTTCAAGGAATTTCAAACGCCAAATATAATGGGAATTGCGAATGAATGTTCGAATACAACGTTTCTTTAATTTTCGTTCGACGATGAATGATTTGAGGATCTGGTATAATTGTTGATCGTGGTTGTAACAGGGTAGAATTTCCATGTTGATTGAAGAAGTATTTCAAAATAAGTGGACGGTGGTAAATATTTGGTGAAGAAATTCGCTTAGACTATATAGGTAAGGGGGTTAATGTCCCCAAAAAGTGAAATGTATCTCCAAAAACCGAGATCAAAACCGAGCACTTGCCATTAATACTGATGTAGACATTTCTCTTGTTGACACTGAACATTACTTGAACCCTTGTTGGTCTTCGATTCCATTACTATCGCCTGATTTATCAACACTCGTCAGGGAAGGGGTGTCTTCATGTTTCAGTTCAATTGAGTGGTTATATTGAACGTTATAAATAACAAATTTATGCATTCTTCACGGGCTTCCAATGCTGGTGTTTACAGTTTTAAAACTTTGAACAATGCAAGCGTCGTAAAGAGTGTTAGGAACACGATGATCGCAAAATAATTTCGGAGTTACTATCTAACTGTTTGCAATCTGGATGCTCTAGGCAGATATTCATTTCTTCATTTACTTTTATGATTTTTCTTCATTTACACAAGACAATGTAACCAGAAACGTCGACACACCATACCATTTCTACGTCTTTTTCTCTCCAACAGTATATAATTGTATTACCCTTTCATACACCAGCGCCATTATTAAAAATTGCACGTGAAGGTGAAGTATATTGAGCATGTTCTCCAATGGAATTTAGGTTAAAAACACTTTGCCTCTTTACAGAAACCACGTCGGTTCTTCGACGAGAACACGCTTGTTATAGGACAAGAGAGGAAGAGAGTCAAGTCAAGCAGAAGTCTAGCTCCATTAATAAAGCACATGTATACAAATCACTTGCTAAACTGAACATAGACAAAACGGAAAACAATGCAATATGAATATTAGTTTTAAAAACATAAATTTTAAGAACACACAAGGACGCCCATTACATTTAGGTAGAAAAAACAAAGTACATAACATAAATGGTGATAGAAAGTTATGAAGCAAGAAGTTTTATGACTCCTAAAAAATTTTCAGGCAAAGATTGCAACCAATTAGAACTTTGGTTTTAAAGAGATTGAAAAGTTTGAAGTCTTACTTTAGCAGTTTTATTTTCTCAAAACGCACTCACTTTACGACATTGCAGTGTAAATCAAGAAAAAAGTTTAAAAGTTTTTTCAAGAAATAAGTCTCTAAGGAAATATTTCGGGAGTATTTGTTAAATATTACAAAACCTGCGGTTTTTCTCAACCAACTCATTTTGAAAGTAAAAAACTTCAAGTTACGAATTCTAGCTACATGAAAGAATCTACATTTGAAACATATACTTACTTTTCTAAGAATAGGTTAGATTTTTAAATAATTATAATAAATATTTCTTATGGAAAAGTCTTTTACGTCATATGGCCGTTTAGCGACAAGTAAATTAGGATGAAACACAAATATTCGAAAATGAATGTAACAAATTCCTTTGCGTGCATTCTATCTGTATATAGCAAAAAGTTCTGATTAATTTTTGTATTAATTTCACGTTCCATCAAAGATCTGTTATAAACCTACCCTAGAATTTGTGGGAAGATCAGCAGCCTTTTAAACCAATATTAAAACGTGGAAAAACTATATATATATATATATATATATATGGAAACATGGGTTTTCACCTTAAACATGATAATCCTACGAAGAAACAAGGGCGTTCTTTTGAAATAAATGTAAGATCTGTTTTGGCCTTCAAAGAAACTGGTAGAAACAGTTGGCTAAAGATAGCATGGTCGCTGCTGCATTGAAAGTTAAGGAGAATAGTGGAAATGAGGACGGAGAGTGCGGAATATCCCTTGATGGCACATGGCAGAAGAGAGGTCATGCATCACACAATGGCGTGGTAACGGCAATTTCTTTGGATACAAAGAAATGTGTTGATGTGGAACAGTGGAAGTACTGTCTGACAAATGTAAACAGTGTCAAATATGGGTAAAGCAGAATGATCCTAAAAATGGACTATGGAAAGCTAACCATCTTGCAAGATTAACCATACAGAAGTGTTAACAACATGGAAACAGTGGGAGCTTTAAGGGTCTTTGAACGACTCAAGTACAAGAATATGCTAGGAGATGGGGTCTCATCTACTTATAATAGCATTGTTAATAAGAAGCCATATGGAGATAAATGCATTCCTAATAAATTAGAATGCATCGGACACGTGCAGAAACGAGTCGGCAGCAGATTGAGAAAGTTAAAGAGTGCAAACAAGGGCGTGAGACTTCGGGGTGGGAAAGGCTTGGCTGGCAAGGGTAGATTGTCAGATGGGAAGATAGATGTTCTTCAAAACTACTATGGTCTGGCAGTGAAAAAGAATTTGAAGGATGTCTAACAGAGAACTATTGGGGAAATGTACCCATGGGTTGACACAAAACGTCAATGAATGTCTAAACGGTTTGATTTGGGACAGATGCCCTAAGACCACTGATGTAGAGAAGGAAACTGTTGAAATTGCAACAAGTTTAGCTGTGCTGAAATTTAATGATGGAGATGTTTCCGTTTTAAAGATCTTCAAAGACATGGATATCAAACCAGGCATCTTTACTTGTAAAGGTGCACAAGTCTGCGACACAACTCGAATCAAACAGTCAGCCCAGAGAACAACAGAAAAGGTGAAAAGGAGAAGAAAAACTCTGAGAAACATCAGAAAGAATTATGTGGAGTCGGCTGAAGCACAGGAAGGACTTACATATAAAGCAGGTAACTTCTAAAACTTAAAGAAGGCATAATATTATGAAAGGAAACTTTAAATTGCATTTTTGCTTACTTTGCAATTTTACAATAATGGGTAGTTTTTGTGACATTATAACTTTGTCAGTATATGAAGTAGAAGATTGATATTTAGCATGCATGTTGTACATACTTTAAGCTAGTGTAAATTTTTAATAAGTAACTAACTAAAGCATAATAATTAAGTAAAACGTGTGAAATTTTAGGTACAATTTACATTTTCTCATTATTTTTTATTAAAAAGAGGATTTAAAAAAAAATAAAAGTGGCAGTGCACTACATCATGATCTAAGCTTTCAAAAAATGTCTTATCTCAAGATATCATGTTACGCGTAACGCCTAATTAGCCGGCCGCCATCTTCTCTAATTAGTGTAATTAACGAGAATGTGAATTTTTTTTGTGGCAATTAGTTACGCTTACCTAACCCTCTCAGACAATGGTAAATTGATTCCATTCCATGCAAAATGAGAAAAAATAATTTGAAGGGGAATGCCCACCATTAAATTCTGTTGTATTTTTTGAGATTTTTTTGGTAAATCATAACTGCATTAATGCATGTTATTTCGTGTATAAAATATGATATGTGTAAATTTCTAGATATGCAAGGGAGGAAAAGGTGGTACTGGTAACAAGAAAAGCGGAGAAAATAGTAGCCACAACCTGGAAAAAAAAATGATGAAACAGTTTGTGCTGGCAACATTTTTGAAGGATTTTTTGCAATGGTTTTTTGAAAAGTGCCAAAACCCAGATGTTCTAAAGAAGGTATTCATTACTGAATGTAAAACTTAATTCCATTATCTATAAAGCTCGTGTATTCAATTATGTTAACTGCATATATACAACTCAACAAAATCAACGCGTGTAACTGGTCACCATTCATTTACTTGCAACCATCGAATTAATGGTATTATGTAGCTACATGAAACTATACGACCATATATAAACGCATTTAATTTGTGTGGCTTTTTCATGTATACAGCTGCCGGAATTCTGTATCATCAGAACTATGAATGGAAAGATGTTGCGGTTTTACCGATTCGAAGACTGTCCAATTAACCTAACCGGTCCCTGTCCATACAGCAAGGAAAAGATACGAACTTTTATAGAAGAGACGCAGTTTTTAGCAAAGGGCGAAGAACCACGGGGGAAAGTGAAAAAGTCGATTGTCTTTTTCCTCGATAAACTGGAGACAGATCTGAAAAACAGACTAATATCCTGTAAGTATTACTGTCATGAAAAGTAATATGTCTGTTCACTGCATCATTTTTAAAATTATTTGAATACCAGTATACTTTTATATCTCCATATATAGGTATAGAAGGTGCCAACCTCGATCCGTTGGACTATCAGCAAGACATTTTATATGTGATAAACTTATACATACACCTTCTTTGGGACTTTTCAAGTTACACACTTAATTTAGGTAGACTGAAATGTGTTGTGTTACAACTTAAGGATAAATTCACTTTCTTTTAGTTAAGTAGCATCATGTCTCATTTGGCTAATATTGAGAATTGTGGTGCATTTTCCAATGGTGTTGATATCCTGAGCATGCCATCGCCATGTATGCAATCCACGCCAACAACAAATCCTGTTTCCAAAGATGCTCTAAGTTCATCCCAAGTTAGCACTCCATCACCCAAGATGAAAAAAACACCAAAGATGGAAAAGTCCAATGCGGCCGGGCTGCCGACTGATATGGGTTTTCCTGAGCGCTTTTCGATGAAAGTGGAAAGGGCAATTGAAGAAGGCAATATATTGCCTGTGAGGAGACAACTGATTGCTGATATAGCACAATTTTACCAAGGATTGTCAAATTCTCCCCAACAAGGAGACTACAAAAGAATTGCATTGAAGACCTGTGAGAAGTTTCCCCAGCTAAAAGATTCAACTGGAACAAATTTTTGGGTATGTTCAAAGCCATTTTATATGTTACTTTTTTTACTGGCAAGTCTTTTTAGTTAAGTGGTTTTGGTGAAGGAAAAAATTTCAAAATGGCCTGAAAAGTAATGTCACAGGCCTACCATTTATGAACTTGCCAAATATTAATGTACCTCATCTTAATAACATGTTCCAGTAGTGTCAACTTATTTGTGCTTCAAAGTTGATGAAATGAGGCATAAATATAAAGTGAACAATACTGCAATGCGATAAACATTTTAAAAGTAAATAAGTTAGCCATAAAAATAAATTATTAGAATGATGATTATTGTTGATTAGGTGATCATATCATTTTCAGGCATCTATTCAGAGACAGTTGAGCCAGTACTTTAGAAATCAGCGAAGGTATTCAAAAGTGAGACTGTCCAGTGCTGATAGTAAGAATGGATGCCCGGCTTCAAAATTGGCAAAGATTAGTGATTCGAAAGTTGATGATGCAGTCACACAACAAAGAAATTTAGAGCTGCTTAAAGACTACCAAGTGGGGTCGATATCGGGAAAGACATTTGCCACACTGGTGGAAGACACGTATCAGGCACGAAGGAAGTTTATAACTTCAGAGGCCTCTTCCAGTGCAGAGATTCTGGAGAAATGCCCTTATCTTGGAAAAGCAGAGAATGTAAGTGAAATTACCTGATGGTTATCATACTGCCCACCATTATAAAGGGAAAAATATAATTTCATACATTAGTACCAAATATCTTATTGATATACCCTGTACATTTTATGTTTTTAGGTTAGAAAGGAGATGAAACGGGTCATGCAGGGATTCTCCTACCCTGAAACTCTAAAGAATTTCGAAGCTGCATTAAAGCAAGTTATAGGAGATGACAACAAGATGACAAAACTTGACAATGGGGAAGTATACAACGCTGTTGTAGCGATTGAGAAGAAAACAATGCGAAAAGGCCAATCAGCCATAAAGTTGAAAGATGTAAGTATTTCACTACAGCTTAATTGTGTGTGTACTCTGGTTGATTATTAGAATAATTTTTTACCTGTATACAAGTGATATTAATTTTTTGCTGTTTCTTTCAGCGGTCATGTAAGCCTGACCAGCTTTTTAAAGACAAAATGGTGGAGTTTAAGCTTGTGTTGGTTGGGTCGCCAGATGATATCCTGCAAGCCTTCATTGCTGGTGAAGATCAATGCTTCATGGAAACCTCAAACAATCTTCTGGAGGCCTTAGTGGACCTTATTTGTACTTACTATGTTTTTGATGTGAGTTACCCTGATAATCTCTCAGGCATTCTTTTTTTTATTCAAGACTTTGGTCTTAGGGCAAAGGACAATGCCAAAAGGTCCATAAAGTACTCTACTTTAGCATCAGAACTATTAAACACGGGTTGTTAATTACCCACATATTCCCGCTAACATAATATTAATTGTATCTTTGTATATATAGTTTCATAGAAATACATTTCCCTTGCATGTGGTTTATTTATAGTATATGTATTTGCCTTTATTATAATGAATAGCATTTTATAAACTTGACATGTGTTATTGTTTACTTGCACGCTAACGAAGTTAAATTACCAGTAGTTTCATGTTGTCCTTTTTAATAGTGTGCTTATTTTGTAGCCTGGAATGTGTGCACATTTAACACACCCAATGTGTTTAATAGCACACTTTGGTGTGCTAAATAACACACCTTAAGTTGTGATTTTAGCACAGCAAGGTGTGCTAGACAACACACATGGGTGTGCTAAATAACACGCCTTGATGTGCTAACTAACACACCTAATGGTAGAACACATCTTAAGGTGTGTTAAAATGAGGACAAGCTAACAACACACCTTTTCATGTGTTATGAAACACACAAGGTGTGCTATTTTGCACACCTTAAGGTGTGCTGTTTTGAGGACAAAAAAGGTGTGTTACTACAGCACACCCTTTTTTTAGAGTGTACATGAAACTATACGACCATATATAAACGCATTTAATTTGTGTGGCTTTTTCATGTATACGGCTGCCAGAATTCTGTATCATCAGAACTATGAATGGAAAGATGTTGTGGTTTTACCGATTCGAAGACTGTCCAATTAACCTAACCGGTCCTTGTCTATACAGCAAGGAAAAGATACGAACTTTTATAGAAGAGAGAAAACTGGGGGTAGGGAATCGAGCAACAACGCAGTTTTTAGCTAAGGGCGAAGAACCACGGGGGAAAGTGAAAAAGTCGATTGCCTTTTTCCTCGATAAACTGGAGACAGATCTGAAAAACAGACTAATATCCTGTAAGTATTACTGTCATGAAAAGTAATATGTCTGTTCACTGCATCAATTTTAAAATAATTTGAATACCAGTATACTTTTATATCTCCATATATAGGCATAGAAGGTGCCAACCTCGATCCGTTGGACTATCAGCAAGACATTTTATCGAACGAATTGACAGGTTGGTGCTTGTATGTAACAAATAAAAATCACATTTAGATACAAGGTTGCATCCTTTCGTAATATTCACATATGCTAACGTGCCTGTATTCTATAAAAGCACACGAAAATTATAAATTAAAAATATAATTTTACAGCCACTGCTGAAACTGGATCCGAAACAGAAATAACTGGATCTGAAGATTCAAATAACGTTATACCTCATGGTGAGTTACAGTGACAAACCATTTGGAACTATATATAGTTGCGTACATTCAGGTACTTTAATTAATATATATATTTTTTAAAAATATGTATAGGAAAATTCATTCACAAATGCTACGGAAATTGTGAACAATGCTGGTAAGTTGTAGGGTAATCTCCGAGAGGCTACTAATTCCACTGGGAGATTAATTACACCAAGGTAATTAAGAAAGCAAGATTGCCCCAACCTTGGCTTTGCCTTCATTCCCTCAAGGTGAAAATGAAGATGCTCTGGAAGAACAGAGAAAACAACTGGTGAGAATGTTCAGTCAAGGCTCACAAGACCTAGCAAAAATTAAGGTGATGATGGATAACACTTTCGCAAAACGAAGAAGAGATGTTGTGGTGCATGACACGCGCGTTTGGAAGATTGTGAAGGACTATCCACTTTTGAAATATGGGAAAGGCGTAGAGGTTAGCAGTGTTTTGGTAAATTTCAATATGGAACATTAAATTCAACATAACCCTCCTATAATCGAGTTTTGTTACATTTTTAGTTGACAGCAGAATTAGGAAGAATTTGGGGGAAGCCAAAAATTATCAAAGATATGAGGGAAAGGTGGAACCTGAACAAGAAAAAGATGCTTTCAGCTCTTAGGAAGTTGAAAGGAAAGGAAGTTCAAAAAAATCTTGAAGCAATTGAAGATTCCACAGCGGAAGATGAGAAGGGTGTGCATAATATTAATTGTATTATAGCCCTTGTGATATTATAGTTTGTATTTTAGAAGGCACATATAAATATATATGTATTCTATTTCCAATTTTAGAGGTTGAAAGACCAGTGCATATTGGCTTGTTTGCCCCATGCACTGGGGGATAGACCAACACATGAAAACAAGCCAGGTGAACTTTTCTGGGAGATTCCTGATGCAAGTTTTTGTTTTTTCCCTTGTTACTAAGTTTTTCCTCATGATATAGCAGTGACAATCCTGTAATGTTGTCTTCAGACTGTAATGCAATGTCGCTGTGAAATGTGCATGCTTAAATCACCCATTCACAGCATAGCATCCAACAGTAAATATTTCACTCAACAGGGAATGAAAAAATGCAATGACATTACGCCAAAACTTTTTTTCGATCAAGTAACCACAGGGGTGTTTCTGCACTTTAACAAATTTTTCTCAAAAAGAACAAAGTACAGTATTTGCACGAGGCTGCTGGTTGTACTAGGGTAAAGGATAAATAAGGTATTGGGAGATGTAAAGGTAGACGGCATAATTCAGAGCTTGAGCACAATACAAAGCACATATTATACTAACGGAGCTGATCGTTTAGGGATGTTACAGTTGAGTGCATCATTCTGGCGTAAGGGCAACTTTGGGGAGGTTAGGGACAAAATATTGGGTTGTAAAGGGAAGACAAATTGTGAAGCGAAAGTTTCGAATCGGACGACCACGAACGAGAGCCAGTGTTGTTCAAAGACAGACTAATGCACTGCGAAAATACGGAACTGTTTGCACAAACCTTGCGAACTCAATTCGCCGGACTCAGCAGATCGAATTTGCAAATATGGTACTATTTTGCTCCGGTGCTTTCAGCCCACCTACTCTCGCTATGGCGCTGCGTTGACTTCAACCCGGGGGCTTCAGGCTGTTGCAAGATCCACTCCCAACATCATGCTCGATGTGGACAGCGACGGTGAACAGCGACCCCGAGTTAACTCGCCTGGCAACACACAACTGCTTACTTTCGTACACTACGCATTCGCTGTTACTATCCGTAAGCAGATTTTGATTATGATAAATGAATGTTATAATATATCAAAATCTTATTATCAAAATTAACCCTTTCTACGTGAATGGGTAATTTTGAGTTTGCCTGCTTTTATAGCTTTTACATTTTATAAAATCAAACAGGTTTTGGGACAACGGTAGTATCCTTACGTATACGTATACATACAACCGCCCCCGAAACATTATATAGCAAAACAAACTAATAAATAGGCATTTTTGCCGAAAACTACTGGTAATCTTGCGTGCTTACCATTTACCTTAGAAAATCGGAAATTCCGTTTTCTTTTAACCCAAGTTACCCAAGGTAAATAAATGGTCAGCACCCTAGAGGAGGTTCGATTAAACAAGAAACAAAAAACAAATTACTTAACCATGGCGCCAGATTTATCATCGGAAATATCTCAGCCTGTTGTGCCCACTTCATGATCTGTTTCACCTAAGAAAGAAATGCTATCATCTTTAGTGCCATCTTTAGTGTGTATGTCTCGTAGTCATAGGGTATTTAGTCTAAACGCAAATAGCGCAGTTGTTGAAAAAATGAGTTTTCTTTTAAACCAATTTCTTACATACGACTTTTAAATCAAGACTACTGGCTTCTGGGGTGGTGGAACACCATGCTATAGCTCTCACCCCAAGAAGTGAAGGTTGGATAGCTTATCGAATATATAACAACTTTGTTTTTTCCAAAGAGGTACCTAAAACATGAAGTCATAAAATTACTGCTCGTTTGCTGAAATGTAAAAGAAATATCTTATATTGTGATGATTAAGTGAAAGTAAATTAACTTTCTTCCATCTTTCATAATTGTCCTTAACAGCAGAAAAGTTCCTGATTTTATGTTCTCCAAACACAATTTTGTTGGCAGAATTCTTTATCAGTTCTTAGTCTTTTTTTAAATATTCTATGCCATGCAAGAATTTGAAAAAATTTTTTATAAGAACTTCAATGTATGACATGTTATAAACTTGCATCAAGCGAGTTGAGACTATATATGGAATACATCTATATTTCTGGTTTGCATGGTGTCATGACCGTTGAGACAAAGCGATGGACTCTTTTTAAATTAGCCCCTCTAAAATTTTTCTAAAGTTATTAGGCAAATCTGCACGAGAACGCAAATTAAATTTCTATAGTTCCAACTACATCAAACACAACTTAATCACCAACATAAAAATGTGGCTCAGACAACATCCTGATTGACTGACTCATCTGAATTTAAAAATATAGACAGAAGACAAAAACCTTTATTATCAAACTGTGTGGTGTTTTATTGATTTTCCTGGTTTTTTTTTAAGACTTTTTTAATGCAGTGTATATTTTCAGTTCTTGAAGAATTTTGAGGACCGGTCCTTTTGTATTTCGGTACAGACAGTTTACTGGTATTTTAGAGTGTTTCAAGAACTCTGAATTCAAGTATATCGTTATTCGAAATGCAGTTTCACCACTATATTCTTAACAAAATACTCTATTCTAAATTAAAATATGATCAGTCTGACTATTTTGGCCACTTAATAAAACGCGCCCTATGAAACCAGTATGTTCCAAACATGAAATTTTTGCAAAATGAATTTAAAGAGCGGTAGTTAATAGTGTGGACAGTTTATCAAAATAAGAGCAAAATTTAGCAGTTAAGGTTCAACATTCACTACCATAAAAGGTCTATTGTATGCACTAAACATTGTTCTAACTTCAGTGTAATTCAAAGTTTATTTCATAAAGGAAAACAGCAAGGCTTTGTTTTAAGTGAACTAAAGAAACAGCCTATTACAAGGTTTGTTAAATTCAAAGGGTGTGGTTTAGAGGACTCGTCCAACCTAGGAGAGTTACAGAGAATTCATTAATAGCAAGGATCACATAGCCACAGATCACCCCAAAGCATTTGAGAAAGTATATCATGAGAATGTTAAAATGGAGGTAGAAAATCAGGGTGCATTACTAAATCCATATTTTTCCAATAGGAATGGGGCCCAATGTCTCTTAATTATGGCAGGACTCCAAGCTAGGTTTTTGCAAAGCCCCTGCTCATGGTATATAGGTACTTGAAAATGCTTGATTTGAAACTTTCATGCATAAAAAGGTTGGAATATTTTGTTAATGGTCACCTGCATTACATCAGTGCATTCAATAAGTTTGGATGGATCAGTGCATTCAATAAGTTTATTCTTAGGAATAAGGAATTAATTCCTAGGAATCCCAATAAATATTTTTGAAATAAAAAAAGTTAGTCCAGTTGCATAATTTGTGAGCAGGATGCGTCAATCTTATGGCAATATGGCATAGCACACACTCATTACTTGGCACTATTTTCAAGGTAGCTAATTTTGAAGGTATAAATCCTATTGGTATACTTGGTTGTTTTAACTCACTTTATAAACTGAAAGCACATTGGAAAACTAAAAACGTTTCACAATAAGGATACACTTCACAGGTGAGATTTTTAAAACATTAACAATGCAGAGCATGTATTGTTTCATTAACCCTTTAAATGAGCCTGAGCAAGCACTAAATGTCAGGAATTAAAACCTTTATTGAACAAAAAATACCCTTGGCAAACAGGTATTCTTGATAAAGCCCTTTGTTATTTGTAGAACTGATCCGCAGCAACCAGGGTTGGTACGTTTCTGAATAAATAAGCCAAACATTGTTATTGGCGGTACTTTGATTCCTTTGTTTTAAACAAAGGAAACGAATGTTATGTTAATAAATTTGGCTTATTTATTCATAAAATCTACCAACCCTGGCAGCAACCGGTGTACATTTACATATTATTGATAATAGACACGTGCACTGGTGTAGGCATGAAGCCATAACATCAAGCATCAGCATAATCGATGTTTTTTTAGTCGTTTTAATAAATGTAAATGTGTATACTTGAGTAAAAAAATACTCACCTAACTCAGTAGCTTGTTTTTTTTCTTTATACTTTCAACCACAAGGCGAATATTTTCATCGTACGTCGCCACAACATAGTCTATAGTCGAGGAATTTCGGCCATGATGACGGCAACAGACCCACCACGCAAACATTTCGTCAAATTTCTCTTGCTTAAAGTCGTTTATTCTTGACAAAATTTAACCAGCGCATGAAGAAATCTTCGATGTCTTAATAGTTAACAACATTTTCTCAAATCGGTTAACTTCATGTTCATAAATCTTGTATAAAAAAAACTAATATTAATGGTTTGATGCAGCACATGCCTTCACTGATGCACGTGGGCGCTTTGGTGCTTGCTCACTGAGCTATATACAAGTAATAACTCCTGGAGGAACAACCAACGGATTGTTGAGGTCGAGCATGGCTCCTTCACACCGGTCGTCTTCAGCGCCTTTGGCGGATGCGGAAGAGAGACCCAACATTTTCTCTCCTTCCTGGGTGCGAAACTGGCTGACAAGAAGAATCATTCTCCATCTATGGTGGTTAGCTGGTTACGACGAAAGATCGCCTTTGCTTTGCTTAGAGCTCGCGTGGTGTGTGTTCGTGGCAGTCGAAGTTGGAGGACTGCGTCCATCACATCAACTAACGACATTACGTTGTCGGAATGGAACTCCAACATTAGCGAGTAGTCTAATTAAGTTGTTTTTGTAAATAGTCTGTAGAACTATTATACTTAATTTTAATGCATGATTGATTATTGTAAATTTCCCTAGTACTAATAATGTGAATAACTCCTGGAGGAAGCACACAGCCTCGTACCCAGGCGTTTTATTGGAAAACATAAAGGCTGCATTCAGCGTAATATAGAGACCTGTGGCTTAATCTCTATATTACGCTCACTGATTACGCTGAATGCAGCCTTTATGTTTTCCAATAAAGCGCCTGGGTACGAGGCTGGAGAAAGCAGACCATAGATACAGCATTGACAGCCCAAAAATATTCCCACAAATACGCGTGCGCCATCAATGTTTATTATTTTACTTCTCTTCGGCAAGGCCTTGAAAAACAGGCCATGTGTCTATGTAAAAAGAACACAAATCATGATATAAATAGGACACTTCACAAAGTGGGTGAATCTGCCGTTATTACTAGCCTCTCGGCTGCATATACTGGCCCTTATTCACAGCAAATAGATAAGTGTTAAAAATCTGGTTCCGTGTTTCTTTTCTATATATGACGCCTTTCAGGTAAAACGTGTGTACAAAATGTAAACCATTACTTATATAGGCCATGTACACACGAGCGTCGTTTTCGAGCGTCTTCAGAATCATTCAAATTTTCTCAGTGTTTTATTGTTTAGCCGGACGCCCTGTACACACGATCCACTAAAAAATACGCCTAAAAATGAGGGTGTTTGAAACTA
This sequence comes from Dendronephthya gigantea, assembly GCF_004324835.1. Classification (NCBI taxonomy): domain Eukaryota; kingdom Metazoa; phylum Cnidaria; class Anthozoa; order Malacalcyonacea; family Nephtheidae; genus Dendronephthya; species Dendronephthya gigantea. Next base: position 184,369 of record NW_021163028.1, on the reverse strand, counting down.
TTTCGGTATGAAATGAAAATGAAAACGCTCAAAAACGTTGAAGACCATGTGCAGATGTACGGTTATGTTTTCGAGTATTTTCACACTGAGATAACAAGTAGTCTAGAGATGACCATCAACAAAATACTTTTGCTTGACCATCTACTTTTGCTTGACCATTTTACTTTTGATGACCATCAACAGAATACTCATTAATAGAATTTGCGGACTCATTTGCCGTATTAAAGGCGCTCTTACACTATGCAATTTTGTCTCTTTTGCAATTTTGACTTTGAGATATAATCATTGCAATGAGGTAGGCTTGTAGCTATAACGTTTTTATGCTTTTATGATTCTTATCTGAACAGCCATAACGTAAATACTCGTTCACAACTATTACAAATGTGAACGGGTCTTTAAGCAGGCACCTCTCCAATACACTCACCTCTATGAATCGAATACCAAATTATTTTTGTCTAACCAATAACTAAGACATCTGCAAGTGAACTTCACTCCATAAAGCACAACTGTTTGCAAATCTAGTAGTAGAAAGTATCCATAATAAGGAGCTGGCTCAAAGGATTAAAGGACATTTACGTTAATTTTTATGTGCCTTTCGAAGACCAAAAAACTAAAAAACTTTGTAATGTTATTCTGTCCTTCTTATTAACTCACTTATTGCTCTGGTCTAAGCTTGCATTTCTTTTGTTTGTTGTCTGTCCTTGAACGGAGCACCATATATATATAGCAACAGCACACCAACTCGTTTTCTTGTAACTCGCAACACTTAGATCTCTTGCTCTTTTTCGAACAGGTCTATAGAATTTAGAAATCTACTCTATAGATAAGCAGATTAGCTTGTGGGTACACCACGTAGCTAAGTATTTAATACTGCATCAATTAAATACTTAGCCTACGTGGTGTAGCTACCTACAAGCTAATTTACTTATTGATGTCACCATGCAAACATACAAGAATACTATTACTACTCTATAAAGCTCGCAATCTAGTCATAGAAACCTTGTCGAACTTATATATTCATTCGTCTCCCATTGGTGCAAAAAGATTTTACGATTTTAACAAACGAAAAAAGATTAAAATTTTCACCGATTTAAACAAACGATTATAATTTGCGCCACTTATCGATGTGTGCACAATTATTCATTTGCAGTTGGATAGTACAACTGCAATTGCCGATCTTAACAAAACACTGGGAACACATTCTACACAAATTGACCAGTTGTGCGTGACACAAATGTTGCGTGGAGACCAGACCTGGGTGTATTGCAGATGGTACTTTTAGTTTTACATTCTGTACATTTCAGACGACGCTTTTATAGTTTTACAGTGTTACACCTACCTTCTCCGCAGGACCTTTTCGGGCAAATATGGCGGGCGGTGTTGTAACCCGCATTTTCCGAAATAGCCCGAAATGCTCCCTAGCGCATGCGGCGGAGGTAGATGTTAAGCCGGTTTTCCACTAGCGATATTTTTCGCGCGAAGCGACTTTATTCCTTTGTGTTCAAGCAATTTGTTCCAGATGGTTGCAGTTGAGAGCTCTGGAACAAAAGTAAAATGTCGCTTCGCGCGAAAAATATCGCTAGTGGAAAACCGGCTTTACATTCAATTGGGATACTATAAGGACGCTTTCTTTTAAGCGGTTGCAAAATATATTGTTACCAATATTTGTAAATGGTATAAATACTGTTGCTATATTGTTACTAAAAATCATTTGTTCGTAAAAAAATTCTTACTGCCATCACGCATAAATTGCTTATGTCAAACATTTATTGTCATGGGTGATTTCAATAGTTTGAGTTTTGGGGGCCACTCAGCCTTACAACTGTCCTGGTTATTATGCTATCGACTAACCAGAATAATGGCAGACAAGCCAGTTTGGTTTGTTGTTTGGCGATTTGGCCTGAGAGATAATTAACATACGATTGACTGCTAATGACTGCCCAAAATGAGGGCGGACAAAGGTCTGTAATCCGACATGCGTGGGGACACAAAACTTTACGACATGAGTGGGCAACTGCATGGTACGATCTTTTGTATGCTGTGCCGCAGTTGTAAGCATTGAGCATTTTCAGCCATGTAGTCGTGCCAAGCGGTCGTGGATTCTTATTCACCGGCAATGAATTTTGAGTTTCCTGATTTGTTAAAGTTTTGTTGAAGTGTTGGCGTTACGATTGTCAACAGAATTTATGCATGTGGTAGAGTGGTCATGACATTAGCCTCACGACGTTAAATGCGTAATGAAAGAAAGAAAACTACTGAGTTGGGTAAGTTTAATTTAAAAGTATTTTTAAAAAATCTGTGTATGGTGTGCACGTGTCAAATATGTGCATGCGCATCGGTGAAAGGACAGGGGAAATTTTGTGCCATAATTGATCAGTCAGGATTCAGGAACACAAATATCGTTCACATACAGAAAGAATATTGAGAAATTCAGGTTGCTTTGATGCGTTTCCAGTGGGATTAAGTTGAAATAAGCATGCAGGTATACCGTTTCGTATAGAGACATAGTATTAAATTTGTTTGATTCAAGAAGAATAATTTTTGGCCTTCAAAACTGGCACCAAGGACATTTGGCAGTTTAAAGCTCGAGGGTTGACACTTTTTTCGTGAATTTTTCGTGTAATCATACATGCATTTCATTTTGTTAAGGTTTTCTAGTAATGTAAGCTACTAAGCTTACAACCTCTTTTGCTGGTTTGTATTCGACTGGCTAAAGTAATGGCAGACCAAGCCAGTTCAGCGTTGTTGCTTGGCCAAAAAGCTAATCAATATGTCATTGACTGCTAATGATTTGCTAAAAATATAGGCGGACAATGGTCCGTAATTTGGTATACACGGGGATACAAACTTAAAAGGTTTTATGCTGTGGTTTACACTGTGCCGCAGTTGTGAGCAGTAGCAAACATTAATATATTTGGATCCATATTATTGAGAGAAAATTAATTTAAAGTTTCCCGACTTATTTGAGTCCCTGCGTGTAATTTTGTTTGAAATGTTAAATGTTTCAGGTCGTCGTTAGACTGTCGCATTCGTTTGTACTCGCACTCCCAAATATCCATGCACTACATTGTAACCGCGGTCTAGCAAATATCGTTTACGTTTCATCGTTGGTTCATAAAGACTCTCATTTGGACCCCACACCTTTCTTTAAAATGATTTTGGTTTATTTCGCACTGTTGACCGTGAAAAAAACAGCCGTTAAATTCATAGATGGTTTTGTTTTCCGTGTCAAATCCGTCATCAAGATAACGTCCTATTCTTATCTCGCGCGCCCATATTGTGAGTTTGCTCATTAACGCCGTCGCGGTTCGCTACAAAATCAAGCTATTCTATATGCTTGACGTTTTGTTTTTGTTTTTCAAAATTTGTTTCCGAACTACGTCTTGCGTAGTGACCACGTACATGGCATATTTTGGGCCAATGCCCAAAGGTACAAGGCGTTTGTGTCTGTCCCCCAAATCCGCTTACACGGCTTTCCGCCACGAATGAACGTTTTGTCTCTTATATGGTAACGCTGAAAACTTTTTAAAGGACCACCTATATGATGTTGTTTTTAAAACTGTAGTAAAGGTTTTTGTCGCGTTCTTGAAAGAGTGAGAGGAAAGTGTTTCCACAGTAGATACCCCCCATCCAGCGGCAAAAACACGCAACGCGTGGACCCCACGCGCGACGTCGGAAATTATTGGATTTTCCCGATGATATGCGTGGTCTCCACGCAAAGGGCGAGTGCGAAGTTTTTAAGCGTAATTAAGTACACAGAAAAGATTTGCGAGGGAAATATTTCATTTGTTAGGTTACACATTTAGTATATCAACATTTAGTATGTTTTTTCAATACCACTAGGACTGTTCATTTTAAAAGTTCGTTTTCCATATATGCTTTGCGATGTTTCCCTACCGTTAGTTCATACTTTAATTTCTATTTTATCGTAACAAGTGTCAATATGTCCATAACGAATGCACCAGCGCCATATTATTTCCATACACCAATTTTCATGTTATCGGCAAGAGCATCCAAGATTTCATAACGTTTGTCAATATATCCATGACGAACGCACGCACGCCAAATCATTCGAATAAACCGTTTGTAAATGTTTGACTTTCATTCCAGATAGGTATCCATCTTTCTTTTGCCTTTTCCGTCAATTCATTTAGAATTTTATTTTCAAGACTGGAAAAAAACATGTCGATACGTTGTATAAGTTCGTCTTTCAATGGAAATTTGTTGTTAGCTGTCATAATGTCGAATGATAGTAATATGCTGTAGTGTTTTCACAGTAGATGAAGCACCACCTTCGGTTGCTTCGGAAACTCAAACCTAATAGCTCTTTTAATGTTGGCGACACTGCGATAGTAATGAATTGATCAGACGATAGAGGGATTAATGTGAATATAATTAATTACGCCGGAAGCGTTGCATTGAAACGTTTCCCCTGGTTAGTTTGCAAACAAATATTATACACTAAAGGATTTGGGAGAAAATTATTTTACTCAATTTACTAACCCTAATAGCGAGGTGGCTATTTTAATATTAGGGACACAGGGAATTAATGTGCATATATTCAATTACGCTAGAAGCGTTGCATTGGAACGTTTATAGTGAGGGATTAAGGAACTGAAAACCTGTTCTCTTGCTGTTTATTAATATGATGTGATTAACATCAGCGAGATTTCGTTTACGTTCTTTTGTAAGTTTAGGGGTTCTTAAAAAAGAACCTTTTTTGTTTTGTTTTTTCTTTTTCTTCTTTTCTTTGCTTTAAATCTTCTCCAACCACATCGCAAAGGCTTCAACTTCGACTTTGGCACAGTGTTCATACGCCCAGGTATCCAAGTGTTTGCCGCAGGTCTCCAACCAGCCTAGCCGATCAAACAGTTTTTCTGCTTTGGGACAGCCAAAGCATTCCAAATTAATTGAAGGGATATTTAGTTTTCTTAAAAAATCCTTTTCAATAATTCCGCCTTTGTAGGTAATCGCAGAGTTTGGGTTCTTTTTTATTTTCCTGTTTAGAAATTCTCCACGATTGCCTCCGACTGGGAAATATGGAATGCTTCTTCTGTACGAATTTGCACGCCTTTTGTTCTTTTTCACTTAAATCCGACCAACGAAGCCCAATATCAAAAAAGAAGGATTGCCCGTAGGTAACCCCGACTTTGATGATACCGAGCTCTTTGCAGCGAAATTCTCTTCCTACTCGAAATCCGTCCATATCCACGACAGCTACGATGTTATCTTTGCAAGCCATTGCGAACGATGAGCATGATTTGTGAGCTGACTCAAATATAAAGCGACTTAATTTCGAAAGTGGGTGTGCCGTTCACTCTTGGCCTAATATCTCGTAAAATTTTCATGACGTTTTCTGCGATCGTCGCTTCAAAAACCCTCTCCGATGCCTTCTCTTGCTGTTTATTAATATGATGTGATTAACATCAGCGAGATTTCGTTTACGTTCTTTTGTAAGTTTTGGTGTTCTTAAAAAAGAACCTTTTTTGTTTTGTTTTTTCTTTTCCTTCTTTTCTTTGCTTTAAATCTTCTCCAACCATATCGCGAAGGCTTCAACTTCGACTTTGGTGCAGTGTTCATACGCCCAGGCATCCAAGTGTTTACCGCAGGTCTCCAACCAGCCTAGCCGATCAAACAGTTTTTCTGCTTTGGGACAGCCAAAGCATTCCAAATTAATTGAAGGGATATTTAGTTTTCTTAAAAAATCCTTTTCAATAATTCCGCCTTTGTAGGTAATCGCAGAGTTTGGGTTCTTTTTTACTTTCCTGTTTAGAAATTCTCCACGATTGCCTCCGACTGGGAAATATGGAATGCTTCTTCTGTACGAATTTGCACGCCTTTTGTTCTTTTTCACTTAAATCCGACCAACGAAGCCCAATATCAAAAAAGAAGGATTGCCCGTAGGTAACCCCGACTTTGATGATACCGAGCTCTTTGCAGCGAAATTCTCTTCCTACTCGAAATCCGTCCATATCCACGACAGCTACGATGTTATCTTTGCAAGCCATTGCGAACGATGAGCATGATTTGTGAGCTGACTCAAATATAAAGCGACTTAATTTCGAAAGTGGGTGTGCCGTTCACTCTTGGCCTAATATCTCGTAAAATTTTCATGACGTTTTCTGCGATCGTCGCTTCAAAAACCCTCTCCGATGCCTTCTCTTGCTGTTTATTAATATGATGTGATTAACATCAGCGAGATTTCGTTTACGTTCTTTTGTAAGTTTTGGTGTTCTTAAAAAAGAACCTTTTTTGTTTTGTTTTTTCTTTTCCTTCTTTTCTTTGCTTTAAATCTTCTCCAACCATATCGCGAAGGCTTCAACTTCGACTTTGGTGCAGTGTTCATACGCCCAGGCATCCAAGTGTTTACCGCAGGTCTCCAACCAGCCTAGCCGATCAAACAGTTTTTCTGCTTTGGGACAGCCAAAGCATTCCAAATTAATTGAAGGGATATTTAGTTTTCTTAAAAAATCCTTTTCAATAATTCCGCCTTTGTAGGTAATCGCAGAGTTTGGGTTCTTTTTTACTTTCCTGTTTAGAAATTCTCCACGATTGCCTCCAACTGCTTTTTGGTCTTTTTCACTTAAATCCGACCAACGAAGCCCAATATCAAAAAAGAAGGATTGCCTGTAGGTAACCCCGACTTTGATGATACCGAGCTCTTTGCAGCGAAATTCTCTTTCTACTCGAAATCCGTCCATATCCACGACAGCTACGATGTTATCTTTGCAAGCCATTGCGAGCGATGAGCATGATTTGTGAGCTGTTTTATTTGTGAGACATGTTTTTTTCTTGTTCTCGTAATGGACAGTATTCTCGTTCGTGTCTACGCTGATTGTAACCGCGATTAAAGTATCTTACGCAAAATTGGCAGCTCATGCCTCATTCCCTTAGCACTGGAGGCGTGAAAATGCCTTGTTATCGAGCAGTAATGCAGTTTTATGAGCAGATGAGCCTGTGTTCATGAGCAGTTATGAGCATGTGCTCATCTGCTCATCGCATAAAATTTGTAACCAATATAGCCAAACATTGTAGCCAAACATTGAGGCAGTATTGATAATCCTCATCAGAAATGTTAGTATTGGGAAGTGTGCTAAAAAATGCCGCCCGCTGCGACAGTTCTTGAACAAAGTATGTCTGCATGAGCAGTGCATTCGTATACGCTTTTAAAAATTGAGCGTATGCGTATCCAGGAGCCATGGATAAACTTATGCTTTACAATTACATTGACATTGCACGTTTTTCCACGGCAAAAAATGCCCCATCATTTGGGCATCTAAATGAGCATCTAATAGTCGTAATAGATTCGTGTTGTTATAGAGGCGTAAAAAATGTCATTTTTCCTGTTTCGATATTTCTTAGCACAAAACTAAAATTCAGATTCATCTTAAACGCACTACACTGTCGATGATAAATGGCGCGTAATTCATCAATGAGCGTTTCAATCGTAAAAAGATCGTTAGTTCTAATGTTGTACGTGTCTTGCCTGCCGTGAAGACGGTCCGTCAGCTTCTATGATTTCTCGATGTTGACTACGATCTTGACTTGGGCTTAGGCTTGAAGCTGCTTTTCCGCGTCGTCTGGTGGGGCCTCTGGTGGGGCCTGGAACCCCTGCTCCCGTCTGATTCATATTTGTAATGAAGGTCCAGCTTCATTCTCCAGCACGGGTCGTCGGCGTTTGTTTGACGTACTTAACTCACCTCCATGATAAAAAAATGTTTCAGTCAAATTTGTTTCAAGGTTCGTCGAATGCTTGTGAACCCTGTCGCCCTCATCACAACGGTATTCTATAATAAAACGATAAATATCAATATTTTTCCGGATTGAAGCGTTAACCATTAATTATAAAATGATAACCTATGAATAATTAGGATGATAACTTTATTATAAAATTATAAAATGAGAACTATATAAAATGATAACTATATATCCGCATAAAAGGGGTGTATTAAGCCCACGATATTACTACTGAACTCAGTGGCGTAGCCAGCCTGACGATTTTGTCCCGCTGTGTAAATTTCGAGTTATTATACTGAATTATTAAATTTATTCTTTTCACAGTCAATGAACACCAAAATATTAGCATAGCGGGACAAATCTTCTGGCTGGTGATAAAACTACATTTTGCGAAGTCAAGTCGTAGCTGGTTAACTTCAAAATCCTCGATTCTGAATTGATTACATTGTATGAATCTGACTTTGTATAGTTCTAGACGTTATAGACTACCTTCATATGGAGCTAGCCGCTAACCGTTTGCTATATATAGAGTTATTAGGCATATTAAGAAATTAAGAATATTTTATGCTTTTAAAGCCTATAATTTACTTTTCAAAGAACGGTACCATCAGAAGTGAGAGACTTGTTGTTATCAGATGAATGCGATATTTGTCAATATTTTAGCAGCAAAATTGTGACATTACAAAGCCTGTCAATGCGCATGTGAATAAAGATATGTATAACTTATTTAATTCCTGGGAAAACATTTCCGATAACCATGATATTATGCAATCGATAATTTGCGTTACAATTGTAGATACTTTCGTGCTGGATTTTAATTTCAAATACAAAAAATTTGCCGAGCTTTTTTATTATAGAATGGCTTACATAAGAAAAACACATATTTTGTGGCATTTAAAAAATACTAACCCCAAAAAGGTTTGAGAAATTTTTTAAAAAAATATTTTCTTGATTTTTTACACTGGAATGGCACATTACCGTGTTATGTCGTGAAGTTAGTGCGTTTTAAAAAGAAAACAGTTCAATGAGAAAAATGCAAACTTCACCTTCTTTTTAACACCAAAAATCTGATTGGTTCCAGTTCGGTCTTTGCCTGCATGAATATCTGTTAGGAAATAAACCTAGCTTTCTGGTGCTTAACTTTCTTTTCCATTATACGTTGTGTGCGTTGCGTAAAATAATTGGCGTCTTTATGTTTCAGTAACTAACATTCGTACTGTATTGTTTGTCCATCCTTCTGTACACGTATTTGTCAAGAAACTTGTTTGTGTATTATTATTCGAAACTTTTGCGTCATTCGAGTACCTTTCTCTCTTGTCCTGTAACAAGTGCGTGCTTGACGGAGAACTGTGGAAGTGTCTCTTTTAAGAAGACAAATGTTTGCAACTTAAATTCTCTTGGAGGAGATGCTCAATACTTCATGGTCCTATATAAAGCATTTTTATAATAACGTTAAGGAATGAAATATACATCCTGTCGCAGAGAAATAATGGAGAAATCGTATCGTATTACTGAGGCTTCTCATTACTCAGCAAAGAAAAAGGATTGAATATCCTAAGAGCCATGAGGATTGCAAGAGCTAAATGGAAAAATTTTGCGATCATCCTTAAAAAAACACACTATTTAGAACGCTTGTTGTGCTGAAACACCTATAACTGAACGAATTGGAAGCCTACTGAGAAGAAAACGTCAAACAAAATTCTATGATAAACCTCGAATATAAACACTCAACTAATAGACTGGCCCCGAGATATGCAGACATCCCGTCCTGGACACATATTGATCAAGATTTAAATTTCCTTCCGTAATGTTACAAACACCATGCATCAACAATTACCAGCTTCTCAGATTATCCATCGTTGATCAAACATGAAACTGAAACTTGTGCTTCTAGCATAAAGACAAGGGCGGATTTTGCACAGTATATTCAGTCACAGTGACATTTCTAATTGTGTTTGTCGTTATATATGCCACAAAGAATTGCTTGCCTCAAGCTATTTATATAGAAGAATACTAGTTTTCTGAAATGAAACAGCTTAAACAGTCACCATTTAACAGAAAAAAACATGTTCACCACAATCGAGGTAAAGCTTGGATTTCGAATGTGATGATAATGCAGTACCCAAGATGTCTGAAATGATAATGCAGTAACCAAGATATGTTCAGTTAATTTCGTCCAAAACAGTATTCATCCTTACGGACACGGGTTAATACGCAAACGATGGTGATGAAGATCCTAATAGTCTACGTCTTATAGCAAATGGCAACTGGAAAATACGAAAAGAGATTTGAGCAAACTCAATGTTGGAATTGTCACAACACACTCCTTGCGCACATTGTTTATAAAACTCGTAGTTCTTGAAAAAATTCAGGCAAACCAAGAAAGTGCTTCCTCTGTCTCCCGGCGTTTGGCCTCAAGCCACACTGTAGAACGTTCCCCTATCTTAATGATAAATTGGAAAGTTCTTGTAATTCCAAAACCTTGTAGTTCACTCTAAGCAATTATAAGGTTGGTGTGGCATCTCCACATTTATAGTGGGTGATTAATTCCCAATATGAGGCTCCTTGCTTCTTTTCTTGCCCTTTTTATACATCTATTTTTCTGCTTACAATGTTCTTCAGTTTTCTGTTATTCCGCATATATGTGATTTAACAAATGTTTAAATAGGAATCTGATAAAAATTTAATCTCCAGCTCTATTAGGAACGGAAGATTCTACACTTGTAAAGCAGATTGGTGTGTAAGCCTGTGCGTTTTGCTGAATTGGAAAAATTTATTTTGGCTTGATTATTTCCCAATACCCTCAAAACGAACGATCCACTCCCGGTAAATTAGGCGGCATGGCCGGTGGAATATCATGTGATAATTTTAATTCGCTAACAAACTCTTATGATGGTACCGAACGTAATAACATGCATGTGCTATCATAATAGAACTTTACCTGTGTTATTTTAATATGAAAATTAAAAGATAATTGTTAAACATTAAATACAACCAGCACTTGCATTTATATGTCACAATGAGACACTGTTCTCTGCAATAGTTATAAAACTAAACGAATATTTTCATTTTTTGCATGGTATTATAAGAACCCAGAATTAATAAAAAAAAATTGAACCAGAGTGATAAGACTAGATTAGTCTAAGATACACATCCTTAAGCAAGAACTCGAGTTCCATTTCGCTTATCTTTTTCGTTTATCTCGCGATTACCAGGATGTCCAGGTCTCGTAGATCACATGATCAATGCTCTTTGACATTTTCGCTCAAAGACGATAAGCGAAAATCAAAGAAGTAATTAGTATTCACCCATCTTGAGACGGAAGTAATTAGTATTCACCCTTCTAGCAGTGGAAGTAATTAGTATTCGCTCTTCTGACAGTAGAAATAATAACAATTTATTCGATTTCAGTGTCCTACGGGACCCTCTAACCTAATGCAAGGGATGCCGCCAATGACGTCACAAGCTGCCAATGGCGCCAATAAGCAGCGCCACCGAGTAGTGCTACCGAGTAGCGCTACTCAGATGATTATATGGTGTGCATAACACAATTTCATTACCTGCTAATTGGTTGGATAAATTGACGAAATATTCACTTGAGAAGTTCTTCAAGAAACGCAACGTAATTCGGGTCTACTTCTGCATGTGTATTCATTTTGCTGATCAGATTCCCTCAGCGTTGACACTTATCCATCACTAGGCGATAAAGGTTCGTCCACAATATCTGTTGCACTGACCAGAACATGAGGATTTAGTTCGCGCAAGATTTCGTCTGCACTTGGAAAAGCGTCAGCGCTTTGTTCTTGATTTTCTGTACAGTTTCTGTTTGCGGGTAGTTTGTCACTAAACAATGAAAGTTTATTCACAATGTTAGTTATTCCAGCTAGATCATTGAATATAAATTCAATATATTTCTCCTTATATTCTGCTGTTTGAAAAGCGTCAGAGCTTGGTTCTTACCTGACAATCTCAGAGATGTGATCTTCTCTATTAAATGTTTCTAATATCCCTGGGTTCATGGTTGTTCTTTATAAAATACTCCAAACGCTTCAGCCTCTTCAACTCTGCTTTTTTTTATTCTGTACCTGCGGTATCTATTAGACATTTCTGCGTACGTTGGTTGTTCCACTCACTGCATGTGAGCTCTTAAGCATGTTCGGTTCAGGTTTTAACCGTAGAGGCATCGCTAATCCTCAGCGAAAAATAGGGTGCATGTAGATTTTGCACATAGTATGAAATATGACCACACAATAATGCTTAAAAGTCATTGTTTTGATTGTTTTTACTTATTGTTCTCTTCGTCGGAAGTTTCAAGTGTAATTGCTATACGTTTATATTTTTCTTCTTTCCGTGCACCTTTTGATTCCGCTTCGGTTTTTCCTCTTTTTTGTCTCTTGGAGATATCATCTGCCCAATGGAAGAAGTGACACTTCTCATCAAAGCTTGTGTCCTGACATCTGAAGTACGGCCGGCCCGGATTTGCTGCAGAATTAGATACCCATAGACTTGACACCTCATCGCATTCGCACAAGGGAAATTTGTTTGGTTTAAATTTCCCAGCCACATCTTCCCACCTAATAAATTTCCCACCCACCAGCTATTCATTTTTTCTTCTTCGGAACTTTCCAGCGTTATTGCTACACGTTTATGTTTTGCTTTCTTTCGTTCACCTTTTGATCCAACTTCAACTTTTCCTTTTCAAGAAACGCAACGTAATTCGGGTCTACCTCTGTGTATTCATTTTGCTGATCAGATTCCTTCAGCGTTGACACTAATCCGTCACTAGGCGATAAAAATTCGTCCACAATATCTGTTGCGCTGACCAGAACATGAGGATTTAGTTCCCGCAAGATTTCGTCTGCACTTGGAAAAGCGTCAGCGCTTTGTTCTTGATTTTCTGTACAGTTTCTGTTTGCGGGTAGCTTGTCACTAAACAATGAAAGTTTATTCACAATGTTAGTTATTCCAGCTAGATCATTGAATATAAATTCAATATATTTCTCCTTATATTCTGCTGTTTGAAAAGCGTCAGAGCTTGGTTCTTACCTGACAATCTCAGAGATGTGATCTTCTCTATTAAATGTTTCTAATATCCCTGGGTTCATGGTTGTTCTTTATAAAATACTCCAAACGCTTCAGCCTCTTCAACTCTGCTTTTTTTTATTCTGTACCTGCGGTATCTATTAGACATTTCTGCGTACGTTGGTTGTTCCACTCACTGCATGTGAGCTCTTAAGCATGTTCGGTTCAGGTTTTAACCGTAGAGGCATCGCTAATCCTCAGCGAAAAATAGGGTGCATGTAGATTTTGCACATAGTATGAAATATGACCACACAATAATGCTTAAAAGTCATTGTTTTGATTGTTTTTACTTATTGTTCTCTTCGTCGGAAGTTTCAAGTGTAATTGCTATACGTTTATATTTTTCTTCTTTCCGTGCACCTTTTGATTCCGCTTCGGTTTTTCCTCTTTTTTGTCTCTTGGAGATATCATCTGCCCAATGGAAGAAGTGACACTTCTCATCAAAGCTTGTGTCCTGACATCTGAAGTACGGCCGGCCCGGATTTGCTGCAGAATTAGATACCCATAGACTTGACACCTCATCGCATTCGCACAAGGGAAATTTGTTTGGTTTAAATTTCCCAGCCACATCTTCCCACCTAATAAATTTCCCACCCACCAGCTATTCATTTTTTCTTCTTCGGAACTTTCCAGCGTTATTGCTACACGTTTATGTTTTGCTTTCTTTCGTTCACCTTTTGATCCAACTTCAACTTTTCCTTTTCAAGAAACGCAACGTAATTCGGGTCTACCTCTGTGTATTCATTTTGCTGATCAGATTCCCTCAGCGTTGACACTAATCCGTCACTAGGCGATAAAAGTTCGTCCACAATATCTGTTGCGCTGACCAGAACATGAGGATTTAGTTCGCGCAAGATTTCGTCTGCACTTGGAAAAGCGTCAGCGCTTTGTTCTTGATTTTCTGTACGGTTTCTGTTTGCGGGTAGTTTGTCACTAAACAATGAAACTTTATTCACAATGTTAGTTATTCCAGCTAGATCATTGAATATATATTCAATATATTTCTCCTTATACTCTGCTGTTTGAAAAGCGTCAGAGCTTGGTTCTTACCTGACAATCTCAGAGATGTGATCTTCTCTATTAAATGTTTCTAATATCCCTGGGTTCATGGTTGTTCTTTAAAAAATACTCCAAACGCTTCAGCCTCTCCAACTCTGCTTTTTTCTCATTCTGTACCTGCGGTATCTATTAGACATTTCTGCGTACGTTGGTTGTTCCACTCACTGCATGTGAGCTCTTAAGCATGTTCGGTTCAGGTTTAACCGTAGAGGCATCGCTAATACTCAGCGAAAAATAGGGTGCTTGTAGATTTTGCACATAGTATAAAATATGACCACACAATAATGTTTAAAAGTCATTGTTTTGATTGTTTTTACTTATTGTTCTCTTCGTCGGAACTTTCAAGTGTAATTGCTATACGTTTATATTTTTCTTCTTTCCGTGCACCTTTTGATTCTGCTTCGGCTTTTCCTCTTCTTTTTCTCTTGCAGATATCATCTGCCCAATGAAAGAAGTGACACTTCTCATCAAAGCTTGTGTCCTGACATCTGAAGTACGGCCGGCCCGGATTTGTTGCAGAATTAGATACCCATAGACTTGATACCTCATCGCATTCGCACATGGGAAATTTGTTTGGTTTAAATTTCCCAGCCACATATTCCCACCTATTAAATTTCCCACCCACCAGCTATTCATTTTTTCTTCTTCGGAACTTTCCAGCGTTATTGCTACACGTTTATGTTTTGCTTTCTTTCGTTCACCTTTTGATCCAACTTCAACTTTTCCTTTTCAAGAAACGCAACGTAATTTGGGTCTACCTCTGTGTATTCATTTTGCTGATCAGACTCCCTCAGCCTTGACACTAATCCGTCACTAGGCGATAAAAGTTCGTCCACAAAATCTGTTGCACTGACCAGAACATGAGAATTTATTTCGCGCAAGATTACGTCTGCACTTGGAAAAGCGTCAGCGCTTTGTTCTTGATTTTCTGTATGGTTTCTGTTTGCTGGTGGCTTAATTGTCACTAAACAATGAAAGTTTATTCACAATGTTAGTTACTCCGGCTAGATCATTGAATATAAATTCAATATATTTCTCCTTATATTCTGCTCTTTGAAAAGCGTCAGAGCTTGGTTTTTACCTGACAATCTCAGAGATGTGATCTTCTCTATTAAATGTTTCTAATATCCCTGGGTGCATGGTTGTTCTTTATAAAATACTCCAAACGCTTCAGCCTCTCCAACTCTGCTTTTTTTTATTCTGTACCTGCGGTATCTATTAGACATTTCTGCGTACGTTGGTTGTTCCACTCACTGTGAGTTCTTAAGCATGATCGGTTCAGGTTTTAACCGTAGAGGCATCGCTAATCCTCAGCGAAAAATAGGGTGCATGTAGATTTTGCACATAGTATGAAATATGACCACACAATAATGTTTAAAAGTCATTGTTTTGATTGTTTTTACTTATTGTTCTCTTCGTCGGAACTTTCAAGTGTAATTGCTAAACGTTTATATTTTTCTTCTCTCCGTGCACCTTTTGATTCTGCTTCGGCTTTTCCTCTTCTTTTTCTCTTGCAGATATCATCTGCCCAATGAAAGAAGTGACGCTTCTCATCAAAGCTTGTGTCCTTACATCTGAAGTACGGCCGGCCCGGATTTGTTGCAGAATTAGATACCCATAGACTTGATACCTCATCGCATTCGCACAGGGGAAATTTGTTTGGTTTAAATTTCCCAGCCACATATTCCCACCTATTAAATAAATTTCCCACCCACCAGCCATTCATTTTTTCTTCTTCGGAACTTTCCAGCGTTATTGCTACACGTTTATATTTTGCTTTCTTTCGTTCACCTTTTGATCCAACTTCAACTTTTCCTTTTTTTCTCTTGCAAACATCGTCTGCCCATTGGAAGAAGTGGTACTTCTCCTCAAAGTTTGTATACTGGCATCTGAAGTATGGCCAGTCTAGATTTGAAACAGAATGGGATAACCATAGACTAGACAAGTCATCACATTCACACAATAGAAATTGGTTTGCTTTGAATTTACGGTACCTGCCACCTTCGACTCGTAGGCTTCCTAAAAAAAATAATCTAGAAAATACTCCAAACAATTAGTTGACTTCTGCCTTAATTGAGTATGTAACCATTAGCCGCGATTAGGTCCGCTAGTAACTCAGCCAATTAAACAATATTTAGTGTCCTTAATAAATCCATATAAAAAATTCCGACCTTGTAAGCAATCGCAGATTTCGGGTTCTTTATCCCCTATAGAAACTCTCCAATTGCGAAATTTGGAATGCTTTGGCGCCCCGCGGCACACCAAATGGGAGTTTGTGTATCTTCTTTCGCACGAAGTTACATGCCCTTTGATCTTTTTCGCCCTTTAAATTGCCCTTTTGACCGTTTTGTGTTGTTTTTTTTTCTTCAACGCTGTTTCTCCAGCCAGACTGAAAACGCCTCAACCTCGACTTTGGTGCTGTGACTGTAGGCGTCAGCCACAAAGTGATGTCCATATGTCTCTAGCCAACCTAGATCATCAAAAAGTTCTTCAGCTTTAAGGCAACCAAAGCATTCTAAATTTACGGCCGGAATATGGAGACTCGCAAGCAAGTCTTTTTCGTAATGTCCGCCTTTGTAAGCAATTGTAGAAGATTAATCTACGCGTGTTTTGATGGTAGAAATCCTCTACAATTGCCTTCAAGTCCGAAATTTAAAAGGCTTTGGTGCCCCTCGGGACTCCGAATGGCAGTTTGTAAATCTTTTTCTGGACGTAATTACACGTTCGTCTTTCTTTTTCTGTCAGTGAGTTCCAACGAACGCCAATGTCGAAAAAGGACTTTCCTGCGACTTTCCCCACTTCAATTAAACCCAGCTCTTTGCACGCTATATGTTATGATCCGTCTACATTATTATACTTGTATTACTATATACTTGTATTCATTATTATACTTTTGTTACTGTTCGTCCAAAAGTGTTCGGTCGAAGTTTTCTATTGCGTCCCAAATCCTCTGTTCAGGGTACCCTCGAAGATCCCCTCGAATTTCACTACCATGTCTATGTTTTCTTTCATCATAAAGATATAGAACTCTTGGTACTTCTTTAACTTGTCTTTTTGTTTGTGATAATTTTTCCTCGATCTTTCGGCTTCTTTTTGCTTCCGATCCATTTTGCTTTGACTTTGATTAATTTCACCAACTTTTTTTATACGCGCGGGGATGGCTAAATTATGCAACGATTCAAAGGAAGCAAAAAGGGAGTATGGCGAATGCGAAAATGTATACATTTTTAGAGCGAAATATTGGTGTTATGGACAACGCGTTGCTGGGAGCATAAATTAAGACAGGGATTAAAGCTTGCAACAATATAATTAAGTAGAACAATTTTACAAATATCTTAAACGTATTTTCTGGGCAAGATTTTTTCCATTTCACATTAGAGGTCGAATATCGATATAAATTACAAAATTTGTGCGATGAGCAGATGGGCACATGCTCGTAACAGCTCATGAGCAGATGCTCATCTGCTCAATGAGATATTTCTTACCCACTTGAAATCTTTGTTGATATAATAGATATACTAGAGGCCGGAAAGAAGAAAATTTCAGACATGGATTAAAGATTTTATCATTTATTTGTCTAAAAGAACCGTCTCGTGTTGTTCAAACTTTTATCGTTTAGTGACGAAATGCTCACTTGAGAAGTTCTTCAAGAAACGCAACGTAATTCGGGTCTACCTCTGTGTATTCATTTTGCTGATCAGATTCCCTCAGCGTTGACACTAATCCGTCACTAGGAGATAAAAGTTCGTCCACAATATCTGTTGCGCTGACCAGAACATGAGGATTTAGTTCGCGCAAGATTTCGTCTGCACTTGGAAAAGCGTCAGCGCTTTGTTCTTGATTTTCTGTATGGTTTCTGTTTGCGGGTAGTTTGTCACTAAACAATGAAAGTTTATTCACAATGTTAGTTATTCCAGCTAGATCATTGAATATATATTCAATATATTTCTCCTTATACTCTGCTGTTTGAAAAGCGTCAGAGCTTCGTTCTTACCTGACAATCTCAGAGATGTGATCTTCTC
Source organism: Dendronephthya gigantea (assembly GCF_004324835.1). Taxonomy (NCBI): domain Eukaryota; kingdom Metazoa; phylum Cnidaria; class Anthozoa; order Malacalcyonacea; family Nephtheidae; genus Dendronephthya; species Dendronephthya gigantea. The sequence continues at coordinate 166,469 of NW_021163028.1, read as the reverse complement.
TATTAAATGTTTCTAATATCCCTGGGTTCATGGTTGTTCTTTAAAAAATACTCCAAACGCTTCAGCCTCCCCAACTCTGCTTTTTTCTCATTCTGTACCTGCGGTATCTATTAGACATTTCTGCGTACGTTGGTTGTTCCACTCACTGTGAGTTCTTAAGCATGTTCGGTTCAGGTTTTAACCGTAGAGGCATCGCTAATCCTCTGCCAAAAACAGGGTGATGTAGATTTTGCACATAGTATAAAATATGACCACACAATAATGTTTAAAAGTCATTGTTTTGATTGTTTTTACTTATTGTTCTCTTCGTCGGAAGTTTCAAGTGTAATTGCTATACGTTTATATTTTTCTTCTTTCCGTGCACCTTTTGATTTTGCTTCGGCTTTTCCTCTTCTTTTTCTCTTGCAGATATCATCTGCCCAATGAAAGAAGTGACACTTCTCATCAAAGCTTGTGTCCTGACATCTGAAGTACGCCCGGCCTGGATTTGTTGCAAAATTAGATACCCATAGACTTGATACCTCATCGCATTCGCTCAAGGGAAATTTGTTCGGTTTAAATTTCCCAGCCACATATTCCCACCTATTAAATTTCCCACCCACCAGCTATTCATTTTTTCTTCTTCGGAACTTTCCAGCGTTATTGCTACACGTTTATATTTTGCTTTCTTTCGTTCACCTTTTGATCCAACTTCAACTTTTCCTTTTTTTCTCTTGCAAACATCGTCTGCCCATTGGAAGAAGTGGTACTTCTCCTCAAAGTTTGTATACTGGCATCTGAAGTATGGCCAGTCTAGATTTGAAACAGAATGGGATAACCATAGACTAGACAAGTCATCACATTCACACAATAGAAATTCGTTTGCTTTGAATTTACGGTACCTGCCACCTTCGACTCGTAGGTTTCCATAAAAAAAATAATCTAGAAAATACTCCAAACAATTAGTTGACTTCTGCCTTAATTGAGTATGTAACCATTAGCCGCGATTAGGTCTGCTAGCAACTCAGCCAATTAAACAATATTTAGGCCTGTATTCAAAAAGCTCACTCACACTCACACTCAATGAGTTGCTACTCAACCTTAGTAAGGACGAGTGAGCACTTATCAGGTGTCAACTCACACTTGTCCGGTAGAAGACTACACTCACACTCCAAGCATTCAAAGACAATGCTCACCCTTAAGGGAAGTACTATTTTTGAGTGGAGTGTTAGTGAAGGGTATACCTCCCTTCAGACACACTCCAGCGAACAAACGTATAACAATATGGCGGATCGATGGCTACGAAGGTTAGAATTAGTGAACAATATCCCACGAAACGACTTAAATAGGAGGAAATTATATCATTTTGAGTATGACGACTATGATAATGATCAATTTCGGTCCCGATTCAGGTTAACAAAGGATGGATTTCGTGCACTCCTTGACCTAATCAGAGACAAGTTACACATTTTCCCAGCATTTCTTTAACTGCTTCGAATCTCTTTTCGTAACACCAGATTGGGAATTAAATTCTTGTGCTAACTCTTCCCACGCGAGGGTTTTTTGTCTAATTGTCTTATAATCGTTCTTCTTATTTTCGATAACATCTTTGTGTTTTCCAACTAGTTCTATTAACAGAGTCTTTTCTAATTCTGAGTAAAACTGCCTAGGTTGCGACATCTTGTACTGCCTGGTTCTCACTAAATTGTGTGTGCCTATACACCAATAGTCAGCTATTTAAATTACGGAGGTCACAGACATTCGTCACATGTACAACACGAGCTATAGTTAGATTGAATGGGTTTAATTAACAAATCAGAGGCCTCGTGGGATTATATAAACATTATATTTTATTTCCTCGTTGCTGTACCGATGTATAAACCTTACTTAGAACTGCGAAATTGATGTTCCCATACGTCCTTTACCCTCAATTGTACAATTGTCAACTTTAATTGAAATAGCTGTATTATCCTAATTGTCATTGTACAGTTCTACTTGGATAAGTCATACTCGAGTGCGCTTTATGAATACAAATCGACACGATTTTCCAATGGATGAGCGCACACTCACGCAGTGTAACGTTGCACTAATACTCCACCCTCACTCACATTTCAACCATACTTGAGTCAACCTCACTACAGTCTGACTCAGGTGTGAGTGTGAGTGAGCTTTTTGAATACAGTGTCCTTAATAAATCCATATAAAAAATTCCGCCCTTGTAAGCAATCGTAGATTTCGGGTTCTTTATTTTCTTTAGAAACTCTCCAATTGCGAAATTTGGAATGGTTTGGCGCCCCGCGGCACACCAAGTGGGAGTTTGTGAGTAGGTAACCCCCCCCCCCCATATAGCGGAAAAATCACGCACCGCGTGATTCCCACGCGGGACGTCGAAAACTGTCGGATTTTCCCGAAGTTATGCGTGGTCTCCACGCAGGGTGAGAGTGTCACAATTAGTATTCAAAGGGTAGAAAGGGTAATTAGTATTCAAAGGGTAGAAAGGGTAATTAGTATTCAGAGGCTGATTTTCCCGAAGATATGCGTGGTCTCCACGCATGGTGAGAGTGTGACAACTGTTTGCTGCGATCGTAAAAATCCGTGTAACTTTTAGCAATGGGGTGACAGATTAGAGCTCCCGAAACCGAAGTGTCAGCACGGGTTAAGCTGCTGTGTGCGAAAAGTTAAAAAGGAGAGAAAAAATCAGGGCCGTCTGTTCTTCTGCTGCCCAGTGTATTTCGATATTTCATTTATATTCTTTTATAGATTTGGTGGTTCTTAAAAGAACCGTTTTGTTTTGTCTTGTCTTTAGCATTGTTTCTTTAGCCACGCAGCATAGGCTTCCACCTCGACCTTTGCGCAGTGACGGTAGCCATTCTCCGCCAAATGGTTGCCGCAGGTTTTGATATGTGTTAGTTTGTCAAACAACGCATCAGCTTTAGGACATCCAAAGCATTCCAAATTTACGCTAGGAATGTCTAGGCTTTTTAACAAATCCCTCTCAAAGTGTCCCCCTTTGTAGGCGATAGCTGATGAAGGACCCTTACGAAGGGATTTATAAAAGTCTAGGACAATATTACCTAGATTCGAAATTTGAAATGCTTTTGACTCCCCTAGGCACTCCAAAAGGTAGTTTGTGAATGTGTTTCTTCACGAACCAGCAGGATTTTTTATCTTTTTCCTCCAAGTCTTGGAAGCGTAACCCAAGATCAAAGAAGCAGGATCTTGCTTCTGTACAAGAAACGGGAATCATTCCCAATTCCTTGCACAGAAATTTCCTCTTGACTTGAAAACCATCCATGTCGATTATTCCGACAATGTTCTCCATTGCTGGTGTAGTGATTTATGTGACGGGGTTTATTCTTTCCATGTATTTATTATTTGACCAAATTTTCACCCGTCTTTGTTTTTATCGGTTGTATGTTTCTCTTTGAAAAGCCCTACATACATCCAGAGCTTTAGGGACTAAAAAAGTCTCGCAAGGGACAAATAGTCTCGCAATATGTTGTATGTTTCTCTTTGAAAAGCCCTTCACACATCCAGAGTTTTAGGGACTAAAAAAGTCCCGCAAGGGACAAACAGTCCCGCAATATGTTGTATGTTTCTCTTTGAAAAGCCCTTCACACATCCAGAGTTTTAGGGACTAAAAAAGTCCCGCAAGGGGCAAACAGTCCCGCAATATGTTGTACGTTTCTCTTTGAAAAGCCCTTCACACATCCAGAGTTTTAGGGACTAAAAAAGTCCTGCAAGGGACAAATAGTCCCGCTATATGTTGTATGTTTCTCTTTGAAAAGCCCTACATACATCCAGAGTTTTAGGGACTAAAAAAGTCCCGCAAGGGACAAACAGTCTCGCAATATGTTGTACGTTTCTCTTTGAAAAGCCCTTCACACATCCAGAGTTTTAGGGACTAAAAAAGTCCCGCAAGGGACAAATAGTCCCGCTATATGTTGTATGTTTCTCTTTGAAAAGCCCTACATACATCCAGAGTTTTAGGGACTAAAAAAGTTCCGCAACGGACAAACAGTCCCGCAATATGTTGTACGTTTCTCTTTGAAAAGCCCTTCACACATCCAGAGCTTTAGGGACTAAAAAAGTGCCGCAAGGGACAAATAGTCTCGCAGGGAAACTTAGAGTGCTTCAGGGACACCCGGGAAGAAAAAAGACCTGCACGGGACACTTATAAGCGATGTAGTTCCAAACGTTTTCAGTTGACATCATGCCTCGAACGCATAAAGATTGCCCGATATGTGGTAGGAAAAATTTGTTGAAATTATCTAACCATTTGGCAGGCGTGCATAAACTTTCCTCTACGCAAAGGCAACTTTACCTTATACGTGCAAAAAGTGCACCTTTGGACTTGGAAATAATTTTAACCGAATTGTATAAACTAATTGGTAGTATGATATAAATCATCTTGCAAATTATTTCAAACCTCATTGTCAACATGTTTGGCCTCTTAGTTTCTGGAAGCACAAAGTCGGGAAAAACTACATTTGTGAAAAAACTTTTGAAATACAAAAGGTAATTAGTGTTGCGCTACGGTGTGCGCTACGGTGTGCGCTACGGTGTGCGGTACGGTGTGCGCTACTCCCACGCGCGATGATGTGCGCACAAGCATTTGTTTACACACATTGTCAGTTGATGACTTTGTCCAAACACGTTTATGCATACATTACTGGTAATAGGTTTTAATGACTGGACGAACCTGAACATGTTTGCCTCTAAACAAAGGGTAGCTTGCACATAAATATCGCACATCGAACAGAATTTGCCCGAGAAAACACATTCATTGCAATGGAGTGCTTACATGGAGTGCCTGCGACCGCAATCTCTACAAAGAAAGGAAAGTTTTGGGTTTGTAACAAGAACAACCCTAAATGTTGTGAATTCTTTTGCCCTGAACAAGATCGTTCGCTCTTTGATACGGCTATGATGATGTGGAGGGCGAATGGTGCGATTCATCCGCTGTGTGACACACACCAAAGACCGACCAAGATGAAAGTTGTGAAGGATCTAAGTAAACGTAACTTTGGGAGACCGTTTTTTGTTTGCTGCGATCGTAAAAATCCGTGTAACTTTTGGCAATGGGGTGACAGATTAGAGCTCCCGAAACCGAAGTGCCAGCACGGGTTAAACTGTTGCGTGCGGAAAGTTAAAAAGGAGGGAGAAAATCAGGGCCGTCTGTTCTTCTGCTGCCCAAACGACAGAGAAAAATCTTGTGGCTTCTTCGAATGGAAAATCGTACCAGAGAATCCTTTTAACCAGGATCACTTTCCTCACATTCAGAGAGTTGGCCTATTGCAGAGTAATCCAGCCCTGTACACGTATATGGTATCCGAAACAGGCCTTGCTTTTTCCAGCGCACGGGAAAATCCTCACGACGCGTACGCTGAATACATGGGAGAATTGCCGATGACAACGAAGGCACAAACAGACTGTTATTAAGTAACCCTGAACATAACATTTAATAGACTGCATAACATAATGCATAGTGTAGAGTGAAACTATGTTTGTATATAGATAAACGTTTTTCCTTAATTTCGCAGCCGTCTGTACAAATTTAAAGTTCAATGAATGTAATGCATAAATATCACGCTGCCTGCTTGTCTGTGTTCATTTGGATCTTGGTCGGGCACAATGAATGGTTTCGACGTGATTGTTGACGAGCTGCAGCAAAATCATGTTCAAATCGATAAAGAAACTTTAAAGTTTTATGTAGACACTATGCTTTTAAACCATGGGGATATGTTGCAAGGTCATTGTCGTGATTACGAACAGCTGTACAAAGAAATAAATATTTCAAACTTTGGTCGACTTTGTGCCTATTTAGCTTGCATATACTTAAACTGCAAAAGCGAGAAATGTATACGGCGCAATGTTAGGTATTGTATTCCGTCTTTCCGGAATATAAGCGTTCCAAAAGCACAACCAAGCAAAAAATGGGCGATTGTTTTAACATTTTCATGTACGTTATTAGCTTTATATATCAGTTTGTAAACCTCAGGACATTCACTTCGCTGAAACCTTTGTGGTGAAAGGATGACTTGCTGCGCTCCCTGAAATCTCAATCAGAAATTTCTTTCGCAAAATACGTTGCATTTCCGCCTGTTGCGGGGGCAGTATTGTAATTCAGGCTTCTGACGTTGATGGCCGAAAAATATCTGAGCGACCTATATTACAGCCCAGAAAGCCCAGCAAGTTTTGGTGGCGTAGACGCCCTTTATCGTGCTGTTAGAAACGATGCATGGCAAGTATCAAATATCACGGAATAATATACGAGCATGGTTGAGAACTCAAGATACGTACACTCTTCACAAGCCAGTTCGATTTCGTTTCAAGCGTAATCGTGTTATAGTAGCAGCTATGGACGAAAAGTGGGAGGCAGATTTAGTTATTATGGACTCATTAGCAAAGTACAATAATAACTACAAGTACATTTTAACCGTGATAGATGTACTTAGCAAGTATGCGTGGGTTGAACCGATAAAAACAAAGACGGGTGAAAATTTGGAGTTTACCAACCGAAAATTTCAAGCATTTTTAAAAAAACAAGGTATTCGGTTCTTTACAACGCAGAATGAAACGAAAGCATCAATCGTAGAGAGATTCAATCGTACACTTAAGGGGAAAATGTGGAAATACTTTACAGCAAATAACACATTAAAGTACGTGGACGTTAGAGACCAGAGACATCGCAGTATTGGCATGAGACCAGTAGACGTGAACGAAACTAACGAAACGATATTGAACTGATAATCAGACAAATGGGTTTGAAATTGCTTAACCTCATCTAACCCACATGAACCTATTCAGACCCTAGCTTTTTCATGTAATTCGTACGCCAATTGTGTTTGTAATGAACAGCGATGATCAACTATGTTTTTATAGCGATCATCATTCTCAATTTTAGCGATAGAAACAACTAGTGCTCTTGCTAAACAAATTTCGTCGGCGTTTTGAATACGTACAATTGCCCTCTTCATAGTTAAATGCTTTTCTAAATTGATTTCGCTCCTTTTTGTCCCGGTACCACCGTTTGGCATTTCAACATGAACTAAGTTTACATTAACACTATCATTCAAACGAAAATCACGATTAGATTGAACGACCCGTTCAAATTCGGCTAAAATACGTTCGGTCGTAAGACGAGAAAGAGGCATGAATGGAAGAGAGATAGGAGTCTCGAGCTGAGGCGATTGCAACACAAAACGGACCTGATCGTGCTCTGGAATATTACGAGTTATTGTCCTTAGCAAACTCCCAAATATCTCGTGCAGTTGATTGTGAATTTGATAAAGTTCCAAATTAGCTAACGTGTCCATAAATTGAACAGTGTAATCCACTCCGGTAGTTTTAAACTTTTTAACTTTAACTTGCTTTACATTTCTCATGGTAGTAAAATAATTACTATCGCTAACCTCGTTGGATGTGCTTGCGCCCTCGTTCACTTCGTCGACGGATCTTTTCTGTCCATGACCAAGCTGTGACATAAATCCATCATTTTGCCAATCGGTTAAAAAATGTCTTCGTTGCTCAGGCGTCCAAGTATCAGCAAGCCCCGAAGCAAGCTTCCCTTTATCGTTGAATAACTCATCATTTCGCCAGTCCTTCATGATACTTTGGCGTTGTTCAGGGGTCCAAGAATCTGTCAGGTTCGCAGCAATACCATACCGTTCATTCTCCATTTCCCATCGAAGTAAACGACTCATAATTTCTATCTTCTTCTCAAACAGAAGATCTCTTTCCATATCAGTCAAATTATAGCGATTTTCCAAGTCCGTAAGCTCAGCCACAGTTCGGGCTTCCTCAATTTTTTCAATTATATTCATATTAACAAATAACATGTGTCACAGTAGCAAGAGCGAAACCGTGATCTCTCAGGTAATACCGAAAAATTACTCGTGGCTCTGCCTTATATCGTTACTCTTGCATCATAATACGGTAGCCATATGAAAACAAATACTCTGTGTAATGTAATTATTTCCGTAGCGCACGCATAACTACGCGTGGTTGTAACGCACACCGTAGCGCTCACAAATTACCTTTTGTAAACAATATGTTTGATACGAGAAGGATCTCCTCGCAAACCCGAACATTCCCTCCATCAATTTGGAGTGTTTTAGATGCCCGAAAGCGCAAATACTGATAAAAAAATCTAGTATGGCTGGAGACCTGCGGGAAGCATTTGGCAGCCGACGCATATCAACATTGTCCTAAAGTTGAAGTAGAAGCGTACGGGTTATGGCTGGAGAGAGACAAATGTAATAACAAACAAAAATAAAAAAACCTGCTCCCTTATAAACCAATGCAAATAATTTGGCAATCGTGTATTCGTTATGGACATATTGACACATGGTACGATGAAATAAAAATTAAAGTATAAACTAACGGTGGGGAAGCATCGCACAACAAACGAGCTTTTAAAATAAACAGTCCTAATGCTATGGAAAGAAACATACTATCAAAATGTTGACATACTAAATGTGTATAACCTGACAAATAAATATTTTCCTCGCAAATCCTTACTGTGTACTTAATTACGGTTTAATTAATAACGTCACACTCTCACCCTGCGTGGAGACCACGCATAACTTCGGGAAAATCCGACAGTTTTCGACGTCCCGCGTGGGAATCACGCGGTGCGTGATTTTTCCGCTATATGGGGGGGGGGGTTACCTACTTTTGTGTATCTTCTTTCGCACGAAGTTACATGCCCTTTGATTATTTTCGCCCTTTAAATTGCCCTTTTGACCGTTTTGTGTTGTATTCTTTCTTCAAAGCTGTTTCTCCAGCAAGACTGAAAACGCCTCAACCTCAACTTTGCCGCAGTTTGATTGTAGGCATCAGCCACAAAGTGATGTCCACATGTCTCTAGCCAACCTAGATCATCGAAAAGTACTTCAGCTTTAGAGCAAAAGCATTCCAAATTTACGGCCGCAATATGGAGACTCGCAAGCAAGTCTTTTTCGTAGTGTCCGCCTTTGTAACCAATTGTAGAGGATGAATGTACGCGTGTTTTACGGTAGAAATCCTCTACAATTGCCTTCAAGTCCGAAATTTGAAAGGCTTTGGTGCCCCTCGGGACTCCGAATGGCAGCTTGTAAATCTTTTTCTGGACGTAATTACACGTTCGTCTTTCTTTTTCTGTCAGTGAGTTCCAACGAACGCCAATGTCGAAAAAGAAGGACTTTCCTGCGACTTTCCCCACTTCAATTAAACCCAGCTCTTTGCACGCTATATGTTATGATCCGTCTACATTATTATGCTTGTATTACTATATACTTGCATGTATTCATTATCATACTTTTGTTACTGTTCGTCCAAAAGTGTTCGGTCGAAGTTTTCTATTGCGTCCCAAATCCTCTGTTCAGGGGTACCCTCGAAGATCCCCTCGAATTTCACTACCATGTCTATGTTTTCTTTCATCATAAAGATATAGAACTCTTGGTACTTCTTTAACTTGTCTTTTTGTTTGTGGTAATTTTTCCTCGATCTTTCGGCTTCTTTTTGCTTCCGATCCATTTTGCTTTGATTCATTTCACCAACTTTTTTACATCGCGGGGATGGCTAAATTATGCAACTATTGTTAGTGAATGTTTATTAATTTAATAAGATCGGTATAATTTTATAGTGTCTTTTTTTAACTTTCTTTGTATTCGATCGATTCGAGGGGTTTTATGTGAACATACATTCCGCAATTTTATTAAAATACTCCTTTCTTTTAAAATTATTTTCCTTTTTACGTCTAGCATTGAACCCAGTTGGTATTGGCTGTGCTAAGGCCCATAGATATAACGCATTGGCATCTGCTCCTCAAACGCGCTTGCAGGTTTGCCACTCTTATAAACGTTTTGTCTCTCTCGTGGTACCTGTGAAATATTATGGATAGCCTACCAACTACATTATCTTTGAACTTATAATAGAGATCTTTATCGTTTTTTTGAAATAATGAAAAGAAAGTATTCTGTAGCAATTCGGAAAAGAGATTTTTTAAGACCAAACCAGGTACAGATATACCGTCCTTAAAAAGATCTAAATTGGGCCTCGACAAATGGCGGAACATCAAGGTTGTTGTATCAGATTAGGTAATCTCTAAATGTTGACATTTCGTGATTATTCTAAATTGAGGTACAGTAATTATAGTTCTTCTCACTTATATTGCAGTGTTTTAATGTCCTAAAAGTTCCTCGTGTGTTGGTGGGCTTTTGTGATTTAACTTCTCCAAACAATCGAACCAATCATAGGGAAAAAATCCTTTCAGTTGAGTACAACCGTATGCTTTTAAGAATTGTTCATAGCTTAATCCTTGTGCCAAGTAATTAGTTATGTCTAAAAATTTAAGTTTTTCCGTTTTAATGCACATACGAGTTGTTTCTTTTAATGAAAAATTCTATACACCTTTATCTTCCGAGGCGTCTAAACATTTGAATAGGTATTTTCTTATTACATTTATGTCGTAGCGTGAAGAGGTAAAACCAGTAAGAGGCATTTCCTTTGAAAGGCAGTCTAATCTTTTCTTTCAGTTCAAAATTTTATATTTTTCTTTCGTGTCACTTTTTTTCATCAAACTGATTAAAAACGTCCTCTTTTCGCATAAACTTTTCGCATATCAAAATGGCAACTGGTCTCACTTATTTCATGCACATACTCTACAAAATCCATAACAAGCTGTTCCAAATCCGCATCTGTCTCACATTAGCATCACATGTCTTTCGAAAATATTTTCTCACCCTTCCAACAAACAAACGAGCCACAAAAACTATTTATTTTAGAAATAAAACTGAAGTGATCATTATGCAGGTATTAACGTACATACGAGGGTATTACTGAAGAAGCTTGACCGTCTTCGGCAATCAAGTAAAGTTCAATAGCAACATGTACATGAAAAATGTTCTCGACTGTACACTGATATCAACTCCGTCAAAATTTGTGCGCTGAAAATTAGTTTCCTGAAGATACTGATCAAACAATGCATTTGTTTCCCGTTGGAAATGTCTATCACCCACCCCCTGCCTTTAATTGGTTTAAGGCTATGCATACATCTAAACCAGCAGAGATTATGGCTGAAAGGTGAACCCGAGTGACGATCTCAGTTTCGTCAAAAAGCATATGATGGAGTCGTTATTTTTTATTTAAGATGGCATGCAACTCTGTCGTACGCCCAATTACAAAATCGAGTCTAGTTACGGTAATTACGGCTTGAATAAGAGAATGAAATACCAATGCATTTACGCTGATTTCTTGTCCATTCAAGTACATTGAGAGCTCGTAGCACATCAATAAGTTGACTAAACGTTCTGTAGTTATTGAGAACATAGGTACGTCAAGCACACTGGTATTATTAGAAGTATAAAAAAACGTAATTCGCCAGTTTCCACATTGCGTAAAATAAAACTGAAGCTAACGTTACTTTAAAAGCGCGACGTTCTTGGCGATGTATTTTGCGTAAACGATTGAGTTAATTGAAGGTAATTTATCACTTACGGTTACGCGCACGTGTAGACTGCTTGTCTCGGGTGCAAACGATCTGGTGCGTTGATAATACCAAACGATTGAGTTGGGCATCATCCAAGCTTTCCAACCAATCACTTTCCGTTAAATTTTGAAAGGGATCGTCTAAAAAGCAGTAAAATTAAGGATTTATTCCATGCCCGATCAACAAATTCACGCTCGCGTGATGCTGTTAAATCAACTTACCTCGAATGGAGGCTTGTAAAAAGGCTTTAGTTTCCAAACGGTTGAGCTGGGAATCATTCAAACCATCCAAAATACTTTCGTCGTTTTCCATTAAGACGCAGTGTTTTCCATCAAGAAGCAGCCTGGCTGGAGAACAGCTAATCTGGTGCTTTTAAAATGTCTGTCTTTTTTAAAATTAATTTCATCACTTTATGACTGCTTTTTATAGGAACACGCCCAAACACAACTGGTGCAATTTCGGCGCAAGCTCATACATCAAGCCTCTTACAGACGAGCAAGTTTTCTATGACAAGTTTTTGTGACAAGTTTTAATTGTTTGTCTGTACGCCCAACTTTAACAATTTTTTCAAGTATACTTGATTTCAAACAAGTGCACTTGTCATAGAAAAAATTGTCAAAGTACAAATTTTGCTCGTGTGTATGAGTCCACAAAGAAAACTTGTCAAAGTAATGTGAGTACTTGTATGCGGTTGGCCAGCGGAATATAATAATTTGCATTGGAGGCTTGGCTAGCGCTGTACGTTAGACTGGTCGAGAAAGAGTTTATGGAACTTTAAGTCAAATTCATATAGAGATAGAAATAAGAAAAAGACTGAATACACAGAAGTTCTTACGTTGATGAAAGACGAAGCTCCTGGTATTGATCTTGTGTGGTAAAATACATGCATACATGAACTCTGAAACTCAAAGCAATGTTTTTATCAACAGTCAGCCTTCATCACATGCTGTTCTTTCCCCCATTTTCAATAAATGTGATAATCTTAGGCAAAGGTTATTCATAATTAATATTTAAGTGTTATCAATAAAGACAACAATCAGTAGCTGTACACCATTGGTTCATTTGGTTTAAAAAGATTAAAGAATCCAAAGCCAACTTCAGGTGTATTAAAAATGTACTACAGTGTTGAGAAAACCCATGACGAAAACGTTGTAAAATATTTGGTCATGTTTTTGCCTTGAACTTGAAAATTTGCTGACATTAATAAGCCTGTTTTTAGCTGTTTATGTGTGTACAGTAGTCCCTCGCTAACTCGAACCCCCAGCGGGAAATTTAAATTGTTCGAGTTACCGGGGGTTTGAGTTAACCGCGGAGTTGGTGTCAGATTACGTTTATTATATATAGTAATACAATAAGATATAAAATTCAATCGAATTATTCTTCAAGGGATATCAGGCCTACCAATATGAATGGTCACCGGGAGTGGACGACGTTTTAAAATTAAAAAGATCGAAAGAATACAAGAGGAACTAAAAAAGCTAGATCAATAACGACCGTAGCACTACATAAAATCTTTTAAAATTTATAAGCATTTATATACAATTATACACTGAATAAGTTGTTGTTATTTCGATAGTTTCCAGTTTTCAAAATGCTATGTTCTCACATTTTAAAGTTCGCTGATTTTAAAGTTCGTTGATTCGAAACTAAAGTTCGAGTTAACCGGATATATTTGACGAAGGGAAAACAAAACTTGTTCGAATTAGCGAGGAGTTCGAGTTAAGCGAGTTCGAGTTAAGCGGAGTAAATTACTATAAAAAACATTACCAAATCCAAAGGGAATTGGATTTAGTTCGAGTTAGCGAGGAGTTCGAGTTAATAAGCGAGTTCGAGTTAGCGGGGGACTACTGTATTTACAAGTATTAAAACTCCCACTGTGGGTAGGATGTGGGTGATACGTGTTGATTTTAACCTAGGAAAAATTCATAGAGGGTGTCATCGTCTAAAACAAAGCAACTCTATCTAATACTGTTGCTAGTACTGTTCCATCTGAAAAACAACTGAGGTTTACTCTAGTATTCGATCCTTCGATGATGATGATCTTAATGAAACCAATCAATTATAATGACTACCGAAACAGAAAATCAGCAACAACCACCAAAAAGAATAAAACAACCAAGAAGTGGATGGAAACTGCAGCACCAGCTTTAACTGAGCTTGCACAAGAGCAAAGGCCTCTTCAAGTGTAAATGATGAATATCTTGAATACCAGTTTGATCTCATAGCTTTGACGATTCGTCACATAGAAAATAACAGAAGGAAAAGGAGAAAAAGAAAAAGACGTGAGGTATGGATGAGATCATGGATCGGAAGGCGAAGGCAGTTCTGCATTTACGACCAACTTCTGGTGGAACTCCGAAGCGAGGATACGCGATGTTTCAAGAACTTTATGCGGATGGTCCCCGAGATGTTTGATGAGCTTTTGGCAAGAGTGAGTCCCAGGATCACCAAGAAACATACCTGGTATATGCGACCCCTGGAGCCTGGGCTGAAGCTCTCTTTGACTTTGCGACACCTTGCCTCTGGGAGCACGTATTCAGCCATGAAGTACGGATGGAGGGTCCCCCACAACACCCAGTCACTTATTGTCAGAGAGGTTTGGCAAGCCATCATCGACGAATACATGTCCGAGGTAATGACCTGCCCTACCACGCCAGAGGGATGGCGTGCCATATCTGATAAGTTCCTCAAGAGGTGGAACTTCCCCCATACATGTGGTGCTATAGATGGAAAGCACATTGCCTGCAAGTGTCCACCAAAAAGTGGATCTCAATATTTCAACTACAAGGGATTCTACTCTGTTGTACTCATGGGCCTTGTAGACGCAGATTATAAATTCATCTGGGCAGACCTTGGTGGTAAAGGGTCATCATCGGACGCACAGATCTACAACAACTCTGAAATCAAAGAATTAACAGAAGACGGAACTATAGGATTCCCCGTCCCCGATGCTTTACCAAATGACTATCAGAGTGTCCCCTACTTCTTTGTAGGTGACGTTGCCTTTGCCCTCCGAGAGACAATGATGAAGCCATACAGCCGCCGTGGTCTACACTATGAAGAGAGGATATTTAACTACAGGATTTCCCGAGCCAGAAGAGTAGTTGAAAACGCTTTCGGCATCCTGACGAATCGTTACCAGGTTCTGTTAACTACAATGCAGCATCACCCTGATACAGTAAAGCTCATCGTTAAAGCTTGTATTGTCCTGCACAATCTCATGAGGATGCGCTATCCTGAATTACAAAACCAGCATCTAGACCATGCAGAGAACATGAACAACAACTTCATTCCTGGATCATGGAGACAAGAGAGAAATTTGCTCGACACACATACATTTGTTGGGAGAAACACATCCACCAACAAAGGAAAGGGGCTAAGGAATCTGTTGAAACACTGGGTCAACTCAGAGGCAGGTGCAGTTCCATGGCAAGACAGAATGATTTAGATCAAATTATTGTAAACGAAACTAAACCACAACAAAACTTTTTGTAGATGTCGAAACACATGTTAATTATATAGTCACTCCAACATTAATACTGCAAGATTTTAGAATATATACAATGTTGTCCTTTAGACAAGGGTGTAAATGCAGTGTGTATTATGAAATTATGAGAAACAAAAAATGAGAATTTAATTTTTGACAATTCGATTATCGTGAGAGTTACTACATTAACAAAATAGTCAATAATTCTTTCACGTTGGTGGTCGAAGGTTGAGAACCTCATCCTGAAATCCAATATCATCAGTAGATTCCATGATTTCTCGAAATCCTGAAAGACTAGTAATGTTCGGGTGACTTTGCTCAAAGGCTGAGCTTGGACTATGCGGCGTTGGGCTAGACGTTTCCGTTATTAATTCTGTTGCAGAAGCCAAAGAGGCACGAACCGGGCCTTGCTGCAACGGTTGCTGAGCAAGTTGTTGGGAAGGAGGAATCATCTGCTGTTGTTTAATGGTATTCTTGTGATGGTGTGGATGCTGAAATAACCGCTGGTGAAACTGCTGCATGTACTCCATGGACTGAGAGCCTCTCACCAACGGTGCCAGAGGCATGTTTATAGGCATGTTGCCGGGTTTCTGATAATTCTCAGAGAAGAATGGTGCTGATGCTCTAAATGAACAGAAGGGAATTCTTGTAGTGGGGTGCAAATCATGGGGTGGTTGAGAAGGGATCCCTTGTTGGTTCACTTTGATAGATGGAGCCGCCATTGCACTTGGAAATTCATCATCGCTGTCCTCATCCATAAGTTCAGACAATAACCTATTGATGGAGGACCTTGCCTTCTTGTACTTGGACATAGTCAAAAGGCTCTCTTTAACATAATTTGCAAAGACACTTCGTGCTGTAATGGGCTGTTGTTTGGCTTTGTAGATGTCTTTGAGGATGGTGCCAGACTCAGCAACTCTCTTCTGTAGAGTCTCAAGGACGTCACTCTCTGTGTTCTGAGGTCGCTTGTGGGACCTTCCAGCGGTAGATGATGGTATTGGAGTGACTTCATCTAAGACATCCTGCATATCAGCGCAGGCGCTCTCGGCAGCATTAAGATCTCCTCTGTGAAGCTGGATGGTTTCCTTCACCTAGAAAGACCAAAAATATAATGTGGAAATTGTCTCAAATTACTTGGTCATCATGTTGCTAAGGTAATATGGCTGTCTACTTACACTCTGCATGGGCTCCGGTCGGTGGCGAGTGACAGTCTTCAGGAAGGCAAACTTTGAGAGGATCCACTGTTCTCTCTCAGTCAGGTTTGGAGCACTATCCCCGCTTTTCTTCTTGTCAAGGCGCGTATGGGTGTCGCGCAACGATCTGAACCAGCCCTTGAGGATGTCAACAGTCTTGTTCATCTGATGTGCTTGCTCTTCCCAGATCTTCTCTTTCTTGTCTTTCCGCCTATAATCTGTCATCTTCACATTCCACAGCACAGGATTGTCCATGATAAACTCCAGCATCAGCTCCTCTTCTGTGGCGCTGAGGTTGTAGGGGTTTTCTTCGCCCTCTTCCTCTTATTTTTCTCCTTGCTATCAGCCCGCCGGAAGGAGGTGAAGTCATCAATGCTTTCAGATGATAAAGCTGATGAATTATGGAAGTCTTGGGAAGGTTGTGTTGGAGATTTTGAGGACTCAGGAACATGTCGCGCATTATTCAAAGATGTCTCAGGAATAAGTGCATCATCATCAGGTGGTTCAACTACATCAGCAGGTGCACAAACACGTTGTTCGTCAGCTTTGGCAACGGCTGATGATGGAGTCCTCTTTCCTTATCTTCGTCCGCGGGTAGATGATGTCTTCTTATTTGCCATGGTGTCTTCTTCTTTTTTCACTGTAGGTTTGACATTTTCTCGAATGGAGCCGTGTGAAAATACTGCCGCTTATATACGATTAAAGTCTGTGAAACGCCAGTGGTATACTTGACATGCGCATTCCAAACGCTTCTCGTAAGCTATTCATACGCTGGCATACGCCAGCGACAGGCTACTCATACGATACTCATACGTTTAATAAGTTAATTTTATGCAAAATGTCCTATTTTTACGGACTTTTTCGTGCGTATAAAAATGAATGAAATGATCTTTATACGCGACTCATACGTTCCTATCATACGCAACAGTGTGACAGGGCCTTTAGGAAAGATGTTGCGAATTCTATACGAGTGTAACGGATATCAGATAATAGATTAACATTAAAAATAGACTAACACTAATGGAATTAGCAAACGTAGCTTGCCGCGGACGTACCATTGCAAGTGCTTCCGAGATTAATGTAAAAATAACCGTCAATATATAAATATAGCATTTTAGATAAGTAAAGGAAGCGTACACGCCCTATAGAACGAGAGTATAAATAACAAATGTAAACTATTGAATAAGAGAGTTGGATTTAGACCTGTTGTGTGTTTGTGTGTGTAAAGTAAGCTCGGCCCGTTACACGAGCAATAAAGAATGTGGACTTACAGAGACATGTAAAATTTGCCATCCAATCTGCAATTTTTGAAACTGCACAGCAAGCAAACCAACCACTTCACGGAATCCAACGACAGCAAATCTAACCACAGCAAACCTCTCAAGGTGCACAAGGATATTATCCTTATATCTGTTTTAATACATTTCAAGATAATGGTGCAACATATCACACCTTGCAGTTAGGTGGACTTGTGTAAAAATCTTGATGTACATTATTTAATTGTTGAGTTAACTGTAAATCCAGGATTTCCCTACACAGGAAACTTCTGCTATTCAGTGTGGGCTGGGATATGCATTTCATTTATCACCCATAGGGTCTCTAAGGTGAAGGCTATTTCAGATATGGCAGAGCACCTCGTCACCAGGCCTCCAACTCATACGCGGCCACAATATTCAATATGGCGACCAGACGTAGGAGTGTATATTTTATGCATTGTTGTCTTTGAAAAAAATGACAAAAAGTGTAATAAATATTTTTTAGCTAAACGAGAAAAAACATATTTTTGGAAGAAATCTATGTTATAATATAATTATAATATGAATTAAAAAAGCCATTTATAGATTTGATTAAATATTTAATTCATGTCCCATTCGTGTCCATTCATTGTTAATAACACATGATATGTTCCCAAGTTGAAATAAAGTAATCATGACGAATACATTTTCGGTCGCAAGCATACTGTCATGGATTGTTTATACAGTAATCCGAATGATATTTCAACTGCAAAGCTTGAGTTGGTGTAGTTTTTTCTTCTTTTCTTTTATTACTGCAATGATATCTTCGGTAATATATTTTATTAATATTTTTCAATTCGCATGGCTATATTTTCCGCAGCGAAACTTGGCAATTGAATAAGTTTAGTATGCACTTTTCGTAAATTCCCTTTTTGTTGCCTAAATCAAGAGTTGGTCTATTATGCAATGACAGCAAAAGGTTTGCAATGATATACCCCTCAATGCCAACATGTAGATAGAAGCAGTTTTTAACCTGCACTACTGGGCCTTTTTTGCTTCCCGCATAAAATTTCTTAAATATTTTTGCTCCCCGATATTTCTCGGCTCGGCTTTGGGTACGTTACATCTTTTGAAAGAGCTCTAGAAATCGTCAAAGAGTACGAAATAAAATAACAACAAAATTTGCCGTGTATACGCGCAGTAACAACTTCGGGAATGCAGGTAAGTCAAAGCGTGCATTATGGAAATTTCCTGCTCAAACGCTCATTTGATTTGAAAATGTAATTTTTCGATCTATATTTTATTTTCACCCAAGTATGTATTCTTAAAACTGCATCTGTCATTACAAGATAAAAAAAACGGATGTGTAATAAAATACAATTCGGCTAAAAGCAATAAAATTTACATTTGTTTATAGACAGGGGTTTTCCCTGATGTTGTACTTCAGCCTTGGGGTATCAAATCAATGTTAAGTGTTTTACACTTGATAGAATCGACAATATTTTTCAATCAAATCAACCCATAGGGGTAAGAAATAAAAGGCAACTTAGCAACGATGACATAAAAATATATTCTTAGACTAAAAGCAATTAAACCTTAATATTCAAGAATGCATGCATGGTCGCGGGGTCTTCCCTGCCGTGGGGAACGTCAAAATTGTATTTCTACCGCTTAGTGTCATTTTCACTGTAACATAAATTTACACTAAATTTTATTCAGCGTTTGAGGATTTTTCAAATACATTTATGAACTTGTTGTTTCCGCAGATTTCGAAAATGAGACATCGCATCGCGTACTTTGGCAGTCTAAAAGTAATTCAGAAGCAGCTATACCCTTTTATGGTACGCCGTATTTTTCTGGTTGGTAATTACATCATGGAGTGTCAGCATGGTGTGGACAGAAATCTGTATCAAAAGAATATGCATGCAGCAAAGTTTCAAGTAGGTTTCGTGAAAATGTATGCATTAAGGAAAAAAGAGAAGCTATGTGCTAGAGATAGTTCCCTTTTAAAAAACTTAACATAATTTTAGACACTTAGGCCTGTATTCAAAAAGCTCACTCACACTCACACCTGAGTCAGACTGTAGTGAGGTTGACTCAAGTATGGTTGAAATGTGAGTGAGGGTGGAGTATGAGTGCAACGTTACACTGCGTGAGTGTGCGCTCATCCATTGGAAAATCGTGTCGATTTGTATTCATAAAGCGCACTCGAGTATGACTTATCCAAGTAGAACTGTACAATGACAATTAGGATAATACAGCTATTTCAATTAAGGTTGACAATTGTACAATTGAGGGTAAAGGACGTATGGGAACATCAATTTCGCAGTTCTAAGTAAGGTTTATACATCGGTACAGCAACGAGGAAATAAAATATAATGTTTATATAATCCCACGAGGCCTCTGATTTGTTAATTAAACCCATTCAATCTAACTATAGCTCGTGTTGTACATGTGACGAATGTCTGTGATCTCCGTAATTTAAATAGCTGACTATTGGTGTATAGGCACACACAATTTAGTGAGAACCAGGCAGTACAAGATTTCGCAACCTAGGCAGTTTTACTCAGAATTAGAAAAGACTCTGTTAATAGAACTAGTTGGAAAACACAAAGATGTTATCGAAAATAAGAAGAACGATTATAAGACAATTAGACAAAAAACCCTCGCGTGGGAAGAGTTAGCACAAGAATTTAATTCCCAATCTGGTGTTACGAAAAGAGATTCGAAGCAGTTAAAGAAATGCTGGGAAAATGTGAAGGCCCGTGCCAAGAAGAATCTTGCGAAGGAGAAGAGACGTGCAAAATTGACGGGTGGTGGTCCATCGTGTGTGCAACAAGAAGACGAGGATGCGGCCGTAGCCGCTATTATTCCCAATCAAATAGACAGCCTTAGCAACCCGTTTGACGACGATAATTACGTCGCAGGTAATTGAAGTGCACAATAAATTATGCTTGTAATATGTGATCGGTGTTTTAAAATAAGCCGTCGAAATGTATTTATACGTTACAGACAACACAGATAACGAAAGTGATAATTCACAGGCGTCGAGTACAAATGCGCAGAACTAACAGCAAAAATCATCTCTCGTCGTTGAGGCGGCTCTGAAGGACTCAGGCAAAACAAAGCCAAGAATATCAGCAGCGCAAGAAAAATGTTTGAAAATGCAGACATCACAGCATGAAGCTGAGATGGACCTCTTAGAACTCCAAAAAGCCAATCTGTTGATGCAACACAAAAGAAAAATGGAGGTGTTAGACGCCGAACTTGAATATTGGACGTCTGTGACAAAGGCAATGAAGACAGCAGACGAACAACAACGGAGACCAAATACAAGATCAAAAAAATGAAACAAGAAAGATATTTATGATTAAGGATTGTTGCGACATAGGCATGCATATGCACGAAACGCTTGGCAGATAAGATTGAAATGCAGACGTTTGTTTACTGACTGTGCGGAGATATTTTGAACTATAGATCGGTTTCAGACGATTTTCTACCTTAACCATTGCCCATTTACATCATTTTATATTTATAATAAATACACAGGGCAAATCATAACAAACGAGACCTTTTCAAATTCAAATTAGCCATAATCTCTTGTAGTAATTGGAAAGTTATGTTCATTGGAGAATCACGAATGACTACAATAGATTGTTTATGGCTAATGTGGCTATTTGAAAAGAGGAATGGTTTGTTGCTACATCTGTAGTGTGTAACATGAACTATGTAGCTCATGAAAGTAATAGACGTGTGTGTCTTGTATGTTCCGCACGTACAACGTTGTATGCAAATTTTGCGCTATCCACTTTTGTAGGTTTTTATTGTCTATGTGAAATGTTGACGTATTAAATTTTCGCGCACAGCATGTCCCAAACGTCGTTCACCAGCATGCGCATCAGGTAACTCATCTTCCGCAAGCAGCATATCATCCGCTTCATCAAATGGATCATTTCGGCTGCGTACAAAATTGTACAAAACGGCGGTTGCGACAATAATAGTTAAGGTCGTTTCTAGTTTCGTTCTTAGGCACGTTGATAAACATGGGAACATTCTCTTCCATATGGCGAACATTCTTTCTACTGTATTTCGTGTTCGTATATGTGCAACATTGTATCGGCGTTCTGGTTGAGTTTGCGGGTCAGCAAGAGGTGTCAGGAGATATTGGCGGCACGGATAACCGCTGTCACCCAGCAACATGCCATCTATGTCACCTCGTTCAAACTGAGCACAAAGACGACAGTTGTCAAAAATTCTTGCATCATGCACACTACCTGGCCATCGGGCCACAATGTTCTGAATTTCTAAATTAGGTCCACAGACAGCTTGCACATTTATCGAAAAGTATCCCTTTCGATTCCTAAAAAGTTCCGCGTTCACTCCCCCAGGACTTGGTATTTTAACGTGCGTACAATCAATAGCTCCCACAACGCCTGGAAATTCAGAAATTCTCCAAAAATCTAATTTGACAACATTCAGCATATCGACAGGAGGAAAACAAATGTATTGATTCTTTAAACCGGCAATTGCAACCGATACACGTTTGATGATTCTACTTGCTGATGGCTGCGAAATGCCACACAGGTCGCCGCAAGCTACTTGGAACGTTCCCGTAGCATAAAATCGAAGAGTCAACAAAAGTTGTATATCGGCTGGAATAGGTCTTCCTCTCTCATTAGGTGCATATAACTTGTCTCTGATTAGGTCAAGGAGTGCACGAAATCCATCCTTTGTTAACCTGAATCGGGACCGAAATTGATCATTATCATAGTTGTCATACTCAAAATGATATATTTTCCTCCTATTTAAGTCGTTTCGTGGGATATTGTTCACTAATTCTAACCTTCGTAGCCATCGATCCGCCATATTGTTATACGTTTGTTCCCTGGAGTGTGTCTGAAGGGAGGTATACCCTTCACTAACACTCCACTCAAAAATAGTACTGCCCTTAAGGGTGAGCATTGTCTTTGAATGCTTGGAGTGTGAGTGTAGTCTTCTACCGGACAAGTGTGAGTTGACACCTGATAAGTGCTCACTCGTCCTTACTAAGGTTGAGTAGCAACTCATTGAGTGTGAGTGTGAGTGAGCTTTTTGAATACAGGCCTTAATCTTACACAATGTCCTGCCTGCATAAACCTGCCATACATTTTTTACGATCTCCTATAAAAATCCCTATCAAGATTATTTCCAAATAATAAACTGACTTCCTGTTAACAGGATGGAGATTTTGTAATGAAAAAGAGGAGATTTTGGAAACACGATACGAAAAAATTGGACTGCGCTGCAGTTATTTATATGAAAAAAGTGGTAAAATTTCCGTACTTCAAGTTAACAATTATCTTATCATTTATATATGTATATATATGTATATATATGTATATATATGTATGTATAGTCTTTTATAACATTTAACTCATCCCAGGTTTCCGTTGATGCTAAAAGGAAAAAGAGAGACTCGACTTCAAACGCTCTACGAAACGAACTCCAAAATCTACGCACAACAATGGAACACAGGATTTATTTTTCTTTTCCAAAACCAGAAAATCACACCACGCATAATATTGGGCAGGTATAACATGTGATGCCTGTTTATTCATTCTCATACCACATTCCTCATCCTATATTAATTAGTACATCAATTATAACGTCACTATACTGAAGCTGAAGCGAACTTTTGTGTAAAATGCTGGTCTACACACCAACATTTTATATTAAAATACAAATTGAAAGACCAAAAATTATTTCTTGTACATTTTCTTAATTTCATGTCCTTTGTATCTAATTTAGCATGCAAGTATAGTACAACGAATTGATGGAGAGATAATTGAGAAGATCGGTAAACTCGTGGGTGAAGGGGTACGGAATGTGGACGAGATGCGACGACATCTGAAAATTTACGTTAAGGATGAAATGTTTCGTGGTAAACAACAACCAGAACGAAACAACCGTAAATATTTCCCGACCGGAAAGACGATTAAGAATCATATGTACAGCGCAACAATGAAGTCAAGGCTCTCCGTCATCGACCAAGAGAATGTACAAGAAATTATTGAAATCTGGAAGAATGAGCCATTTTGAGCGACTGACAAATTTTTCTTTCGCCCATACAAAGAAGGTAGCGGGGGAGAATCTACGAAAGAAGAAGACGGTCATGATAGCGACAACGGTGAAGATGAAGGTGAAGATGAGGTGATAACATAGGTGAAAAGGCAAGATGGGCGACTGCTTTTTGTCCATCAAACAGCATGGCAATCTAGGTTGCTTGCTAGATATGAAGAAGACTTGCCAAGACCACCAAATACTCTCTGCCTCTGTTCTTCGTTGCCGTCAAAACTAATGTCGATTACGCCATCGTCGCTTGGTTTATCATGCAAGATGAGACAGTATCTCAGAGGCTCTTTCAATTCTTCACAAATGGAATCCTCAATGGCAACCAAGACACTTCATGACGGATTGACGGATCTGTGCGAAGAGGAGATAAATTCCATAGAGACCATTTTTCCAGGTAAACACATAACTAAAAAAGTAAAACTTCCATTTAAAGAATACAGAAGAGGTCACTATCAAGGCGGAGAGCGACTCTATGGTTTCTATTATTTTATATTATGTTATACTAGATTGTTATGCGATTTTCACCAGGAACAAGCGTGGGAGCGTTGGACGGCAAAGAAAGACAGTGGAGTGAGCCACTATCGAGAAACATTACTGACCCTAATGCGGCAGATAGCTCGGTGAAAGACAGAGGAAAGCTTTGAAGATTCTCTACAAAATCTACAACTAACTGCGGATTGGAAGAGCAACGAAAAACTTGGGCATTGGTTTGAGATTACTTGCTTAAAACATAAAAAGGTAAGCTATTTGTAAAGGTCATTATTAATTGCGGTAAGATTTAAATTTTGATAATGCTGCACACATATGGGCGTCTAAGGGAGTCTCGTTCATACTCATGAGTGCACCACGCACTAGACCCTTTCCATCCTTACTTTGCAGTTTGGGATAAAAGGGTTAATGTACCTGCACCCCTACGATCTTTTCAAATGTATCAGTTTAGTTTACTATTTCTGTTTTTTAGTTACATTGCCAATAATGCAGAATGTTCGACAGATTGTAAACGCTATAACAAACAACTACCACAGTATTTACACAATCGACCAAACTTTTTGTGGACAACTGCATGAAAGGCCTTATCTATGCTGATGAATACGGTGGCCCACAAGTGCAACATCAAATATTAGAAGAACCATCAAATTAAAATCACTTATATTGAATTTAAATTCATCACACCGAATTTAAATTCATCACACCGAATTTAAATTCATCACACCGAATTTAAATTCATCACACCGAATTTAAATTTATCACACCGAATTTAAATTCATCACACCGAACAAACTGGTGAGCGGTTCTCGGTAACTATTCTCGATACTTCATGTTTTCATGCGAAACTGAATATTCTGCGACCATGATTTACATAAATAGATGATGTTTTGTAGAAATTGCGGAAAAGGAGTCTCAAATGAGGCAAAATTCTGTTCTGAATGCGGAAGTGGTAAGTTTTTCTTTATAATTTTATAATACATACAGAAAATAAGCCCAACAAGAGCGCATATGACGCATGAATGGAGGACTTTGTTAATATTTTATATAAATTTCCATTGCAAGGGTCCTACTAAAAATCGCCCGAGAGACAGAAAAACCGCCCGAGACTTAAAAAAACCGCCCGACAGTTTAGAAAAAATGGCCCGTGAGAAAATCCGATTTCTGATTTACCATAAATGCATATGCATTCAGTGTGATCTATCATTAACAATATAAAGAACTCTTTTACTTTCAGTTCAGACAAATTTAGAACCAGCTGCAACTTCTACAAGCAACTCAGATTGTTTAGAGCATAAAGGTTTGTATCCTATTTTCTTGTATTAACATGCTTGAATATTAAATTGATAAGCATATACACTTTGTGAGTTGGTGTGATGTCTGGTTTTATTAATTTTCTGCATTATACATGCAGAATATGTGTGGTGGTATACCACCCCCCCCCCAATCTTACAAAAATTCTTCTTGTGGGCCAAAAGTGGGAAACTTGAGAAGAAAAATATTCTGCAGAAAAGAAACAAAATGAAACCTAATTAATTTTTACTTGGTTATTCTCAATTAAATATTTGTATTTTTAACAATCTTTAAGGTGCATTAAAAATGTGCAATTATTAAATATTAAAGTTTATAAAAAAATCTTTATCTTTTTATTCTTTATCAATTTTTCACATGTTTCAGAAATTTGTTACAGTTTTAACCCCCTCCCCTAAACCTTCATGTTTTATTATAGTTGATGAACCAGAAAAGGTAGCTCATGATAAAAAAAAGTTGAAATCATTTGCCGATTTTCAAAAGTTGAAAGGTAAACAGTGGAAATCCTTAGTATCTAATAGCAAGAAGAGCAAGAATCCAGGTGGTGATGTGAAAATATCTATTGGTCTTTACGAATTTCATCAAAAGGACATGAGGTTAAAACCCAAACGGAGCAAGAGAATGGCACTTACGGTTTCCAATATTGCTCCATATGCAGAGATCCTTCGGAAAGCCATTGACAAGTGGAAATCATTTCATAGCGATTGCTATGATGAAGAAGAGGATTATATGCTTCTTTTAGAAGATTGCAAAGAAGCACTGTTCCTTCCTGGCTCTCATAAAGAATTTTTTACATTAAAAAAGTATCGAGAGGAGCTTGGTAAGGACTACAACAAGATCATATTGTTTTTATGCACAAGAAGTGATTTCCAGCTTCATGAAGATGGTCCATATGAAGATGGGCCATTTAACTCTGATGGTGCATCATCCAGCAAAAGATCTCGGTTGCAAACTTGCTTTAATTCTGATGCTGACAATATGATAGAAGAGTTTGTGAAAAGTGATGACACATGTGAAACACCTAACAATAGTGTGAATGATACAAGTATCAATCAGGAAATTGAATGTCAAGTTATCGATGATGAGACCCTTGCTAGAGAGTTACAATTTCAATTTGACCATGATCAATCAGCAGAGTTACCTACTAAAGAGAGTGTGGTTGATTTAGAAGAGAATAATAACATTAGCACTGCATCTGAAGATCCATGCATTGACCTTTCTAGTTTGATAAAGATGCTGGAAAATGAAGTGGACAAAACTGGTCAGTTTTTTGTCGTCGTGCGGCGAGGTGTACCCTTCCTAAGATCATTAACCTTGTGGCAACGTGAGTGTAAAAGATCATCTCCACAGAAGCTACTCCGTGTCAAATACATGGGTGAAAATGGGATTGACACGGGGGCGATGTCAAAGGAGTTTTTATCAGATACAGTTTTACAAATGGGGCAAACTATGTTTCCTAATGGCGTACCAGTTGACTCAGTATATAACATTCAAAATGGTAATTTCCGCTCTTGTGGTGAATTAGTTGCAACTTCCATCGTTCAGGGAGGACCACCACCATGTTTCTTGGACGAAAGTGCATACAGCCTGCTAATTAAACCAGATGTTGAACTTACCAGATTAGATCAGCAGAAACATTTTAGTGATAGTGATCGGCTGCTTTTTGAAAATTTGAAGAATGATGTTCAACTCCACAAAGATATGATCATTGAGAATGGATATACAGGCATCATTGACGACTGTCGTAAAGATGAAATAGTGGAGACGGTGATGATGAGTATAATTGGCAGAAGATTGCTTTACCTAAATGAGTTTGCTGAAGGATTAAAGCTTTGTGGTGTATTAGCGGCTGTAAGAGCTCACCCAGAAGTTGTCAAAGAGCTATTTGTAAGAGGGAACGAAAGTCATACAGTAGATGCAAACTATGTATATTCTTTGATGAGTCCTGAGTATTCTGATGATGGCACCTCAAAAAGAGTCCTAGAAAATTCAGTTATGGATCATTTCCAAGATTTGTTAATGGCACTAGAAGATGAGTCTATTTGTGGATACACTGAAGCTATTGCATGGAAAGATGGAAACCCAACTGAACAAAATGAAGGTGATGCAGATAGAACAGATGAAAATTCCCAATTTAGTAATGCAAGTCTAACCCCTGCAGGTGTACTTGGCTGGCTTACTGGACAACGGCATAGACCGTTGAATGGCGAAACAATGAAAATTATTGTTGAATTTGATCATAACTGTTTAATCAGAAACCCTCAGCATACAGTTTGCTTCCCCGTCGTTGGAGCATGTGGTCGTGTCCTTAGGTTGCCAGTTACGCATATGAAAACAAGCCATGAATTCAAAGATGTTTTCCTTCTTGCACTCTGTAAGGGTGGGGTTTTTGCAACACCTTAAGATGTTTGAATTTTAGTGTGTTATTTATAAATCCACTTATTAATATTATTTACTGTTAATCGACTTATTTATATTATTCATGTGTTCATGATAGGGATACAGGGGTGTTAACTGTTAAATCATATTAACAACTTTGGTTACTATTCTAGTTCAGTTCTTACCATCTATATGGTTGTTATATAATGTTTCATACAAATGTTGTTTGTGGGAAGAGGGTTTTTGAGTGTATAGCATTTCTAGCCTTGACAAGAGTGCTGCTTAATTTTCGGATTTGGGAAAAAAACTCTCTGAACAGAAATTTACTATCAAAACCCACTGAAATAAACAATACAATCAGCTGTACATTAAAATGTTTGCATAATCAATCTTAGCTGCTACAGAATCAATCACCATGAAGTGCAATTTTGTCTTGTAGTAGCAATTCAAAATGTCTTCATTTTAGAATTAGTGAAAGATCCACTCTATAAAGTTAAGATCCACTCTATAAACATTCAACAGTTACCAATTGTCCATAAGCAAAACTGTCAAACCCTCTTCTCATATCATCATCAGATGTTGCTGTTCTGTACAATTAACTGATTGTTTTCATATTGTTTTAAACTTTACATAAAGCTTCTCAGTTCAACAATTGAACTGCAAAAAAACCTATTTCATAAGGGTAAATTATGTTTTATTTGTAAATGTGTTGAAATTTAATAAATTGTTCAGTCTCGAATAATACAGTATTTAATGGCCATTTGCATGAATCATTATACGAGTATATAACTCTAAACCCTCATTCCAATCTTCAGGATGTTTGAAATTACAATGATCCATTACATAATTGAAATATTCCACATATTCATTTTCATCCTCTTGAATGTCTGGACAAGAATCCAAAACATGTTGACGTTGTTGCTCATTGACTGGTAGTAAAAAGTCTTCTGCATTGTGCTATTCTGGAAGGTGGTATAATTCATCAGGTCTTCCTGGAACTGTATCATGCCTTGTTCTTCGAATATAATGTGTATTCCAATGGTCCTTTACCTGATCCAAGTCCTGCTGAATTAGACTGGAAAAGCAAAACCACAGACACTCCATTTCAAGGTCATTTCCAATGGTTACCACTTCACGTTCAACTAAATCTTTAAAAAAGTTGATCCACCAGTTTGCTCTACTTCTCCTGAAATATGACCACCACCCCTCAATTCTTTGATTGTGTTGAGATGTTCCGTAAATGTGTGCTTGCTCATTGTCAGTAAAAAAGCACTGTGCGGCTGCAGCCAGTCCATTTTCGGTTCCATAGTCAGTTCTCAATTTTCTGGGACAACCATCATACGCAGTTACTGCATTCATGTAGAATTTCAATATCACTTGTGGGTTGTTGTTTGATCGTGACAACTGCAACCACATCATCTTACGGCTAAAACCATCTATGCACCCATGAATGGGGAATCCATAGGGTTTTAGTTTATCATATCCATCTAAATGCCAACAATAGTTTGGCCCTGGGTTAAGGTAAGCTCTTCTTTTCAAACAATGAGCACGTCTTGTTTCACAACCGTTAGGATCCAATTCTTTCAACAAATCTTCAACTTTTTTTCGAGGTACCATATATCCTTCCCGGCGAAGAGTATGCCACAAGCTCCGATAACCAGACATACTACCCGGTCCATTGATTTCTCGCAGGATTCGTGTCCGTAATTCTTGTTCATTGAAGACTGTACATTTTCTAGTAAGACCTAGCATCTTCAATCGGTTTTTCAAGGTTCTTAAACCCATGGAAATTCCACGAAATTTCGACAGAAATTCTATGATAACGTTGTATTCAAATCCCTGTTTAAAATAGTATTTGATAGCTATCGTTTCACAAGAAAGTTCAGCACCACATGAACCACAAAAGTTGTCGTTGAGCGACACTCCCGCCTCACAGGCATCACAATTCGCCATGTTGAAATTCAGAACTCTTTTACCTAAGTCACCATTTTTTCTGCACAAGTGCGTCGAGTAAATTCACCTGTCTTCTTGTCAATATCGAAAATTTATACACTCCCATGTGTTCTTTGTTTATTATACCTCTTTTTCTTTATTATCAATGAATTTAAATTCGGTGTGATGAATTTAAATTCGGTGTGATGAATTTAAATTCGGTGTGATGAATTTAAATTCGGTGTGATGAATTTAAATTCGGTGTGATGAATTTGAATTCGGTGTGATGAATTTAAATTCGGTGTGGTGAATTTAAATTCGGTGTGGTGAATTTAAATTCAATATAAGTGATTTTAATTTGATGGTTCTTCTAATATTTGATGTTGCACTTGTGGGCCACCGTAGATGAAGCTATACGATGTACACAATAAATCAAGACACGGTTATATTTTCAGTAAGAAGTGACACCCAAAACCAATATTACGAAGCTCACTTTTATTCTCCAAATGATGAAAATGTGCCAAGTTGTAACTGTGTGGATTGGCAGAAACACTACTTACCATGCAAGCACAAGTTGTCAGTTATAGAGGCGAATAATGGATGGGGATGGTAAAATCTACCAGTTGGTTACAGAGAGTCCTCTTGCCTAACCATTGACAATGAGATTATTTTCCAGAAAATTGATCATCATCAGAACGAAAATAAAGATACCTGAGAATCAAATGCTTCACACAACAAATAATGATAAGATGGAAGAAAACAATGTTGCCCAGCAAAAAACAAAGTTTCATAAAAGACGTACCAAAATCGACATATCCTAAGAGAACATCTGTAACAAGATGCTGTGACCTCGTTGCTAGGATAAAAAGTTTAGTGCACGAATGTATCAACGCAGCGGCATTGGACGAAGTAGAGAAAGACCTTGAATACTCGCTTAAGAAATTTGAACCCAGCATTAGCAGTAGAACCACCACTTGCTGCCCCTGATAGACCGAGTGCCCCAAAACGTAAAAGAAAGACCCATTAACAGAAGGAAACGCTCTCTACATCATCACGGAGAAAGAAAGCGAAACAATCTATACTCCCACCAGTAAAGCCAAAGAAAGTGCATCCTTTAGGTAAGAGAACTGGGCAGCGTGCGCAGATGATGAGGAAATATTATAAAACAAGCATGTCGCTAGATGAAATGATACTTTACAAGACAGAATACAACCAAAATCAAGGTATATTAATTCACCCCAACTATTCGAAATGGAATGCCATTAACAACAATGATCCTCATTGTTTATTACTCTTGCAAATAAAATCGTTCGAACCATTTCTTCCAAGAGGAGCTGAAATGCTTTTAAAAAGCGTTAATCAACAATTTATTGATTAAACAACATTTTAAATCAACTATTTGACGAAGTGCTGAATTCGTACTTCTGGTTCTTACAAGAAAATATAAAAATGTGCTTTACGCACCGTCAACATCAATGCTCGCACTGCAGAAGGGTCTACCATACAATCGACTATGGAAAGGAGAAGATATCAGTTATTAGTTTTATGTACACCCTCGTCCTCTTGCCGAGCCTCATAATCAAAGAAAAACAACTCGTTATATTTACTCCCTTCTCGACCTCCTCCTGCTGACTCTTCTTCTTCTTCTTCCTCGGTATTTAAATTCATGTTCTCATCTTTTTGCTCCGGTCTCTTCATATGACATAAATGATTGTCAAAATCATTAATGAGGGCTTTACATATTTTACATTGAACTTTCTCGCACAAATGTTTATTCAATTTACACTTTCTCACAGACTTCCCGCATTTTGAACATTTCTTTACTCCTTCGCAAACGGATTGAGCTTTTCCGATAGATCTCTTGTGATAATTGTAACATATATGCTTCGCTTTTAAATGTCCTCCCACATTCGTCGCAATTCACAGGTGAAACGAAAGAACAATCCATAGAGCGACAACATCTACACATAGAAGGACATATATGACTCTTGGCATCGGAGTAAGGCTTCCTGCAAGTATGGCAATAATAACTTCGTGCAAAGAAACCAGGCATGGAATTAATAACATCGTAATGGTTATTATGTAAATACAAATAAACTCGTTTTACATCCTGTTGACTAGATTGATGAAGATATATAATAACATCGCCATGCTCTGCTGAGACGATATTTATCTCATAATCGGTGAGAAACTCCTGGAATAATTTAATCTCAGGAATTCCACATGGTCCTCTTTGTACATTTGCTTTCTTATGTAGGTCCTCCGCCTTCTTTCTTGTGAGAGCACTTCGACTGTCTTTTATAAGATAATATTTTTCGTCTTTCTCAATCTTTGCAATAGCTACAACTAAAGCTCTAGCAAGACACATATCTTCATTATTTTTTATGACCACCACAGATTTTTAGTTTCTAGATGTTTTAAAAGTTTGACATGACTTCGTCTAAGCCTCCCTGAACCTGACGGCATTTCAACATGAACAATGTCAGCGATCACCGAATCGTTTAAAGTAAAATGCTGATTGGATTGTACCACACGTTCAACCTGAGAAAAAATTCTTTCTGTAGTGAAACGAGAAACAGACATAAATGGTAATGATATAGGTGTTTTTAATTGCGGTGTGTACGCTCATAATCTTGAATAATATCGAGATCCTCATTCTCGTCATTAAAACGAACTCTGTAATCGATGCCTTTAGTTTTAAACTTTTTCGATTTAACCTCGTTAATTTTCTCAACAGTATAAAAAGAAGTATCTTCTTGCATGTTCGTTTTGTCATGTTCCGTGCTTGTACTTGCTCCCTCATTTACTCTACCTTGTCCTGCAATTTGTCCATCATTCATCTCATCAAAGCCTCGTTTCCGACTGCCCGAACCGACATGCATATCATCCTCATTTACTTGCCAAATCCAATCATCATCGTCATCGTTAATTAAACGTAAAAAACTCTTGTTTGGATTTAAAATTGCCTCTTCGTCTACCTCCCAAACCCATCCGTCATCATCATCATTATTATTAAACCTGTCGATCTCTCTTTGTAAATCGTCCTCCATCTCTGACGATAAACTGAACTGAAATGACATGCGCTCCATTTATATAAAACCTCAACGCAACGACACGTGCTTTTACTTTATCACTGCGTGCTTTTACTCTATCCGCGCGTGCTTTTACTCTAAGTTCGCGTGCTTTTACTCTTAGTGCACGTGCTTTTACTCTTAGCACGCGTGTTTTTTAAAAATAATGTGTTTTTATTTTTTAATTCTTAAAAACACGTGCAATCAAAAAGTATAAATAAGAAAGGGCGAATCAATGCAGTACTCATCAAAATGAAGTGCTTACACGGGAAAGAAGCTGTAGTCTCTGAAAATGGACAATTTTGGATCTGCGGTCAAACAAATAATTGTAAACTTATTTGTTCAGAGAAAGACGGTTTTCTATACGAAAAAGGAATTGAAAAATTCCTATCTACTTCGCAAAAACAACCTTTCTGTTGCGAAAACAACTTAGCAAGAATGAGAGTGGTTAAAAACCCGGAGAAAATATCGTATGGTTGTCCCTTCTTCGTGTGTTCAAAAGATGTAAACCCATGTAAATACTTTCAGTGGGGTGACGAATACATTATCGAGAGACCAAAATGTCATCATGAAAAAAGAAGCAGAAAGCAAATCGTAAAAAAAGAGAGCCCGAATAAAGGACAATTCTTCTTCTGTTGTCCTGAATCGCCAAAGA
Source organism: Dendronephthya gigantea (assembly GCF_004324835.1). Lineage (NCBI taxonomy): Eukaryota > Metazoa > Cnidaria > Anthozoa > Malacalcyonacea > Nephtheidae > Dendronephthya > Dendronephthya gigantea. The sequence goes on along the minus strand of NW_021163028.1, from coordinate 133,157 downwards.
AGTCATGCAATTTCTTTATGTGGTGCGAACCAACAATCCCTGCACCGAAAGGAACAACACACAGATTAATCCCTAAGAAAAAGGAGGAAAAACCCGAGGATAACGAAAACGAGGACCTATACATAGAGGACAGCCAAAATCGTCCAAGCGCTTTGGGCTATGGGAGTACCTTTGATTTCTACCCGCAATACTACCGTCGCCATGATGAACAAGAGAAACCCTCAAAAAAAAGAAGAAAAATCGTAAATTATAGTTACGATGATGAGGACGGTGACGATGAATCTTTATTTGTTATAAACTTTGTTAAACTTTGTTAAAAACATGCGTTACAAAAACTTTTTTATCTTATGAAAACTCTCTTTAGTTCTTATGAAAATTCGTTTTGTAAAAATCTTGTTAAAATAAAATTTTTTAAAAATATCTTGTGAAAACTCTCTTTATTTTATATAGTCTCAAAAAACACGTGCATAAATATGACGTCATAATCCTTTAATCCTTAATCCATGCACCTCTTAAAAACAAATGACGTAATAATAAACATATGTCAATGACGTAATAATAAACATACAAGGGAAACGGGAAACTTGTATTCGTGATAAAAACATGCAAGGGAAAACCCGTATTCATAATAAAAACATACAAAGAACATTATATTAAAAATGTTTTAATAAAAAACACAATAATAACAATAAAACTCTATAATTTAAATGTCTCTCGCAAGTTCATAAAATAATAATGATCGTAAACAATAAAACTATAATAACTATAATAACTATAATAACTATAATAACTCTCACAAGTTCATAAATGTTATACTTAATTTTAAAAATCCATATCATCCTCAAAATTACTATCGTCGCCAAAGCACTCGAAATCGAGGAGTTCTACTTCAAAGTGAAAGTCGTGAATGTATTTCTTCATATCCTCTAGCGGATCCTCTGCGTCGGTCTGGTTGTTATTGTTGTTGTTGTTGGCATGTTGCTGTTGCTGCTCTGTCCGAGGTCGAAATCAATGTCGAGGTCGTCTAACGGATCTGGAGGGGGTTGTTTATCGTCGTCGTTGACATTGCTTTGCGTGCTGTTGGCAATATCTGCTTCCCCAAAACTGTTTTTATACCTTTCTCTAGATGCTCAATCTCTTGCCGAATCTCGTCTTCGATGCTTATGATATCGCTCACTTCGGTTAGTGAGCTGGTCAATGAGGTCATGTCTAGGCCGCTGTCATCAAACAATCTTAATTTCCAGTCCATCGTTTTCGTTATGTCTTTTATATGCGGGTTCATTTTCGTTATCTCGCGATAAACTTTCGAGTATTCGAAAAAAATATGTGGATATTTTCTCTTTATCCAAACACTCAGGGGCTTATTAAACTTCTCATCGTCGCGTACTCTTTTCTTCCTTAATTTTTCTCGCTCGTTTCTACTTATTGGGCTCCTCTTACGTCCCATTACTCCCATAATCACATAAAAAATATATGAGCTAAAAATTCAATCGTCGCCTTTTATAGAAAAAAAGAGGATAACCAAATATGAAAAAACAACCAATCATAATGCGTATTGGCGGTTGGACGTATAAGGACAAACGTTTAGAACATTTTTTTATGCACGTGCATATAAAAAGGGAAAAATACATATTAAAAATCATTTTTACCGTCGCGGAAAACGTTGTCGCATTAATTGATATGGACGGATTAAGGCTAAATAAAAAATTCTACTGCAAAGAATTGGGACTAATGGGATTGGATGATGTGGAAGCTATGTCTTTCTTATTTGAGATACTTATTGCCTGGGAAAATTTAAGCGAGGAGGACAAAAAACACTGTATATATGTCATGAGTCACATTCATAAACTGCCCTACAACGGACCGTTCAACGCCACAAAAATATACGAAGCCAGCGAAATCGATAGCATCGTGAAATCTTTTTACGAAAGCGTAAAAATTGATGAAGAAAGTAGCATGGGCTACAAAGGGGGAATATCGAACAAGAACTACCATCAAAACTGGGGATTCCCAACATTAATTTGGAAATATTTGGATGTCCTAAAGTCTAAACCAAAACAATACGTACCATGGATTCAAGCAGACCCTACAGCAAATGAATACGAATTACTGAAAACATGTGGGAATCACAATGTACTCAACGCGTACGAACATTGTCCGAAAGCAGAACTACAAATTATAAACAATTGGATAGAAGGATACGAAAAAACATCAGAATACATATACGGTAAAGCATTGTAAATAAGAGCTTTGAAAATATATTGTTTAGCGGTTTATAAATATCATCTGGTTAAAATATATTTGAACTTTGTAAATATATTGTTTAACAAAGAGCTTTGAAAATATATTGTTTAATGGTTTATAAATATATTGTTTATAAATATATTGTTTATAATTCATTTACACTGTTAAAAATAAATGTATTTTTACAGAAAAAGTTCTGTAATTTTTTACAGTAATTGATTTGTAATTCTCAAAATACAGTATTAATTGCTGTAATAAAAAAAGAATCTGTATTTTAACAGATAATTTATTGTAACATTTTTCCGTGATTTTACTGGGACAGTAAATTAACAGTAAAATGTTGTAAAAAAGCAGAAGTCTTATATTTAACAGACAAGCTGTAGTCTTATATGTAGTGATTTTACTGTAAAGATAAATTACAGTAAAATGTTGTTAAAGTACATACTCTGTATCTTAGGCTTAGGGATAATTTTCTGCTATAATTCCTATGGCTATAGTATAGAGTATAGATAATGTGTTGTAAAAATCGAGAAATTTTTACTTGCACATGAATCATGACTCATGCATGAGCCAGACGAGGTGCCTGATTCAAACAAAAGCTGGTCATGTTAGCTTTTTAACCAAAAACTGTTCGTGTGTACGCCCGACCAGAAATTTTTGTTTGCTGTATCGGACGTATGCACACACGAAAAGAAATGCCAAGCCAAACTGACTTGTTTACAGGAAAAAATGTTCGTCTCTTGCGGGCTTCAATTTGTCAATGATGGCAAATAGGCTGAAATAGCTTTTAATTAGTATTTGCACATGATATAAACCGGAAAAATCGTAGTTCCTGTTGAAAAACAAGCTTATTTCGTTTGTTTTTAATAAAAGCTTGTTTAATAGTCAGTGGCGTGCATGTGAACTCCATGCACTGCGAATAGACATAAAGTCATAATATACTCTTTTAATAGCAATCATTTAATTTGTTTTGTTTTAACTCTTTCGAATCAAAATATGTAATATTTTCCCTAATAAATAAATACTAGCCACGTTTCGAGTATCATTATAAAATTCTCAGTGCTAATGGCTGTTCAAACCGTGTCCGTGAGTAACACGTGATACAGAAATGTGATTGTGGTTTTTGTTGACCTTTGATCTTTACTGTGAAGTTTTGTCTTCACTGGCAAAAAGTTGCAAAGCCGGAAGAAAGGTTGAAAAGCCGGAGAAGTGCGAAAGAACTGCATTTACGTGCCTAAAAAGGCTAAAATATTTGTTTTAAAAGTTTTACACCGTTGGGTACTTATCAGAGAATCTTCTATACTAATTTCCTGGCCGAGCTGAGGCTTTTACGTTTCCTACCGTTGGATAATCAGCGTGATAAGTCGCGTCTCAACATCGGACAGTCGAGTGTCGTTTTGAAGTGACCACTTTCCTCGAGGCTGTGTTTGTCCTAGTTTGTGTTTATGTGAATTAGTAAGTACTACTTATGTCTTTCCGCTTCAATGCTCGTTGTGTTATATATTTCCGTATTGTTAATTAGTATGTACCGTTGCAAGGCGCCTACGTGTTTTCATCGAAGTCGTTCGCTGGGAGCTTATGCCAACCATTACAGGCTTCATTCCAACGAGGCCAATGTAACGTTCCCTTGCGCTGTTAAAAATTGTGCTCGAAGGTTTCGAACATATAGTGCATTCAAATCGCATGTTACAAGAGATCATGAAAATGCAAGGCGAGAGGGATCTAATACTGTTAGCTCTGCGCCGATACAATGCCAATGTAGTTTTTGCTCCAAGTTTCTACAAAGCATAAAAGATTTAATTGCTCATCAAAAAGATCACATTACCCAAGGTGTCGAGGTAACTTGCCCTTTTAACGGCTGTAACTCAAAATTCAAAATAAAATCATCATTTACTTCTCATCTAAGTAGGCGTCATAAAAATCCTGCCAACAGAGAGGTGTCTTCTGAGTTACTTGTACATGTAAATAGCCAAGCAACTAATAACACTTCAAATTTAAGCCAGTTTGATGGTTTTGATTCAGGAGAGACATCCAACAATGACAATCTTGAAAATGATGATACCCAAGAGGATATTAGTGAGTTATTTGTTAAAAATTTGGCATTGTTTTACCTGAAACTAAATGCCAAATATCATGTGCCTGCTAGCACTATCCAAAAGATCATCCAGGAAATGCAGGCAATGCATAACATGTCTCAAACTCACTTAAAACATCATATAAAAACTAAATTGGGAGAAATGTCTGTTGGAAGTGCAGTAATTGACCAAATTGTAAATGAATTTTTGCCAAATGATATATTCAATCTGGCCCATGGGAATAAAGGAGCACTAAGCACTGAGTATAGGAGAAAACAGTTTTTTAGGAGTAAATTCAGATATGTTGCCCCTGTTACTAATATACTTAGGTTTTGATAAAAATCATGTGAAAAGATATTTTGAGTATGTACCAATAATTGAAACGATACAGGAACTTCTAAAAGATGCAGGTGTAAAGAAGCAATTTGCAAATCCTATTTTAAATTCAGATGATATATTAAGAGATTTCATGGATGGTAGTGTGGCCAAAAGTAATGTTCTTTTTGTTGAGCTAGGAAATGCAATAAAGCTCATTCTCTACCAGGATGCATTTGAAGTTGTCAATCCTCTGGGATCAGCGAAAAAAAAGCATAAAGTTTTAGCTGTTTATGTAACATTAGGAAACATTTACCCTCAAAATAGATCACAAATTGATCAAATGCAGCTTGTTCTCCTTGTAAGAGAAAGCGATTTTAAGTTTTTTGGACAAGATGCCGTGTTTCGCATCCTGGTAAATGATCTGAAAAAAATTGAAGAACATGGTGTTCTTGTTGAGAAAGAATACATACGAGGAACTGTTACTATGATTCTTGGCGATAATTTAGGTAGTCATTCTATCGGGGGATTTGTAGAAAACTTTAGCAGCTCTCCATATGTGTGCAGATTTTGTCTTATGGAAACTAAAAACATTCAGCTTGGTGATATTTTTGACACTTTTTCTCAAAGGTCCCCTGATAATTACAATGCCAACTTGCAAAATGTAGAAAGTAATCCAGACTTAGGTAACTATAAGGGTATCAAGTTTAATTCAATTTTCAATGAATTAAAATATTATCACGTTTGTAATCCAGGTTTACCACCTTGTTTAGGCCATGATCTGTTTGAAGGTGTTGTTAATTATGATTTGGCCTTGTATATACACCATTTTGTGAAAGTTAACAAGTGGTTTACATATGCCCAATTCAATCATATAGTGGCAAAGTTTAAGTATAGTGGAAGTGATGCCAATAATAAACCAAGTATAATTTCTGAACAAGGTAGTAAATTAGGTGGTCATGCTGTTCAGAACTGGTGTTTGCTAAAACTTTTACCACTTTATATTGGTCCAAGAGTTGCCAACACCTGTGATCCTGTCTGGCAGTTAACTCTACTTCTAAGGGAAGTTGTTGAGCTTATATGTGCACCAGAAATTAGTTTGGCACAAGTTGCACATTTAAGAGTAAAAATTGAAGATTATTTAGAGCAAAGAGTTTCACTCTTTCCTGACAAGCCAGTGAGACCAAAGCACCACTATATGGCACACTACCCAAGACTTATTTTACAATTTGGTCCATTGATAAGAGTTTGGACTCTTCGTTTTGAGAGTAAGCATTCATACTTTAAGAGGTGTGCTCGCTACAGCCAGAATTTTATCAATATATGTCACACATTTGCTGAGCGGCATCAACTTTTACAGGCTTACCTTAACAATGGTTCACTTTTTGGTGCAAGCACAAATTTTGAAAGTGCTATCCCATTTAATGTAGATCTGTATAATGATAGCATCAAAAATGCCTTTTGCAACCATCACTCAATAAATGAAGAAGTTGTCACCTCTTCTGTGGCAGTTATTGATGGTATTCAATACCAAAAAGATTTTTATATTGTCCTAGATTGCCAACAGAGTAATTTAGCATTGGGTCAAATAATAATGATTTTTCAACATAAAGATGATACAGTGTGCCTTCTGGTTAAAAAAGTTCCAGCACAATATCACTTTGAAATGGGATATTATAAAATTGGTGTTAGTAGAGAGTCAGGATTCAGTTGTGTTAAGTTGTCTGATCTCAAATCACACTGCTGTTTGCCAGCATACACGATGGAGAAAGGGCAAGTCATTGTTTTAAAACATGCAGTTTTAGCTTAAATTTTTGAAAAGCTACCTTGGTTGCATGGGTTATATTTATATAGACTAGTTTGCTGGGTTTAGCCGTAACTTTACCTAACTTTGCGAAAGTATATAAACAGGGTATATAAAAAACTGTAAATTCCATAATTTGGATGCACAAAATCACACCTTAGAATTTCCATATGGCTGTGCAAATAATTACACTTCTTGGATTTGCAAATACTTATCTGTGTACATTACTAAAAAATAAACACACAATGTGAAAAAATGCCGGAACATAATTAGTTCAACAGGCAATGAAATTCTAATGTATGATCTCGTGCATACAAATTATGGCATTTGCAGTTTTTTTATGTACACCCTTTACATATATATATATATATATATATATATATATATATATATATATATATATATATATATATATATATATATATATATATATACAATTCTGCCAGCCTAATTTTTGATCTTGCCATAGATCTACAGTAGCTGTAACAAGATATTGTAGACATGGATGAGATTGTACAACTACTTCAGAAGTTACTTCCCCAGTTGTCAGTAGATTTGATTGAGGTAACAAAAGATAAATTGATTGGGATGGGAGTTGATAGTGTTGAAGATCTACAACTTCTTCAAGAGCAAGATTTGACTGATGTGCTTAAACCGATACAAATAAGAAAATTATTGCGGCATTGTGGGGCAGGTGTGTATGCATGGTGATAAGGCTTTACAATTAACAACCAAATTAAAACATAAATTTTATGCACAGCATGTACGTGTACTCATTCTATTAAGAATGAATACATTTTATTCAACAATGAATACTTTTTAAGTTCCTTTAATTTGTGGATTCCTGTGCTTAGGTTTGTGTTTATGTTGCATATGCTTCTTTGCATTGTATTGTTTTATCTTTGCTTGTGCTTTTCCTTATATTTGCATGCAACATATGTATGCTTCACATTTCTGTAGCAAAAGCCTCTGTTGCACAAATAACTATGCCTGCATTGCCCTCCTGGAAGGACACTTCAAACACGACACCAGTGAATAGTAACACCAGTTCACTTAATTCACCATGTTCCGGACGAAATACTCCAATTCAGTTTGATGATATTGATATCCAATCAGATAATGATAGTGCATCTGGAGGGAAGACAAGTAACTACTGGATCAATAATTTCCAAATACCCTGGAATAAATTTCCTAAATCTTTGCTCGATGCCTGTACCAGTAAGGTACGACCAACACCGCGTGATAGACGTGAGATGGTACGAATAATATGTGATGATATTAAAATGCACACCTCACTTCCTGGAAGAAGAAACCTGGCCCGTATTGCCGAAATGATGGTATCCAAGTACAAGGATTCATTCTGTGACACTATTGGTGATACTGTTATTGGTTCGGGTTACGAATCGCTGCGAAAACAACTTGAAGAAAAGATGGCAAACCTAAATAGAAAAGCTGGCAAAGCTATTGTAAAGTTGAGTGTTTCCAGTGATGATGATAATGATTCTGAAACCAAAATCAAAGGGAAAAAAAGACCTGGAGCTGATTCATACGGATGTATAAACTGGCAACCCGATGCGCTTCCTACAAACGAGACACCTAGCAGTCAAAAATCGAAACAAGATTGGCTTGTTTCAGAGTTTCCTAAGAAAAACCAGGACAAAAACAAAGTTTTGCAATTTATGGAAAATACGTACACATCTCAGCGTCTTTTAATCAACCAAACTGATCCAAACCCTGTGCCAGTACAAGAAGTTCAAATCCAGTGGCCTTTCTTATTTGAGAAAGATTGCATGTTCCAGCATTTTGAACTTCTTATGGGATTTAAGATCCAGAAAGTCATGATAGAAAGTATTGGAGACAAAGCGGATACCATATTCAAGTTCATGAAAGAGTGTGTTGTTCCTTCAAAGAAAAACCTGAAGCAATTGCTTATTCGTATAGAAGCTGCTATGTCTGCAGAGAAAATGCAAGTACCCCAGATTGATGGTGTATTTCTAATGCTTTTGGCGTACTTTGAAGAACCTCAAGAGCTTATGATTAAGTCATTTGATGTAAGTACTGCAGTAAACTGACCATTTCAAAAATTATTGATCTTTTGAAATATCTGATATTGGGATATCTGATAGTGATGGTTTAGTGGTTATTATAGATAAGAACAATACACTATCATTTGAGTAACAATTATCCCAAAATATCAGATACTCCAATAGATACATAAATTTTGAAAAGGGCAATTTGGAAGGGGGAATTGTCAATTGTGCAGTAGCTTGTTGTATCAAGCCCATTCATTTACCTCAACTGTGGATAAGCCGAGTTTAAATATTTATAATTTACAGTTTAGCTTAAACAGATTGTTAAACTCAGACAATAAGGCAAGTCTATAGATTTATTTAATACTTAATTGGACTAATGTATACATTTGTTAGTAAATTATATTATTTAAATATAACTCATTCATGACAGGTTTAAAAGTTATTTAAACTCGGCTTATATCCACATGCAGTTGAGGTGAATGAATGGGCTTGATACAACTGGATTTTGGTGAATATGTCAGAAATTTCAGTTATTAAGTTCTAGCTTCGTATATTTTAGGTAACTGCCACTGTTACAGAAGTTGTGAAAAACTGTCCTACAACACCATACATATCTGTATTTGGTAAGTGTTTGTTTTATGGTTATATTATATATTATCTATATATCCATCCGGCTATAGCCACCCAGGAAGTTTATTTTATTCAGGCTAGGAGAAAAATTAATCCAGGTAGTAATTAATTAATCCATTAATTCAACTACATGAAAAACAATTGACTATATTTTTGACAAAATAATACACAATTATAGCTTATTTGCCTGTCCCCAGTGGAATGCACTTGACTGCGAATAACACTAAATTATGCCTTATTAATTGGATCATAAATAGGCGATGAGTTGCTGGGGGAAAGGTGCTGTTTGGTGGTGGATGGTATTGTGGTAAACGACTCTCTCACAAGCATAGCTGAAGGAATGATGATGTTGTTTGCCTCATACTATGTGTTAAATATAGCATATCCCGACGAGTTAGCAGCTACTTTGGAATTCATTCAAAGGTTAGCATTGGATATACATGCATATCTTTTAAAACCCATGAAATAAGAATGCAGATATTTTAACTTTATTTATAATTAGAATTTTTAAATATCGTATTTTTCTTTCTTAAAATATAGATGTTTTCTCAATTTAAACCCAGAAAAAGGGAACAAAAGATCCAAAAAGAAAGGGAAACAACATTCCATTAACCCTAAGGTTTTAACCTTAGCAAACACATTAAAAGACTATCAAAGCAAATGGACTTTATAAGGAGCTTACTGATAGTTCATATAGATGTTAAAAACCGTATAATTTGACGATTTTGTCATATGTTACTTTGTTATTGTTATAAAAAAATGCTGTTTAAGGAGACATTTATCATCAAATATTGCGTTTCATGCACCTAAGGTTTATTTGTAAATTATGTTGCATGGTATTAAATGCCATATTTATTTTATCCTGACATTCGATGTTCAGTTTTATGTTTAACTGTAATTCCCTATAACAGTTGTATGATTTTATATTTTTTAATATAATATGTTAAAAACTATTGCTCTATACTTTGATCTTTATACAATAACGTGATGATATTCCCGTAAAATTACAGATTTCCGTTAAAATATAGTCTCTGTAATTTTACAGTACTTTTACTGTAAAATTAACTTGTAATTTACAGTAGTTCTAGTGTCCAAGCTGCCGTACTTTTTACCGTAAAATAACTAAGATTTTTTGTATATTAACAGTATATTGCACTGTATATTAAAGCTATTTTTCTGGTTTATATATTAACATAAAGTTTCTGTAAAATAACAGATTTCTGTTAAAATACAGTTTCTGTAATTTTACAGTAATTGCTCTGGCGTCCAAGCTGCCAGTACTTTTTACTGTAAAATAACAGAGATATTTTTAACAGTGTAGTTAAAATATATTTGAACTAAAAAAGGGACCATCAAACAAGTCCATTAGCTCAATCCTTGCCTCTCTATCCCATCTCCTGGGGAAATATTTACATATTCTGTAAGAATCTCACGTACATCCGTTTTGAACATATGATAAACAAAATACATAAACACAGATCTCAATGCCTGCGCTAATGGATTTTTAAACGTGTGAACTCTCAAAACACGTACAAAACATAAAAGAGAATCAATATCCAACGGTCGAATGTAAGATTGTTGAAATACAAATATATTCTTAATATCCCTTGCAGTAGGCTCTTTAATATTGAGTATAGCATCTTGAATCTTGTTTAATACAACGTTTATGTTCATCGTGTCATAATAACCAATTGCAATAAAAACATACAGCTTTATACATATTTAAAAACGCGTGCTTTATTTATATAACATCTCTAAAAACACGTGCATTTAAAACACGTGCATTTAAAACGCGTGTATCACGTACAAATTGAGATGAAAAATACCAACTCAAACATACCCTTACTAATCTATCACATCTCTTAGCATGTCTAAAAAATAACACCCTCTGTAATACATTGTCAATATTATCACATAAAAAAATTTTCAGTGATAAACTTTGCACAATAACATGCCCTATAATTGTATAATTAACACGTAGGCGAGTCATATCATTATAAAGAGTTAAGTGAGTTTTCACCGTATCTATGAATATAATCCATAAGAATCTCCCTCATATCTTTCTTCAATATGTGCTGAACCATATACATGAACACTAATCTCAGCGCCTGCACCAGCTCATTTCTAAACGGATGAACTCTCAAAACAAGCACAAATGTAAAAAGAGAATCCACATCCAAAGGACGAATCAGCGAGCCAATACCAAAAAACATACCCGTATTATCTCGTCTCGTTGGACACTTTATATTAATCACCGTACTGTGAATTTGATTAACAATAACATTAACATTACATATATCTCTCACACTCCCCATCGTAAAATACAAATAAGTAAAAGAAAATACAAGAATTAAACATTTTATATAGCCCCAGAAACATATTAAAAACACCGCTTTTTAAAAAAGTGCACGTGCATAATTAAGACGTCATATTTAATCCTTAATCCTTAATCCATGCGCCTCATAAAAACACGTGTATAAATGACGTCACATCCCACCATAAAAATCCCACGATAATCCCACGATAATCCCACGATAAAATATGCTGATGTCAGCAATTACATGAAATCCCACGAAAGTGCACAGACAACACTACTGACGCCAGGATAAAGCTTGGAGGAGCGTCACGCCATGAAGCACAAGCTGATGTCATTCCTGATCAGTTTATTCTTGGTCAGCAATATGTGCATCGAATGTGTTACCAGAATGTTACCAAAACGAAAGCGATTTCCGTGTTTGCAAATAGAGAAAAGAAAGCAAAAAGTGTTAGCGTCAAGTCGTCACCATTAAAACGCAAACGAAGATCCAGGGGAACAACAGGTCATCTTTTTCCAAACGTCTGCATGATTTGCAAGTCATTGAAGTCGTTGAAAGTTAAAGGTAAGAAGCAGTTTATCAAATCGATCCAGACGTTTTCTTCTTGTGAAACACTCAAGAAATCAGCAATGCTTCGAAGAGATGAAGAACTCTTGTCAGAAATTTCTGAGGTTGACTGCATAGCCAAAGAGCTTAAGTTTCATCAGAAGTGCTACAAGACGTATACCCTTTGTCTGTTATAAAGCGCTTGTCCAAACCACAACTAAAATGGAAGAAGAGCTAGGTGAAGCTAACGACAAAAGCGGACAATGCTCTAAGGGTCTGATTACATGGAGTGTTTTCAGCCTGGGCTGAGTTTCAGCCCAGCTAACCGGGCTGAAACTTCAGCCCGAGGTTGTTATAAAATCCTGACAGAATCGCGCACGTGATTACATGACAAGAATTTCAGCCCGGGCTGAGTTTCAGCCCGGGCTGGAATTTCAGCCCGGTTTGAGTTACCCAGCCCGGGCTGAAACTTAATGTTGTTGTCATGTAATCGTAAATAAACTTAAACCCGGACAGAAAAATTTGCCTTGACAATGCTTTTTCGTTTGTTTATTTCATTTTTATGTGCAGTCAGTCCCTTAAAGGTCAAGTTAACGTCATTCGGGATTTTAAAGTGCTCGAAGAATCGATATAGATCCACTACCAGCTTTAACAAACTCAGCCCGGGCTGAAATTTCAGCCCTGATCTTAAAATAATTCTGACGTGTCATAACACAGCCCGGGCTGAAACTTGCCATGTAATTGAAAAATATTTTGGCCCCGGTTTGCCGGGCTGAAACTCAGCCCGGGCTGAAAAGACACCATGTAATCAGCCCCTAATACCAATTTTGAGGCTGTATGCAACTTTGTTAGAGGTCACGTTATTGGAGGGAACCAGTGCGTATCTATGAAGACTTTAACGGAAATTTACGGTTTCGACAAAGATGATAACAGATTACGGGAGAAGGTTAAGCAGAGGCTAGAGAAGGAATTTCGCGACGAGATTCTATTCTTAAGTACATCTTATCATGAAGTGCAAATTGTTGTTAGCAAATCTACACTGACGAACACGACCCTCGCCAGTTTTATGAAAGACAGTATGAAGTTTATTCTAAGTGAAGCTGCTAGCGTTCTGAGAAGCGATATTGTACATATGATCGAACACGCACCCGATTTACGTTGGCCTCCAACAGCGGAAGCCTTGTCACTTGAGAAAAGTCAGCCTCCACCGAGTGTAAAGACGTTTCTGACAAACGTGGTCCATGATACTAACCACAAGCCGGGAGATGTCGTTGAGAGGTACGTCAATTCTTTTGCCCAAAACCTTGTTCACGCAGTCTCGAGAGGGAAATTCCTTACTCAAAAACACGTTCTGTTGGCAACTGGACTGCATAGCATCACTGGTCTTAAAATGCCCATAAAGCTGCTAAGTAATCTTGGACACTTGCTGCAGCTATGACAAAGTTCGTTTGATTGAGACTGCACAAGCTGAGTTGGCTCAGAAGTTAAGATCATTAGAGAATCCTTTACCATTATTACCTGGAAACCGGCACGATCGTGTTTTAACATTTTTCTGGTGGGACAATTTCGACGTCAAGAAGGAAAACACCCAAGGAAGTCTACATACGACACACGGCATTGCCTATCAGGAACAATCTGCTGAAAACGTCCAAGTAAACACGAATTAAACTGTTGAAAAGTCCAAACGACGAGCAGTATCAACTACGTTTGAGCAGTTACCGCAAAGGAAGATTGTACCACACCACGAACCAGTGCTTTTCGACTTTGATCAAGATGCAGAAGTCAGTTCTGTTCCTGAGGAATCTGATAAACTTATGCGGATCGTTCAGAAAGCACCTTCACAATTAGTTTCTCGCCTCGTAGGATGGGTTATAAAAGCACTTGGTCAACCGAGCTCATTGAAAACAATGATAACATTTCTACCTCCAATCAGAAATCCCATAACGAAGTACAGCACAGTTATTCAGTGCATAAAAGAATCGCAGAGATTAGCCAATGTGGCTAATATGAGGTACGCCCACGTGACTGTGGATGCTGGAGCAGCACAAAGGTTTTACCATGTCATTTGGAACAATCCCGAAGAGTTTCAGAATCCCATCATACACTTGGGTGATTTTCATGCCCAGAGTTCTTTGGAACGATTGGCAAGTTGGTGACGGGTAGTGGTTTTGAAGAGGTTGTATATCAAGCTGACTTATGAACAAGCACTATAACAAAAGTTGGATGGTGCACGAGGCGTTCTCCGAAGCATTAGATAGACTCTTTCAAGAGGCGTATGTGCAGAAAATGAGTCAAGAACTAGTCTTTCAAGTGAAGCAGAGTGTAGAAGACATAGATGCAAGAAATCTTACTCAAAATGCAGCATTTTCAACATATTTCCAGCACTACAAGGAGCAAAGAAAACGTTGTCTTGCAGGAGAGTTCGGAAAGACACCTCAATTTTGGCTGTATATATATCAGAATGCTGTTGATAGGCAACACAAGCTACATTATTCAATCAACGTCAATGATTTCGACCTAAGGTTGCAAAGCTGGGATGAATCACTTCCATTCTGTTTCTCGATGGACAAGCATAATTATGCAAGGTATGGGGCTTACAACTGTCAACAACTGCAAAGTTTAGAGGCAACACACCCTGGAGCTAAGGAAGAACTGCAAAAGAAGGGACTCTCCGTGTGTCGAAACACCGTCAACATTAGCCAATCGATCGATGGCGCAGGAGAACAAACCTTCAAGAGGAGCTTAAAGACAACAGGTTAGTTGTAGCTGATTAAATAAAACGTTAGACATACACGCTATAAATATAATACACGTACGTTCGTTATATAGAGATAATTGTCATCAAGACCGTTCAATAGATAGTTTGTATATTTTAAATTGAAACTGTTATTATATTCCATAGGTGGAATAAAGAATTTCACACATCAGGATGCCACTTATGAAAAATGGGTTCTAAATAGACCATTTCAAGCAAAGTTGGTGGAATCAGTATTTCAGATAAGTATTTCAGGTTATAATATTTCAGGTTATAATATGATTCGTAGAGATCGTAATAGATTTAGGGGTGGAGTGGCTGTTTACATTCGAGAGATACACTCCTTCTACGAAAGGAAGGATTTGAATCACGGTGATCTTGAAATGATTTGTATTGAGATCTCTAAACAACGAAGTAGATCATTTCTTATTAGTGCATGGTATAGACCGCCCAATTCAGAGATGAAATCATTTGATTCCTTTGAAATGTTTCTCAGTAAGTGTGATGCTGAAAACAAGGAGTTGCTTATAATAGGTGACATAAATTGTAACATGCTTAAGTCACCATATGACTCAAGTACCAATAAATTACAATTTTTGAGCACACTGTATAATTTGGAACAACTAATCAAGGAGCCAACTAGGACAACAACTACATCATCAACTTTGATTGACCTAATATTCACCAATCAGCCAAACAACATCTGCAGTAGTGGTGTTATTGACATAGGAATGTCAGATCACAGTTTAATTTATGCAGTTAAAAAAATCAATGTTCCAAAATATAAACAAACCCATTCGAAAGTTCGAAACTTCAAACGATTTAATGAAAGCGATTTTCTTGATGAACTATCTAAAATACCTTGGCACATAATCACACAGTGCATGAATCCAAATGATAGTTGGCATATTTGGAAATCTTTTTTTCTGGAAACTCTTGACAGGCATGCACCCTTAATTGACAAAAGTCTTAAGCATAATTCTGTCCCTTGGATAAATTCCAACATCAAAAATCTAATCAGATCTAGAGACTTTCATAAAAAGAGAGCAAAGAAATATAATTCTCAGGTTCACTGGAATATATATAAATCTGAGAGAAATAAAGTCAACTCGGAACTAAAAATGGCCAAAACAGTCTATTATCAAACAAAAATTAAGGAAGCTTCTCTAGCTAAAGATATGAAAAAAACCTGGTCACTGATAAATAACCTATTAGGCAAAGGTAAAAGATCTAATATTGCAGAAATCAACATTAATGGCAACATATATAATGACCGCCAACAAATAGCAGAACATTTTAACGACTATTTTGTTAATATTGGGCCGACCCTTGCTGCAGAATGTGAATGTTCATCCGATAACGAAGACCTCCACCGTAACTCAAATGAGGCAAATTCACAATTTATTTTCACATAATCACTGAATTCAACATTCTGAAAAACCTAAACAATCTAAAAACATCCAAAGCCACCGGGGTTGACGGCATCCCTGCAAAAATATTGAAATTATCTAGCAATATTATTACCCCATCCCTGACTTATATCTTTAATCTTTCAATTTTATCTGGTATATTTGTTGACGATTGGAAAATAGCTAGGGTAACACCTATTTACAAATCAGAAGATAGAACGAAATGTGAGAACTACCGCCCAATATCCATTCTTCCTATAATAAGCAAATTATTTGAGAAAGAAGTATTTGGTCAACTTTATCAATACCCGATAGATCACTCATTGCTCTCACGTTTCCAATCGGGCTTCCGACCAAAACATTCGACATTGTCCTTATTAATACAAATGAGTGATAAGTGGCCCGAAAATATAGACAATGGAGAAATAACCGGATTAATTTCAGTTGATATTAAGAAAGCCTTTGACTCTATTGATCATAACATATTACTAAAGAAGTTGCACGAGCAATTTGGCGTTCAAAATTTGGAGCTGCAGTGGTTCCAATCTTACTTGTCGAAACGCAGTCAAGTCTGCGTGGTTGATGGCTATACATCTTCAGCCAAAGAAATTATATGCGGAGTCCCACAGGGATCTATTTTGGGACCCCTCATGTTCTTATTATATATAAATAATTTGCCAGAATGTTTAAAAAACACAACTCCTGGCATGTATGCCGATGATACGCAAATATATGCGTCTTCTTCAAGTTTCTCAGAACTAATAACAAAACTTAATCAGGATCTAGAAAATATAGTCAAATGGCTCTCCCAAAACAAATTACAGCTTCACACAAAAAAGACAAAAGCAATGTTTATAGGATCTTCTTATAATTTGAAACATAAAGGTGGGAATGATCAAGTAATGATTAAAGATAAACCTGTTATTCGCTACTCCTCTTTTCGTTGTTTGGGAGTAGAACTAGACGAAAAAATGAGCTGGGATAAGCATATAGATGCAACATGTAAAAAAGTTGCGTCCGGCATTGGAATTATTAGAGTAAAACAATTTGTACCGTACGAAACTTTACAAAATTTGTATAATTCTCTCGTGCTCCCATATTTTGATTATTGCTCTCCTTTATGGGATAATTGTGGAAGCTTACTCATTGAAAAATTGCAAAAACTACAAAACAGGGCGGCAAGAATTATGACAGGGGCTAACTACGATGTTAGATCAACAGATTTGCTCCATGCTCTGTCGTGGAAGAATCTGAATGATAGACATAAAATGAATAAATCTGTTTCGATGTTTAAAATACTAAACAACCACTCATCCCCTAACTTAAAACATAAATTTATTACCAGGGAGACAAATATGAGAAATTATAATCTTAGAAATGGCGACATAAATCTCTCACTTCCTAAACCAAAAACTGAATATTTAAAAAAGAGTTTTGGTTACAGTGGGGCTGCGCAATGGAATAGTCTACCAAAGCAAGCAAAGGAAACAAAATCTTTAGGTATCTTTAAAAATATGATCAAATAATGTAACTACTGAGACAGACATCGATTATTCCTAGTTTTTATCTTCTTTAATACTTACATTGCATGTTTATTCGTTTATATTATAATACTATTTTTAATACTTGTACATAGGTATTTTTAATCTATTGTAATTGTGTGACGCCCCTCACGAAAACCATCGACAGATGATGAGGGTAGCGTGGTTAAATAAAGTTTTTATTGATTGATATTGATATTGATCACTTTTGTCCCTTGCCGATGCCAACAAAACATCTGAAGACCCACGGAAATGTCTTTGAGATGGAGAAATGAGAAAGTCCGAAGAAAGGGTAACAGAACTGGCAAATACCTTGAAAACAGTCCTCCTTAATCCATTCGACACTGGATTGGATAACCAGAAGTTGTTTAACCTTGCCTCTGGGAAACCGTTACCAGACGAACTTTGCACAGAACTAGTATCAGCAGAGGTGAGGGGGAAAGAGTGGGTGGGGAAATTCAACGAACGGCTTAACAAGGAAGGAGAGCAAACTGTTTTTCGACCCAGTAAAAAGAGTGCCATGGAGAGGTTTTGGTGGTGCTGTAAGAAGTGCTGAAGTGACGGCAAAAGGCAAGACGAAGGAAGTCACTGTTCAAAGAGTTATACTAGGTGTCCTCATAGCATTATCTCACAAAGAAAATTGCCCGATCGATTTTGACAAGGCTTTGTCGTTCTCCCTCGCTCCAGTACCACTGTCTCTGGCAACGGCAGATGGCACCCGTAGGAAAACTAGTGAAAGTGCTCTACTTGATGCTGCCCTGACATCAATTGTTACCGAAGATAATGCAGCTGAAAATGCAAGATGTTATGCCATCGATCTAATTGCAACAATTCGATCGACAGTAAAACTGCCAAACACATTCAAGGACCTTGCAATGAAATTACTTCGTGAAATTCCGCAGAGGTACCAAGTCATTTATATTGCATGTGACACCTATCGAGAACATTCCATAAAAAAGCAGAGCGTACTATTAGAGGTGAAGCAGAGCAATTTGTGATCAAAAATGCCGACATTAGATTACCTGCAAACTTTACAGCTTTTTGGCTAACGGAATAAACAAAGAACGGCTGTTTGAGTTGATAGAAGAAGTTTGGAAGAGTGAAAGGAACATTTTGGAGGACAGGACTTACTTTTCACGTCGCAATGCTTGTATCAAGATCACCAGACAAAGAGTTGAAAATGTTGAAAGTTGGCAACAAATCATGAAGAGGCAGATACAAAAGTGTGCTCTTTCTTCTATCATGCGTATCTGTGCAACAACGAGGAAGTGACAACCTGCGTGTTAAGATCCAGTTCCGGCGATACAGACATACCTGTTATTCTCCTGGCAAATGAGAAACCAAATCTGCATGTATATGTCGACAATGGAACAGGCAAAAATAGAAAACTCCTTGACCTGAAAGCGTGTACCTTGACAAAAATTCAAAAGCAAGCTCTGTTGGGAGTACACGCGTTTACTGGAAACGACTATGTGTCCTTGTTCTTTAGAAAGGGAAAAAAACTCTGCTGGATAATTGCCAATGACTCTCAAGATTTCCTCGAAGCCTTCTGCTGTCTGGGGAGTGCAAATCGTGTTGATGACAATACGTGTGCTGTTTTGGAGAGGTATGTTTGTTTCTTGTATGGTGAAAAAAAGTTAACCTCAGTTGATGATGCTCGCAAGAAGATATTCTTTAAAAGTTTTACAAAGGATCACAAAGTAAGGGATCTTTCATTGCTGCCCCCCTGCCAAAGCAGTCTCTTAAAACACATGCAAAGAGCAAATTACGTTGCAAGAATATGGCGACAGTCATCACAAGCAACAATGGAAATCGAGACGCCGACGTCGCATGGCTGGAACGATGAGCTGTCTGTTGACTGCGTGACCAAGCCTTACCCAGACGATATTTGTGAGCTGCTTGTTAGCAAAGATCTCAGTGACATAGAGGAATATGACGAATCAGAAACATCGGACGATGATGAAGAACAGTAGTTTTCTAACATAACAGTTGTAGTTGTCCATTTCATAACTGGTTTGAATAAACACAGCTTTCATTTTGTTTCCACCTGTTTAAATACCTAACCCCATGCACAAATATAATTATTCATATGGTTAAATCACGTTTTGATCCTCAAATAACAGAGATGGAATAAATTTGTAATTTCCCTTCCTCGGGCATTTGACTTCTTTACGCCCTCCCCCCCCTTGATTTCTTGGAAACGCCCCCTCCAACACTTGATTAACATGCAAAATCGTAATCTACACCTAAAATTACCGTATAAAAAGTTTGTGTGGTAGATTCTCCGTTCAGGTGACAATACTCCCCCATCAGCCTCTGGACTACATCATCCAAAGCCTATCCAAAAAGTTTATCTGTGTTAGAAATGCTGAAGTTAGGGGAAAAAATCGAACAGTCCAGTTCAACAGTTGACATATTTAAGTTTAGCCAGACGACTTGGTCGAAAGTGGAAAGTGGAGTGGAATTCAACATTACCAGCGAACCGTTTGCCTCAGGTACTGTGGTGTTATCCTGTAGAATCAACAATACAGCTACTAGTTTGGCAGTACGCTACAACCTTTATTTTGTGCACAAGCTCCCAAATACATTTAATACCTGCCCTCCTGAAATTTGAAGTCTTCGACATGGGAAGGGGGCGGGGGGGGGGGGTGGGGATGGTGTAGGTTCAGGAAACCTAACATGTGCACTAATAGTGGTGATTGGGTTTATGCTATTTTAGGTGGTTTCCGATCAGCACATAAAGCATTTGCAAATACTGTTGTTAAAAGTGCTGTTTTGGTAACCCATCAGCTTATCATGGCCGTCTAGTGAGTGCACCCAATTCGTACCCTTAGTTGAATATGTTCCCTTCCTTTTCTTTTTCCAGTTCCAACACATTTTTCCTCTAAGCCCTCGCGATGAACCTCTTGCATTACAGCATGGACTAAGTCACGAGGTATGTTTAGCTCATGCTGTTGGCGCAACTTCTTATGCATTGCTCTTTTATATTTAAAATGCTTTTAGTTTAATTTTTTTTTAAATTTTGATTGGCAACGATAGGCCACAATACATCACCTACAAGAGTCTCTATAGGCATTATCTAGGAAATTACTATTAGCGATCATTTTTTGGTCTATGCAGTATTGAATCTTAGAAAACCAAAGCCGCGGAAGTTGAATTTACGGACTTTCAAAACTTATGTGCCAGACAAACTCTCTTCAGACACTGGTCAGGTGCCTTGGCAAGCATTTGACTTTTCTTCTGACGATGATAATAAATTAGCTACATTTAACAATCTCTTCCTGGATATTTGAAATCAACACGCACCAGTCAAGCAAATCACTTTGAAAGCCAAACCCTTTATGATCTTTCAGCGCTCAGTGGAAAGAAACAAGCTTCGCTACACAGTATATTTTGGGGATGGTATAGTAAAAGTCATGGTGTTGTGCAAGAAGTCTACAATATTGGTAATGATGGTGTCTCTGTATTGAAGAAGGAATGTGTCGGCCATGTGCAAAGTTGGGACAGTTCAACGGAAGTTTCGAAAGGGAAACAAAGGCATGGGCGGAAAGGTGTTGCAGCTGGGTGTATATAATGCCATTTCTAATTTTAACAATGGTTCCAGTGCTTCCTGTCAGATCTTGGAGAAGATGGGCATCAGGTCAGGTTAACATTGCTTGGTGTGGAGTAGTTCATGAATCACCCACTAAATACTAATAATACAAGTTTATATATGTGCAAAATATGACAATAGATCTTTAACTCTTCTGCTTCGCTTCTTCAACTTTGAGACAACAAGCGCTTCACTGAATTGCTCCATATTTTTCAAAAATTCTATACACCAGTAGGCGTTGATTAAAAAGGATTTTGTCAATTCTTTGTTTACATATTGACCACTGTCCATAAGAAGGATATTTAGAAGGATATAAGAAGGATATGGACGCATTGTTTTACTCAAATTTTTGAAGTAAATCTACGCAAAGTTTTTTTGCAGTGCACGATTTTGAACAACTTGACATGTACGACTCGGTAAGTTAGGAAATCTAATGCTCTATAGATTAGGCGTGTACAGGTACCGCGCGACATAGGGTAGTGCGGGGCAAAATGAGACAGTCTGATTCTTTGGCGTTTATATGACGTTCAATTTTAATTATTCATTCAAGTAATCATTGCAGGCTCTTAACGTGTATTTTCGAAGATCACTTCGGCGATAACAGGCTTTTATTTTGCCCCGCAACTTGAGAAAATATCAAATTTTTAATCTTGTATTGACCGTTGATCGACAAACGAAGGTACGTAAATACATGTCTGTCGGTGGCTTGATAGTCATAATTGCTAGAAAAAAGTGTTTTTCTGCAGCCATGAAATTTTGCATCTACAACTATTCTAGTTTCCCTTAGAAAACGTTTTATTTGGATATGTAGCTTATTTTCATAAAAAAGACCATTTCGTACACGAGCTTGACCATTTAGAATTGTTTTTGCGTATTTTTGAGGTGAAAAATGCTTTGTTTTGCACCCAATGCATTCCAAAAATGTTTACTAGCCACCTTAAATAGACGAGTATCTGAAAGGTCTGTTAACTAGTTTATAAATTGCGAAGGAGCGGTTACATAACCAAAAATATTTTTGTCTGAATCTGAAAAGCGAACATAGGTTTTACATAGCGATCTAACTTTGGGTAATCTCGCAGTGCTTGGAAGCTGTATTGGGATTGGCTGTTAGCTGAAGGGGTTTTCCCTGAGCATTTTTTTAAAATTAATAATTAAATGAGCACGAACAATGAATATGAGAGATTCGGCAGCGGCGATATTCGTCCCAAGTGGTTGCAATAATTGAAACGGTCGCTGTGGTCGCGATGGTCGCAATGGTTGTTGTGGTTGCTATGGTTGCTGTAGTTGCGATGATTGCGATGGTTGCAATGGTCGCAATAGTTGCAATTGTCGCAATGGTTGCGGTGGTTGCTGTAGTTGCGATGGTTGCAATGATTGCAATGGTCGCAATGGTCGCTGTGGTTGCTGTAGTTGCGATGATTGCGATGGTTGCAATGGTCGCAATGGTTGCAATTGTCGCAATGGTTGCGGTGGTTGCTGTAATTGCGATGATTGCAATGGTTGCTGTGGTTGCGATGGTCGCAATGGTTGCGGTGGTTGCTGTGGTTGCTGTAGTTGCGATGATTGCCATGGTTGCAATGGTCGCGGTTCTTACGCTCATGCAGGGTTTTGAAAAAAGTACCCCAAATTGGCGGCATATTCGTCATCGTGAGAAAGGCTAATTGTCTTTGACTTAGTGGTAATTATTACAACAAATTCGTTTAATCCTTAAATTTGACGAAACTATGCGGTGAATGACCGCTTCGTTTCATTCATATAATTTTCATATTCATAGTTGCCATCTTTCATTTCACTATATAATATTTAGTTGGAACAGGAGTTCGTAGTGCGTGATGGTAAGACGTACATGGTGGAAGATGGCGAACTCGTTTTTTTTGGTGGATTTTATGTTGAAACTGCTCGGCGAAATAAAAAATGTACCAACACCAGAGGCAACTGCTAATGCGGAAGAGGTAGAAGGGTAGCGTCTTGTGGTGTTTTTACCAGTGACAGAATATCGTATAGGTACGTACTATTAAAATATTAGTGTCACTTCGTCTCAATCTTTTTGTTATTCGCGGCTCCGAAAATAAGTAACATCCAATTCAGACACGTGTTTTCGTTGCGTCTTACAGGCTACAGCTATTTCGTTTTCCTTGGAAAATTCCAGTTGTTAAATAGTAAAATATTCTTGATGGCCGCCAGTATCAGTGGACGTGCATATAGTATATTTATCTATTTAATATAGGACTGTTGTATTGTCTGCTGGAACGTTGGACACGAGCTGCGCAAAAAATTTGGTGGAGGAACGTGATGTATGACATTTTGCAATGCATTATAATTGTGCCAGGTTTTGTAATCATTTACGATACCTTTCATCGTTGGACATTTATATGGAACAAAGGTCGTCATGAGAGTTGATGTCGTGATTCTGAACAGTTCAAGGACTGTCACTTCAGTTCAGTTCAGTTTAAGGATGCGTCCTTTAATTATGTTTTTATATATTTATAGCACCACATTGAAAACGGTCGCGTACTACTAAAGGAAGAATTCAAGTTCTTTTTACTGGATGAATCCGCATATCGGTTTTCGACAGATATGAGATACGATCTCCTTGAAAACAACGGGGTGCTTAAGACTTTTTGCAGAAGGTAAGTGCAGTATGTGAGATAGATGAAAAGCTATGTCGAAAAACATATTGCTAAAGAGCAATTACTTTACACTTTCAGATGCAGATAATTTTATTATGAATATGTTTCATTTTAATATTCCTTTTTATACTTACATTAAGATATATTGCGCTTGCTGAAGGTTTCGCCAGTAACTCAACAGCGTTTAAGTTAGCCACCTCTTTTGTTCTGCTGCGGAATTTGAGGGGAATGGACAAAAGTACATTTAGTGTTTGACAATTGGTGGGAAGGCCATCAGCATAATTGCCATGCAAATTTTGAAGGATCATCTGGAGCAATGGATGCTGCTGGATGTGTTCCTATCTTTCAGGAATATGGTTTGCGTTATGTTGACTTTCTGGGAGATGGGGATAGCAAGGCATTCAATGAGATTACAGAAAAGGATGTATATGAGGGTGTAAATGTCACCAAGCTTGAATGTGTCGGGCACGTTCAAAAACGTATGGGCTCACGGCTTCGATCCCTGAAAAAACGCTCTGGTAAGACTCATCTTGATGATGGTAAGCCAATTGAGGGACGAGGCAGACTAACAGACAATGTCATTGATAGTGTACAAGTGTATTACTACAAGTGCATTATGGTAAAGCCATCAGAAACAATACACATTCTGTGAGAGCAATGCAAGATGCTATTTGGGCTATCTGGCGCCATGTGCAATCAACAGATGAGGAACATAACCGCACTCTCTGCCTCGCTGGGAAGGATTCCTGGTGTGGCTTTCAAAGAGATCTTGCGAAAGGAACCACCACCTATTCCCGTAAAAATCCTCTTCCAGAAGCTCTGGCATCTACAATTCACCCAGTCTTTGAAGCACTAACTGCAGAAGAATTGTTATCGAGTTGCCTTCATGAAGGCACACAAAATCGGAATTGAGGCTTTCAATGCACTGTTTGGCAGCGTGCCACTAAGGAAACCCATTCTAGCCTCCCCACTGTTGAACTGGCAACATATTTAGCAGTGGGTCACTTCAATGATGGCTCCAGAACATTATTATCACTTTTGGAAAATCTTGGTATTGTTGCTGGAAGCCATGCAAGAAAAGCATGTGCGAAGTTCGACAGGGATCGCGTTTGTGACTCGCACAGAAACAGCTCAGATGGCTGTAAAAAGCGCCGCAGGCAAATAAGACAGAGGAAAAAGGGTTATAATGAAACCCAGCAAGCTAAGGAAGGACCCAAGTATGAGGCTGGTCGTTTTTAGCAAGGAACATGCACTTTTTTGAAGTTAAACACTAAAATCAAACTTTAAAATGTTTTTTTCTCATATTCTAAAATTTCAGTGTTCCGAGTGCTAATTTTTGTGATATTTTCTGAAATATTGTACATACAAGCATAAAATTTTCACTGTGAGTTCATACATGTATTATCTGCGCAATGACCTATTATTTTCTTGTTAGACCAATCCAAACAATATTTAGAGCTTTTTTAAATGATGTAATTTGAGATTTTTCCTCATAAATTTTGAGAAGGGCTAAAATATAGGAAGGCTTTTACATATCTGAAAAATAATACGTCATTGCACAGCTTTAGTATTGTAAGTATCACCTAGAAAATTTCTAACTTCTAGCAGTTTTCTGTCCGGAGATACTACTTGTTGGCGTAACCTACAGTTTGACATCGTTAAAAATGGTGGGTGTGGAAAAATGGGCGTAACCCCTTAGCAACTGTAGATATGGAGAAAATGTTTCTTGTGTGCACAAGCTATTTGACCATTGTAAGTATTTATTGAAATAAAGTGACCAAGAAGGCACTTTGTATTTGCACGTATTTGCACTATAGTAAATACTGCTCCCAAAATAGCCCTATTTTGACTATCGAGCAACCTTATTAATTAAACAGTTTTTATTTCTTTAATATTGCGTTAATATTATAAAATATATCGGTTAACTGCATGGGGTTCATAACACAGGCTTTCAAGTCCCACGTGGAATTTTTGTAGATTTTTTAAATACTTTGACTATGAGAGCGTTCAGTTGAACTCGTACTATTGGGATAAAACGAGACAGCTAAGTCAAAATCAAGGGATATATTTCTGCTTTGTGTGATGTTGACCATTTGAACTTTTATAAGCGTTTCCCTCTTGTCAACATACAAATACTGTCTAGGATGATTACAAGGTCTGTTTGTGTTTATAAATTAAAATTCACAACTGCTATTCTAATAATATTTTTCTCCCAATTGGGAGAATTAAAAGGATTTGTGTGTAGGCATCAATATGTTGTGCGTTATATTTTACCATACATAAATTCACAGAATATGAATATTGTAAGCAGCATACACCTAAGTCAATCATTCCTCAAATTAAAATAATTTATTAAGGAACTTATTAAGGATGGTTAGACACTACATTAGAAAAACCCAGCGTGCTAACTGGAGCGAAGAACATATGAAGATTGTTATCTCTGCTGTTGAAAAGAAAGAACTCTCGATTAGAAAAGCTGCCACTGTCTGTGGCAGTTCCAAATGATGCCTTATATCGCAGAGTCAATGGTACGCTGAAAAATTTGTCAGTAGACGAAAGGCATAAGATAAAGAATGTGTTAGGACGCTTTACAGCAGTTCTTACTTCTGAACAAGAGAAGGAGCTAGAGAAACACATTATACAGATGGATCAAGTATTTTATGGTCTATCAATTAATGATATCCGGGCACTGGTATATGAGTATTGTGGAAATAATATTGCCAATAACTTTAACTCGGATAACAAAATGGCTGGTCCTGAGTTTGTAAATGGTTTTCTCAAGCGTCACCCAAAATTGTCCCTTCGGAAGCCAGAATCGATTTCTTTGAATCGCGTGCTTGGCCTGAATAGAACTTCAATCAACAGGTACTTTGGCAATTTATTAAAGAACACTAATGATTATTAAGTACAATTTCAAAGCAAGTTTCAAAAACTTGAAAGGAAAAAAGAACAAAATGGCAAAAATGAGGGTATTAGAAAGTCCTTGCAGATTTTGAAGACGATGAGTGAGTATTTCACTTGAAAGTCGTTTTAGAACATGTTAACTTTTGTTTACAAATTATACAGACACTGAACTCGAAAAATAAGAGTGCGTTTAGATTTTCAGTATAAGTAATTAATGTTTTAACATTAAAGTTACTTATTGATCTTCATCAAGTTGGAAACAATCTTCTGCAGCATGCACAGCGTTCCACTGCCAAGGCACATGACCCTCCCGTGACATGAAGTAGTCTCTAAAATTCTCTCTTATTAATTTGGCATCACGCGAGTAGTTGTTTGAACCGGCTCTTGTGATTGCCCTTAACCCTTGATCAGCTTGCACCACCGCTCTCCACTCCCCTAGCTGTGTCCCAATTGTTGTATCGTTGTCAACAAATCTGAATGCACAGTAGTTTGTTCCATGTGAGAATTTCCTGCCAGCCATAAGACAGTTACGGTACGGGCGAAGTGGAAAACAGGCTTTAGCTGTTGCCTTCATTGAACGAGGCAATTCCCAATGCATTGTTATAGGTGAAGAACAAGGGGAAAAATTCTTTTGAAGTATGACGCCTCTAATAAAAGGTAATTGTTTAAGACCCTCAAAAGAAGAAGGCATGCACAAAAAAAGTATACTCCTAACAGCAACAAGAACAAAGTTTACTCAGTGTTATTGCCAAGAAAAAGATAATGGTTGTATGGTATCTTAGATGCGACTTTGCATATCCTGGTTGTTTAGAATACTATCATGCACGTTGCGTAGGCTTGGAAAAATTAAAGAAAAAAGAATGTGCTGAAAAATTCAGCAATTGTGAAGACGGTACCTCATACGCGTGCCTTGAATGTGCCAGAATGGTTGAATGCAATGATAGAGTAAAGAATTCACCATCATTAGAAGCGACAAAAGCATCTAAAACCGAATTGGTGTCGGAATTAGTTTTTTCTTCCGTGTGCTGCAAGACAGCTTAAAAGAATTAATATACTGTTCAGAAACAAGACATGCCAAACACTGTTTAGTGTTTAGTATTTAGTGCCACCAAACTTGATGAGAATTTTACCTTTACCATCGGAACAATCCAAGGCAAATGCTATATGTTCTGTGGTTGATTGAAGTTAAGGTTCGGCAGAGTGTGGTACGGTTGCGGCACAGGATATCAATCGAACAATGTATCAGAAAAGTGAATAAATGGCTATTTGGGAATAAACTGAAATTGAATAGTGATAAAACAGAGATAATATGTCCATTCTCCTTTTCGGTAACAGTTTGTGATGAAGTTATTGATTTATCGCCAAAGGCAAAGAATATTGGAGTTATGATGGACTTGCACTTGAATATGGAAATGCAAGAAATAACTGTTTGCAAATCTGGATTCTACTATTTGAGAAAATTAGGTAAAAAAAGGAATATCTTAGGCTTGGGTCTGTTAAAACTTTGGTGCATGCTATGGTTACATCCCGGTTGGATTTCAGCAATGCCTTATTGTATGGATTACAAAGCATATACTCCTACAAAGAATTCAGAAAGTCCAAAATACAGCTGCACGGATAGTCACTTTGTCAAATAAAAGGGATCACTTCTCATCTCCTGTGATGTTTTAAAGCTGCATTTGCTGCCGGTGAAAGAGAGAATAGAATATTTAACAAATAGATTAAAATGAACAGTTGTCTGTTCAGTTATAGATACACGGTATGACGTAATATGTGATAAGAACAAAAAAAGTGGCCACGAGCCGCCGGGGCGAGTGGTCACTCTTTTGTTCTTATCACATATGGCGTCATACCGTGTATCTATAACTGGACAGACAACGGTTCATTGTAATCTATTTGTTTTATATAATAAAACTGAAAAAAATCCAAAATTAAACCGGTAAAAAGAAAATTGCTGTGACGTCATTCCGTGCGTCTGTCCTCTTATAGATCATGGCTCTCGACCAATGAAATTGCTTGAATTCTTTACGTTATTATATAAAAGATACTACCACGTTTGGTGCTAGCACCATCATATTAACGATATGCTCAAGATTTATGTTCCTGAACGTAATCTACCATTTTTTGTAGACAAACCATTAGTAGTCCCAAAATATAATCTAAAAATTTTATGGAGGACGGTCCTTTTCTGTAACTGCACCAATATTATGGAATAAGTAACGACAGACACTAAGACTGTCCGAGTCGGCGTAGATAGTTTTAGAGCAGGATTAAAAACGTATTTGCTTAGAGCTGTATATAAAGATTTTATCTAATTCTTATCTACAAACTATTGTAAATTAACCATAAAAAAGTTATTTGCTTAAGCGAATAAACATTTTATTGCTTTCGTGGGGATTATATGGGCTATTCAAGGAGTGTGGGGAACGTGGAATGGGGTTTTTATTTATATATTCATCGCAATTAAACTCGTATAACCTGTTGATTTTCCTGTGGAATATTGCGACATTTCAGTAAATTTGCATATCACGATTCACGTGAATACGTGAGGCTACCGTATAAAAATGAGCATGAACTGTTAGTTCAAGGTCATTGATTAACATTTCGACTCTCAGCCTGAATATCGCTCATTCACCCTCCCTCTCTCCACTGACCCCTTTTTGCGTTTCCTACTTTACAATTGACTTCACGTGGGGCGTTTTTTAGCTCCCCACCTTTTCTGTGCTTGGTATATTTATAAAATATTGTAACAATTTTCTGTAATTTGCTACATTTGCTTAATAAACCGGCATTGTGTTTTGGCACACTGCCATTTATCTATACAAACCGGAGTATGTTATAATTGTTTAAATACGGTCCTCACACAGAAAACAGAGCTCACCCGGTCCATCATTGCCACCAGAGTATTGGTCTTCATAAAGTTATTTTACTATATGAGCTGCACCGCGAAAGCGATAAATGTAATTTTATACTCTTTTTAACGTAAAGCGCTTTTGGATATTTATATAAGATTCGCTAGATTTTAAATTATTTTTATTATTATTATTATTATAGAAGTAGAAAAAACACATGCTCTTCTCTTTGCTCTGTGTCATATATTACCTCCCTATGTTGTTAACTTCAAACAGTTTTCTTTGGTTATTGACCGAATAAAAGACGAATATGCTTTGCACTGAAATTTTTTTTAGGCAAAAAATAGAGCACTATCAGGTAAAAACCGCAAATTATATTGTATATTATATTGTCATTCCATATAGAGTGAATGTCGTATAATATGCATGCAA
The DNA here is from genome assembly GCF_004324835.1 of Dendronephthya gigantea. Lineage (NCBI taxonomy): Eukaryota > Metazoa > Cnidaria > Anthozoa > Malacalcyonacea > Nephtheidae > Dendronephthya > Dendronephthya gigantea. The sequence goes on along the minus strand of NW_021163028.1, from coordinate 103,080 downwards.
ATCCTTATGCAAACAACGCCAATACCAACACCAATGCCGGTTGCATGACCATGCATGCAATTTAATAAGGAACTGAAACACCAACACCCACGGTGGCGAAAACAAGATACTGATAGTATCTCATTAAATATTAGCTAGAACCTTTTATAAAATCATGCATTTCCCTTCGACTAATATAGGCACAGGAAATAAAGGAGTCGATGTTGAAGTCAGTTCGCATAGATGCTTGACTTGGGACCCACCCGCGAATTATGTTAACAATGCCCTGGAATCAGAAAACTTTATGATTAAACAGTCTTAATTTCAATCGACAACATCGGTTATCGACACTATAAAAAACGTTAGGGATACATGCACAGCAAAGAAACCAAGACCGCGCCGTATTTGGAAAGGGTTCTTCTGAGTTAGAAAAGTCTTCAAGCATCTTGCTGTTGATGACACCGAAATAAGTCATTTGGGAGACGCTCAAAAGTAAAAAAAATACTTGATTTCAAGAAAGCGAGAATGAACGATATAAATTATCTAGACGTCGCAGAAAATAAAGAAGATATGCCAAAGTCTGGTCTTTGCATCACGGTCGATGAAAGTGGAATAACCTCAATTCCAGCGGCAATTCTATGTTTGAAAACGCATCAAATCTTGTGACAGTCCCGGGGAGTGGGATTTCTAATTTGGTTGAAACGCTGAAAGCAACGTTCGGCAATGATGAAAATGGTCGAACAAGGAGGGCTGAAAACACCGTGAACTACACATACACCGTGACTATCAAAGGTAAATTCATATATTTTCTACCTTAATTTAGGCAGTAAGTACTAGCTTTCCATTCCCTAAATCGCACATAGTTGATCTCGTGCAAAGCTCGCAAAGCATTATTTTGCAAGCAAATAGAAATCCATACCAGAGATAAGTGCGTGCGTTTTTTTATGATGCGAGTGATTCAGAATTAGAGAGTTCTCCAAATGCTGAACAGCGACCTAAACGAAAAGCGCCAAGAAAGTACCAGAAAAAGGCAAAGAAAAGACGGATCACAACTACGAGTGCCATGATTGACCTGACAGACAAGCTGGTGGAAATGCAAAACTCGCAGACGCAAATGATGGAGAAGGCCCAAAAACGAACCGAGGATCTTTTGATAAAGCTGGAAGCTGATCAAAGAAAGCTAGATGAAGAGTGACGGAGAAGAGATGAAGAGAATTTCTTACGAATGGCAGAAATAATGAAAAAGTAGATGGTACCTGATAAACTGTTAAGAACATAAACAATTTTTTAAAAGCTATAACTGAACATAGTAGTAAAGATCGATATATTCTGAACTTTTCAAACATGGATTATATCGTAATAATTTTAGAAAAAGTTATATAATACGACAAAGTTATCGTATTTGTATATTGTATTATAAATCTAGGTAAATTGAAAGGGGGTAAGGTGAAATTAAACATTGATAAAAAGTAGTTGTACTATTTATATGCTATCAACAATTTTTGTTTTTATTATGTTTTAGCTAAGACAGGAATACAATAGATTCAAGGCTGATAACACAGCAGCTGCTGATGTGCAGAAAAACTTGTTACTGGCCCCAAAACTCATCGAACTTGCTGAGAGAACGAATGTCTCAGAAGAAAGAAAGAAGTTAATAAATCTGACAAAATGTGGAGAGAACATGGAGTTTGGTGATTATGAAAGTGCTAAATTAAATGCAGGTAATTCTTAATAATTTTCCTAGATAACCATCTAGATTGTCTTACTTTTTAGTCTGTTGTATAGCCAAGTCCCTTTAATCGTGCATTGACTGATTCAATCTATTTGCTTCTCTGAAGAAAAAAGTGCGCTCATGGAAAGAGTATTTTAGTTTTTGGTATACTAGTAAAAAAGAGGTAACAAAGTTGGCTGTTGTTGGTTAATGTTAGATTTGCTTAATCTCATTTTTAGTGGAACAGGCTTATCTTGCCTTATGCTTGTTGCCAATTATGCTAGAAAAAAAGTCAACGACAGTGTGCTATCCAGCATCATTCCTTTATCAGGTATATATTTTGCTCTGGCTTATATGATTTAGGTTAAAGCATAGTAGTCTATGTCATACTCCAACTTTGCAAATCTGTGATTCCTTAATGCCGTTTTTACCACTGCCTCCAGCAGCCTATAATTCTCTTCTGTGCTATTTATCTTTATATACAGTGCCAAGTGATATTTTTTGCTTCTGATAAATTTATTAGTCTTTTTCCTTCTTATTATATGTAGTTTGGAGAAGCTGAAGATGCCATTAGAAGTTCAAAGCATGGTATGGCCCCATTTCTTGTGATTGGTGGGACCCTAGAAGAGCCTCAGGTGGATGAAATGTCCATTGTTGCAGAAAATCGAATTGTTTTCTCCCGATTACCATTACTTGATGTCGTGGAAATGATCATGCTGATGTATTATGTTTGCAACATTGAATACCCTAGAGAGTGTCACAACACATTTGTTTTCTTGCAAAGGCAAATGTTAAAGGTATTTGATACCCAAAAGGTACCAACAAAACATCTTGTTTGAACGAATGAACTGTCATAATTGTGAACAATTGACAACTGCATGAATTAAGTGATTATGCAGAATAGTGAGGGCATATTTGTCTATTCAACTTTGTAATTACCTCCGCCAGGAGGTTATGTAATCATCTGGGTTTGTGTGTATGTGTGTGTGTTTGTCTGTGAGCACGATAACTCAAAAAATACCGAATATATTCGTACAAAATTTTAGGAATGCATTTCCCATCGGCAAAGGAAGAAGTGATTAAAATTTGGTTGAATTTAGTTAAAAATTGAACGAGAAATGAACAAAAGTTTGTCTTGCTTTTTCCGGTCAAAGAAAAACTCACTGAATGCGTAATGAGGCGCATAATTAGGACGTGTATTATGGCTCAGTAACACGGGCGGAGATATGCAGTCTCTGAGTACCCTATACTTCGATGACATTGAAAAACACTCTGAAAAATGTCTCCCACAAGCCAAATGAATTGAACACCTATCTTCAGAAATTTACAATAATATAATCAGTTCAAGTATAACTTTATTGTCATACATGACATAATAAAAGCGTGCATTTTCCGTATTTTCTCATCCCAGAATACACTCATGCTATATTCAAATAATTCAATACACAATTAAACTAGGTACATTTACATCAGTTCTCACGTAAAAAGATACGACAAAACCCAAATTTGTCAGTGTTAAATATGCTCGAATTGCGCTCGCGTCGAATGCAATTATAAAATAGTGAATAAATAATATGATAAACCTCATTGGACTTCATTGTCTTAGTTGTATTTCACTCGACCGAAATTCAATATATAAAACAAGGATTACGGAGTTACGCATCATTGCGTTCAGCAAAGTGCTACCCCATTCCGAGTAGCGGTTGGAGGTATGCAGTCTCTGAGTGCGCTCTAGTTTTTTATGTTATGTTACTGCTTATAGTGCTCATAGGTTTTCAACCAATATTATATCTCAACTGTAAATCATCCAATCAGAAAGCTCGATTTGTACCACGTGATCAGTAAATTAATCATGGAGTTCCATCGAATTTTTTCACATTATGCTATCAAAGTCGAATACCTCGCTGCAGCGAGGTATTCGACTTCGAATACCCCGCTACACGTGTACCACGCGTGGATGCCTCGCTCACGACTCGAGGTTGTCAACAATTTCAAAATGGAGGCAAAAGAAGCCATTTCACCCACACGTTGTTTCGATATAATATATAATTTATAGACCTTCCGCTCGGGGAATTCGACGAAATATTACCCCCTCGGGAAGATATATCGCTCGGGCGAAGCCCTCGGGATATATCTTCCATTGGGGGGTAATATTTCGTCGAATTCCCCTTGCTCCATGTCTATAAATGATAAATATACACCGCTTTAAAACCTAAGGATATGACCATTGGTAAGGAATTTATGTTATACCTTGTTGAAAAATAGACACGCTATTGAGCACTTTCTCGATGGGTACATATGAGCAAACAATTATTGGAATTATTTTAAAACCATTGCTGTATTACTGTATGTTATAGGATGTGGGAAGAAGGTGATCGTTGGCAACACAGATTACTTTGTTGCTTTAAAGTTAAAGAAACAGGATGAAGACATATTGGGTTGGTGCACCAGTGAGTGCCCCCCCCCCCCTAGAGGTAGATTGTGTTTCAGATTCTGAGAAGCGACATTGAAAAGTGCTTATATTTCTTAGTTAGTTCATGATTGCATACTGTATGTATGTCAAGTTAAGCATACTGAGTATTTTATACAATATTTTATTTCTCAAGATCTAAGAAAGTTTGTTGCCTCGGAACAGAATACAGAATTGGAGCAGTCAATCATGTTGGGTGTGAGAGTGGTTTACCCCAGTTTGCCTCAAGTTCCAAGATTGTTGTTGCCTCAAGTGAAACATATTTTGTTTTAAAATTAATAGAAACCAAAGCATTTCATATTATTTTCATGCTTTTGAGGTTTCTTTTCCAGCAAGGCAAGAAACATTAGTATCGTTACAGAGTGAGTTATGCACTTGCCAACTTACTGTGCCAAAGCATCAAACACATCAAGTGGCACTTATATTGTGATTAAATATAACTGTCCAAAAAGTTACATGTAAGAAAACAGTGGTGGATCTAGGGTAGTCAGAACAAATTATTTCAGCTTGTTCTGACTACCATCTGTCAACGAAGTCGTTCGTTACCGAATATGGCGGACAATATGGCGGACAATTCAGTTGTCCCAAACAACTCAAATTTACTTGAATACTGTGGCTTATTAGATAGCGGTTCTGATCAGCCATTCATGGAATATTGTACCATAGATAGTTCTAAACTTAAATGGCTTGCTTCCTTTGAAGAACTGAAGCGATTTGTTGAAATTCTTTCGCTATCTGGTAAATGGACGTCGCCTGGCGGCTCTACTAAACAGTTCGACAATTCGACTGGTACTGATCAGAAAACATCAAGTCTGCAGGTACAGGGAAGCGAAGGCGAAAATATCAGGAATAAACTGGTAAAAGCAATTGAAAGTCGCAAGCAACTACAAGGGTCGTTGGATAATACGGTCGATGTTCAAACGCAGAATGGAGCCAAAGTGCAAGATGCAGTCAGTGATGCATCCAACACCGTAGGTAATTGTGGTCAAACGACATGTATATGTCCGGGACGTGAAATCTTAATGGAACTTGAAGGTATGAAGCTTGAAATGGCCATTTTACAACGTTTAACAAATAACCACGAAAATCTCCTTGCTACTAAATTAACATCTGTCAACGAAGTCGTTCGAATGAATACCGAACACCAATCGGTAATTCAAGATTTAAATCTTAAATGCGCTGCTCTCGAACAAAGAGCGGTGAAAGCCGAAGAGGAGAGAGATTCCCTACGGTTGGCATTAAAAATCGTAATTCAGGAAAAAGAAAGAAATAAAGATCCTAATTCTTTGCATGTATATGACCGTACTAGCCATTTTGTAAACAAAGGTCAAGGAGCCAAAACTAATGCAATGCAAATTGATTTAACAAGCGATGATGCTCACCATTGTCAAGAAAGGGTATAATTAACAAGGAAGTTACTCAAATCCTACCACTCAAAGTAGACAAAAAGGCGCAAATCCACGAGCTCAAACGCCAACATACGTACCCCCATCTGGCCAAGCGGCTTGTCAATCAGATAGACATTATGTTTCCAACAGTAGTGGCATTATACACAATAATGTTCGACCAAGTATAATGCCCGTGGAACATGATCGTGAGTATAGTGCTCACGAACCGCAACTTGACCATGTAAACAAAAACGTAAACACAATACTAATGCCTCTGACGACTTGAATCGACAAAATCACCAGCAAACCAGTCCATTACTTAATAACAATAGTGAGACTACACAAGGTTCCCATACATCTAGTTCGCCTAAAGTGCAGGACCAATCGAATAACATTACGAATAGAAATCAAGCGCCTCGTCCTAAGATCTCCATTCTTGGGGACTCTATGATTAAGGTTGAGGTTAACTGTAAAATATCATCAACACATTCAAATTTTTAATTTTTTTTTCATGCCATTATTTACTTCGTATTTTAAATTTCTGAATGATTTAGCGCAGTATTTTACTTGCTTTTGCCATAATATTCGTTTTTTTAAAAGCGCATTTAAAAATTTTGCATAGCAACGGAGTTGAATGGTATTGTTTACTTTGGTTGCTATGCGGTTTTTCTGCCCGGATTTTGCATTTTTTGTCCCAAACCCCTCCGAAATAACTAAGGACATCCCCCCCATATTTGTTTCTCGTCCCAAGTCCCTTAAAACAAAGCTAGGCGCATGCATGTTGTTTTTGTCGCGATTGCTATTGTGAGTCACAGAAGCGTATTTGAATCGGTCAAAGAATCTCTTTCAATCAAGTGTTTTTCCGGGTGGTTTTGAGTTATTTTTTGTATTAGAAATGGAGAAGGATGGAAGAAAGTTTAGAACAACTAAGAGAAGGAAAAGACGTGGCTTTTTTGGTAAAAGACCACAAGATTTGCCGAGAGAGATGGCTGATACTTCGGGCAATGGCGCTTCGTCTAGCGGTGGTTTTGCTGCCGTTACGGATAATCTTGTCGCTAGTTCTGGAAAAGAATGTGAGAGTATTTCGGCCAAGAAACTACTGAACACTTCTTTCACAAAATTGGAAAGCGAAAAAGGTATCTTGAACCGCCGAAAAGCGAAAGAAGTCGGGATGTCGAAGTGTGATGTTGAAATGGCTACCGGATTCAAGTTGCAGGATGCATCACTCTTGAGTGAGTGCATATCGACAGCCGCTGTATGTAGTTCCTGCCGTCAAGCGAAGTCAAAGCTTCCAATATATTTAATGAGACTATCAGTTGGTAAAGGTTTCTGGAAAAAATATTGGTAATCACTGGTGCTTATTGGCCACATTCCCACAGTTAAGAATCATGATGTACCTCGGTTTACACATTCCCACAGTTAAGAAGCATGTATCAAGACGCTACTACAAAACAGGGTTTTCAAAGAATGCAACGTTTCTTAGAATGTTCTCAACAGATATCGAAAAAGCACAAGATTTCTCTCTTGACTGGAAAACGAAAGAAATAAAGTTGTCTGGTTTTCAAAAAGAGGGACAACGAAGAGACACGCCCTCGAGATTGGAGCAGTCAAGTTCGAATTCATCGAAACATTGCGTAGACTCCGACGATGATTTTCAGCCAACGAAAGAAGTAAAGTTACATATGATAAAAGAAAATAAAAAAACGAATGCTCGGATTTACCAGCGCAAGTAAGAAGCATTCTACCATCAAATTATACGTACAAGCTTGATGAATATGAAGAACTGGCCGGAGAAAGAGTATTTTACAGGGGCACCGAAAGAAGCTTTCAAAGTATGCTTCATTATTTCCAATAACTTCAATAGAACAAGTAAAAACATGGGTTTGAGAACTAACTTCCACAACTAACATAAAATACAACATGCAAGAAGGATCCAAACGGAAAGGCGTGAAAACCTTGATGTCAAGTGGTACATTTGTCAATTTAAGAGGAAGAAATTAACGAAAAAGCAACAAGAAGCAAAAAACCTAGCACTCAAAAAAGTCATGAGCACAATTGACTTTAACTAAATATCTGGTTGAGAACGGGTTTATGTTATCATGGTAGATATGTTTTACCTTGATAACAATTCAAAGTCAAAATCCGTGCAATTTCACCTTGATTGTGCCTTTGGTTTAGGTGAAGTTATATTTTTGAAGAATATATTTTGAAATGGCCATGTTTTAACAATTTTGAGAAGACTGTTTTAACGCTGTGGACGACATACGTTCTGTGTGTACTCTTTGAACATTTGGACAAGACTGATATTCAAAGCGATAGCTTACAGTTGAAGGGATTAGATAATGACATGTTAATGAGTTTTTTTTATTACCGAGCAGGGATTAATGCATTCCCCTGTGTAGATGTTTGTCATTTACCCTTGTTTAAATTAACTTATGTGTAAATTAATTATATTAGTGCGTCCTGTACTATTTTTTGTACATAATACAATTTCCCCTTGTGAAGCAACGACCGAGTAATTAGTTCTTTTTGGGTGTGAGAAAATCGTAACGGTTTTTTCAATCTGTTCCTATACTATATTCAAAACCTGAAATGTATTTGTCCAACCGGTTTTCAATTTGAAGATATAAAAGAGCATTTATTTTACTTTACACTTGTCAGAACTTTAAAACGATGTAATGTTTACACCAAAAGCCTGCGTCTTGTTCACAAACGTCAAATGGATTTTTTTTTGCTGTGGCCAAAGACCAAGTTGTAATTTCTTTTGCCCTCAGAGTGACTGTAGCTATTTTCAAAATGCTATAAATCTGTGGAAAATTTCAAATTGTCTTCAGCCGCAATGTCATGTGCATAAGAGGTTGTGTAAAATGAAAGTCGTGAAAGTATTTTAAAATCCAATTTTGGTCGACCATTTTTTATTTGTTCGGTAAAGAGAGTCGTTGTTCATTCTGGCAAATTAGGGTATGTTAATTACAAAATTGAAATATGTAAACACTCATTCGAACCTATAGAATTTATCAGCGTTGCTTTGATTGTCGAACGGACAAGGTGCGTTTTAAAAATGCTACTTATACCAAGTGACATTGGTAACGAAGAGATGAACTTACAGCTATCGCCAAAGTCTCATTCAAGGAAAATTATTAAAGTGCCTATAAACCCAAAATGGGTTATTGATGATTCGGATAGAGCGTAAAAAGCTACAATATAAGTTCTATATTAGATTTCGATTTAAAAATTTACTTTTTGAGATACAGGGGCTCAAACACTCAAAATTAACGATTTTTTGAAAAAATGTCGCGTAGTAAACGCGTAGTAAACGTAACTGCAAAAGGCCTGGGTCGGATGAACACGTTCTTGCCGCTTAATAGGGTTTAATAGCGTTTTCTATTACGAACAAACACAACTGCGAGGGTTATTGTTTCACGATGCCTAAACGGTGTGTCGTTTTCGGTTGTTCCAACGTGGCTGACCCGAACAAGGGTATTTTTTATATCAAATACCTTTTTGGGGGTGATAATTCGCCTCTAGCGGTCACTAGAAGGAAAAGATGGACAAGCTTTGTTCGACGCAGGAGTCTCCTGACAGTGCTTAGAAAGTCTTTTCTGATTGGTTTACACGCTTGATCTAAGTTATCAATAACTAATAGGGTTGGACAAAATTATGACCAATAGTATCTAAAAAGCGGCGGTAGTTCTTATTTTTACTTACAGAAATGCTAAAAAAAATTCTAGAAAAATAGGGAGTCATTCAGAGAATAGCCCTCACCAGAGAAAGCCGCCGTAGCAAGCGTAGCAGCCGTAGCAAGCGCAGCAGCCGTAGCAAACGCAGCAATTTCATTAAGAGTTTTTTTATAGTTAAACGAAGAGTGTTTACGAAACGAAGAAGTTGAAGACCCCAACGTACAAGGTCAGCAGCTGTTTCATTTTTTAGGGAAAGAATTTCAGCCAACTCATTTTCAACAAGTGTGTTTACATTACGAAAATGATGATCTAGTAGGCCAAAGCCAAGTCTAGGCCAGGCTCAGGCTGTAATGTAAACGCTGCTTTTATTAAAGGATTCTGAATTATTAAGCGCTTCCAGTTAAGGAGGGGTTGTTTATGATATATAGGGGTTGCCAGTGTTCATTTCTCTTAGCCAAACAGAATTGCTGGAAAGGTGTGTTCTTGGAACAACTCAGAACCAAAATGAAAGCTTAAATGCTCTTGTTTGGGCTAGGTGCCCAATGTCGACTTAATGTCATGAGAAGATTGTCAGTACATGCTGGAGATAAAACAAAACAAGCTTGTGAGTCGAGAGATGTGCAGCGAATTAAAAAGTCTGATTTACAGGCAACTGAAAAGGAGAAGAAACGACGCCAGGGAGAGAAGTTGATTCGCACACGACGGGAGGAAGCTCTTCGAGAAGCTGAAGGAGTCACCTATGAGGCTGGGGGGTTTTGAACTGCAGTAAAACTTATTAGAACAGAAAGTAAATGGTAGGAGTTGGATTATCTAGACTTAAAACTTTCAAAATGTGTACAAAATGAAATATATTCAATTCAAGAAACTTTAAACTCATTTTTCTCATTTTCGGATATTTTAGGCTTTAAGAAAAGATATTTCGAGAACCATTTACTCGATTGCACTCAAATTTTCAGAGAATGTCCCTCTCACTTAGCTTTGTGTTTTAAGCATAGAGATTTTTGATTGGGTAAATATAAGGAAAAATACTGCAATTTACCTTTTAAAAATTTGACGCCCAAGTTTGCAAACCCATAACTTTTGTTCTTTTTTAACAATCAGAATTCTCTATGCTTAAAACAATTACCCCTATGTAGGTATTCTGGAAATGGAAAAAAAATCAAACTGCATTATATACAGCAAGTGTAATCTTTTCTCAAATAAAGCTAAGTTGGAAGTGAGATGAACAGTGCAGAGCCACCTTAAAACAGCTTTTCATTGCATGAATTATCATTTTTCTGAATCTCCTATTTCTAAGCTTTCTAATAATATATAGTTTGTACGGGTTTGAATGAAAGATTGCTCAAATATTAAACACCCTTTTTTCAGGTGTACTTCCCCCTTAAGCTTATAAATAATTAATTAGAAAACCAAACTTCAGACCATGACAATGTATTATTGAAGTTAATATTAAATCTTCTTAAATACTCCTGAGCATGAGCTCATATAATTGCAAATATTTCAGAAGCAAATGCATCTTCAAAGAGGCAAAAGAGGAAACATGTGAGCAGAAAAAGAAAAAAAGAAAAAAAAAACAAAAAAAGAGGAGAGGAGAGTGGTTGATGAGATGGATGGGTATGAGACAAGTGACACCGTTGCTAATGAGACAGTAGAAAAGAAAATTGACATCGTCAGTGGAATAGAATCAATTAAGATTCCAAGACTGGAGCGTACTTATGCAACAGCTGGTTTATGTGAGGAGTACGTAAACAAATTAACACAAAATTAAAAGAACGGTATTAAAAATTATTTCATGCTATAGTATTTGTACTTGCTAAACATCAAAAGATACCGTTCAGCTGATTTGATGTGTCTATACTTGTGTGTGTGCCCTGTTAGATGTGAATGTAATAATACATGAATATACAATTTGGTCATGCATAAAGTGCCAACAGGCTGGGATTTTTCTTTCAAGGTTGCACTTTTTAAACAATAACAAATTTGAATATACGCATATTTACACAATTGTTTTGAATCCAGTTCCTAAATTACTGTAAAATATCTACCCTATAACGTAAGATGATATCAATATTTTGGTTATAAAACACATTCCATGCACTTGATACTGATTTGCTTCAACATTTGTTACATTTAAATAAGAGGTGAGGTGGACCGTATTTTTTACGAGGACGTACTGGTTGGAGCAGTGGAAAGATTGACAGAGGCCTGCAAGTGTTTGATAAGTCAAAAGAGTTCGAAAAACGCAGAACTAACTTCAGAAGATGTCTTCGATGCTATCAAGGTGGTTTAGAGCAAGACATCAAAGAAGCGTGTGACAAACGTTATTAAATTCAGAGATGCAAGTTACAAAATGTTTAAATATTCTGTTTCGTGAAAGCGTGTGTGCGCGCGCATATATAGCAAGTGAGACACTGACTGATATACCTCGTCTAGGAATCCACCTTTCCGACGGTCAAACACTTTTCAAAAACACGTGATCAAATGACAAAAATTCGGACAAACACATGGTCGGTCATACTATAGTTTATATAGAGTGTCAGGATCACAATGCGTTTTAAAGCTCTTTATATGTCTCAAGATGTAGAGGAAATACGATTTCGGCCGTTTCTTACCTTACAATAGCGTTGTCTAACGCTCACGATTCGAAAATGGTTAGCAAAATGACATTGAACGAGCTAAAAACATACCTTCGCGAGCGCGGTGTTAGACTGTTAGCGTCACTTAAAACCTGCGTTGGTAAACATTGCAACTGCTGTTGAAAAGATGATGCTGCAATTCGATCCAAATTTTGTGAAGAAAAAGAGTTCTCAAGATAACCATAAATTAATTACTCGTGATATGGAAATAGCTGATCCATTAACTTCCTCGTACAACTTGGTAAATAACTTCGGTGATTCCCCTCCTTTTGGATTGTATGATATTTTTAATTACCTGATAAACCATTTTACAAAAAGGGTCTCGCCGCCTACAAGTCGTTTGACGTGTGTCGCGCATGTTATTTTAAATAGTGGGTCATAAATTTGTATAACCTTCTTTTTCCAGCTCAACCGTTTTTCCAATAAAATGCAAACTACATAATATGTAACTATCCTTCTTACAAACCGGCGAAGACGTCAGCGGCTCAGCGCGACAACATGCCCGTATCCAAGCTTCCCTTCGCTCCTTATGCTTTTTCTCCGACGGAAAATGGTGAAATGTTACGTGTATACCTTCTGGCTTTCTAAACAAACGTTCTGGTTATCTGGAATCAGATTTGCAAGTGCCCCATGCGCATCTTTTTACCATTTTATTGTTGCGTCTCTATATAAACTATAGTATGTCCGACCATGTGTTTGTCCGAATTTTTGTCATTTGATCACGTGTTTTTGACACGTCTTTGACCGTCAGAAAGGTGGATTTCGCGCATTCTCTCATTGTATTTCTTTTTTTCTATATCATAGCCGTCCACGCCAATAGAGGATATGGTGAAGGACAAACTGGTCCACTTCAGAATACTATGTATTGGATCAACAGAAAGTATCAACCAGTTGATGATTATTGGCGAAAGTCAAGTCTTTTTGGAATGTCCCAGTACAAGCTTAATTCAAGCCCTAATCGACCTGATCTTAGCGTATTATGTATACAGCCCCGTTTACACTACACTGAATTTATCGGCACGGCTAAAATTGGTACCCGTGCTCCATTTTAATAGTGTTCAGGCTACCAAAACAAAGGCCGCGAACAGATGAAATGGGCACGGGTACCCATTTTAGCCGTGCCGTGCCAATAAATCGAGTGTAGTGTAAACGGGGCTTACGACATAACCTATCCAGAGGGTATGGCCTTTGTTATGTCCTTCCTGCAAGAAGTTGTTCTCAAGACAAAGGACGATGTGTATAAAGGTACTAAGTACTCGCCCTTGATGGCCGAAATAAATAACAAGCTTCATGTCTAGATGCATGTATATATATGGAACAATTTAACTTTTTAACTTAATTTTTCATAAAGTCTGCACGCGTATATAATCGGAACTTTAAATATAGCAATGTTAATGAATATTGTGTTTGTGTGCTTTCTTCCCCAATCTAAAAGAAATTTAAAGCAATTCCAAATATTTGTTTGGAAAGGTGTGCAACAGTGTTGACTTGTGTGTTATCCAGCACAGCTTTAGCTGTGTAATGAAACACACCATGGTGTGTATGAAAACACACCTTCTTTGAAAACACACCTTAACGTGTTAAAATTTGGACATGCGGAAAACACATCTTTTGCGTGTTTTTGACACACCTTTTACTTTGGGTTTTGGTCGAAGGTAGCAAGTTGAGGGTCGAGAGTGAGGTCGAGGATAAAGTCGAGGGTCGATTTTTATCGCATTTTACAATCGGCAATGTCGAGGGTGAAGTCGAGGGTCAATTGTAGAAATTCACAATTTGCCTATATTAATATTATATTGTTAATAATATTAATATTATATTATTAATATTATAATTATTGTTAATATTTTCTTCTATGCAATATGCGATACAGCGTAAGCTATACAAATTATATGTATAAGTATACATACAGATTGCAGTTGCAATTTATGAATCTTTAGTCATTATATTTTACAAGTCAGACTTCCAAAACGGGTTAAACTTATTAATTAATTCTCTTGCATGAACATCTTGCCATCTTGCGGTCTCAATTTTTTGTTTTTTGATTCGTGTCTTAATATTATCCGAGTTGTCACCTCGAATTGCCGGACATAGTGGTGAGACGATGTGCCATGTGGTGTCGGTTTTCACCTTACTGAACTCTGGGTTGGTAAATACAGCTTTAGCGAATATTTCTACTCAAATCTTTGTTGGACATTGTCATTAAGCAAGGTGCGGTTGTACGGGCCATTCCCGTGTGCGGTACGCAAAGGTTATTTAAATGCATCGAACCAAGATGTCCTTACAAGGTGCAGTATGGGATCGTGAATACGAAGCAGTTCGATAACTCGAGAGACGGTAATGCCAAATGCCGAGTTTGTGGAAAAAAGGCAGAACATGTTCCATGTAACGCTCGAAGATATATAAGTTATGGACAAACAAGTGTCGCTGTATTTCATTATGGTCAGCACACTTGTCCTGTTATACCACCACGGACTCAAGAAAGACCAGATATTTCCCAAATGTTAAAGGATAACCCGAAGATAACACCAGCAGAGTTGCAGTCTGCATGTGTATTGGCTGCAGTACGACAAGAGTGCGATTGGAAAGAGGTTGAAAAACAAGCACAAGCAACATTGGACAAAAACTGGATTTCAAATGAGAAAAAAAAGATGAAGAAAGAAACTGAGCCTTTGGGACACAATTTTGAGGCTGTTGTAACATTCAAGGAGTACTGCGACAAAAAAGATGAATTTTATATATACAAGGTAAATGACAAACGCGGTAATCCGGATAAACCTTCGTTTGTTTTTAAGACAAGCAAAGAAAAACTCAAAATGACATTGGCTATGGATCAAGAGTGTGAACACTTCTTAAGTGAGGAATTTTTCTTCTTCGATGGGAAGCACAAACGTTGTCGTGGGTTCATAACATTAACAGCCAGGTTTTATCACCCTCTACTGCGCAAACAAGTGAGCCTTGCTATAATGGAAGCCGAAAATGAGGACACAGAAAATATAACTTTGTTCTGGAACCTCTTTAACGAAACGACCCTACTGGGATTTAAATGGGTTTTACTCTACATACTGGGACAAAAAAGGATAGAATGGGTTTCTAAAGTATATTTAAGTTATATTAGGGCTAACATGAAGTTTTCTCATCTAAAGCCCGGCGCACACTGCCATGAGCCCAGAATATTCAACATGTTGAATAATTTTGTGCACGAGTGAACATTTCCTCACAGTGTGCGCGCGTTCTGAGCTATTAGCTCAGCAATCAATGCCAACGCGCATGCGTCTTTTCCATGTTTTACTGAAGTCAAGATGGCGGCAAACAACTCATCAGTTGCTGAAGCAGTGTTGGAAGGTAAATTGGCCAATTTTTGGCCCGAATACCCTTTGCCTGTACGACGTTCGAAGTCCAGAGTTTAAGAACCGAGAGATACGCGATAAGGCGCTTCTAGAACTGGCCGAAAAACTCGGAACAACATGTAAGATAATTCAGATTTTATTAGTGTTTATATTGTAGAAATAACTCAAATAAGAACACTGCGCGAGGGAATTCGTACACTTCTGTCTTCTAGCAAGAATTCCCTTCAGTGCAGCAGGTTTTATATGATTCCTTGATGGTTTAGTAGTAATATTGCTTAGAATTTGACATTTTTTCATTGTTTATCAAAAATTTTACGTTATCTGTGATTGAGTAAACAAATTAAATTATTATTTATAGTTGAGTGGGTCAAAGCTAAAATCAGAGCCCTGAGAAACAGCCCTTCGTAAGACACTTGCTTGTGGCACAGTTCGGATTAATCGAGGAGATTTTCCAAAACATCAAGACAGCCAATCTTGAAAAGGGGGCTTCCAAATTTCTAAAAAATGGGAATATCTTAGCTGTTCATTGGAAGGACACGAGAGATGTTTTTGCAATGTCATCAATGCATGGAAATGGTACACAGCTTGTGGAACGCAGAGGGGAAAACAACAATGTAACAAAGCCAGATATCATCGTTGAATACAACAAATACATGAATGGGGTAGATAAATGTGATGAGTATCTTACTTACTACTCCCTTGGAAGAAAAGGCAGAAAATGGTGGGAAAAGGTTTTCTTCAGGGCATTTGAAATGTGCATTATCAATGCTATGGTTCTGTATTTTTCCGCTAATTTCGAATTCAACTTGCCCATGAGCTTGTTCAACCCTTGCTGGATTCAAGAGCTTCTGTTGGAAATGATAATCACAATCCCACACGTGGAAGAAAGTCAATTGATAATGCAACACGTTTGCAAGGAAAGCATTTTCCTGACAGTTGTCATCCCAAGCGTAGAAGATGCGTATCGTGTGGGTACAAGAATTAAGGTAAAAACCAATGTTATAAGGACACAAAGACCTCTAATTATTGCAGAAAATGTGAAAAGTTCATTTGTAAAAAATGTTTTGAGGCTTTTCATACAAAAAGTCAAGTGTAGGGAAGTTTCTAGTACCATATTGTAAAGGAGTCCAATTTTGAGCAGGAATGTGATGTCACATATCTCTGCCAAAATTGGCCACTTGTTACCTCATGTATATAGATAACCAATTTTAATTATTTTATTAAGAGTAGAACATTGACATTTTGTGCCATTTTTAGAGATATTGGACACCATTCATAGTTTATAGGGGTAGTAGTTTGATTTTTTTAGTTTTTCCCAGATAAGTTTTTATTCATTGTAAGTAACCATGACTTGTGAAGTCATGCTTTTGTAATTAGCACCAAATGAAATACATATAATTAAAGAGCATGTTTTGCTGATTCTAAATATATATAGTTTTACATATCTACCAGCAATGGAGTGTCAGTTATAGGTAACCTAATATGGCTTGCCGAGAATTTCACAAATAATTAATTTGGTATCTAAAGAGTTTTAAAGAAAGTTTCGGAAAGTGACGATACACGGTTTAATCCCGCGGGGTGGTGCACCGATATGGCAGGCGCGAATCTTGCTGGGCTTACAGCAGTTTATGGTAGGGACGTGCTAAGACGAATTAAGTCGTGCGAATTCCATTTTAAAGACCACAGGAATAAAAAGGCACAAAAGTTAAGTCCTGATAGCGCGGAAGAGTTTAAAGAGAACTGTGTGACGAAATGATGCAACCCGTCACCGAGGCCCGCACAACAGTGTCAAGATAAGGCTTGATTCTTTTATTTCAAGCAGGGAGAAACATAAGTTTTTTAAAACTTAGTTAGCATGGTGGCACGATAGGAGGGGGTTTATTTTCCGTGCTTTTGCCCCTCAAAATGCACCTAGAATGAACCAAGCTGAGGTGACTCACGCTGGCTGGTCCCACAAAGACTCGCCGAACATGTCGCTACTCGAGGTCTGTCAAGCAGACATTAGAGACTCCCTGACTCTGGATGTTCAGCCGAAAGAATTTGAAACGGGAACATCGACAGGAGGAAGTGGACCATCTTATTCCCAAAGGAAACAACGGGAGTACGTACGCGAAATCAATCAGGCCAAACGGTTTGGAGAAGAAATACTGCTTAATGAGCAGAATTCAAATGGAGGTCGAAAGGTTGATCCGAAGTCTTTCAAACCGGCCGATAAACCAAAAACGGGGAAAAAGACAAAGAGACAAGTAAGCGTTTCCAACAGCACCCCCAAGTGACAACTAGTGATAGCGTCGTGTCCAACTCATCAAATTTATTTGCGAACGGATTGCAAATTGAGCGGATGCAATTCCCTCCAACATATCCTGTGGGTGGCATTCACTCCCATTGTAGCTAGTAATTTATTCATCCCTGTACCTTTACCTCCTCTTCCTGTACCACCTCCTACGATTTCGTACCCCCCAAACACCTGGCATGCAGGTATGTCGCCGCATCCATACGAGATTTTGTTTCTGCCTAATAATGTCAGAAAGTGTTACGGTTGTGGGAGTGACTTCACCGTCAAATACAGAAATTCACCTTTCAATGTAGTGGTAAAGCATGTTGACCGGAGAGTCATTCGAAAATGCGAGCGAACGGGGCCGTTAATTTATAGTCAGGACTATAGTAACACGTATTATCATTTGTCTTCATTACATATAGTAAGGAAAAATCCAGTTTTTAACGGCGTTGCTACAATTTCCAATTCAATTTCATCGGCACTAGATGGAGGGCAAAGGGAAATCCTCAATCAGTGTGACATTCAAGTTTCTAGGTGTTCAAGATTGTAACCAGATTTTGACTAACGACGTATTTCGACCCTCGACCAAAACGTCTTTCACAAAAGTTCTTTATTAAATAGATTCATTACTAATAAGTAAATTGTAGGTGAATCACGTAAGTATTTAATACTACATCCATGCACTTTGGCAATCCTACTTTTGGACTATTAGAAAAGATTATGGTTCAAACTGAAAATGAGAGTGTTCTCTTCAAATGCAAGAATTTACAAGTGGTAAGACAGGAAGAACACCTTAATGCTTACCAATTCAGCTTCAGTGAGGACGTCAAATACATTAGGCACAAAGACCTTATTGATTTTCATCCCTGGGAATCCAAAGAGGATTTGAGTGCAACAGCACTAAGAGTTTCGTTGTCCTTCGCTATCTGGTCGATTTTATATAGCTAAACAGCCTAAACTATTGTATAAAATATGAATATGCATAAACTATTGTAAATAAATTTATTACTGCGAAATGAATACATTTGCTTTTTGAGTTCTTGCCTGATCAATAAAGTTTCCCTATTTATTTAGACGTTTAGCTAAGAAAAACACACGAACGGTTTGCGCCTAGTCACAGACTCATGAAAGCTTAAAATGTACTCTTAACTACTGTCTTGTTTTAATGACTTTAATGATATATACGATCTCTGTAGATATGCATGTTTATTTGGCATTTGCATTCTTACTCGACCATTTATAATTCGTCATGTGGCGAGTGGTTTGGGGTACAATGCTATTGTTTAACACTTATTTGTCTGCAGGCCTGCCCAAGAAATATAAACAAGATAAAATATTGGAAACAATAGCCACTGGACGCTGTCGTGCCTGTGCTATAACGATATACGTGACATAAGAAATAACTTTAGCACATTTGCTAATCATGTAGATGAAAGGAATTATATTCTTAGCTACCTCGAAGATAATACCAGTACTTCGCGTAACAGTAGTTCAGGGTTCGACTGCAACTCCATTTCAACTAAATGGAAAGCCAGTCTGTCAACGGGCTTGGATTGTCACACAAGGAATTAAGATTTGATCGAATATTGCATGACTTCAAAAACGGTTCAAAGCTATACTTGCATGGCAATCATGGTTTGAAAACACCGACATCTAGGACTTCGGATTGCATAGCAATAGCATTGCATGGCTACGTTTTCTTGTGGCTCATGCGATCGGTACCCAACAGCCAGACAGTGGAAAGATCCACTTACCTTCGTGTTTCACAAAGCTAGCATTATATCAGAAAATGTGCGAAGAATTACATTCATTCAGGAATGTTTGTCACTCGCCGTTTTACAATATCATGGACATGGGGAAAGAGATCAGTCATGTGTTGATTTCATCGGTGAGCACTGTGTCATAGACAGAATACGTACATATCTGAAACAGCAAAGGCATACTAGTCAGCGGTATTTGTCTTTTAAATTTTTGGCATTTCACATTTTGCTATTAACGCTATATATTACCGATAAAGATATGGATGTTTAGGATTTGAGAGAATATACACTGCATCAGCGAAAATTAGCGGTATTTCGTAAGGTAAGTTGATGTTTCATGATGTGATATGCCAACACGCTGAGTGTGTTATTATTGACAACGTATATGCTTTATTTATTCGACCTATTATAGAACAAGAATTGTATTTAGGTTTTTTTCATCATGCAGTGCTTTGGGCCATGATTTTACGTGTCATTATCTGTTTTATATAGTTAAAAAAATTGGCTACAGCAGGGGTAGCTAAACAAATTATAACTTAGAATTCCTCAGCAATTATGGCCTACAATACCTCAGAGGAGCAAAATAGAATAGTAATATAGAATAATAGAATATAGAATAAATAGACATAAGAGCCATTGTTTATGACTACTGTCAAAAGAACCACATAAAAAACAATTTCAATTCTGACAATAAAATGGCTGGTGGTGACTTTGTTGCGGGATTTCTGAAGCGCCACCCAAACTTATCGCTGCGAAGACCAGAATCGGTGTCTATGAATCGGGTTTTTGGTTTTAACAAAACCTCTGTCAATTTGTACTTTAAAAATCTTGAAACTGTGTTGGACAAACATAACTTTAAACCACATGAAATATTCAATTGTGATGAGAGTGGTTTGACACGTGTGCACAAGCCAGTAAAAGTTGTAGCACCCAAGGGAAAGAGATGTGTCTCATCTGTCGCTAGTGGTGAACGTGGCCAACTACAACTATTTTAGTGGCATGTAGTGCATCTGGTACATACATTCCACCCATGATGATCTTCAAAAGGAAGCGCAACAGGTTGGAGTTGGTTGATCATGCTCCTGCAGGGAGTATTGGTCGCTGCTCCCCAAATGGTTGGATAGATGCAGACCTGTTTTTTGAATACCTAAAGCACTTTGTAACATTTACAAAGTGTTCAAAAGATTCCCCGGTTTTATTGATTCTCGATGGTCATAAAACCCACACAAAGATTTTTTCCACCATCGAGTATGCTTCTGACAATGGTATTGTCATGCTGTCACTTCCTCCACACACCTCCCACAAGCTCCAACCACTGGATCGAAGTTTCTTCAAACCACTCAAGAGTGCGTTCAATGCAGCATGCTTCACCTGGATGCGCAACCACCCAGGTCGCAGAATCACAGTGGATAAAACTTGGGGAGCTGTTCAATGCTGCCTATTTAAAGGCAGCTACCATCGAGAATGCTGTGTCTGGATTCAGATGCACTGGCATTGTCCCATTGAAAAAAGAGATTTTGCCTGCATCTGATTTCTTAGAAGACCCCCGTGAAAGTGATCCACTACCAAATGAGTCCCTACCTTCGCTTGCAAACATCCCAGTCCACGATCATCAGGAAGCATCTTCTTTAGAAGAAACCATACCAATGCCTTCAGAACCCAGCACTTCTTCGCCCAGCACTTCTTCCCCAAACCAAGATGAACAACCTGCAGCCAACCATGTCAGCTTTTCGACAATAATGAAACTGCCTACCCTCACTGCAAAGAAGAAGTCAAAGAGATCTGAGGAGTCCAAGATTGTCACGAGTTCCCCATATAAACAAGTTCTAGCTAAAAACATTGATGAGCAAAAAGAGAAATGTAAACGAAAACTTTCTGCCAACTTCAAGAAGTTGGATAAGAAGCCAAAAGCCAAGAAAATTAAGACAGGAAGCAAGAAATTGATTGGCATGGATATTGCAGATTCACAGTGTCCTATGTGCGATGGATTTTGGTCCCAGTCATTGCCTGGAGAGGATTGGGTTCAGTGCAGCAAATGTAAAAACTGGTTGCATGAAGATTGTTGTTGCACTTTGACACCAACAACTGTGATATGTGACATTTGCTATGAATGCTGATAATATTGTTTAATTTCAATGTATTTTCAAACTTAATATTCATCAATTATTAAAATATGTTTCGAATTTTTAAAAAGTTGTGCACATTTGATATTTGTCTCATATTTCCCCGTTCAGTCGAGGCAAAATGCGACATTTACTTCCGGTCGTGTTTCTTGAATAAATGATACAATATTGTCTGAAACTGATTTTTTCCCCCTGTATTGGTTCACTAGAATCTGCTTAACATTTCTATAATAAAAAAGTTTTAAATATGCTACTTTGCTATTTTATGATGTCCAGACTGCTTAAGCGTCTCGTTTTGCCCGTAATTCGTTACGCTATATTCTTATATATTTAACTTATAAATATTTCAATTGTTGTGGAATCTGATATGTCAAAATTTTAACCTAAATTATAAAGTTCGTATTAACAAGGGTTAATTAAGCTTTATATCAAGTGCTGTTTTGGTTTTATTAAAAAAGCCCCACTAAAAAACATTTACAAAAAGCCGTCTCAGGCAGGGTCAAAATCTTGGCTCCAATTTTGGCCTAACCCCAACAACAACGAACTCCGAACAAAATGCCAAGAACTATATCCCAAATGTTTTATCTGCGAATGTTAGGGCGTTAGCGAATAAAGTGGATGATCAACAGATAGCTGAACTCAATTCTGCTGGTATAATTTGTGTTACCGAAACGTGGGTGTCTGTAAACATTTCGGAATCGAATGTATCCATCCCAGGCTATAACCTCTTTCGTAAAGATGGTACTAACATTACTGGTGGCGGTGTACGGGGACAATAAAAGTCCCGTTTACACTACACTCGATTTTTTGGTACGGCACAGCTAAAATGGGCACTCGTGCCCATTTCATCAACATGTGCTCGGCCTTTGTTTTGGTAGCCTGAACACTAAAAAAATTGGTACGGGTACCAATTTTAGCCGTGCCGTGCCAATTAATTGAGTGTAGTGTAAATGGGGCTAAAATTCCATGTAATCCAATAGATTCCTGTTTAGATGATGATGTTAAATCAATTTGGTTGACATTAAGACCATTTAGATTACCAAGGCAAGTGACCTCAATTATTTTAAGCAAAACCAGAGCGAAAGATTTCACACTTGTCTGCATGTCGACGTTGTCCAAGTTTATGCCACCTACCAACTGGATGAGCGTAAGTTGAAGCCTTCAACAGTTGTCCTGACTTTAAGCGCATTGACAAAGGGAGACTGGAGAATATTACACTAGCACAGCACATCCAGAAGAACCCAGATAACATAATTTCTAAACAACCTAATGCCCTTGTGATAATAACTGGAGATTGTAACCCTAACTCCACCAGACTACACCCAAAAGAAATAGCCCAGTCAAACCATTTAAAGCAAGTCGTTAAATTTAAAACGAGAGACACTGGGATTCTAGAATGGCTATTCACCAACAGGAAAAGGATGCAAAACCCCAACTCGACCCAGAGAAAGTTAAGAGTATATGTGGTAAGTAGAAATTGTTAGTATATTAATAATTATGTGTGGAAGTTAATATATCTTATATACATATCTTGGTTTAGCTATATTGTTGAGTTTTACTTTTTCTGTGTGTAGAGCATCATTTCGACGCACATGGTTAAGATGCCGAAACATTAATTCAAAGAAGCCATCAATGCTGGCTGCTCTGGAAAAGGGCAAGGACAAAGATGTCCAACACATTATTGGTCTGTTAGAGGATTGTTACCCGAACAAGAGAAAGGTATGTACAGATATACATGTATATATACAATGTTGAACTATGCAAATCACATTCATTATGTTGCCTGCTGAATCTTGTAATCAAACTTATTTAATAGAAATGGAAAACCATTGCATCATCACTGCCCCGCTGCAGCAGTTGGGACAGAAAAAGATCTGGACAATTATTTTGGGAAATTGTCATGAGGCATGGTAGTAATAAAGTTTAAGCAGTTTTCCATCTTAAATGCTGTTGTGTGTTTGCTGACTGCATTGTATGTATCCAACGCAAAAAACCCTAAAGCTGGAGGTGGGTAGACAAAGAATGTGTACCACCTTCTGGACCAGATATCACTACAAACAAACGGAAAAGCAAACATTCCAATTGGAGTTGAAAACTTTTTACCCCAGGCTTTAAGAACCTGGAAATGACTTAAGTATAGATGAATCCTAGTAAGATAAGTGTTTGCATGTAATAATTTGTATATATGTGTGCAAATAACCATTAGGATAAATTATTTATTATATTAGATCCTTTATAATATATATGTGTGTTTTGACAAAATTTGATTTGAAGTGCTTTGAATTTCAGGATAATTTAACCAATCTTTAATTGGTTAAAATAATTGGTCAAAAAACCATTGCACATTGGTTACATTAACCAAATTCAATACAGGTTACATTAACCTATTAAATATTGGTAGATTCAACCAGTATTAATAATGGTAATTTTAAGCATAATGAATTTGGTAAAAAAATAACCAAATTTTAATTGGTTGTCCTTATTCAGGTAGTGATTCTAGAATATTAAATAATTGCGACTAATTTAAATCTAACGCTATAACCTATGGTGTGTAATCACCCTCAATATTAACAAGTTGCATTTTACAATCTAAACATTAAGTCATGCTATGGCGGTGCGACGTTATTGGATTCAATTTTAGCATATTATAATTTGAACGTTCGCTATGAACCTGTTTCATTATGTATTTATTATTATGTAACGAGAGATTTATTATTATGTATTAGTTATTTACGTAACGAGACACGAGTTTAAAAAACATGGCGAGCGATAGTTTTGATCGTCAAAGAACACTTTCTTTATTAGAAGATGCCACGCGGTTTCTTAGAGAATGTGTAGCGAGGCCCGTACAAAACGCTAGTGCTGTTGTGCCGTGTCCAAAAACAGAAAGAAACAATAGCAGTACTTCGAGCACTACGACTACGTCCACCACTATGCAGGCAGGAGAGAGTAATGGATAATTTTAGTCTTTTGGCCCATATTGGGCAACAGCGCCTTCTAGAAATTCTACTTTGCAACTCGCATTTAACCTTCTTTCAATCGTACGTTGCCGACACAGAAAAGCTGGGCAATTTCTCCTGCACTAAACCTCTTTTCAACCAGAAACTCTAACTGCTCCCTTGGTATGTCCATCTTAGGTCTTCTCTCCCACGAGTGAATATTTCATGAATCCGACAAAGTGTGCTAAGGTTTCCAGGACATGATACTTGGCATTGTACAAAAGATAAATAGTTTATGACTTCTAGCACTGTATTTCTTTACTGAGCTTTGCCCAAATAATTTCCCCAGTTTTAAGGTTTGAGAACAAAATACAATATTCTGAATAAAAAGTTAGATTTCTTCACACAGGTTTCATAATATAGATTATTTCCATGTTTTCAGATCATTTTATTCATCCAATAAGCGTAAAAGGGCTCCAGTGAATGTATTAGCAATACCAGATGACAATATAAGTGAAGATAGCTTTGATGATAGTGATCAAGACAGTGACAATATGCAAGTTGAGAGCTCAGATGACGATTGTGCTCGAAATGCCATGTGTACCTGTGCGTAACAGGAACAACATGCTTTTTGAGTTACCATGGTATATCCAGTGAATAACTATGTACTTTTGTCTGCATTTTTCTAATAATTACTGTATGATTTTAGTTATGTTTAGAAAATAAAAAATCCAATGTTCTATTCCATAAATTCCTAATGTCAACATATGTGCACAAAAATTATATCCTAAACGACTTATGCCGAAAAAAATTGCAAATATGTGTTCATCAAGATGAATTTACATATATACATCAATTTTTCCATTGCTGATATTGTTAGTTTAGCCTCAGGCCTTAAAGGGACTTAAAGATACACTGTAAAAAATGATAGGTCAAAACTACCTATTTCTTAAGGTTAGAACCTATATTTATAGGGATATATTATAATAGGGTTATGATAACCCATTAAAAACTGTCAACCTATTTCACTGGATTTAACTTGAAAACAATGTTATAATAATCTATTGTGACGTTAAGTTATATGCGCTGGTTGCAATCTGTACTGTAATGGCTTATTTTCGGTTTTTGAAATGCTGCGCCGTAATTATACGCGGCTATGTCAGGAAATCAGGCTTGGTTACAAAGTAGTTTACAATTACTGCGCAATATACTAGAGATTCACACGTAAGATGGAACATATAGCAGAATGTTGCGAAGTAATCAAATTCTCCTGAATTATCAATCTTTGCCTATATTTTGAGGCTTCGACTCCAAGCCTGTCGGTCGTAAGCTTTCAGCTCTTATATTTTTCAGACAAAATCTAAAAGTTCTACTGAGAGTGAACCAAATATGCGCAATCATGATGAAGGTTGGTAATGATCTATGTATATTTTAAATTTCATCGTCTGTCTCCTTTATAATATGGCACAAACAGTTCAATTCGTGCATGTTGGATGTATCCAACTTTTTCGCGTTCATTGACTTATCACAAGTCTTAGTTTGCCCACATGCCGCATATAATTAGGAAAAAATTGTTTTTTTTTAATTTATACATGGTTTTGATTATTAATTGGTAATCAATTTAAAAAAGGAAAGAAATGAATTGAAGAGGAAACGAAAGAAAGAAAAAAAAGAGAACTAAAAATGAAGCAATACAAAAATGCAGGGGTGATGACTATCAATCAGATGACACCATCCCTAATTCACCACAAGACAGTAGCCCAAGAATCAGCCCTTTGGAGAGGACATATGCTATTGCAGGGATTCCTTGGGAGAATCTTCCCGATTTTTAAAAAAGGAAAATATTTAGGAAAAGCCATTTAATTTTACAAATATACATAATTTACATCCCCCGAGGGCTGTTGTTGGAAAGGTGTTTAGCTTTGACAGTGGGTAAGCTAGTTAAAAATGGAAAACAAAACATGCTGTGCTAATAATTTTCATTAGAACAATGGATTTTCAGTGTAGTAAGTACTCCAAAGGAAAACCAAGACGAAAGAAGAAAAAAGAGTGCGCTGCAATAGTGCCAGCCATTCCTGATGGGGAAACTGACAACACACTAGAACAGCAGAGAAAGAAGCTGCAGAAAATGTAACGAAAAGGCAGCAAAGATTACAGCCTGGTAAAACGTCTTATGGACAAAACGTATGCAAAGAGAAGGCAAGAAATTGTCTTGCATAACACAAGAGTCTGGAAGATTCGAATTTAGTCCTTAAAATACATTTAATACTACGTTAAACATTTTAACCCGGGGTTAACTAACCCTACCGCTAACCGGGCTTTGTGCAAGGCAAATCAAACGAGGTTTAAAATTAAACCCTGGATTAAGCATTTTTAACACTGGGTTAGCGTTTGAACCACTGATCTGGTTTTAACCCGCTTTTGACCAACCGTCCCCAGAAATATATGCCATTGTTTCATCGTTATGGAGAAAAAAAGTATGATATACTTACAGAAATCTTCTCTTTGTAATTTATATAGATGTCTTTCAAGCAGAAGACTCCGACAAAAAAAAGCCAATTTTAACCAACAGAAGTTCCTGGAGAAGCTTACATCCAAAAATTGCGAGTGGATGACAAGGCCAAAGATTGCGATGTGTGTGGCTGCTCAGGCATTAGGAAAAAATTGGAATATTGTAAAAGCGAGTTACCTGTTGGCTACGTTTATAAAAAATGAAATGGAAAGCGTCTTAACTTAAGTCCTGTCGAGCAAATACCTATAAACTTGGACACAAAAGAACAATCATGTAGCCCAGCTTCCTTAGATTGCTAAAGTTATAAGCTTTTTGCCAATATATAGTTTGTGAGGGGTTTTCAAACGCAAATGTTACGCAGGTCAAAGCGTTTTTAAAGCGTAAAAATTAATGTCGTATACGGATATCTACATCTTATGAAAAAAAATCAGATAATTAATTTTTCCCAGAAACGAAACTGTTACCAGACGACAACATGTCGAAGACAATCACGGCATGTTTTAAACATATAAGTTCATTGTGATAAAAGAGTAAATGTCAAAGCAGACACACTACAACATGCTTGTAAACTGAGATAATTATTGGATGAAAACCATAAAACTGTCAATCAACGAGAGAGCCGCTAGGGAAGGAAATAAGATCAAACATTTCAAATTAATTAACTCTGAGTCAAGTGCGTGGAAATACCGCATGGAATACCTACAACTAGTTATTTCAGCTTTTTAAACACCAGTCATGCAACCAGCTATATAACTATTCCTAGATTAGTAAGGAAATAGAAACGTTGAGAAACTGGAAGTTGATGGAACTTGAAAATAAATAATAAAAATAATAAATCATTCCGAACTTAAAGCTATACCACAGAAAACCATGTTAAACATTTTTTAATGATATACGAGTTAAAGAATTTTTCGAAATTTTCAAACGTGCATAAAAAAGTGTGATTTTTATCGCCTGAGATTATCATTTCGTGACCAATCACCTAAAGACAGTATGGTAAAAGTTTCTGTGTTCAGTTTCCATACAGGCCATAACATGATGCGAAAAATTCGAGGGAACTAAGAAATTGATCAACATTACAATATTTTTTAAAAATTGTTTAACACTAACAGCACAATCCGGCATAAAAAACTGGGTAAGTTTTTCAAGTCGATTTAGATAGATCTGGTGTGAATCGAATACGATGTAAAGGATGGATACAAAGACGTTCAACAAAAAGTACTTTTTGTTGATTTTCAGGTTTCCTTTCTCATTGTTATTTTCGCACATATCAGTAGTCATTTTTGTAACGAAACCGTTCGGTTAACGAGAGACAAAATAATTTTGCCATATCCTGGTATATCACACACTGCTTTAAAAATGTAAATTCTTTCATTGAAGGTCGAATAAACAATCTAAGAAATTGTGCTTTATTTCATCCAAATTTGAATTGATTTTATTCACTCGAAAAAATTCAAGAAAGAAAAACTGAAGAGAAGTTTGAAGCGAACGAAAAGGACGAAAAAGGGGTATGAAAATAATAAAGCCAGGAGCCAGGAGCCTCGTATTCGAAATGAATCACCCACTAAATGTGGGGACGCCACACCACCCTCATAATTCTTAAAGTGAAGCATAAGGTTTGAAATTACAAGAACATCCCAATTTATCATTAAGATAGGGACACGTTCTACAGTGTGACTTGAGGCCAAACGTCATGAGAACAGAGGAAGCATTTCTAGGAGTGCCTGAATTTTGTCTGAGTACTAATACAAGCTGATGTGTTTAAAGTGTTACAATAGATCGTTAACTCTTTTGCTTGACTTGTTCAGCATTGACAATCTTAACAAATGCCTTAATTGCACACAGCTAATGTGTTCCGTGTTTTTCAATAATGCCATCCATTATAAGGCATGTTTTTCAATAATGCCATCCATTATAACTCTTTGTTTACACATTGACAAGTGTCCATAAGGAGGGTTTTACATTTCACATATGTTGGGTATATTGCATTATTATATCGCATTCGAGATCTATATTCTTCACTCCAAACTTTGCTTTACTCCGATTATCTTCTTCCTTGCAAAAAGGCCGTTTTTTAAGCTGTCTCAAGATATTGTTTTACTCTTGTTCTAGGTATTGTTCTGACTCTTGAATATGGATCATACAAATGTTTTCAAACGGCAAATATAATGGGAATTACAAATGAATGTTTGAATACAACGTTTCTTTCACTTTCGATCGACGATGGATGATTTCAGAAGCTGGTATAATTCTTGATTGTGGTTGCAACAAGGTAAAATTTCCACGTTAATTGAAAGTAGGTGGTGGTAAATATCGGTTGAAAAACTTGAAGAAGTTCGCTTAGACTATATTTAGGCAAGGGGATGAGTGCCTCCAAAAAAAAGCGTGAAATGTATCTCCAAAAGCCAAGTTCATCTGTAAATATCATTAACTAAGGAATATGTCTTGGAACGTGTGGAAATTAGCACTTGTCATAAATAGTGATACAATTACCAGACTGCAATTATCTCTTGTAATAAAATGATAGATTTGACATTTTCTACAAATTTTCACCAACTGCCAGATAGGATGGTTACAACTGAGATTGTTATATGCCTAGTGTCAAAATTAATCTTTTCTGCTTTCCTATTGGACAAGAGGTCCACGCGTGGAGGGCTTCAAATCAACGGCAGTACTGGTTCATCAAAACACAATATTTCCCTGAGTGTTAAGTAAACAAGTGTTAATTGTTATAAGAGAAGATTCAGGGGGTAGACTTCAGGTTGATTAAGATAAGGAGTTACGTAAATGAGTAAGATGTAGACACTTCTCTTGTTGACATTGCATGGAGATTACTTGAACTCCAAGGTCTTCGATTCCATTGCTATATCACCTGATTTATCAACACTCGTTCGGGAAGGGGTGTCTTCATATCTCAGTTCCATCGAGTCGTTATACTGGGCGTAATATATAATAAATTGATGCATTCTTCACTGGCTTCCAATGGTCTTGTTCACAGTTTTAGAAACTTTGAACAATACAAACGTCCCAAATAGTTATGCGAACAAGATGGTCGCAAAATCATTTCGGAGTTACTATTTATCTCTTTGCAATCCAGATGTTAACAGAAGACAATGTAACCAGAAACTTCGACAAACCATATACCAATTCTACATGTCTTTTCTCTCCAACAGAATATAACTTTATTACACTTTCATTACACCAACGCCATTACTCAAAGTTGCACGTGATCGGTGAAGTATTGAGCATGTTCTCCAATGGAATTTAGGTTGAAAATACTTTGCCTCTTCACAAAAACCGTTACAGTTCTTCGACGAGAACACACTTGTTATAGGACAAGAGAAGAAGAGAGTCGTGTCAAGCAAAAGGCTAGCTCCAATATAATCAAGCACAACAAGTCATGCACTTGCTAAACTAAACATAAACAGAACGGACAAACAATGCAATAGGAATATTAGTTTTTAAAACATAAATCTCAAGAACAAACAAGGACGCCAATTACATTTAGGTAGATAAAACAAAGTACATAACATACATGGTGATAGAAAGTTATGAAGCAAGAAGTTTTATACCTCCTAAAAAATATTCAGATAAAGATTGCAACCAATCAGAACCCTTTTTTTAAAGCGATGGAGAAGTTTGAAGTCTTACTTTAGCACTTTTATTTTATCAAAACGCACTCACTTTACGACATTGCCGTGTAAATCAAGATGTACAAAATGTGCGGTTTTCTCAGCAACTCATTTTGAGAGTAAAAACGCATTTAATTTTTTTTGTTTTTGAATTTACGAATCCTGCATGAAAGAATCTACATTTGAAACACATACTTTTAAAAATACTTATGTTATATAAATGCTTTTCTAAGAATAGATAAGATTTTTCACTTTTAATATAAATATTTCTTATGGAAAAGTCTAATTTTTTGTAGCAGAAAAATATTAAAATTAATAGTACAAGTTTTTTACGTCAGATGGTACTGTTTCGCGAGAAGTAAATTACGTTCAACACAAATATTCAAAAATTAATGTAGCTGACACATTTCTCTGCGTGTATTATATCTGTATATAGCAAAAGGTTCGGATTAATTTGTATTTTAATTTATAACACATTTTCACGTTCCACCAAAGCTCTGTTATACACATAGCTACCCAAGAATTTGTCCGAGAATAAAACAATATTAAAACGTGGAAAAACATGGGTTTTCACCTAAAACATGCTTGCAATTACTGTACTTTGCAAGTGCATGTCATGTGTAGAAGGACTTGCTACGTCAGATACGAGTTGAATCCAACTACGTTGCAATTGTTGTGGACGTCAGACAAGTGTAAGAAAAAATGAATGGACCCAAATACCCAGAATGGAAAGCTCACCACCAGTGCAAAATCAACCACACTGGAAGTGCAAACAGCTTGGAGGCACCTACTGTTGTTTGAATTTTCATTATTGCCGAGAGTATATGCCCCATCCCAAGAAGTGCATTTTGGACTTGAGGGTATAGGACACGTGCATAGAGTTGGAGTAGATTATGACCATCCATCAATGAAGAAGTTGTTAAGACGACTTATCCAAGGGTTGTTGCATCTGGGGACCTGGGCAGTTTGAACCCAATATATATCGCAGCAGAGGGGCAAATCTACTTGGACCTTTCAGGAAGAGAATCCCGGTGTGCATGGTAGTGGCATTGGTGATGGTCTCTTTTTATATTCTTAACATGGAATACACTCCAGAAGTCTGGAATGTTTATGCTTTCCTGGAAGCCACGCTTATGGGCAAGGATGGTGATGCAAAAAAACGAATATCCGTTCAAAAATTTGTTAAAGAGCTTGGACTCAACCTAGGTTAATGAACTCATTTGGGAGGGGGTGTATAAATATAGTGTTGTTTGTAATATATTTAGTTAAGTGAAATAAATTAAAGAGTATACGTTTAACGATATTCCTGTTTGTTTGTACTATTTCTAGCATTTGAGTGCATGCAATCATTCTACATAAGAGGGCACTACAGACTAATATAACAAAGTTGGGTGTTTTTTCTACATGGTAGTTTAGTGCTAAAATAATGATTGGTAACTAGTTGGAAGGTGCTAAATCAAATCTAAAAACAGGTGTTGTTTTAATGCTGCTGGTAGTGTTGAATTAACTCTGAAAAAGAGTGCTAATTAGGCTCTAGCAGGGCCGTAGCTAGAAGCTTAATTGGGGGGTGCATATTCATATATTCGTCATATGCCCGAATGATTTCTTTTGTATGCTATTGTTCCTATGGTATATAAACATGAATATATGAATATACACCCCCCCAATTAAGCGGTCTAGCTACGGCCCTGGGCTCTAGGTAGGTGCTGTTTTAGTATCACATCTGGGGTTAAAATGACTCTAAAATCAGTGCTAATTTAGCCCTAAGAAAGTGCTGTTTCAGCACTAAATCTATTGGTGTCAAATCAGCACCCAAAAATAGTGCTATATTCTACCTAATTTTTCAGCACCACTTTCTGGTGTCAAATTAACACCTCAAAATTAACAGTGTAAACACCAGTGCACATGTTCTGGAGAATATACCAAATCAACGGGGTCGAACGTGGGTCGTGAAGGTAAGAAAGTTTTGCCGTACAGGTATATTAAGTGTTTCTTCATTCATTCTGACTAACCAGGATAGTACACACACTGTGCCATGGCATAATGCAGCAAAAATTGAACAGCCAATGTTTACACTAGCTTTATGATTATTTTTGTACCGAATGATGGAAACATTACCTATAATATACTCGATAAAATATAAAATAACATAAAAAAGACTTAATGGTCCATACCATTGGTATGTGGATACTGATGCTCAATGTTAAACGGCACCTTCTTAGTGTCAGAATACATTACTCACCTTAACATAATATATAAAATTTTCTAAATTGTAGTTTACCCATTCTGGACAAACGTTTTTATAACGGAGGAAGATACTTCATTTATTGGGGAAGGAATTATAGTTCCGGGTTTCAACTGAAAGGTTTATGTCACTGAAGTCTATGGTATGTAAATTTACAACATTTAGGTACTTTATCATTGCACTGAGCATTCCTTTGGAAGAACACACTGGAATAAAAGACTAGCCTAAAATATGTTTGTACAGGTGGCCCACGATAGGTTACAGTTTGCAATTGTTGTACCACAGTAAATACAATAAACCCCATGTACATTCAAATTGTCTTACTGTCTCCCGTAACAATGTCCCTATACTGAAACTTACGTCATGTACTGAAAATAACCATGTTATTTTAAAAGCGTGAAGAACTGCATTTTAGTTACGGTACTTAAAGATAAACTTTATGAAACCAGCTCATTATCTCCTGTGAATGAATTCACGTTTAGCCGTAATGGCCTTTAAAACTAATACTTATACCAATACTTTTAGATTGCAACAAAGATGCAAATATGATTGTAGGAGCGTACGTCATGCGTCCCCTTTGGCAGCTAGTACCAACATTACCAGGTTATGAACAAGTCATAGGCGGACTTGTGAACACGCCAATGTCAACCAATTTCAGGGCTTAAAAGTCCAACCCAGAGGAAAAAGAACTATGTGCCGCCTTATCTCGCCAATGTCCAACCTCGGAAAAATTAAGTTGGATACAATGCAGATTGCCGCAAGTGGTTTCATTAACATTGCGTTGGACTATTAGAGGAAGAAGAAAAACCTGAGAGATGGAGTTGCGGATTAGAAAACGTTACTGAAAAAGGTTGCTTCAGGTAATTTTTAAATACAGGTTTAATTAAATGGAGTAATATCACATTGGGAATTTAAGTATTTGAGTATAAGATGATTTTTCAATTTTATCTTGTTGATTCTCTTGTCTTCACCCTTTCCCCTCGGGCATAGTACTATTTGAGTGATTTGTTTAATTGATCAAAACTATTACAACAAGAAAAACTCGGAAACAGCATGATATTTGTATATGATGTACAATTACATATCACATGTACGTAAAGGGATGTTATATGTTTTATTGTGTAGCAAGAAAGAAGAATACGAGTGCTTGGACAAGATGCTAAAGGTTTTTCCAGCAATCGAGGTATATATTTAACTTGCACTACACGCTATCTGAATATTATAATATATTGAATGTTCTCTTGTATATTATTTAGCACCACTTATATAAGGCTGGTCATAACAAATGCAATTGCAAGTGTCCGAAATGTCATTTTTGTGAAGCACGAAAGGAGAGAGAGACAAATGGTTACTGTGCATTTGATGTCTGATTGCAAAACTCCATTTTCCGAAGAGTTAGTAAGTATCATTTTGTGCGTCATTCGAACACTTAGAGTGGAAGACTTCGACCTAATAATGCCGTTTCACGATAATATTTAACTCGTAATGATATCGTAGAGAAGCATGTACTAAACCAACCTAGTACTTAACTTACGTTCGAAATATTTGAATATATATATCAGAACCCTTAAAGCGATGGAGAAGTTTGAAGTCTTACTTTGGCACTTTTTATTTTATCAAAACGCACTCACTTTACGACATTGCCGTGTTATTTCAGGAAAAAAGTCTCTAAGGAAATATTTCGGGAGTATGTGTTAAACGTTACAAAATATGCGGTTTTTCTCAGCAATTTATTTTGAAAGTAAAAACGCATTCAATTTTTTTTTGTTTTTAAATTTACGGATCCTACATGAAAGAATCTACATTTGAAACACATACTTTTAATTATACTTATGTTATATGTAGAAAATGCTTTTCTAAGAATAGGTAAGATTTTTCACTTTTAATATAAATATTTCTTATGGAAAAGTCTAATTTCTCGTAGTGGCAAAATATTAAAATCAATGGTACAAGTTTTTTAGAGAATGAATGTAGCTAACAAATTTCTCTGCGTGTATTATATCTGTATATAGCAAAAGGTTCGGATTAATTTGTACTTTAATTTATAACACATTTTCACGTTCCATCAAAGCTCTGTTATACACATAACTACCCAAGAATTTGTCCGAGAATAAAACAATATTAAAACGTGGAAAAACTATATATGAAACATGGGTTTTCACCTAAAACATGCTTGCAATTACTGTACTTTGCAAGTGCATGTCATGTGTAGAAGGACTTGCTACGTCAGATAAGAGTTGAATCCAACTACGTTGCAATTGTTGTGGACGTCAGACAAGTGTAAGAAAAAATAAATGGACGCAAATACCCAGATTGGAAAGCTCTACACGAGTGCAAAATCAACAACAAAGTGCAAACAGCATGGAGGCACCTACTGTTGTTTGAATTTTCATTATTGTTGAGAGTATATGCCCCATGCCAAGAAGTGCATTTTAGACAAGATTGAGTGTATAAGACACGTGAATAGAGTTGGAGTAGATTGCTACAGTTGAAGGTTGCTACAGTTTAGATTGCTACAGTTTGATTGCTACAGTTTGAATAAAAAATATTTCCTAATACAATATTTTAAGGTTAACTCCACTAAGATGAAACCAATTGACTCTGACTTATGCGATGCGCAGGATACTTTGAATTTTTTTTATTTGTGACTCATCACTTCAAACAATTATAAAAACATGTTTTCATGGAAACAGTCTCTTCTGCACTCATATTATGCAATCTACACTCTTCAACTGTCGGTTGCTCTTTACATTGCTATTGGGTTCGAGTCTAAATAACATGCGAAACAAAGCTTGCTTTCCGTAACTACCCCGTGAACCAGTTAAGCCAAGCGTATGTTGATCTTTTTTACGTTGATCAGACAACGGCTATTTTGCATGGATACAACAAAAGTTAACACGATTTTGGAAGCTAGGGGACAAGATCGAAGGACTTAAGGTCCTCGTGCAATTTGGCAAGGATGACTTCGAAGCAGAAGTTATCAAACCACACGCTAAATAGGTTCCAGGCAAGATCGCATGGCTCAACACAATGTAAAATGCGAAAGAATCATGCACTACCTGCGCCATGGAAAACATTAGCATGGTTTGACGAAAAATGAACAACGTGTAATCCGTAGCCTAGAAAAAAACTATGTCTTGGATGAATCAAGCAGTGGCGTAGCTAGCGGTCAGCATGACCAAAAAAATCCAAAGATAGGTTTTTTTTCATGAACCAAAAATTATTCTAAAGTTTGGCAAATTGCTTTGTGCATGGCGCGGGGAGGCGCGAGGTCTGTATTCTTATACATCTGTGGCCATTCTTAACAGCGATCTACCGATACTACCTAGCTCAGGCTTGAATTTCAGGCGTCGGAGAGCCTGTGAACAGGATATTTCGTAGTTGATCTTTTAGAAAGATTGTTTCATCGCGAAATGTAAGCGAGAAAAAGCTAATAGTTCGTATATGCCGCGCCGCCTAAACCAAAGCTTTCGATCAAGACGAAGGGCAGAAGACAGAAGAGAGAGTGGTTGTGTGGTGATGCAACTAAGAATCGCTTGTTTTGTTTGCTGGCCGTGTCATCTCTTTTAACTATTAAGTCTACTACTTGGGCACTTACTGGCTACCATAATATGCATACCTATACCGTAGATTGTAAGAAGCAAGAGAATACAAAGAAGAGGAAAGTTTTTTATTCTCGGGAGAGTGTCGATGTGTTGTTTTCGATGGCAAGACGAGAAGCTGTGGAAAGGTACAACGAAGAGGTAAGGCAAAATATAGAGATGCTAAAGAATATTGGGGAGGCTGCTTTGTACCTAGCTAAGCTAGAGATGGCATTTAGGGGTCATGTTGAGTCCAGTGAGAGTCTCAACCGGGGAAATTATAGAGAGTTACTAAATGTTTTGGTAAGTTAGATTCAGTATTTGACCGACGCCTGGATGGCAGGTTTGAGCTGGCAGAGAGACTTGACCATGGGGGAAGGGAGGGGGTATTTACTGGTGTTACTCCTGATGTGCAGAATAATTTGATCGAATGTATTGATTCTGTAATTCAGGACCAAATTGCCTTAGAAGTTGGAGGATGCCAGATTTTTTTTCTTTAAGTAGATGAAACCATAGATTTTTCAGCAAAAGCACAGCTTAGTGCCATTACCCGATTTGATAAAGGATGTGAAGTTGTAGAACGCTTCGTGAAGTTTAAAGATGTGAGCTCTCACCGAAGTGCCCAAGGCATCAGTGAGGTTGTCAAAGGTATTCTTGAAGTTGTCAAAGGTATGGGTTCAAACTTTCAGTGCGAGTATAAATCACGACGGTATATTCTGTTGTTTTATTTCATTAAGATTATTTTAGATTAGTTTTTGAGCCTTTTATTTGTTTGGCAACGCGAAAGGTTTTTAAAAAGAAACGTTTTCATGGCCAGAATCGGTGAATTGTTCAGAGGAACCCCACATGTATCTATGAAGGGCAGAGCGGCAACAAAAAAACAAGGGCGAATGTTTCTACACCAAGAATAAAAACAGCATCAGCAAAAAAACTTTCTGATTTTGCTGAAGATAACCGTGGCAACTCTTTTAGTTACCGTCTGGTTGAATTGTCGAGTTTACATTCCAGCCCTTACATCAATGCGCATTCCAGCGCATTCCAGCCCTTACATCAATGTGAAGCTGGGGGAGAGTTGACATTGAAAGATGACGAACTAAAAACTTCTGGGCACACTGGGGAGGCATGGAATCCTCAAAGTTTCATGGATGTCAATAGAAGAATGGTGTATGCTGCATCAGAGATGGGTGTTGGAAGAGAAGGCATGTCAGTCATGTGTGAGATCTTGAACATGCATCAACAATGCAATCGAAATTCTTGGAATAATCATGTGAATGCGTTATATGAGGCACATAAGAAGACACTAAATGAACATTTACAGAAGGCTAAAGAGAAAATCTCTGCTGAAATTCCATTAGCCATGTACAGAAAAGAACGGGAACTTGAGGGATCTTCGCAAAAAAGTGAGAAAACTGAAAGATGGAGGTCCACCAAGGGCAGTAAGCATAGACTTACAAACAGAACCATTGATAAGATACAAACTTGACATTACGTCTACGAATTTTTTCGATCAAGTCATCACAGGGTGCTTCTGCATTTGAACAGATTTTTTCAAAAAGAACATAGTACAGTATTTACACAATAAAACATGCACTGTCAAACCTAAGAATTGCAGTACAACATGTTGTGGACACGCTGTAAAGCATAATGGTAAATATCACTCTAAGTGCGCTGTAGAAACTGTACCTACTGACTACTGATACTACAGCTAGTCTGTGTTGCCTTTTAAAATTAATGTTCATGATAAACTTATTTGACCTCTTCTACTTCGTAGTGATTGTTGTCTTTCTCGCACGTTTAATTGACGCTTAATTTACTATTCTGAACCGCAAATACATCAGCAAAACGCTGGAGTTTGCAAAATTTGCATAAAGTGCGCTCATAGGTATGGACGCCCTGTTTTTAATGGAGTACGGTTATGTAATAACCAAGGTTAACAGCGAGGAAACCAGTTTAGTGACCTCGGATGGTGACGTCAGGCAAACCACGTGACCGAAGGGGATGGGCGGTGGCAAATCGCGGAGCAGAGGGCATTAATAACTCATCTGCGAACGAGCGATAACGTCGACAGCAGCAGCTTGTTACAAAGAGCTTTTAGTAAATTTCTTTCTTTTGTGAGTTACTGTAACTTGGCTAGTAATCACATGATTATGGTGATAACACAATTGCAAAGAAGACTCTAGCCTTACAACGAGAAGATCACTACCGCTACCTTGGCGTCCCGATAGGCCTCATACCCAATGTTGCCAGCCTCCATACCTTACTGGATGAACTTACAGCAAAGCTTGAGAAAATTGAACTGTCACTCCTCTCCCCCTGGCAGAAACTTGACGCCATTCGGACATTCATCCAACCCTGTCTAACGTATGTTCTCCGCACTACGGATCCGACCACAAAGGCCCTCCAAGCATATCGCTCTCAACTCATTAACACCGTGAAATCGATTTGCTCACTCCCGAACCGTGCAACGCCTCACTATCTGTTCGCCTCAAAGCAAGCTGGTGGTCTTGCCCTCGTTGATCCTGTTCGTGAAAATCATACTTAGACAATCGTACAAGCTACCAGAATGCTCGCATCTGACGACCCAACAGTAGCTGCCGTCGCCAAATGAGAGCACCGCCAAACTGTTCGCTTCGCCTCCCAGTCTGACCCAACACCTGCACTAATCTCGTGTTTTTTGTCCAACACACCAGACCGGCGGCTGGACACCAAGTCAATTTGTGTCACGATCCATGTCCCGGACGTAGGCCCCCCCACCATCGCTGCTCCTGACTATCCAGATCCAGTACATGCTAAGGACATCTGTCGCTTCCTCCATAACCTTGAACGTGATAACTCTGCCCATAAACTTCAAGAACTTCGCGACCAAGGAAAAGTATCCCGTGCACTGTCTGCTGATAAGTTCGCCAATAGCTCTAACTGGCTATATACTGGTCTGATTATTCGTTTTAAAGATTGGAGGTTCATCCACCGTGCACGACTTAACTGCCTTCCCACCAACTCGGTCAAAAGTCGTTGGTCTGAGTGCTCCAAAACATGTCGTCACTGCGAAGCTGATGAAACCCTGCCACACATCCTATGCCATTGCCCAACGAACATGGCAGCCATAACCACCCGCCACAACAAAGTCGTCGATCGCCTTACCAACGCCATTCGATCAGGCTCTATTTCTACTGATAAAACGGTCCAGGATAGCGGCTCATCAGTCCGTCCCGACATTATCCTAGAATCGGACCAAAACGTCACAATCATCAATGTCTGTTGCCCCTTTGAGAACGGCCAAGAAGCACTTGACGAAGCGGTCTCCCGAAAATAACTTAAGTACCACCGTCTGAAATGCTTCTTTGAATCCCGAGGGAAAACATGTGATGTCTTCACTTTTATACCTTCAATTGACCCCCTTTACTCACCTCACGCTTATGGTTTTTCCGATTATCGGACAAGTTTCATTTATACTTTTAATTTGCCATCCCCAGGCACTTTTTTATCTAATTTTTCTTTTGATATATCACGGATAATTGAGTCCCCTCGATCTTATCCTTTTCACTACATTAACTAGGTCACATGAACACTAAGATGCCATTAGGGCAATCCATTTGCCTTTGGGAATATAGGATATAAATAATAATAATATGTTAATAATAATATGTAATGATAAATAAATAAATAATATGTTTTTAAATCAGTGGAGTTTGTTAGTGGCTTCAAGTCGTTGGTGAACGAGGTACTTCAAGAGCCAAGAGCGCCGCGGAACCGGCCTAGCAACTAGAGCAACTCGGAGACCAGGCGCACACATTTCGGAATAATCGTTCGACAACAGAGGTGGGAAGCGATACAAGTCAAGGTATGTTAAATGTTCCTTCATTCATTCTGACTAACCAGGATAGTACGCACACTGTGCCCCCAGTTAATCGAACATAAATTCTTTTGCGGGTACCCAAATGATCGAAATCAGATTAATTACTTAATTGCTGCCATGGCATAATGCAGCAAAAATTGAACGGCCAATGTTTTACACTAGCTTTATGATTATTTTTGTACCGAATGATGGAAACATTGTTTATAAGATACTCGATAAAATATAATAACATAAAAAAGACTTTTGAGTCATTTCATAACATAAGTTTAGGTCAGGTGAGCTCAGGAAATTGTGTACTTGGTTTAAAATAGCGAGGGGTTGCTGCATGCATGTATTTCTAGTATAAAAGTAAAAAACAATATAAAAGTCGAGATGTTATATTATAATTGTCTGTCATACGGACTCGAATGACAAACATCTGCACCGAGATAAACAGTATTTCTTGTTCATCAAGAACACAATCTTACAATGGTTGGAACCAGTTCCAATCAATGTATCACAACGCAATTGCTCACATGTAGCAATTGCAATATTCTCGAGGTCACTGCAAATTAAAAGCAATTCCAAGCCTTAGTGGCTTACACTAAAGTACGAAAAACGTAGTATAGCTACTTTTACGTAGCTATATTCATATATATATATATATATATATATATTAATATATATATATATATATATATATATATATATATATATATATATAACCGACCCCAAAACATTATATAGCACGACAACCGAATAAATAGGCATTTTTGCCGAAAACTACTGGAAATCATGGGTGCTCACCATTTACCTTGGACAATTGAGAATTCCGTTTCCTCTTTACCCAAGGTAAATGGTCAGAACCCTATCTATATAGGAGTACGATTAAAACAAGAAACAAAAAACAAATTACTTAACCATGGCGCCAGATTTATCATCGTAAATATCTCAGCCTGTTGCACCCACTTCATGATCTCTGTTTTACCTACAAAGAAAGAAAGAAACGCTACAATCTTTAGTGTTGGGTACCTTTAATTACAAACCTATAAAATCCGGGTCCTATTTTGCAACATGTAAGGTTACTCAATACAAAAATGATAGCACAGGAAGTGTGTGTAGACATCTAAACGCCCCCAACAATATATTATATATTGCAGTCCATGTTGCTCAAGGTATTTAATCTAAACACAAACAGCCCTTTTTAAAAAAATGAATTTTCTTTGAAACCGATTCTTCACATAGGGGTGGTGGCTATAGCCAGCAGGTTGGATGGCTTTGTCCCGAAATATTTAATGGGTTTTTCTCAAAGAATTGCATAAAACATGAAGTTGTCAAATTTCTGCTCGTCTGCAAATGTGTAAAAGACATATCCTACATTGTGATCAAGTAAATGTAAATTAATTTTCAGAAAAAAAGTTTCTGATTTTATATTCTCCAAATGTGATTTTGTTGATCACTTTATGTTTGATCCCTTATCACTTCTTAATCTTTTATGTAAATATATTCTATGGTATGCACAATTTCAAATAAAAAAATTATATAAGAACTTTAATGCATGTGTAGATGTATGTTTGTTCATTGTGTTTCAAACCCAGAGTTGAGACTATATATAGCAAC
The DNA here is from genome assembly GCF_004324835.1 of Dendronephthya gigantea. Classification (NCBI taxonomy): domain Eukaryota; kingdom Metazoa; phylum Cnidaria; class Anthozoa; order Malacalcyonacea; family Nephtheidae; genus Dendronephthya; species Dendronephthya gigantea. The sequence continues at coordinate 61,344 of NW_021163028.1, read as the reverse complement.
ATCCGTATCTCTGCTTTGTATGGTATTATGACCATTCAGACTAAACAAACTTTTTTAAAATTAGCCCCTCCAAAATAAAATATGTTCACAGCATAACAAAAAAGATGTATATGTTAAAAGTATAAAGTTATAAAACAAAACTGTTTGAGCAAAGAAGGCAAATTAATTTTTTGTAGTATCCTGATTGATTTGCTCATCCAAATTTGAAGACAAGATACAAAAACCTTTATTATCAAACTGCGTGGTGTTTTATTGATTTCCCTGAATCTGTTTTCAGGACTTTTTAATTCAGTGTATATTTTCAGTTCTTGAAGATGTTTAACACAAGGAACTATTTTTTGTCAGTGGGGTATTGTATGAAACCAATATGTACCAAACATGAAATTTTTGCAAAATAAAATTAAAGAGCAATTAATGTGGGCAGTTTATCGAAATGAGAGCAAAATTTAGCAGCAAAGGTTCTACACCCACTACCATAAAAAGTCTATTGCCGGTACAAAACATTGTTCTAAATTCAATTCTAAATTCATTGTTCTAAAGTTTATTTCATAAAGCAAAATGGTATGGCTTTGTTTCAAGTGAGCTAAAGAAACAGTCTACACAAGGTTTGTTAAATTCAAAGGGTGTGGTTTAGAGAACTTATCAGACCTAGCAGAGTTACAGGGAATTCTTAACAAGGATCCTAAAGCCACAGATCACCACAAATTACCCTAAAGCATTTGAGAAAGTATATCCTAAGAATGTTAAAATGCAAGTAGAAAATCAGGGTGCATAACTAAATCCATATTTTCCCAATAGGAATGGTGCCCAATATCTCTTAATTATTGCAGGCCCCAAGTATATAGGTTACTGGAAAGGACTCGATTTAAAACTTGCATAAAAAGGTTTAAATATTTTGTTAATGGATCACCTTTATTCAGTTTATTCTCATGGAATGTACTGAATGAAATGCAGTTTATTCTTATAAAACAAAAAATTCCATCCATAGTTACCATACTATAGAGAAACATGCACTTTGCACCATTCAAGCAATAAAATAACCATGTGTATATATTAATTAAAACTAACATTGACATTCACTTGATTTTCAGTCCCACCACAAAATTGTCAGGAATAGCATAGGAATCCGAATAAATATTTTTGAAATAATAAAAGTTAGTCCAGTTGCATTGAGTGGAAATAGGGTATCAATCTTTTTGCATAGCACACTCATTACTTGGCACTAATTTTGAAGTTAAATATCCTATTGGTATACTTGGTTGTTTTAAAGTGAAATATAAATTGAAAGCACATTGGAAAACTAAAAACGTTTCTTATAGTATATTCCTACTCTAAAGGATATACTTCACAGGTGAGATTAGAATAACAATGCAGAGTATGGCTTCTTTGACCCTTTAAATGAGCCTGAGTAAGCCAATTTCTCAAATGATTAGCCATGAAATAAAACATTTTTCACTAAATGTCAGCAATTAAAACCTTTATTGAACTGAAAATACCCTTGGCAAAGCAGCTAGGTATTCTTGATTTACTATTAGACACGTGTACTGGTGTAGGCATCATGAACATCAACCAGCAACATACGCAAATGTTTTAGACTTTTTTAGGCGTTTAAATTATGAATATGTGTTTACTTGACTAAAAAAATACTCACCTAACTCAGTAGCTTGTTTTCTTTCATCATACTTTTAACCTCAGGGCGAATATTTTCATTTCGGTCATCATGACGGCAACAGACCCACCATGAGACAAACATTTCGCCAAATTTCTCTCGCTTGAAATCGTTTGTTCTTGACAAAATTCAACCAGCGCATAGAGAAACCTTCAATGTCTTTATACTTAACAACATTTTCTCAAATCGGTTGACTTGATGTTCATTAATCTTGTATAAAAATACTAATATTGATGCAACTGCATCGCTACACAACTGATGCACGTGGCCGAATGTGCTTGCCTTCTTGCAGAGGGCTCTCAGTGGCTCTCACAACAAAATTGATGAATTCCTCAAATATTTCTCAAAATTTCCCCAGATTTCCGAAGAATTCCTTAGACATAAATAACGTAGTATACTACACAAAGTATAGCTATTGCGTAACTTACATCTTTTCAATTATTTAGAAGAAAATACACTTTAAATTGTTTAAATTGTAACTACAAAACTTTACATTGGCAGTTGCTATTGCTACTACAGTGAAATAACGAAAAGTATCTTAATTGGCATCAAAATATTTAAAACATGTTTACTGTGTAATTGCATAACTTTTGTGCATATTGTAAAATACTCTCAAGTCGCGAATAAAATAATGCTGCTTGCCACATGTGCCCAATTAGACCAAAATAACCATATTTAACATATAACCAAGCAAACATTTGCAACATTTGAGTTTCAGCAACATTTGAAAAAAATCCCAAAAAATTTCCCAATCAATGCTTCCCCAGATCGCTACCAAAAAATCTACCAATTTCCCCGTTTTAGGGAAATTTCCGAAAGTCTAATTTACCCGCGTTCAACAACAGAAAAGCCGCACAAAGACGTCGACGGTGTAACGACGTTGTTTTTTTTAAGGACTTTGTATTCCGGATCCTAAAGAGACTTTTCTGTTTATTCTATAGGAAAGATTGATTAATCATAAGGGTGGCCCTACTCATGTAGTTTGAACAAAACATAGCTTTAAAACCAGCCTACCTTTCCAACTCAAACATCCGTCATATTCTCTTTCGCCCGTTCGTCATTAAGGCCGACGCAGACCGGACGCGATGCGGCAATTTGACGCGAATTTTGCCAGTTTTCAGAAGCATATAAATTAAATTGTGGAAGCAAAATTTGGAAACTATGGACAACCCATATTGGGAAAACTTATGATTAGCATGAGGGAAGGAAAAGTAAAGTACCGAAAGAGGACGTCAGACTATCTTAATCTGCAATTAAGAATGAAAGTTCGCGAGAGAAGGCTTATAAGCGAGTTGGACGAAGACGCGGTAAAAGAAATTCAGTCTCTTTGTCACAAGCGTAATTGGCTTCTCGACAAATCGCAGATTGAAAAAAGAATTGTGACAATGCATGACGAGACTGTCTGATCCAACCAATGATGAAGTTGTCATACATGGACAGCGCCTAGCGTTTAAACTGATGTTCATCGGACCATGATAAAAAAGGATTTAATCAAGATATTTCCCAATGATTCAGTGACATCCCAGCCATTATTTGGCATTTTAATAAGAACCGATATTCTTTTAGAATTTATTCCAGAAATAGTCATAGGTAGCGCGGGTTTTTTAAAAAAGCCATTTTTTGTCTTAAAATCGGCGTTTTATTCATTAAATTTCTTCATGACACCTGCCAAGCTCGCAGGAAGTCATCACGCGCTTGCTGCGCGTGGGACACAAAACAATCAGCAAAAACACAGAAGATTCGTATCCGTATATAGCTAATCTGTGGTGTGACACTGGGTGTGACGTAACGTACAGTAAATCATTTCGACATTATCGCCCCCCTTGACCCCCCTGAAAAATATTCCTTTGTCTTTGTTTTTTTGACCCCTATAGGAAAATATTTCTTTTTTTATTTCTGCTTATGTTTATTTCACTCATGTGAACCAGGCTTAAATGTTTGACACTAGAAAATCACCTAAATTACTCAATGAGCGCATGATAATTAATAAGTTCACGGTAACCAGGTATCGCAATTATCGCTAGCCTGGTTTAATTATAATGAAAGTAAATAGAATTAAACTTCCAGAGATATTTAGCTGAATTGCTAGGAAAAATAATTAAAAGGGGGCAGCTGTCCAACCTCCCTACCCCAGCCTCCTACGCGTTACCTGCTTTACTCAGTTATAGATCGATGCTGACTGTTTTAGGAATATTTTGTGTTTTGGATAAGTACCAGGAAATCTACTCTGCTTTGGATAACCACTTGGAAAACATACTCTGCTTTGGATTAGTGCTTGGAAACATAGCTCATTTAGAGGTTTCAGCTGTAAATATCTCGAACAAACCGCCCCAAAACAAGAAAAATTACTTTTAACTAAAAATAGTGCATCCATTTGAAAATCTATGGCTCATTACGCCACCTGGCTGCGAATAAAATATGTCCCCGGATGTGTTTTGGAAAAGCATCTGTTGCCGAACTCGCCTTAGATAAAATGATAATTTTGCTTCAAAATTAAATTAGCTATATCCGGCCTTTATTCTGTCTGAGAGATAAGCTTTGAGTTTTGACTAAATGGATCATGAGATTCTTGAAGACTTTTCTTGAGGTATCAACATGTGTCTAGCGTCCCCAAGATGGATTTGGTTGCACGGGTTGGTTGAAGGCAAACTTACTGAGCGGATAAGTAACAGGGAAACACAGTATAATTCGAAGTCCAAGTTATTGGGCGGGATGGCCAACGCTGGTCTAGGCGAAAGACGAAAACTAGCACCGACTTATTGCATATATAGAGTCAAAAATATAGATCCAAACAAACATTACACACACATTTATTTCTCTTATGTAATATATGCATTGTGAATTAGACAGGAGCAGATATGCTTATCATTTGTGTTCAGAAAATTCTCCATTTTCGTAGATTTATAAGTTACGTTTCTCTGTCGCACTCGTATAATATATGCCGATAATTTCTGTAAGGCTTAAGGTCGTAATAGTTCTATACATAAATTCAAGCCAATGTGTATGTGAAATGTGTTCGTAACTGTTCACTGTTTTTGCCTGTTTACCTCTATTTATTTCACTTATTAGAACATTGTAGCTCGAATGGTCCTAGACTGAAGTCAAAACACGTACGCAGAAACGTCATATGCTATATAATATACGCGTGCATGCGTGAATGAAACGATTCACACTTTAGTTGTTTTCACACTCGTGCGTTTTTCTTGCAAAGAGAAGGGAGGTTTTGAGGCTAAGGTGCGATGTGAGGACACGCTCTGACTGCCACGTCGGTATTTGCATTTAAACGTAAAAAGAGCAACCAAACTCTGACGGTAATCTTTTAGACGTAAATAATATATAGGGTTGGCGACGAAATTCAGAAGAGCTGCCGGCTGGTAGAGATATGGAAATTTTCTAAGAAACGAACCCGGCCTGGTTCCAGCAACGCGATCTCCTAGCTCTATCTGTTTGGCGACGAAGTAAGGTAAGGCCGTTACAATTAATATAACATTGAGCATTATGACAGTTTTAACAAGACCTTTCTGTCTCTCATTTTGCGTTTCACTGCACAGGCCTTCACAGCGACTACCCAGGATTTCGTAGATGATGAGTATTTTCAACAGGATTTGAATGATGGTCGCTAGTTCAAGAACGGCTATTGTCCCGATGTATACATACAGGTACTTATCAGTCCACAGATGCGATATTTCACTGAAACCCAGGCCAATTGCCAGAACCCAAATGAACATACACGACAATGCCACTTTGTGTTGCGTTACAATATAACTGCTTTTCATTGGGTATTTTATGATAGAGTAAACTTGTAACGTCAAAAATGTCACCAATATGAACGATGCACCAACAGCAAACATCCAAACGAATTCAAGTTTATAACTTATTTTCAATAAAGTCTTTATGTCTCCTATATAAAAGTGATAGCATTTCACAAAACTATCCAAACAAGCGGTAAAATCAGCAATTGAAAGATTTAGAATGGTAAACCACGCCCCACAACGGAGAATATTCAGTGGATCGATTATGATGAGCAGAATAAGTAGAAAATTACAGGTCATTCCAACTAATGCCACCGCCATGTTTGGTCGTAGCATAATGAAGTAGAGGTCGTCAAGTTGTCCCTAGGAAAAAGTGGAAAATATTTAAAAAAAAAACCTTCTGAAAATGACAGAAATTGCTTGAGCATTCGTTGGAAAACATCGCTAAACAATCTTCCAAGGACTCTGACACTAACATGGTTAAGCTTTGATATCTTTTGCTGCGATTTTTGATCTAGTTTCTTACATTTGTGAACTAGTGAAAAGCAATAATTTCCCGCTTGTTGACCTCGCGTTACCTACTACAAGAGTCATGAGTTCGAGTTACCGCTTGGTTACGCAGCGTCGCACTGGATACGGGAATGGGGAGGAAATTTAGAAAGAGCCACCAGAGGGCATGAATTCGAGTTAGTCCAGGGCGTGATCTGAGCTCTTTCAGACAGATATTAATAGAAAATTATCTAAAGCTTTTGTACTTGTTATGATCTTTGCGACTTCTCGAACACTTTGTTAATTATAACAATTTTTCACTTGTTTTTCAACCTTGCATCGAAGTTTAGTATATTCATTACAACTTGTCGAAACGTTTTTGTTTGCATTTTTATTTATTTTTCATGATGGATTGTGAATTGATAATCTCACTGCCAAAAACGATGTAATTTTTTAAGTATAGAGCTTTCGTTATTCAAAACATTTCCTTAATACTACAAACTTCCACCCCCAAGCAACCTGCAACCGGGGTCTTATAATATCAGAGTATCATGTCATCATATAAAAGAAAAGGAAGACAGGGCATAAGCAATATTAGACAAGTAGAAAGGATTTTTACGACAGCCTTATCGTGATCGTCAAGTGTTTTGAAGTAAAATATCGGCATATTTTCCTGTTTAAACATCCTCTATATAGCCGGCTCTGCCGCTCTGGGACGTGACATGTAATAAATTAGATTCGCCTGGTATAAAAATATACGGCAATCATTTTCTAATAGACCTTTTTCATAATGACGTCAAACGCGGAAAGTCTGATGTTACACGAAGTTTGATTGGCTCGATAGTTTTGCAGAGCCAATCAAATTTCGTATTAAATCAGACTTTCCGCGTTTGACGTCATTATAAGAAAGGTCTATTATAGAGCCAACTTTTCTCCTCGTGCAATTTTGTAAGGCGCTCCTGTACACTTTAGTTATACTAAACTCTTCCCCAAGAAAAAAACATCGCAAGTATGTATGTCCTTCTTTGAACACTTATCCACACGATCGAAGCATTTATCCTGATACTAAATGCAGCTCCAAAACAAACAATAACATTGTAGTCGTTACCTACTCGCAATCTCGCATGATATTATACGGAACCACAAGGGAAACGTCGAGCCGAAAAATAACTGCATGAATTACACATGTGGTCAACCCAGAGTGATTTTGATTTTTTTATTTGATTTGATTTTTTTGATTGATAATGTCACAGCCAGAAACGCCACAGAGCTGCTGCGACCTGCGTGCTTTACCGCCCTGATGCAACTTGCCAGCAAGTTGCATCATGCCTGATAATTTACTCAATTTGCAACAGGTCTGTTAAAATAAAAACTGATGTAACTTGATGTTTGCAGACTTGCTGCAAGTTGGTGAAACAATTTGCAGCAAGTCTGTTAGTATCAGATCTGATAGGTCTGATACAACGACTTGCAGCAAGCCCGTGGAACGCATCAATGCTGATGCAAGTTGCGAAAATCTATAACTCGCTGCAAGTTTATATATTCAGACTTGCCGAAAGTTGAAAAAGCAGCCTGCATCAAGCCTGTGATATCAATTTGCAGCAAAACCCGACAAGACAATTTGCAGCAAGACTGTGGAATACATCAATGTTGATGCGATTTGCGAGAATCCGACTTTCTGCGAATTGATATTTCCAGACTCGCTTCAAGTTGATAATGACTGACGAGTGACGATTTTATAGTTTAATAATGTTATAGCCTGCAGACTACATGCATGCGTGGTTATATTTGAATGACAGAAGAAATGAAAATATTTGGCAATAATGTCGGCGGTAATTGATGGTTATAGAATTCAGGGGCCGGTTGTTCAAAAGCAGATTAAATTTAACCCTGCAGGGTTAGTGGTAAACCTGGGTTAAAATCCTTAACCCTAGGTTAGCAAAACCTGGGTTAAAATTGTGTTGTTCAAAGCAGGGTTAGCGGTAGGGTTAGTTAACCCAAGGTTAAAACATTTAACCAAAGATTAAATGTATTTTAAGGACTAAGCTGGATATAAGAACGTTTTCGATTGGTCAATAAACGAGCGTCAAAACTTTACCCGACGAGGATATATTGTCAGTCGAAAGATTATATGCCGTGAGGGCAGGGTCGCAGGGACATTGTTTTGAACAACAATTTCCATGCATGGAATTTTGGAAAGATTCGAAATGAAAGGCCATTTTGTATGATAAACAACGTCGATGTGAAATAAAATTAAGGAAATTATAAAAAATCTATTTTAAAATTTCAGGCATTCTTTGATTATGCAAAATTCAGAAACAAACGTAGCCTTACCACTTGCTGCCAATCAAAAGAATCGAATTTTGGCATCCGAAACAAATATTTCGATTACGATGTTTCAATTTATACGGTTGTATTCATTTATCGTGTATTGCATTGAAGCGAAGATGAATAAATCAATACATCAGCTGAAACCGAACGAAGTCAAACTTAAATAATTCTTTGCTGTCGAAATTATTCCTAAAACCTTTCAAAAGTGTTTAATTCATGACGAATTATACGTGTTTACGTGTTTCAGCTCCTTATTCATCCATTTTGAATCGAAGTTAACCCAGGATTAAAAAGTTAACCCACCTAGCTAGCAGGGTTAATTTTTTTTATCAATGGACCAATTGCATAATAGACCAACTTATTATCTAGGCATTCAGGAAGAAATAAACCACCACAGCTAAAAAGAGCATACCAAAATTAGTATAATTGCCAGGTTTGGTTGCAAAATGTCAACTAGTACGGAAAATATAGCAACGCGAATTTGGCAATTTTGTATACTTTTTTACTATGGCCGGAAGCGTGTAATTAATTTAATTACACACGTCCGGCGGTAAGTTAAAGGTATACAAAATGGCCAAATTCGCATGGCTATATTTTCCGCGCCTTACAATATTTCGCAGCCAAACTTGGCAATTTTACTAATTTTGGTATGTACTGTTCGGAAATTCCCTTTTTGTCACCTAAATAAATAGTTGGTCTATTATGCAAACGGTCCATTCTAACCCGGGTTAACGCTAACCGAGCTTTGTGCAACGCAAATCAACCAAGCAGAGTTGCAAAAAGAGTTCAACCTTCCTCCGGTAGGATTTCAAGTTTTGAAAACTTTCCTCAAAATTACGTTGCGACACTGAGTCAAATGGCAGCCAGCATAACGAAATATTTGGTTTTTTGGTACATGCATGTGATCAATTAGAGTGTTCAACTTTGAACCTTCCTCACAAACTTCATTCAAAGCAAACCTTCCTCCGGGTGTCACCCGCGTACCCGCAGCTTTTTTGCAACTCTGCAACCAAGGTTTAAAATTTGACACGTAAGCGCTTTACGTCCACTTAATCACGTAGTCTAGAGTCTTTATTGTTTCTAGCGGAATTTTTTGATAGCGAAGCAAATTTGCATTTATGTCTTGCAACGTAAATTGACTCGTCACTGAATGTGCAATATGCGAGGTCATAACCTTCTCAAACGTTTTCCGTATATGTGTGCAGCAAAGAGTCACTGGATGCTCGAAAAAATCTGCCGCGGCAATGAATCTCGTGTGTAAACTGTCAGTACAGGACCTAAGTGTCTTACAATGATGATAACCGCATGAGCTCACACCACGACAAGAATTCGCTTAAAACAATTATATTAAATATTTGTTTGCATGAATAAAGATTCAGTTTGTATCAGAAAATTAGGATAATCAAAGTACGACACACTATATAATATAGTTGACGTATAATATAGATGTATATATGTATATAAATCACTTACATAAGTTACGTTAATTTTTGAACCGTTTGTGCTGTTCGCTACATATGCATTTGGCGTTTCGCTGCATTTGGCATTTCCCTGGTTTGTGATGTTGCTTGACTCTAACTCTGTTGAGTTGCAGTTCCGTGGCTTTCGTCTTACAGGATGTTTCGAGCCTTGTGGAAAGCTTGAGTGAGGTGAGCAACATATTAACATTAAAAGAGCGATTTGGTAAAAGTGAGAGCCTTTTGTGTCCAGCAGCCACATCTCTTGCTTTTCAAAGTGGTTCAATTGTGCATTTACTTTTTATCACCAAAAATTGTTTGCAAGCTGTTTATCGATCTTACTTAAAAATAAATGCAGCTTTTGTCCTCACCATCTACGATATGAATAACCCAAATACTTAAACCTTGGATTCAGGTCGATATATTCACGGGCGTTCATAAATAATTCATGCAATTGGCATATGCCACACCGGTTTACTGCAAATGAAATATCCAGGTCGTGACGGTAAGACCCTTGAACTGTCGGTTTGAAATGAATTTATTCACCAATTTAATCTGTACATCGCCATTATAAGTTAATTCTTAGCACATCTTATCACTATCTACACAGAGGACATCGTGCTCGACCGAATATCGCATTATAAAAAAATTCAGTAATGCGTTTTTCCTAAGGTATACTTCGATAAGATATTCAGATTACGCTGCAGTGAATTTGTCACGCAAAAAAACAGGTTTTTTAAATGTCAAATGGACATATGGAATATTTAGAAACTCCATGGAAATTTAAGTTTTATATTACTGCAAGTTGGTGGTAAACACTTCGTGTATATATATTCAGATATGGTTCAAATCCTGGTCTGTTATATGCATGTGCAAACGTGTAAAACTAACGGAGAATAGATGTCTCAATAACAATTTTATCAATGAAAATTTACAAATTTTCAAATGGCCAGGTTGGGATATATTTTACAGAACCCGACGCGAAATAAATTTCCATTTGCTTTGGTCACAACATAAACAGACTGCTCTTTAAAATATTAGTATACTAGGAATGAAATTTGTATATATTTTTCAGCATGGCCCTTTTAATATCAGCATGATCTCAGCGGAGAATTAGCATTATATATATAGTAATACCATGATCACCTCGGGTTCTTTTGTTCTCACCGGGTGATTTAATTGCGATATTCCCGGCTTTAGCGGGCAGAACTCTAAATCTCCCGGCAAAGCCGGGCAGATTTCTAATTTCTCCCTGATTAAAATTCATGAGCCAAAATTCGAAGACACGACAAAGAGTTTTCTTAATACGTTTTACGCAACAAAGAAAATAATTACACAATACTCCTACTATCAATTAATTATGAAAACACTAGTTTCACCTCGGTGATCATGGTATTACAAACTAATACCATGGTTTTTAAGAATATAGTGATTAAGTCTCCCGCGAACCCAGGACTGTTAGTGAAAGTCCCTCGGGACGCCTTCGGCCTTCGCTCTCTGGCTTTTCCTTGGTACTTTCACAAACAGTCCCCGGTTTGCGGGAGATTTAATCACTATATTCTTAAAAACCATGGTATTACTTATAATAATGAACTTATCTCATGCAGTCTGTCAGTAATTAGCCTACGCTTGCCTATATGTATTTGACCACAGATTACTTATAGGTGTTTTGAGTAGCCACATGCTGGCGAAGACTTCTTTGCCGCAAGAGTTTATAATAGACAATAGAAGTTCTCATATTAAACGGTTTAGGTTTATGTGCGTTTTGTATCTATATATTACAACGCTAAAAATATAGTCTTAATCATTCAATATCCTTTCGGAAATTTTGGTCAATCTGTGGGACAATAAAGTTGCAAATAATAATTTGGCGCTATCACAACACATGTATAATTGCGTCGTGCCGTCGAAGACAACTTCTTTATCTTCTCGCGCATCTGTTTAGTCGACAAAAATCCATCCAACTTATTTTGATAATTATCGTTTTTAAAGCCCTCGCGGCGCAAAGCATTACTGTATGCATTATTGCAAAAGATAAGAATATATTTCATTTTCTACGTGACAAACGTTTTTAGGGCGTATAAGCGTGATTCGAAGATAGTTCATCTCAAGGGAAAACAGTGTGCTAGAGAATTTCGTGTCCCGTACAGAAATCTGAACAGATAGTTTTGGTAAGATTTTCGTGCCCGGCCCAAAACATAGACAATTGCATTAAAATGAAATCTATACAAAATCATACAAGACACATCTGTTTAGGTTATTTGTACAATGATCGTCCCGAATTATATGAATTGACATTTTCTTGGAAGACATTAATCCTATATATTCTTGACAAACATCAATTAATTCATCTCTAACACAAACACAACGCGCACGCCTCTTATCATAAACTTTTTTCCACATAATCCGAAATAATCCTTCATCAGTATTCATAACTGTTTACTTAAGTTTTTCAAACCATTTGATTGAGTGATTTCCCTTCTGTCCTAGCAGGTAGCAAAAGGCACTAGCAAGTAGCAATTAATGCATCAACGAGATACATTTGAAGGTGGAATATTTTTCGGGTATACTCATAAGTATCTTTCCCTCTTAAAGATTATTTGACAGCTTCTCCCAATACAATAATCTTAATCGGACTATTTCAATAATCATTTCATCATTACAGATTATATACTGACATGTGTAGCTAATGCATCTTGTAGCTAAATGTGTTTGGGCAACTTAATCTGTGTGAATCCTATTTCCCATAATAGTTAGAAACTGAAAACCTTTCTTAGATTACTTTCTTGTAATATAATGATCACGTTCTAAAAATATTCATAAAAATAATTATACTTCTGTCGGTCGTTTCATGACAATTTTTTCTAATTTGCAGATGTGAACGTATCTTAATTTAAACATCTTTCCGATACACACAGCTATATATGAATCTATTTTTGTACCAATAACTAAAACATCTGCATTCGCAAGTGAACTTCACTCCATAAACCATAGCTGTTCGCAAATTGAGTAGCAAGTATCCATAAGGAGGTGGTTCAAAGGATTTTAGCGTAGTACTACATAATTTACAGACACCTCCGTTAAAGCCCGTTTATACAAGTGCAATTTACTGTGCGATTTTTAACTTACTTAATGTGCTTATGCAACTGTACTTAATATTACGATAATAATCGTAATGCGCATAAAGGCTTTTACACTTCAAACAGTGTTTTTGAAAGTGTAATTTGAATTTTGTTATCAAAAATACACACAATAAGTATAAAACGTTTAGCCGTCGACTGCAACCACAGAATAAAATAACATTTGAGGTTTTTTCTTTGTTTCTGAAAATTTTGTGCTGTTTTAATCGTTTGAAACCGCAATTTTAAACCAATACTTAATTGCTGCCATGGCATATATATAAGGGCAATGTTTATGTACACTAGCTTTATGATTATTTTTGTATTGAATGATGGAAACATTAGCTATAATATACTCGGTATAATATAATATAGACTGATTTGAGTTTTGTGTCATTTCATATAATATAAGTTTAGGTCAAGTTAGCTCAGGAAATTAATATACAATTTAAAACTGATGTATAAATTCATGCATTTGAATTTGAATTTTTACTCCTATTAAAATTATATATATTTTACTCCTATTAAAATTATATATATATTTTTTATTTATATTTATTATTTTTATATTATTAATAATAATGATGTCTTTCAAATTGCAATATTTAAATATCAAAAACAGAATAAAAATTTCAACAAGATTACCAGAAATATTCCAAGAAAGAAGGTGGATTCACTCCAAAGAATGTGGAAGCAATGTTACCATATATAGAGTCAGTGCGGGCATTCTCAAGCAATACGCAAATTATATACAATTTACCAATGGCACTTATATGTTAATTTTTATGTCCCTTTTGAAGACCACAAAACTAAAAAACTTTGTAACGTTTCCAAACATCCACTCTCTACGGAAACTATGAGACCTCGCTTATTGCTCTGATGTAAGCTTGCATTTCTTCTGTTTGTTGTCTGTCCTTGAACGGTCCTTGAAGGTGTATCAAAAAATAATTTGTCTGGTCACCTTAAACAACAAAGTGGCTGGTTGTTCAGAAAGGAACACACTTAAAATTAACGGCGCACGAACTCGTTTCCTTGTAACTCGCAACAGATCTCTTGTTCTTTTCTGACAGGTCTATAGAATAGAATTTTGAAATCTACTCTATAAAGCTCCGAATCTAGTCATAGAAATCTTGTCGAATTTATATATTCGTTTAACATTAGTTTGTATATCAAAACGCAAGTAAATTTTAACGAGTTAAACAATCGAAAAAAAAATGGGAAAATGCCTGAAACTTGTTTAAACACATTTAAGCATTTTTATAAAACATAAAACTATTGAAACTGCGCCAGTGAATTGTCAATATTTCAAGTTTTGTGTTATATATAATACTCTATGGCAGTCGAAATTTGAGCATTTTTTACCAGCCATTCTCACTCTCTGTTTTTTTTAAATCTACAATATGATGTAAAATGATATTTCTTTTACGTCAAAATTTTGTATCTTCAACCGGAACCTAGCTTCTGCACAGAGACAGTCCGAGCAGGTACTACTACTATTGAGGGTAGATGGGATGTCACTGAAAAAACGGAATGTATAAAGCAGCTCTTTTTGCCTTGGAATTTTAAACCACTTTGTGCCAATCATAGAGGTGTGCACAATCATTATTTTGCAGTTGGATAATACGACCTGAATTGCCGCGGATCTTAACAAAACACGGGGAACACATTCTACACCACTTAACCAATTGGCAGTTGAAATTTGGCAGTTAATACTTAATACGTACGCCTTTTGAAATATCTTAGCAATATTCCCTAGCCGAGAAGTGAACTAGTACTAGTTTGCCAGTAGAGTAAATTCCCAACTTGCTCAGATGTTGCGTGGAGACCAGACCCGGGATGTAGTGCAGATGATACTTACATTCTGCACATTGGAGATGATGCTTTCAGTTTTAAAATTTTTCATTTAATTCGGATACAAAGGACGCTTTACTTTAAGTGTTGAAAACGTTACCTACAAGACTAAACCTCAGGGACCGGTTGTATGAAAGCCGGATAGCGCTATCCACCGGATAGTGGATTTTTCCGTCGCTCTAAAATCGCCCGTTGTTGGCTGAAACTTTGATTAAACCTTAGTGTTCCTAAATTGAGGATCCTCTTTAATAATTGTTGCTTCCAAAGCTAAAATTTTGTTGCTTTTCAAGCATTTTTAGAACGGTTAAAAAAATTACTATCCGGTGGATAGCGCTATCCAGCCTTCGTACAACCGGCCCCAGGAGTACTAATTGCCTCCTGGCAAAATTAAGCTTGGTTTCCACAACTACTGCAGCTACTTAGGGAACAACCCTGGATCATTTAATTTTATCATTTTTATTTTATTATCTTTGTTGTCAGAATCACCATCATCAGAAATATCTTCACTTCCACACAATTGAGGAATTCTCAGTTTTCACAACTGAAGAAGTGTATGTTCCGCGTTATGGTATGTCCATTATCTTTTCTTGCTGTCACTCTGGTTTTTAATCTGTGCATGAAAACCTTCATATGAAATTCGATGAGAGCTTATTTGCTTTGGGTTGCTTTACAAAAACATATAGTCTCCAACTTTAATCTTAATTGGTTTTGCTTGTCAACGAGCATCTGCATACGGCTTATTGTATGCCTGCCACGTATCGTTATTCTCTTTGGCTTCTTTGTGACGACTCACAATTTTCTCCTTCTGGATACTGGGTAACTTGTCCCGCACGTTTTGATTAAATAGTAACTCACTTGGAGGAACTCCATGCAGTCGTACAGTGTTGTGTTATCCTGTATTGCATAAGAAATATTGCATAAGATCGATTCTTGCTTCCATTGCCGAATTTCAACCTTTGCGGCTTTGAGAGCTTTTCCAAGTGATTGCATGAACCTCTCTAATAGTGCATTCCCTTGGGGCCACAAAGGCGTAGAAAACCGCTCGGTAATCTGAAAATAAAGTGGTCAATAGTAATAAGTAAATAAATAGTTAAATAGTTCTAATAACTCTGCAAATTTATTTAAGGCGGGCCGGCAGTCTTTCTTTAACTTTGGAAAGCATTAAACAATTGTTGGATGAGGCTGAGCACGATATCCTGATATCATGCAAAGGCCAACCTAATAATTTTTTTATTATACATATCGAGACATCCGAAACGAACGTATAAATAAAAATGATTAAACGAAGTTTATTAATGCTTATTTTATTTTATTAATTAATGTTTATTTATTTCATTTTCGAGCTCTTTTAGGTTACAGTTGTTGGCGCGCCAAGGTCTGGGCACGAGAGAATCCAATATTTTCTTTTTGGATGCTAGTTCTATCCAAAAAATAATTATGGGACGCTGAGCACGTCAGCAGTTGAAATTACGTAATAAATATAGATATATTGAGAATTAACCGGTGCTTTCTGACCAATCAGGAACGATAATACAAACAAAATGTATAAAAATAAACTTTATCCTGGAATGGAGTACGACGCTTTTAGGTTCACCGAGCAAAATGTCCGAGGAAAATTTGAGATATTCTCACATTCGTGTCGTAAAAATGAGCACGAATGACAAAATATCTTAATTCTATCCGCAGACCAGGGATATATGAGGGTGATAGTTGTCACGAAAGACATGTGTGCGCGCTAAGTTCACCAATGTACGCCAGGCTTTACACCAGCACTTGTTGCTAGCGGTGCAAATTGCTTTACAATGTTTTACAATCTCTACGCGTCACTACTCGTTGGAATACTGTCAGTAATTTTGCTCCCATATCCTGTGCTAGCTATAAACAATTTTTTAATAATAGTGTGAACCGTACTTTCTTAAGGTGTACGGTGTTTTTCTTGCAACTTGCAATGCCATTCTACTTTTAAGAGATGTACATTAGTGAAGAGTCTTTAAAATAAAAGTGTAACGCCTGTATTCAAAAAGCTCACTCACACGCACACTTATTGAGTGTAACATATAAATTTTGTTAATGCTGATCAATGAGAAAGTTCTCTCTGAATAGATGGAAAGATATAAGGTAAATCACTAAAAATCAAGCCCCTATTCGGCTCGAAATACCGCCATTGAAACGTTATGAGAGGATTAAGACCTCCCACTCAAACTCGTGTGAGTGAGCTTTTAGAATACAGGCGTAAGAAACGCCATGGGGTGTAATGAAGACAAAAGTTCGGTAGTTGCCAAATTTACATGTCTCAAAAGAAGAATTGCATTGCAAGTTGCAAAAAAAATTCCACTTAACTGAAGAAGTGCATGTTCCACGTTATGGTATGTCCATTATCGTTTCTTGCTGTCACTCTGGTTTTTAATCTGTGCATGAAAACCTTCATATGAAATTCGATGAGAGCTTATTTGCTTTGGGTTGCTTTACAAAAGCATATAGTCTCCAACTTTAATCTTAATTGGTTTTGCTTGTCAACGAGCATGAAAATTAATAAATGCAGATTTCTCAGTGAAAGAGCCTGTTTGTTTACCGTATTTCTTATGAGGATCCAACGCAACTTATAAAATGCTAAATACAAAAATTTAACATTTACTTGAGAAGAGGGCCATGATTTAAATATTGTTATCCATATTTGTAAATGGTAAATATTGTTAATAAAAATCATTCGCGGGTAAAAACAAATTTTACTGTCATCACGCATAAAATTGCTTATGTCAAACATTTATACACTTCAGGTGGGAGTCCAGCCAGTTTGGGTTGTTGTTTGGCCAGCAAGACAATTAACATATCATTGACTGCTAATGACTGGCCAAAATGAAGGCGGACAAAGGTCTGTAATCCGACATGCGTGGGGACACAAAAGATTACGACATGAGTGGGCTACTGGTATGATCTTTTTTATACTGCGACGCAGTTGAACATTGAGCATTTTCAGGCATGTAGTCGTGGCAAGAGGTCGTGGATTCTTATTGACCGAGTCGGTCAGACCGACAATGAATTTAGAGTTTTCTGATTTGTTAAAGTTTTGTTCAATATGAAAACGTCGCCGATTGCTCTACACACAGGAGAGTTTTGTCGAGACTAAAAGAATTTAAGGGCTAAAAAATTTTACCGAAATCGTAGTGTTGGCGTCGCGGTTGTCAATGGACTTTATGTCATAGAGTCGGTGATATTAGCCTCGAAGTTAAAGGCGCAAAGAAAGAAAGAAAACTACTGAGTTGGGTAAGTTTTATTTAAAAGTATATATACACATAAAAGAGTTAAAAATCGATGGTTAATCTGGGTATGGTCCTGCACGTGTCAAATATGCGCGCGTCGTTGAAAGAAAAGGAGAAATTTTGTGCCATTCTTAATCAGTCAGGATTCAGGAACACATATATCGTTTACATTATTACATGCAGAAAGATTATTGAAAAACTCAGGTTGCTTTAATGCGTTTCCAGTAAGATTATATATTGAAATGAGCATGTAGGTATATAAATTAAAGCATGATGATTGACAAATTTTTTTTAGTTAATTTTTCGTGTAATTATGCATGCACTTCGTGTTATTAAGGTTTTCTAGTACTGTAAGCCACTATATAAGCTTAAAATGTCTGGTTTTTATTCCGCTGGTTTTTATTCTAAGCTCTCGCTAAATTAATGGCAGACCAATCCAGTTCAGCGTTGTTGCTAGGCCAAAAAGCTAATCAACATGTCATTGACTGCTAATGATTTGCCAACAAATAAAGGCGGACAATGGTCCGTAATCCGGTATGCGTGGGGATACAAACTTTTTATGCTGTGGCACTGTGCCGCAGTAGCAAACAATATATATATATATATTTCAGCGAGAATTAACTTAAAATTTCCCGATTTGTTGGAGTCTTATTCTTAGCGATCGCTCTGTATGTCAAATGTATTGCACGTGCATGTCAAATATATTGCACGTGCATGTCAAATATATTATCCTAAGAAATTATCACCGATAATAGCGGTCGCTGCGCGTCGGTTCTAGAACTTCCGCTCCCACGCATAAAATATAAGACAAGAAACTTTTTTCAAAATGGTCACACAGAATAGGAATTTTTGAGGAAAAAGATTGCGCTGCCTTTGATGCGGCTTACGGTTTTACAGATATTAGCTAAGTTAGAATAGGCAGATATACCGGTAGCATAAATAGTGTTCGTCAGATTGATCTTTGAAAATGACACCAAGCATATTTCAGTGCTCAAAGCACGAGGAATGAAACCCGTTATTTAGGAATTTGTCACTCAATAATGCATTTTATCAAGGTTATCTGTGGTATAGCTATGATGTAAGCTATAGGATAAAATTTCGCGTGTTATAGTCAAGGATGTATACTGCAATTTCCACCTAATGCCGATAATGCATGCTTCATTACACGAAACTTAACATTCTGTTAAATATCATAAATAACATCGTTATTCGTTTTATGCCAATTTACCCAACTGTTTTTTGCAAGAATAAAATAAAAAAGAGTAGCGATAAGAGCACGAAGAGCAGGTTAGTTCAATAGGAATTACTGCCATACCGTTAAAGATTTTATTGCTTCCTGCACTTAAATATTATAAATATTAACTTATATACTTAATGTCACATTGTAATTTCCCCGCGGCAATTGATCACATGACGCGAACGCGCGAAAGCGAGGAGGAGTGGCAATATATTTTGATATCTTTCATTCTGCTCTTTGCATTGGCTATATCTAATAATATTATCAGTGGTACTAAGCTTGGGACAATTTATACGGTGAAATTCGATGGACATATTAGTATTCGACAATAAAATGTGCCAATTTTTGCAGGTGAAGCAAATCGTGAACTGGAACAACATGCTGGGATATTAAGGAGGATAATTCTGGCGACATGGTTAAGTAATTTGTTTTTTATTTCTTGTTTAATTGTACCGCTAACATTTGGCGCAAATATCAACTTGCAACGAGCCCCTAACTGTGTTATGATAGGCACTTGTCCGAAGTTAAACCGAATACGATTTCAAATAATTAAAAGCTGCATGCGTTAGACCGGATGTTGTAGTTTGTATGAGAAAGGACCCCTAGTGCAGGGGCAGGGAAATTGCTTTTGGTTTGAAATGAAACTAAAAGTAATTGGTTTCATAAACAGTTGGGTTGCATGTGAGACAATAGGGCTATTTATACGAGGCAAAATAAGTCGAGACTTATTTTTCCTCGTAGGTATATAAATGGCCCTAATGTGATTGGAACAATTTGTTCCAAGCATTTTAAAATGAATTTACGTCCGTGTGGTACCACAAAAAATTATTTTTCGGTGGTAGACGTTCGACCACTATTTAGAATATTACTCATGTCTGATATCGATATTACCGCGAACTGACATCATACCTCAAGGTGCTAGGTTGGCTAAGCGGAGCCTTTATAATTATAAGGAATTTGGTTATATTTTCCCGCGAAACGATCTGTTTCTTTCACATTATGACCTAATCCTTTGAAGCAAAAACACTGCTCCATGACGTAATAACTTGTCTTAAGCATGATTTGAACTGCGGAAAAAGTTTAACTGTTTAATAATTATTGAATAAAACTCCCTCAAATACCCAA
Source organism: Dendronephthya gigantea (assembly GCF_004324835.1). Taxonomy (NCBI): domain Eukaryota; kingdom Metazoa; phylum Cnidaria; class Anthozoa; order Malacalcyonacea; family Nephtheidae; genus Dendronephthya; species Dendronephthya gigantea. Next base: position 41,054 of record NW_021163028.1, on the reverse strand, counting down.
AAAAGTCTGAGAGAAAGTTAGCATATATGACATGCTTTATAAAAACGTTTGATGACTTCGTTATATCCCAGGCTAATAAGATTATCAATAGCAGGTAATATGTATAAAGTGTAAATCTTTAAACAAGAATTAACCCAAAAACGTTTGCAAGATATATATATATATATATATATATATATATATATATATAGTTATTAAGCATATTAAGAAATTAAGAATATTTTCTGCTTTTAAAGCCTAATTTACTTTTCAAAGAACGGTACCTTCAGAAATAAGAGACTTGTTGTTATGAGAAGAATGCGATATTTGCCTATATATTTAAGCAGCAAAATTGTGACATTACTACGACCTTGTTTAAAACGATCCTTGCCCAGAAACGAATGATTAACAGAAATGTTGATGACTTGATTTTCATTTAGTTTAATCCATCAGAAATATTCATTTCAATGTGAATAAAGGTACATGCTTTATAAAACCGTTTGATGACTTCGTTATATCCCAAGATTAATAAGAGTATCAATAGCAGGTGTTATGTATAAAGTGTACATCTTAAAACACGAATTAACCCTAACCGTTTGCTATATATAGTTATTAAGCATATTAAGAAATATGTTCTGCTTTTAAAGCCTAATTTACTTTTCAAAGAGCAGTACCATCAGAAATGAGAGACTTGTCGTTATCAGATAAATGCGATATTTGCCTATATATTTAGGCAGCAAAATTGTTAATCCATCAGAAATATTCATTTCAATGTAAATAAAGATATCTATGACCTATTTTCTGGTAAAACATTTCCGATGAAATTATGCAATCGATAATTTGCGTTACAATTGTAGATACTTTCGTGCAGGATTCTTTACAAAAAAATTCCGGAGCTGTTTTATTTCAAAATGGGTTACGTAGACCTACATGGGAAAAAACATATTGTGTGACTTTTAAAAAATACGAACCCTAAAGAGCTTTGATTTTTTTAATATTTATTTCCATAAAATTACCGTGTTATATCGGGATTAAGGCATTCGGTTCCATGATAAAAATTCAAACCTCGATTCTTCTGTTTCACACTAAAAATCTGACTGGTTCCAGTTTGGTCTTTGCCTGAATATCTGCATGTTAGGAAATAAACCTTCCTGGTGCATAACCTCGTTACAACCAAATAATTGGTGTCTATGTTTCAGTAACTAACATTCGTATTGTATTGCTGTGCATCCCTTTGTACACGTATTCAATTTGTCAATATACTTGTTCAGTTGTGTGTTATTTTTCGAAACTTCTCCTTGGCTCTGGTCTTTAAACTCCTCTCTTGTCCTGTAACAAGTGTGCGTTTGACAAAGAACTGTGGCAGTGTCTGTCTTAAGAAGACAATTGTTTGCAACCTAAATCCTGTAGGAGGAAATGCTTAAAACTTTATGGTCTGTAAAAGATTTCAAAATAACGTCAACAATTGAAAGAAACATCCTATCGCAGAGAAGAAATGGAGAAATCGTATCGTATTGTTGCAGTTTCTAGTTACACTGTCTTGTAATGGTAAATAAAAAAACGATTAACTATTCCAACGAACCACCAGGATTGCAAACAGTTAAATAGTAAAGTTGAAAGACATCTTGTAAGCATCCTTAAAAGACAAACTATTCGGAACGCTTGTTGTTTCTGAAACACTTAACTAAACGAATTGGACGCCCATTAAGAAGAAAACGTCAATCAAGTTCTATGATAAACCTCCAATATAACCATTAAACTATTTAGACTGGCCTGGGACTTGGCTCTGAAAGATTTTTGCATTAAAAGATATATTGTCACTAAACACCCTCCCCTGTTAATCAACGTGTGACCTACCTCCCCCTAGTTGTCCCTCGTCAAACATCATTGTAAACATCCTATGTAACAATGGCATGCTGTTGGTGGATATGGACATTTAAAAAGAGAATACTTACAAGGCTGATACATAAGTGAGTGCTGAGTTTCAACCCCCCAGGAATATTCCTTTAATGTCATTCACAAATGCTCTGGGTTTGCGGAAACACATTTCACAAACTTGTTGAGAGAGATTCAAGAATTTGGCTATAGTCACAGCAAACTCAGGTCTTTCAACCCACGGCAGGAAAAACTTTACCATCGAACACTACACCGACCTAAAGTGTTTATTCCGATCAAAATTGATTTCCTTCTATAATGTTACAAACACCATCAACAATTACCAGCTTCTCAGATTATCCATCGTCGATCGACAATGAAACTCAAACTTGTGTAAGCGAACATAAAGACAGGTTTTGGACAGATTTGGAATAGTATTCAGTCACAGCGAAATTTCTAATTGTATTTGTGGGTTATATCGATCCCACAAAAGGGTTGCTGGCCTAAAGCTAATTATAGAACGATACCTGGGTTTATAGTCAGTTTCTGACATGAAACAGCTTAAACAGCCACATGGTATATCTTGGATTTCGAAGGTGATGTTAATGCAGAACCAAAGATGTCTGATGAGATATGTTCAGTTAAGTTCGTCCAAAACAGTATTCCGATCTTAATTACGGACACTACATGCTTAATACGTAAACAATGATAACGAAGATCCTACTAATCCACGTCTTATAGCGAATGGCAATTGAAGAATACGAAAAAGATTTGAGCAAACTCAATGATGGCATTGCCACAACACAATCCTATAGCGCACATTGTTTAACTTGTAATTCAGGCAATCCCAAGAAGTGCTTCCTCTGTCTCTCGGCTTTTGGCCTCAAGTCACACTGTAGAACGTTCCTCTATCTTAATGATAATTAAATTGGAAAGTTCTTGTAATTCCCAAACCTTTTGCTTTACTCTAAGCAATTATATATGGTTGGTGTGGCGTCTTTGTGATTCATTTCGAATATGAGGCTCCTGGCTCCAGGCTTTTCTCTTCTTTTTATCTTTTTTTTATGCATCTATTTTTCTGCTTAAAAATTTCTTCAGTTTTTTGCTATTCTGCATATATGGGATTGAACGGATGTTTAAATATGAATCTGATAAAAATTTAATCTCCTGCTCTCAAACAGCTAGTTTTATTAGGAACGGAAGATTCTACACTTGTAAAGCAGATTTGTATGTAAGTGCGTGAATTTTGCTGAATTGGAAAAAATGATTTTGGCTTGACTATTTTCCTATACCCTCAAAACAAACGATCCACTCTCGCTAAATTAGAATGGCAGATGGAATATCATGGGATAATTTTCAGTCGCTAATAAACTCTTATGATGGTACCGAACGAATACAACTCACTGCAATATCATGCTAGAACTTTTATCTGTATTTAAAATGAAAAATAAAAGATAACTTTTAAAGATGAAATATAACCATCACTTTCATTTATATGTCATAATGAAAATATATGCAATACTTTTCTCTAGAATAGTTTAACTAAACGAATATTTTACTATTCTGGTATCAAAAAAACGATAAGATTAGGTTTACTTAGTCTAAAATATACATAAAATAAACGTAAAATATATACATACACGTACAGTTGTTACATCCTGAGAACAGCACCTATAGTGAAAAACATAGTCACTTATCATTAATTCCTTATGCCAAGTAATTTGTCTAGTAGCTACGTTCTTTTTCCGATTTAGCGTCCGGGTTATAAAATTTAATCTCGGGTGTTGGACCTACATATAATCTTGATTTTCAGGAATGTTAAATTTAAAAGGAAAGTCTCCAATATATTAGTTAAATGCTAAATGGCTTACCCGGAAGACTGCCGATGAGCCTTTAGCTAATATCTTAATGAAGATGACGTTTCCTTGGGCGGAGTGACCCGCGGATAGTTTTGTCAAAATTTCGTATGAATTCCTGTTTTACTTCGCTAATTTTAAGTCTTTAAATGTTGTTTAAAAAACATGGAAACTTCAGGATAATGTAGTTCAATCATCGGTGATTGTTAGGTTATAGTTTTTGTGGCGTTTCCTCGTGTAATTATTGAGATAATTTTACATTTACTAAACTGTATCGACGAAGTAAACAAAGTAAGCGCGACACGCGAGCGAGTATCACACGCGCAAGTCAAAAACTGGGCTTCTTATATGGTTTGAACTGAAGTAATTTATCATGGCTATCTGCAAGTGCTTTACCGACTGCTATATGGCTCGGCCACAACAAAGGTTATCTCTATTTCTAATTGATTAAACTGTTTTTATTGTAACCTTTTGTAAATATTCTAAAAACTTAAAAGTTGTACTGTTTTTTCCCTACTGTTGGAAAAATAAGGAGATCAATTAAGTATATTTTTCTTCAATTATATGTGGACGTTTCACCAACGACTCAATTTCATGACAAATTACCTGCTGTATTACATACATTACAAAGAACTGAATTGAGTTCGTCTGTGATATTTACGGGATACCGAAATTTTCTGGACTTTGCATCGTTGCCTGATAAACACACGATGTTGCACCGTATTTCTCCACAAAACGTTTCGTCACTTTTTTAACGTAAAACTTATTGATTTAGTCACCTCTGTTTCTCTGATCAAAACCTTTTAGATCATTACGCTATTCAATGTTTTTTAATTGACTGATTTAACCGCTTCGATGCTTTTTTTGCCAGAGCATAATTTTTGACACATCGCTTTTCTTTTTGGAAAGCTCTCTGTCTATATTTTACTTAATATTCGTTGCGCGAATGAATTTTTACGTATGGCTCGATCTTAGCCAAAGGCTTTCTATATATACGCGTGAATTTTGTATATAAGCCCACAGTTGTAAAATCCTCTCAGTTGAGTACAACCGTACGCTTTTAGGAATTGATCATAGCTGAATCCTTGTGCCAAATAACCAGTTATATGTCTAAAAATTTAGGTTTTTCCGTTTTAATGCACATACGAGTTGTTTCTTTTAATGACAAATTCTACACCTTTATCCTCAGAGTACATTTTATGTCACGGAAATTGAGGCGGGGCATGCTCAGCAACCCATTGTAATTTAGCATCGGACTCAAGATCTCGCCTGTTGGATTGATAGCTTTCTAAATCCCAAGTTGCGAAATAGAGAAAAAACTTATCTGTTGGCCCAAACCTAAAACCAAATAACTCAAGCTCCTCAAACACTGTTTTACTTATCTTGAAAGTATGTCCCGGAAATTCGTGTCTCACATTCGCATCACATTTTTGTTCCTGACAAGTCGGTATGGTTTCGAAAATATTTTCTCACGCTTCCAACAAACAAACGAGCCACAAAAACTATTTATGTTAGAAATAAAACTGAAGTGATCATTATGCAGGTTAACGTACATACGAGTGTATTCTGAAAGATCGTCTTATTGAAGAAGCTTCACCGTCTTCGCCAATCGAGTAAAGTTCAATAGCAACATGCACATGAAAAGGCCTTTTTTTATATTCTTTTGCAAAATTGGCTGTTCTTAAAAGAACCGTTTTGTGTTGCTCAAACTTTTATCGTTTAGTGACGAAATATTCACTTGAGAAGTTCTTCAAGAAACGCAACGTAATTCGGGTCTACCTCTGTGTATTCATTTTGCTGATCAGATTCCCTCAGCGTTGACACTAATCCGTCACCAGGCGATAAAAGTTCGTCCACAATATCTGTTGCACTGACCAGAACATGAGGATTTAGTTGGCACAAGATTTCGTCTGCACTTGGAAAAGCGTCAGCGCTTTGTTCTTGATTTTCTGTATGGTTTCTGTTTGCTGGTAGCTTGTCACTAAACAATGAAAGTTTATTCACAATGTTAGTTACTCCAGCTAGATCATTGAATATATATTCAATATATTTTTCCTTATATTCTGCTCGTTCAAAAGCGTCGGAGCTTGGTTCTTACCTGACAATCTCAGAGATGTGATCTTCTCCATTAAATGTTTCTAATATCCCTGGGTGCATGGTTGTTCTTTAAAAAATACTCCAAACGCTTCAGCCTCTCCAACTCTGCTTTTTTCTTATTTCTGTATCTGCGGTATCTATTTGGCATTTCTGCGTACGTTGGTTGTTCCACTCACTGTGAGCTCTTAAGCATGTTCGGTTCAGTTTTTAACCGTAGAGGCATCGCTAATCCTCTGCGAAAAATAGGGTGCATGTAGATTTTGCACATAGTATGAAATATGACCACATAATAATGTTTAAAAGTCATTGTTTTGATTGTTTTTACTTATTGTTCTCTTCGTCGGAACTTTCAAGTGTAATTGCTATACGTTTATATTTTTCTTCTTTCCGTGCACCTTTTGATTCCGCTTCGGCTTTTCCTCTTCTTTTTCTCAGGCAGATATCATCTGCCCAATGGAAGAAGTGACGCTTCTCATCAAAGCTTGTGTCCTGACATCTGAAGTACGAACGGCCCGTATTTGTTGCAGAATTAGATACCCATAGGCTTGATACCTCATCGCATTCGCACGAGGGAAATTTGTTTGCTTTAAGTTTCCCAGCCACCTATTCCCACCTATTAAATTTCCCACCCACCAGCTATTCATATTTTCTTCTTCGGAACTTTCCAGCGTTATTGCAACAGGTTTATATTTTGCTTTCTTTCGTTCACTTTTTGATCCAACTTCAACTTTTCCCTTTTTTCTCTCATCATTTCCTTTCATCGTCTGCCTATTGGAAGAAGTGGTACTTCTCCTCAAAGTTTGTATACTGGCATCTGAAGTATGGCCAGTCTGGATTTGAAACAGAATGGGATACCCATAGACTAGAAACGTCATCACATTCACACAATGGAAATTAGTTTGGTTTGAATTTACCTGCCACCTTCGACTCGTATAGGCTTCCATACAAAAAACATCATCTAAAAATGCCCCAAACAATTAGTTGCCTTCTGCTTTGAGTATGTAACCATTAGCTGCTATTAGATCTGCTAGCAACTCAGCCGATCAAACGATTTTTTGCCTTAGGGCAGTTAAAAGCATTCCACGAGCAGGACAAAATCACAAACACATGCATACACACGCACATACATTAATCATGATTTTAGTTGAAATTCTTTTTTGAATTTGATGGTTCCGCGAATCAGATCTTCATTACTCTTGTTGTTGTTGATAAGCCTACGGTCAAACTCAACGACAACTTCACCATGCCTCTCAAGCACGTAGTCGTAAAAGTCGTGCAGTCTCTTCAACTTCGCATTTCTCTCGTTCTCTTCTTCTTTTTTTCTTTCTCTGTAACGTGAGAAACGACTGCTTCCTTTCGTCTTCATCATATCGCACATAAGGCGGTTATAGTGAATAATACCTTGAGGCATGACTTGTATAATACTCTTTCTAACAATATGTGCGGTTTTAGGCGGGATGAAATTCTATGTGTGCGCACGTGTTCCGAGGTGATCACCAAAACATATTAGCGACGCGCCGACAGTTGATAATTACGCGTAGGTGTAGCGCACACTGTAGCGCTCACAAATTACCTTTTGTAAACAATATGTATGATAGAATTTTAGCTCAATTTCAAACATGAGTATATTATTTGAAATGTAAAAATCTCAATCTCTGTTTTGCACCAGCTTTAGCGATGGACAGGAGTAGTTAACCTGTGGGTATGTTCCCGGAAGTAGCGGGAGCTCTGAACCGTGTCAATTAGTTTCCAGTCCGACCGCGTGAGGGATGTGCGTGCGCATGTTAATTGAAATACGTCACTAATGGGAAATGACGAGTTGAAAAAGTATGAATATTAATTGAATACGTCGCAAATCGAAATATCTGTTTGAGAATCGCCAAAGTCTCATTCAAAAAAAATTATTAATGTTTTATGTTGATGAAATTGTTTCGATCATTGCAAACCTTGTTGTTGAAAAATGCCGCGGCTGTGAAATTGAACATTGTAGTCAACGCCAGCATGATTGTATGATGATGGAATCAGATGAAAAAAATATGTATGTACTTTGACGAGGTATTGGAGAAGGTTTGTGAAGCGACGATCGCAGAAAACTTCATGAAAAGTTTACAAGATATTAAGCCAAATGTGAACGGACTTGAACTTTTAAAATATACATGTGAAGACTGGCGAACATTATTTTGTGTCAAAAATAGGCAGTTGTTAAAGAAGAAAACACGACTAGAACTTCAGTAATTTTTTTAGAACTTCAGTAATATTTTTGCATGGGTAATTGTTTGATAGTTGATTTGAAATAAAATGGAAAGATTGGCGAACATTATTTTGTGTCAAAATAGGACGTTGTTAAAGAAGAAAACACGACTAGAACTTCAATATTTTTGGAACTTCACTAATATTTTTGTATGTGCAACTGTTTGATACTTGATTCGAAATAAAATGGAATTTTGTAAGATTTTGTGTTGTTTAATATAGTGTTTTTCCCCTTAGAAATCATAGAGACGACACACGATATTTTAATAAAAAATCATTTATTTACTTTAATTTTTCTCTACCAAGAATGCCGAAGCACTGATCACACTACAGGGGAGGAAAGAGAAAGGTATTTTAAGTATAAAGGGGAAACGAGAAGGAAAAGAATATTGAGCGTATGATTAATAAACAAATAAAAGGTGGTTTAATTTTTTCTACTTACTCCAACACCCCCATCCAAAATTGTGCATCGTTGCACCATTTTTTGAAATCATCATCATCTGCGTGCGTTCTACAGAGATAGTAATTGTGAGATCATGAAGAATCATTGATGTGAATAACAATAATGATAAGATTTATACAGATATAGACATAGATTTTACATACCCACAGTGTGGACATTTAAATGTTATGTGCGTGCCCAGTAAAATGGGCAAATCTGAAATGTGGGCTTTGCACCCACATTTCATTTTCACCGTGAACGTTTTACATTCGTTGCATGTTTCTGCAAAGAAAAAACAAACAAGAAACGGTCATTCCTAGGGACTTAGGTTAACAATCATAGAAATAAGACTGGGTTAATTTGTAGAAAAAATAAGAAAAAAATAAGAGCACATACCAAACTTTGTCTCCATGTTAGTTAACTTTGTTCTATATCTGTTCTCTGTTCTCTGTTCTCGACTCTGTTCAACAACATCTATACTTTTGACTTTAGAAAGTCCCCTTTTTGTATGCTTTGCCTACATGTGTTTGCATACTGATGAGCGTCGTTTTGAAGGTTAATAGAAGGAGCAAGGGAAAAAAAACGTGGGTAGTTGACGATGTGTTAATGCCAGAGGGAAAAGCATGATGTGTTTAATGGAATAATAATTATATTATTATTTACTCGGAATGAATCAACATTGCTAAAAGGCGGGGAAGTTTAATAAGTGAACAATTATTTGGTTTATAGATTATGCTGTGGAAAATGTAGTTCTTTTAAATTCTGGTTTTAATTTGAACAGGGTGAGAAAAAAAAAACCTTTACGATTTTTTACTGTCAACACAGAGAAGACATCTTTGTTTTACGAGGGGAAATTGTTTTCTTTACAAATACGGGAAACACTAATATAATTAATTTACTCATGAGTGATATTGTATTCAGCGTTGGCAAAGTCTTTATGATGGCATAACGAATGTTCAACATTGTCATGATCTGACATTCAAACTTTCATGTTTCTGAACTATTCTAAGGTTTACCCGTGTTGATTTATACACAAATGTAGATAAAATAAGAAACATGTCTAATTTACCATCAAGTATATTTTCCTCGCTTGTCGTTCTTTGCCAAAGGCATGCTTACTTCTGAGTCTAACTGATTCCGAATGGGTCCATAGATCTTAATTTTTTTACTGTTGTATTCCATTTGTATAGATGACCTTCTAAATTTAAATCATTACGGCCAAAACTTATACCAAGTCTAAACATTTTTTGCATATTATGATTCTTGTCTCGTTTAATTTTATCACCTTTACTATTAGTATTCCCCATTAAGACAATCGTACAGCGAGTACGTACACCAAATCAATAAAAAAATCACAACACAGTACAATTTAAAAAAAAATAACACTGCATGGTAAAAAAAAGGAATGTTAATAGCTGATCATTACAACTTTGAGTTATATTTTAATTTGCAAACATAACTGATATAGTCAAGTAAATGATCGAAGACCTTAGGTCTCTTCAAATGCATGTACATTGTGGAAAGCCCTTGAGATGAAATACAATACAGTTGTTCAAAATAATTTCTGCAATCAGACAAAGGTTCTGTAAACTTAATAATCTTGAAACATTCAACAATTCCATTCCAAATATATTCACGGTCGACCATAACAATCGCTTGATCTGCAAAGTGGAACCACAGGTCTTCTTCGTTCAACATTTCGGCATCGTTTTCGCGACATGACTCGCCCACTCCACAAGTGTTTGAAGTTCGATTATATTTTCTTGCGAATTAACTCCAAAAAAGATTAGATCTATCAATTCACTTTGTTTGAGTTAACTCGTCTTCAAAATACAACTCATCATTATACATTTTCCTAAACAGGTGTGCCTAACAAGAAGACAAATAAATAAAGCAAATAAGTAGAAACATTGAACTCTTTTATACAGTGTAGGAACAGATTGAAAAAACCGTTAAAATATAACTTCAAATAAAAGTTTCAGGCATGATGACAAATGATTCACAAATGTAAAAACTTCTATATTTTCACAGAATGGCCCGCAGGGCCTTTTATGAGGCCTTCTGCATGACCTTGTTTCATGTCTTCATGTTATTGTGTGAATATGGCCCGCAGGGCCTTAGCGGGTCTTTTTTGTGGCCCAAAACTCTGACATATAATCTGTGGCTCTCGCCCAGAATCACACAAATTTTATCTCAAGTGATGTAAAGATATATAGTTTCAATTTCCCTATTTACACAAAAAATTAAAAAACACGCAAAGTTACAAACCATAAGGTAAAGCGTCGAGATTATTTGCAATAACACGTTATTTATATGCAATCCTAAAATCCTTTTTCTCGCTTGTGGTAATAATTTCTTTCCCTGTCTTATTCCTCACAATCTTGTATGGAATGTCCACGGTTATTTTATGAGAACCTATACCTCTAACCATCTTTGACATCACGTCAAAATTGACGTGTTGTTGGGTCCTGTAGTTTAGGGTGATTCCTCGAACTTAGCATACAGTCTTACCCGTGTTTGTTTGGTAAGCGTAGTTTTCAGGACCTCCTGACACAAAGGTGGTAATGTGAATCTCATCCAACTCATCAGTAATCTCGCCAAGATACGGAAGGCTTTCTCTCACGTGCTTCGACATGTTTGGTACGTTTCACGTAGACGACTTGTTTTTTCTCCGGGAAGAATGCATGTTCTGAGGCACTTGTTGTAAAGATATCCTCACAACCTACATGCGTGTCCATCCATGTTACCCCAGCTTAATAGGTTTGAGGGATAAACCAAAGTCAGATAGGAGTCGCACGCAAGTGACAAGAGTTCGCAAGGTCAAGAAAAAGACATTGAAGGCAAAAGAAGAAATATCAGCGTTAAAAACGATTCTTTTTAAAAACAAACAAAGAATTCAAACGAGTTTTGATTAAAAATATTGATATGGGCAAATCAAATTGAAAATGCTCAACTTGTTTTAAATTAAAAATGTTGCTATTCAACACACTTATTACAACGCATGTTGTTCTTATATGATGAACGTTCACCATGATTCAATTTTATTTAATCGTACATACTTTCATACACATCCTCAAAGAAAAAACAACATTGTAAACTAAACAGACTGTTTATTTAAACAAGGTCCTTCACTCAGTGATCATCAATCCAATAAGAATTCAAATGACTTGATAATCAAAAACGTCTGAACCCTGTTTCGGATCCATCAGAAAATCAAGAGTTGCCTCTTCATCTTTTTTCAAGTTCTCCAAATGTTCTGCTGCGAAATCGTTATACTTCAACTTCATCACACGGATAGCCTCAATAAACTCTTACCAACGTATTCCCCGCCCGATCACAAGGTCAATGGCCTCCAAGCCATGCATTGTCGATCCCTCTTCTTCCGATAACATACACTCGTGTCTTCTTTGTTTTGGATGATCCACTTCACGACCTCTACACCTTTCTTTGCAAACTTTTCCACCTCACTAGAAACGGCTTCAGCAAATATCGCATTCATCAAATCACACACGTTTTTCACTTCCCACGATACTAATTCGTCCACAATTAAACTGCTTGCACTGAGCATCTGTTCGTTTACGTGGAAAGAATTTGTGCTTGAAATATTAGGTAACGCTTTCCAGATAAAAAGGTAACGCTTTCCTCCGACAAAAAGAGGTCAGTCAAGTAAATTAACCAGGGGTTACACAATGCAACGTCTCTAGCGTAATTATATACAGGGTGTCTCAAAAAAAACGCAACCACTTAATATTCTAAAATTCATATTGTTTATAAGCTCAATAGATTTTATGCCCCTGGGATTTTAAAATGGCTTCTAATCGTACAGTTCAACTGCTAATGGTCAAATCAGCTAAACTAATAATGGTGCAGCTAACAACCGAACATGATAACTTGAATGCTAACTGTCGACCTTGTAAAATTCATTGTAAATAAAATTTAACTCGTTAAATACTTTCAATTCAGCTCGTTGGTTTACGCACCCGACTTTGTTTACCAACGATTGTGCCGCTAGAATATGATTACAGGCTTCTCGCATTCCAGGGGCCAAACGTCTTTTGTGTTGTAGAACAAAGAGGATATTCATCAATATTAAGTGGTTGCGTTTTTTTTTATACACCCTGTATATCCATGTCAATCCCTCGAATACTTAGTGTGTAATTTTGTGAGTAAACTAACGTACGTGTATTGTACGCACGCCACAACATAGAGATTATAAATAACACTAGAGGAGGCATTAGTATTGGAAAACATCAGTCAAAAAAGGGAGCACGTTAATGGGGGGCAAATTCAAGTCCCGGATGCTATTAAAGCCTAGCGCCCATTGGCTACATCAATGCCTCTGCTTAGCAACCACGTTAGCAACAACTAAAATTTGCATTAAAAAATTTATATTCGTTTTTAGGTCGCTTTGCCGGTTTTTAAGCAAAAACAGTGTTTTTTACTACCTAGACATCCTGAAATCATATTTCAGGGAGGAAACCATTTAGAGATAAAAAAACTCTTTTAAAACGACATTTTTTGGCCTCGGACATCGTGAATGAGTGAACATCTGGGACTTGCATACCAAGGTAAGTATTAACAAAGCATGCATTGTAACTCATTTATGCTCACAACCATATCAGTATCTAGAAATACAAACTTTTTATATAGTGCCCACCCAAAGCCAGCCAAAAGCTGGAGAACTGTTTGAAATATTACAAATATAAAACTGAACCTTCAAACACATGCAGGATTGGTTTAAGTTATGATCTGAAACCGTTTTGATTCATCCGTGTGATATAATTATGAATTATAGACGGAGTAATTAAGGCTATATAAACTCGATCTGTCCAACCTCGTCAAAACGAGTTTCCTCTTTCCTTACTTATTCTGTTCAATTTTAAACTACACCCGGTATATACGAAATTCCAATGGTCAATAATGACGTAATTATCAAAACTGCAGTGTCATTTGCAAATATGCTTTTAGCGCTGCCAGACCAGATGTGGGCAGTAAAATAATTTGTCGTGAGGAAAGGGAGAGAATAAAAACTTGCTAGATAAAATATGAAATGCCGCTTTTCTCAACTCCTTCCTCACAACACATATTTTTTACTGCCTAAAATCTGGGCAGTCATGTAACTAAGAATTACCCGGGTACTTACTCAAAAGTACCTTCGAACCGAGCATAAAAATATCATAAAATTTCTTACCGATTGTACCTACGCTTTAAACGATTAATTGAAAGAAAATTGCCAACATAAATACATATTTTCTTTTATATATTCTTAGAACGAGTCGAACAAATAGAAAGTGTCAGTGAATATGAAGGAGAATTAATGGCGAATATTTCCGAAACATTTGATGTTGTAAGTGCAAAACATGTAATTGCTTTCCAATTCATTGTATGTAATACTTTTCAGGAGATCGTCATTTATACATCTGAATAGATTAATTAGACTGAAATGTCAGGTTACAGACACTAGGTGGCCACTTACAACTTCCTTCACTTTCTCAGTATAATGATGCAAACACCCATAAAAGAGCTAACAAAAATATATCGGACTTTGAACTGGACTCAAAACGAAGTAAAGGTAAATAAACAGATATAAGCCTGATTTTCTTCCAATAAAACCCTTCAAGATTGTATAAAAAAAAAACGACAATCGGCTTTTAATAGATTTATACACGCCATCAATCAACTAACTTTGAAACAATGGGACTATGCGACTTACCAAGAGGCAAAAAGATAATTATCTCTATTTTTCACGATATGCACACGCGTTTCACTATATATCTCAATTTCTTTAAAATAAGCTGATGGAGTGATGAATCTAGTGATGGACTTATGAATGATGGCGACACGCATGCACAACAATTCAAATGATTCCATCGAAATGCTAAGGCCACACAACCATTTCGTGGAAATATTCAGCAGGCAACTTACCACAGGGTACAAGCTTTTAAAATTGCGCTCTCTCTGCAATTCTAGTTCAGACGAAGATGATCCACTTAATTCGTATGAAGAAACCGCCCTTTTCAATGGTGATGTGTTGACGCCAGTCTTCTTGTGGAGCCAAGAAGCATATGCGAGCGAAACTCTCGTGCGGATACTTCTTAGTGAACATGAGACTGAAAGATTATGTATTTTACAGCCTATAAATGTCGCTCACAACGTCACATTTCTTATCGATACCTCAAAGATCAAAGATAGGGGACGACCTCAAATGTGACGACATGGGTTCGTGGAAACATAATGGAAGAAATCAGTCACCGAAGAAATCGAAGAAGAAAAGAAATCGGTCACCAACAACGAAAACATCAAATCATGGAACAGATACGTTGACGATGTCTTCGCAACGGTAAAGAAAGACAAGACTGACGATATTTTATAGGAAATTAACCAAACTATTGAAAACATAAAATTCACCAAAGAAGAAGAAAATAACCACCAACTTGCTTTTTTTGACGTCTTATTAACACGAACTAATGACGGAAAAATAAAGACACGGGTTTACCGTAAGAAAACACACCGATCAAATCTTAAATTTTAATAGTAACCACCCAACTCAGCACAAAATAAGCTGCATTAGAACGTTATTTAACCGAATGTTACTAACAAATATTAACCGAATACGGTGAACCAGGCCATTTTGCCACCAAATTTGTGAATTTTCCTTTTAAAAGTAAAATATTTGAATTAGTTATTACTATTGTTTTAAAGAAAATTACCATTGTTACAGCATGTATATGCTGGTCATGTAGTCTATTAAGTTTACATCCAAGGTATGTGCCCAAAGATGGTTTTAAAATATATTTTTTCATAACAAACTAAGCAACATTCCAAAATTTGCTCTTCCACCGTTAAAATTGTGCACTATTATAAAAATATTCCAACAGTCATGTCGCGTCGCCTGAATATTTGCTTAGTTGTTACGAGCAGAAAGTATATGCAGAACGGACTTCTCATGATTTATTATAATACTTGTTCGTTACATAAAGTTTTTCAAACAGAATGTCAACATGTACAGATCTAGAATGTAAATTATCTATGGTCAAACCTTTATGATCGCAAATCCCTTGGACGCTAATGTTGTGAAAACCTTTCCTATCACCGTAGTCTGACTCACTTTCTGTCGGTGCAATAATGCAAATATGTGATCATCAACACAGCCAATGGCACATGGAAAACCGGCGTGTTCGTAAAAACCTTGTTTTATTCTATCCTTCGCCTCTCTAGTTTCGGGAAACTTGACAAACCGATCAAGCTTTTGAGCTAAAGCAAGGCATACCCTACGTACTATTCGACTAACGGTAAACTTATGCAGGCCAGGTAAGGTGTCACCAGTGATTTGAGGAAGCTTACTGTGGCTAAAAACCGTAGCGTTACCAATACTAGGGAGCTTTAGCAGTGACTATGAGTACGACTGCGAGTACGAGATTCGTCATTCTCGCGCGTTGTTTGCTTACGCCATCAGCCAAAACTCGTAGTCGTTGGGCTTTTGAGTACGCGTTTTTTGATAAATTTCGTACTCAAAAGCCCAACGACTACGAGTTTTGGCTGATGGCGTAAGCAAACAACGCGCGAGAATGACGAATCTCGTACTCGTAGTCGTACTCGTAGTCACTGCTAAAGCTCCCTACTTGATTCGTGGCGGAGACGGAATAGCTACGCTTCGTCGCTGGGTTAATTTCATCGTACACAAGGTTAATTAACTATGAATGCAATTGCATTTTTCCCGAAGCGGTATCGTGCTTTACACTCCTCGTCTTTATAATATTCATGTATAGCCTATTTTAAATGTCTCATCTGTAAAGCCTGTCGACGCATAGATTAACACGGGGAAGATCATTCAAGGCAAAACCAGGCATTCTAAATATAGTGCCATTTTTTTATTTAAGTAGATTTGTCCTAAAACAACACCCTCTACAACTCTATTTTATCCACTGGATAGTGGATTTAAGCTACCTAGGAACTTTGTACAAAATTATCCTGTGGATAACAATTTTTATCCGCTGGATAAAGTTATTCAAGCTTCGTGCTAGCAAATTTCGCGCTGGATAAAACCGTTGGATAGCGAGTTATCCGTTGGATAGCGACTTACCCACCTTGTGACAAACGCGCGTAGTATTGGAGAACTTCCAAGAGGACCAACAGATTTATACAATGCTAGATTTTCATCGAAGAGGAACACGCCGTCCAATGGGATGCAAGGGAAGCTGAACAATAATGTTGCAACAAAGAAAACTAAGGTGCAAGTATCGGTGAAGTCATCACCTCAATACCAACCAGCATCATTGGTTAGCTCTGCATTGGCTGTTGTGACAAGACAATGTGTACAAGACAATGAAACTAGAAAATAGGGAGACTAAATGCAAGTTAGAACAAGTTCAAAGAGAACTGAAAACTACAAAGGCAAAACTACAAGAACTACAAGAAAAGACATTTGGCATGAATATAATTAAAAGTAACAATGACCTTTGCCAACATTACACTGGTTTCCCTGACTATGAGCGATTAACAGCATGTTATAAATTTTTATCTGTCGGCGAAAATGGCGAAAATGTAAGAATGAGAGGGTTAGCTCAGAAGAAAGGAGGTGGGCGGCCCCGATGTTTGAGTGCAGAAGATCAATTTCTCTTGTTGTCGTTGCTATAATGATTTCGCAACATGGTGGATATTTTATGTAAAGTAACTTATTTCTAACGTAATGTGATGTTGCTACTCTGGGTCACCAACCGGGCAAGCTGAAAAATTAGCTTGATTTTTACTGGCCATGTTGACCAAGTTGCTAAGCAAAACACATTCCAATACATTCCACTACGCGATTTCTTGAAATGCATACTCAAAAGCAAGGGATTTATGAAAGCAGTAAATAAACATCGTCCAAGTCGAGGCGGCATAATGAGAGACTTCCATGACGGCGAGTTTTGGAAGCATCATGATTTTTTTTCCAAGGAAAATACCATCAGGTTACTTTTGTTTGTTGACTATTGTGAAATCGCAAATCCTTTGGGGTCCAAGGCGGGCCTACACAAGATAACTATGGTATATTTCATTATATTAAATATAACTCACTGGTTTCGTTCTTCTCTTAAACATTGCTATTTGCTTTCACTTTTTAACGCTGGCGATGTGAAGACATATGGCTATGCGCCTTTCTTGCAACCACTTGTTGATGACATCAACTTTCTCGAACAAGAAGGACTTTCTATTGCGACCGATGATTTTCAAGGAACTGTCTATGTTGGTATCGCCCAACTGGCGATATCCTTGGTCTGAATGGCATTCTAGGATTTGTGGAGAGTTTCATCAACAATTATTTCGCAGAATTTGTAAAATGCATAGGAATGATATAGCATAGTTGCGCAGCATGTCTCGAGAAACTTCGTAGTTTGGAAGGGTATGAGGACGACGTACACCTGAACGATTTCACAGAAACTAGCATTAAATCGGCTTGCGCTTTAAACGAAGTTGTAAACTTTCATGTAACTACTAATTATGTACCAGACATTATGCACGATTTGCTATAAGGCGTTTGTGGACTCGAAGTTTATCTAGTACTGGCGAAATTATTTCAAGAAAAACTGTTTAGACTCATTAAACAGCCGAATTACTAGCTTTATTTACTCGACAGCCGACTCGAAGAACAAGCCAAGTCCAATTTCTTTAAGCAAACTGCAACAGTCAGAAAGGGCTTCTGGGCAAACGGCTTCTCAGATGTGGTGTCTTTTCGAAACCTTCCTCTTCTCATTGGCGACAAAATTCCCGACGGACACTCATAGTTTGAGCTACTCCTTCTACTCCTCGAATGCATGGATTTCATCTTTTCTTCAGAGATTACAATGGAAGAAACATTTTTTTTAAAAAACCTCATAAAAGAGCATCACGAGTATTTCCTTGATCTATTTCCAGATCGTACCCTTAAACCAAAACATCATTTTGTGACTCACTAACCCAAACAGATGCGGCTACTTGGTCCATTAGTTCATTTTTGGACATTGCGATTTGAAGCAAAGCATCGTTTCTTCAAACGCTTACGCCATATTGTATGTAATTTCAAGAACATTTTGAGAACGTTAAGTTATCGACACCAAATGTTTCTCTGTTATAATACGAGGAGCGACCTCGAGGAAAGAGATTTGGAATTTGGGCCTGGATCAAAATTATAAGAGATGGTTGAATCATTAGAAGGGACAGATTTGATTGTCAGATATATGAATGTCCAGGTGTTTGAAGAGGTGTACGTTGCAAAATGGTGTGTCATTCACGGCATGTAGTACTGCAAGAATCTGATGGTTATAACAGGAAAGAGCGATGATTTGCTTCCTGTGTTTCAACAGATTGTTTATGTCATTGGGGTGAAGATAATACAGTGTACCTCTTGACTCAGATATGGAGGACAATTGAATACGATCGGCATACTCATTCGTACGTGATTGAAAAACCCGACGAAACCTTGTATTCATTGGTTGATGTACATGATTTGTTTGATTATTACCCGTATCATGCAGCAAAATCCTACAAAGAAGATGACTTGCTATCTTACGTGGCACTTCGTCATCCACTTCGTCATCGCGTTCATTAAAAATATTTGTGAGATGATTTCCATGCTAGCATACCAATTTGCATTTAATGATTCCATTTAGAAAATTTAAATGCACATAAATTTAAGTTAATGATACAAAATCTGATGAATGCATCAAAAACTGAATATTTGAACAGTGTTTCTTCGTTTGTGACAACGTAAGCAAACTGTAGGCGAGGTATAGAGTCGTTACGATTTTGCCACACTATGTGTTTTTATTAGTAGAAATGGATCAAATGCAAATTGTTATATTTCATGTCATGCCATCACCATGTCACAAATTTGTTTGATCTGGAAAATCTATGGTAATTAATTAATAAATCATGTCTTCCTTTGCGTGTGATTTCCGTTTAACGTTGGAGAAAAATAGCCCTTTACTAGTATTTTGTTATTATAGCCTATTATTTGTATTTTCTGGTAGGATATAGTTTATAATAACCTTTCAATAACCTATATTTTTATAATCTATTGTTTATTCTATTTTTAGACAACTGCAAGCAATTAAATTCATTCAAATTTATTTAATTAAAGTGTGTCAACTACATTTCAGTGTGGGAACGAACTGGTGAAAAATGATAAAAAAAAGACCAGTAATGCAATCGTCCAGTTCGAGCATTCATCAAATATCTCAACCAAGCAAGAAATCTAAGATTGATTTTGTAAGTATGAAGTAAAAACTAAATATATATAAACTTTCTTTGGAATATTCCTTCCATGTTTCGTACTTAGTTCAATATCCAAAGTGAATTATGATTGTGAATAACAAAAATTGTAAGTTATCAATACTCTTTTTTCTATCAGAATGTTAGATCAATTCTGGAAGAGACAGCGATCGGTGCTCAAGTCCTGGATGAGCTAGAGAGCGGTGCATTAAGCAGAAAAAATAGAATCAAAATGGTTCAAGTTCTTGTTGCTCACATAATTAGTAACTTTGGAGAAAGTTCGGAGACAATTACCCCTAGCCATTTTGTTAATAAAATTACGTAATATTTATTAACTTTAACAGAACTGATTAACTATATAACTTTTACATATGTATCAACATTGTTTGGCACAGTAAGATGAGGGTAACATTTACAATTACGCCCACCCCCCAGCCCCAAATACCATCACAACCAGGTTCGTCTATGCAGGCATGGGGAGGAGGCGGGATGTATAAAATTGCTTCAGAACTGTTTATGACTTGCTTCGCCAGCTGACTTTAAGCGACTAACTTGAGATGTTTGAGTGTGTCTAATGACAGCACCCTGTAAATTAGCTAATTGTTCCATCTGTCCACGTATTGGCCTACAGCTAAAGTTTTATCTCTTCAGAGCAGATTTCCTCCACCCCTTTGTTGCCTATTATGATAATGAAAGCAAGATGACAGAAATAAAAATAATTCCTATTCGCAAGCAATAAGCGGCCTAAATCTGTTCGGCCTTTTCTTAACGGGTTGAAATGAGCAATGACAGCCCTTTATTTGGCGGGGAATTGTTCGCAGACTTGAGCCTAATACAAGAGCTCCTCAAGTTGACATTTAAAAATTAATAAATACAATGTATAGAAATTGTTAATAATGATAATAATGTTCATAACGAGTTTTAAAAAAATATTTGCCTTTTGTTGCTTCGAACGCTACACTTTGTTACGAGGAGCGAAGCATTAACTTAATGGGTTGCTCCCAGTTAATGTTGAGTGACCCGACGGAGCTAATAAAAGGAATCAAAGACTGGGTTTTCGTGTTCAACCCGAGAATGAACAGGTTTGTCTCGTTAAACTCGACAAGGCTCGCTTTCCTCTTACCAAATTTGCGAGTCATTGATATACGAGGTAATCCTAACCGTAACTCTCGTCTTCTGCAAGGGTTAAAGTAGAAAGTTGTGAGCGACTGCGAGGTAAAATTGTCCACTTTCCCAGCATCGGTTCCCTCAACACCAAATCTACAGTCTTCAACGGTTCCACCAACAAAACCAAATCTACCGTCTTCAACGGTTCCACCAACAAAACCAAATCTACCGTCTTCAACGGTTTCAATTTTCAATTGAATGTAAGTGTCTTCAACCCATTGCTTTTACCACTGTTAATATCTCTATTTACCTGCTACAACCTAAGAGAAATGATTACCACGACAAGCGGGAAGCGCTACGCGGAAGAAGAAAAGGAAAGAGACAGAATTGACGAACCTTCGGGAATTTTACAAATTTGTTGAAAAGAACTATCCAACAGTTGTTGTGAAATTTAATAAAGAAAAAGAAAGAGATGGAATTATGAGATGAAAGAAAGGGGCTGAAACCAATCGCCATATATATATTTTTTTAATTTTCACCTATAATTGTTTATGTAACATTTTGTAATTTTTTCTCTTTTTATCCTGATGAGAGATTTAAGGGTACAAAGTGCAAATAATCGAAATGCAAAGCAATTTAACTTTTATAACTGTAATGTTGACCGAAGTGTTAGCTATGTGCCCATATCTTGGGAAACAAGAAATATTAAAAATTGTGCACGTGACCTTTAATATTAGAACCAATTTTTAGAAACAAGTCCCTCTGGGAATTAGAAACTTTAATTGACAAGTTGAATTGTTGCTTTGCCTAATATCTGGTAATGATTATGTCCAGTTATGATAACAGTTATGTACCTGTAGTTATTAGTCACACTTGTATGGTTTTCAGATTTTAACGTTTGTATATACAATACTTTTTTGTGATATCAATATTTTGGTTATAAAACACATTCCATGCACTTGATACTGATTTGCTTCAACATTTGTTTCATGAAACCAATCGAGATATATTTTTTATTAATTTTCGCCTATATTTGTTTATGTAACATTTTGTAATTTGTTCTCTTTTTATCCTGATGAGAGATTTAAGGGTGCAAAGTGCAAATAATCGAAATGCAAAGCAACTTAACTTTTATAACTTTAATGTTGACTTTCACGAAGAATGTCGAAGAATTAGTCATTACGGTTATTGTATTGTTTGATTATTTAAACACAATATATTTTTGTAGTATTTAAAACACGAGAAGGAGAAAGGCTAGGTGCAGGCGAGCGTTTTATATATGATAAAACGCTAGTTCGAGCAATTATTCGCACAGCTGGTGTTCATGTTTCAGAAGGGGGTTCTGTTATGATATTTGATGAGGAAAACAGGTTTTCATCTCCCAACTGCGACTTTGAAGCTAACTTGGTAGCGTTTAAGCTGACCGTAAGTAAATCGTTTTTTAACCATGTGACATTTTAGGCAATGAATTTATTTAAATTACTTAAATAAAACCCCCTACTAGAATTAAGTCAATTATGCGATATATCTTGATGATTTGTTGGATTTCTCTGTACTAAATTTGCATCCCATCTCAAATCTATTATTTTTCAGGAAGGGTCCATTGGTGCCTAGCTGGGCAATGCGCTTTGAGCCAAACTTAATATATTGGATATAAACTTAATAATTTTAAAAACATCGACTACTCTCTGGCAAGGAGGAGTGCTGGAAAGGTCAACTTCGCTTCAAGAATTCTCAAGAAGTTTCATTTAGTCTTGAGTCTCAGATGGCAAAGATTTTGACAATGAATTCTGGAATGAGTTACTTGATATGGTAGGTGAATCTATATTTGGTCCACACCAGGCCCGTTGCTCAGGAAATGGATTCAAAAATGATTGTGCTTGTAACTTTATCAATGCCTGCACATGGGATCCCAAAACCATTACGTTTTCTTCCTTTGGAGGTTCACCAAGAGAACTGAAAAGATTCATCCCAGATCTGAGCCATCTTAGATCTTACAATATTGCAGAATTTGCGAGCCTGGCTCCATTGGCATCATATACGAGTGCGAAAATCGCATTCCAATAGCTGCTACGATCGTTATGACCGCTGATCAGTATTCGAGTCGTATCTATGCCAGACCTTCTGTAAACTTCAAGATAAGCTCACATATTAGCTCGATTTATCAACAAAATAACGTTGACTATAAGGACGCATTGCGGCGCGTACCGTGTATTGAAACATCAACCAATAGATATTACATTGAACCGACATGGTCCCAGTTGCATAGGACAGGATCTGATCTTTCCGTCTCCTGTGACATTACATCAGAAAAAGTCAGTGTTCACAGTGTTCAAGCATATTTGCTCCAAACCTTTGCTGGTCCAGGTACACACAAAAAACAGGCGTGCAGAATTATACACAAGGTGTGTTTAGATACACACAAAGGTGTGTTCAATTGCACGCCATGGTGTGTAAATTGAGCACACCTTACTAAGCACTTTTTGAATACACACCTTCGTGTGTAGGAAAACACACCTTCGCATGTTAGGGAACACACCAACCTTTTGCACACCTTTCCTTTTGCACATTAAGGTGTGTAGTGCGCATGAAGCACACCTTTTTAGTAAAAAGCGCACCAAAGAGTGTTTCTTGTGGAAGTCCCAACACCAGCCATAATTCTGCCAAAAGGTTTAAGTTACTAAAAGATGACCCAGAGGCTCAGAAGAGAAATCTAAAGCTTTTAAAGAACAGCAAACCGGTTTCCATATCTAACGCAACCCACAAAAGCCTTGTGGAGGATCGTTTATGGCCCGGCGAGATTTTACTAGAGAAACAGCAAGATCATCTTCCGAAGTGTTAGCTATGTGCCCATATCTTGGGAAACAAGAAATATTAAAAATTGTGCACGTGACTTTTAATATTAGAACCAATTTTTAGAAACAAGTCCCATTGGGAATTAGAAAATTTAATTGACAAGTTGAATTGTTGCTTTGCCTAATGTCTGGTAATGATTATGTCCAGTTATGATAACAGTTATGTACCTGTAGTTATTAGTCACACCTGTATGGTTTTCAGATTTTAACGTTTGTATATACAATACTTTTTTGTGATATCAATATTTTGGTTATAAAACACATTCCATGCACTTGATACTGATTTGCTTCAACATTTGTTTCATGAAACCAATCGAGATATATTTTTTATTAATTTTCGCCTATATTTGTTTATGTAACATTTTGTAATTTGTTCTCTTTTTATCCTGATGAGAGATTTAAGGGTGCAAAGTGCAAATAATCGAAATGCAAAGCAATTTAACTTTTATAACTGTAATGTTGACTTTCACGAAGAATGTCGAAGAATTAGCCATTGCGGTTATTGTATTGTTTGATTATTTAAACACAATATATTTTTGTAGTATTTAAAACACGAGAAGGAGAAAGGCTAGGTGCAGGCGAGCGTTTTATATATGATAAAACGCTAGTACGAGCAATTATTCGCACAGCTGGTGTTCATGTTTCAGAAGGGGATTCTGTTATGATATTTGATGAGGAAAACAGGTTTTCATCTCCGAACTGCGACTTTGAAGCTACCTTGGTAGCGTTTAAGCTGACCGTAAGTAAATCGTTTTTTAATCATGTGACATTTTAGGCAATGAATTTATTTAAATTACTTAAATAAAACCTCCCACTAGAATTAAGTCAATTATGCGATATATGTTGATGATTTGTTGGATTTCTCATATTATGAGAAATATGATTTCGATACAAAAAGACAGAGGAAATGCGGTTAGAAAAGGAATATAACTTCCTAAGAGAACAAGCAATTCTGGAATAGAAACGTAGAAAGAAAGAACACGAACTCAACATGCTAAGTGTGATGATAGGAAAGATTGGAGAAATTAATCAACATGCGGTCCTACCCCTATTTATCATGCGAACCTTTACCCTCCAAATGGATAGTTGTTGTCGATTAACATTTTATACGAGGCTCTGTTATACTGATGCAACTTGACTATTAACTTCTGTGTTCTGTTAAATGATCATGTCTTGCAATCATGAACACTGCACGCAGAAAAGTCCAAAAATTTAATGGATTATTGGATATCGACTGTGGACAGCAACACGACAAGCATCCCAACCATGAAGAGTCAACGCAGAAGCAAGTTTACACACATCAGGCAGCTTCAGCAATGCCACGGGCATCACAAGTAACGTTAGCGCAACGGCTACTTTATACACCTCAGACAGCTTTGGCAACACAACGACCATCACCAACAAATAGCTTCAACGCAACAGCAAGTTTATACACCTCGACCAGCTATAACAACGCCACGGGCATATATAATAAAATATAATAAAATCCTTGGTCCACGAGAAGCTCCTTCCAGAAAGAAGAAACTGAATGTTGCCAAGTTGGACATCCACAATGCCTTGGGCAGTGTGCCTACTTCAACTATTCGCTCCACCCTCCGGCATAATGGTGTCCCTGACGACCTTTCCTCCTTGACCACAGTCTCCACAAGTGCTATAAAATGAAGAACCATTAAGTGACATTGTCGGAATTCTGAACATGGATGGGTATCAAATCAAAAAACGATTTTACTGCAAGGAACTTAGTTTACTCTCCGTTGGAGAAACGTACGCAGCATCCTTCCTCTTCGACATGTGGGTACCATGGCTCGTGCTATCGCCAAAAGACCAAAAGTCCTGCCGCTATGTCACCCGAAACAATCATCACCTGCCATTCACCAGTCCATCCATTACCTGTCAAACCATTTAAATCACCTCCCCTCCATCATCCAAACATTCTATAGTAAACATAAAAAGAATCCCCAGTCAGCATTAGCATTTAAAGGTAGCCATTACGAAAAAGACCAACTTGAAAGTGTGCGAATCCTTTTTGTAAATATCGAGGATCTTGGTTGCCCAAAGGCAGAACATCTATTCACAGAGTTGGGATGGATGGAAACTTGTGGGAATCATTTGGAATTCAAAGACAACCATAAACATTGTCCTAAAGTCGGGACAGAAGCATATGGCATGTGGTTACAAAAAACTTTAAAATGATTGATTTACAAACCACAAACTTTCATATTAGTTAGAAACGTTTTGCTCACCTTCTATGAGCCCTTGTTTATTTCTTAAGGTTACTCGTTCTTCTTATTTGCGTAAAAAACCCTCATGTTTATTGTTGTTAAATTCCTTGCCCCATGCCTGCATCCATGGACCTGGTTGTGATGGTATTTGGGACTTGGGGGGGGGGGGGTGCGTAATCGTAATACTTACTGGGCAAAACAATGTTGAATACATGTGTAAAAAAGTTATATAGTTAATCAGTTCTGTTAAAGTTAATAAATATTACGTAATTTTAAGGGTAATTGTAACCCCTAACTCAAAATATCCCAAACTCGTGTTTGGGTCTCTCCATTGTAATTAAAACCACAGGAAAATGCCTATGGGGCAAAATGTGAGGAACATAAATACGACGAAAATAAAAGAAAGACTGAATGAGTAAGGTAAATGTGTGAGCTTTAAGGTTTCATATTAAAGATTTGTAAAAATATTTATCTCGATATACTGTATAATTATGCCTTATATAACATCATAAGAACCGCAAAAGGTTTAAACCAGTTGTACCTGTGACTTATCATGGAGGATGGAAATATTGAGAGGGAAGAGATAGATTTGTCAGAATTGCTTCATTTGCTTGACATGGATCACAAAGCAAAGGCTCAAATAATAGACCCAAATAAAAATCTAGAGAACCTTGAAGAAGTAAAAGCATATAAAAGTGGTGTTGATTTGGATGAGGAGAGTAATTCAATGTATAACAAAAAGGTCGAGAAAAAACAGAAAGCCGCAGGGAGGAGAAATCAGGGGTCATAGGGCTATTTTGACATTATAATTATCACTTTTTATTATTATGTTTAGCTATTTTTACATATTGACCAATTATTCAACCTCAAGCGACCTCTTCTTGACCAAAATATCGGGAAATTTGTAGAGGGGCTTTAAAAAGTTTTCCTTCTTTTGCTATGAAGGAAATTGGCGCCCACGACTACACTGCCTTCACTTTGAGTGGAAAATCCACTCTTGAGCCTTCTCCATGCTTATTAATCATACACCACCAATTATCAGGGAGAAATTTAAGTCTATGCACGCCCAATGAAAATTGTAGGCTTGCTTCCTGTAAAATTTCGTTGCTTGGTGCCACAGGATGTGTATAACTTCTACTTAAAAACATTTACGTGATTACAATATGGTAGTTCAGGTTTTCAGTTGGCTTCCAAGAACTGCCCTCCAGTGCAAGGAAACAATACAGCTTATTTCTTAAACGATGATGGCCAAAGAATAAAAAGAAACTGCATGTATCACGAGATTCCCTACACAGCACTTAAACCCGTTCTAAAAGATAAACTTACGGAAGGTATATATATTCCAGAGTATACTTCCCATGCATCTTTTGTAACAAATATATACTTGCCCATCAGTGGCGTAGCTACCGGTCCTGCTCGTCCTGCCCAGCAGGACTAAAAATTTCCACAAAATTTTGAAAAAAACACTCCAAAAAAATTTATGAAATATTTTTGAAGCCTAAGCCTTATAAATTCCGCAATTATATTTTTCGATTCGTTTCTAGCAACAGTTACCACTCGGAAGCTCGCACCCGCAAATATAATCGATCCCACGCATTGATGCTTCAGGCCTAACATATATGACATATATATATATATATATATATATATATATATATATATATATATATATATAATATATATATATATATATATATATATATATATATATATATATATATATATATAGCTCACTCCTGCTATTTTGCCAAGGCAGGAGCTGCTATAATATTCTATAGAAGAAAATACTCAATTCTGATTGGATAAATGGCCTCTTACTCACTCATAATTGGCTGGTTACAACTCCGCACTCCTGCTATCTCGACAAGGCAGGAGCTGCATATTGTATTGCCTTTTCTTGCGAGGTTTCCGCGTGAGTACAGACACTTGAGCGTAGTTTGCATAGTTATTGTCTTTGAGCGAGTGTTTTTGTAATGGCTTCAGCAAGCGTGACGAATCTAGCTTCAACTGAAGCTGATATCATAAATTCTTTGTTAAGAAAATCATTTTCTGTTCGGCGGAACAAAATGTTATTGTTAAGCAAAGGCCAATGCCGAATTTGAGTATTAGTGCGAGAGGGAGATCTTTTCAAATGGCTTGGTATGAAAAGAAGGATCGGCTTTGTGGTAGCACAGAGTTAAAAAAATTATTTTGCTGGCCGTGTCTTTTGTTTTGCCCTGGAAAGTCGCCGACTTGGAGCAAGAATGGTTATAGCGACATGCATGGCTTCCTCTCTGATTGCAAAAAGCATGAAAAGGCGAAGTCACACATGGCTGCTTTCAAGACCTGGAAGACGTACGGTTCCGGTGCTCGAGTGGATTCTCTTATCTCCCAAGCAAGAAGAGACGAGATACAACGCCACAATGAGGAGGTAAGGCAAAACAGAGAAATTTTAAAAACCATAACCGAGGCTGTTTTGTATTTATCCAAACAGGAGTTGGCGTTTAGAGGCCATGATGAATCTGAAGATAGCTTGAACCGCGGTAATTACAGGGAGTTACTCGAGTCCTATGCTAAGTTAGATTCCGTATTTGAACGACGATTGCATGGCACACTAGCTGAATCTGGTCAGGGTGGAGATTCACGTTTCACTGGGGTCTCTCCTGAAATACAAAATGATTTAATCTGTTGCCTTGATTCCATTATTGAAGATACTATTTTTAAGGAGACTAACAAGTGTACCTTCATCAGTGTGCAGGTTGATGAAACTTCTGATGTCTCAACTAAGGAACAGGTAAGCATGATAGTCCGTATGGATAAAGGTTGTGAGATAGTAGAAAGACAGTTGGGATTTGGAGATGTCAGCACAAAGAGAGATGCTGCTGCCATATCTTTCTTGGAGTAGTGGATGAGCCTGGGAGCTGGGATGGAGAATCATTGGGAAAGATATCTGGTTTGCTACATAATATTAGTAGTTTTTTGTTTTGCTTTTTCGTCTGTGTTTTTCAACACATTTTCCAACAATCATCAATCCTATATGAAATTCTGCAAGGCCAACAAACTGACTTTAACTATGGTATGGTAAGAATTCAGCGTTTTGTAACCTTTGTTTGTAACCTTTGATGATAAATTTTCTGAATTATACCAAGAAGCAGTAGATATATTGGGCCCACCAGAAAGCAGACTTGAGAAAAGACACAACCATAAGCAAATTTATTTTGAGATTATCGACTCCATTGTTAGTATGATGAATGAGAGGTTTCAGGATATGAAACAATATGCATTTTTAGATCTTGTCAATCCAATAAAATTTGCATCTTGGGGTGGGGTGGTACCACCTGAGAAAATTAATTTACTAAAAGAGATGTACGGGCCCCTTTATGATATCTCCATGCTTGAGAGCCAACTTTCTTTCATTTACAGGGATCAGGATTTTCATAAAGACACATGTAATGAATTACTAACCTATATTTTTAAGTTTAATCTCCAATCTAGTATTCCTGAAGCTGTCAAATTAATGAAAATGAATGTTGTCTTGTCAGTAACTAGTGCTTCTGTTGAAAGGTCATTTTCCTGCTTGAAAAGGGTAAAGACCTATTTGAGAAATAGAATGAGTCAAGGGCGCCTTAGTTCTCTTTGTAGGATTTCAATCCATAGAGACATTCTAAAAGAAAAAGAAGATGCCAATGTGCTAAATAGTGATGTTGTGGAGAAGTTTGTGGAGAAGCCAAGGAGACTTGCCTTTCTTTACAAATAGTAGACAGGTTAAGTATAAAAGACATTAGCTGTTGAATAACTATTTCATTACTAGTTCATCCCTGTTAAATGGGTTCAATTTTTATAATTCATTCATCATGAGCAGTCCTTTGTGCACTCTTGCACCTTATTGTAATAGCCTGTTATATAAAATATAAAAACTTTAAAAAATTATTTGTATATACATTTAATTGGTCCAAGGGGAGATATTCACTGCTGGTGTGGTGATCCCATGGGCCATCTGTTCACACTGTATTGAATAGTTACTATTCATTCATTAATTGCTTATGAGCAGTCCTTTGTGCACTCTTGCACCTTTTCACTTCATGTAATATATGTGTTAAAGAAAATATTAAAATCATAAAAATATATTTTTCTAATTGGTTCTAGGGGAGATATCCACAAGTGTGGTGACCCCAATATATAAATAATGGGCCATCCCTGTTCATATTGAATTGAATATTTACTTTAAATTCATGTATGAGCAGTCCTTTGTGCACTCTTGCACCATTTCATTGTAACCTATGTGTTTAAGAAAGTATTAAAAACATATAAAATCTTATATATTTTTTCTCCTAATGGGGAGATACCCACACTTAAGGTGTGGTGACCCCAATAAATATTCATTCATCATGTATGAGTGGTCTTTTGTGCACCCTTGCATAGTTACACCTTTTCACTGCAATATACATATGTGTAATGTGTTTAATAGTTCTTAGTGACTTCTTACTTCTTTTGCATTTTCTGTTCATACTGATACTGTATTAGATATTATCTATATTCTTACTTTTCATCATGTTATGAGCAGTTACTAGTGCATTGTGCACTATTGTACGTTTCATTGTTCTCTGTTTCTTCATTCTCGTTAAATGATATTTTGAAAACAAGGTGACATCGTCTTTGTCAATCGTGAGCCAATTTGCGCTAAGTGTGTGTACTTGCAATTTGAAAATAAAACGAGGAGTAGGCTAATGGGCCATGGCATATTTAGTTGCAGCAATACAGAAATGCAATTATGCAACTCTTTTACTTTCTGGCTATGATGAGCGTTGTCTATTTGACTTCTACAGTGCAAAAGCTTTATTCTCTGAGCCATTTATGGTCTATCAGAGTTGCAGGGTTAGGGCAAATTTTTTGTTGATACTGCCCCCAGAACGCCGCAAATTTCCAGGCTTCCAGATATCAAAAATTTCCTGGGGGAGCATGCCCCCAGACCCCCCTAGGGTGCTCGATGAGCACGACCTTCACCGTGGTGCTGGCTACGCTACTGCTTGCCCTATAGGTCAGGGTCTCGTAAAACAATGAAATTTTGAAACAAAACAAAAAAACATGACAGGCATGCGTATATACGCAGGGAAACATGCGCACGTAGCATATGCCATGACGAATCGTAAACAGAGGGAAGATGCGTGTTGGAAATATTGTGTGTATGTGTGTATATGTTAGTAAATGTGCGTGGTTGCCACTGTCAGTGTGGTTATGTGAATGATAAATATATTTACTATGTAATGAATGGAACAAACAGGATGAATGTAAAATAATGAAAAATAACAGGAAAAGATCCTAAATCTATTAGCTAGTTGTTTTTGCCAAAATGTATCGAAACGCAGGCACGATGTCCAAGGTATTTTGTTTGTGCCAAGTTAGTGGTTTGAGGTAAACGAAGTACGTCAGAAGGGTTTCCGAGCCGGGACTATAAGTGAATGTGTAGAGCTGTATTATAGGGAGATTGGTTTAGATTGTTTTAGATTGTTTCAGACTGGTTTTAGAACGTTTCGAGATTGTTGTACGAGAATTGTTATGTAAAATTGTTGTAAATTAAAAATAAAAGTAAAACCAGCGTGTGCAGGTCAATTTACTGAACGAAGCCAGTGAATTCTGCGACAATGCGCGATGATGAAAAAAACTACCAAAATAATAAAAATATGGCAGACCTGCGGGGTTTCTAAAATTCTGTAGAAACTCAGCATGGCGAAAGGTCATGATAATTCACCACTGTGAAGTACGCACCACATTCAACACGACATTCAACACGATAATCAACACGACATTCAAAAACACCATACGACTCATTTCCATCATTCAAACGTTCGAAATTCAAATACTGTTTAAAACCCTTTCCAAACATTTATTAAAAGGAATAATGCACGAAATCGATTAATTGGAGCTTAAAGTTTATACCTTGTAACAAAACAGGCGGAATCAACGTAAAATGTGCCCAAAAAAAGAGATTTTGTACCAACATTTTTATCGCTAATTTTGTAATTCGCCCTGCAAAGAACAATTTCCTAAATTTCTTAAATTTTTTTTTTGGAAAGAAAAATAACAAAGAGAAATAGCAACTTTAAAAATAAAAAAACTTCAGGTTAAATCAGATCTGCGACATTTCATTTTGTCACGTGGATTGAAATGAAAATGGATGAAATGTCATTTGTGACATATCATTTTGTGACGTACATTGAAACGCATGGTCAAAATAATAGCACTAATGATATGAAACCTCAATTGCGTATCACACATACAGTGGAAAGGTGTCGTGAGAATGGCTGAATGCGAAAGTACTGAAATGATGACCGATCAGACCGAAAATGCCGTACAAGGTGATTCAGAAATTTTTCAGAGGTTTAATATATACAAGTTAATATTCAAAGTAGTTTGTTGTTTTTAATGATTGTATGTCTTGTCAGGTGCGTCGGTAAACGAAACCACAACCCATACTGGAAGCACTAGTTCGACTGACAATCACATGGTAGAAAGTATGTACTCTTAATTTAAAAAATTTGCAAACACTTAATGATCTGTTAGTTTGATCGAGTTTTAATTTGATATCATTATCTTCGTGCAGTGTTTCAAGCATTTCAAACGTGGATGAAGTCGCAACAACAACAAGGTGTGGATTGCTTTGTTTCACTAGCAATCTTTGTTGTCATACGTATTTGAGTCGTAATTTATATAGTCGTAATTGACTTTTTTATGTGTTTTTTGACATTATTCAATATTGTCGACCAGCAAAGTCCTCATTGACAGGGTCCAACACATATTTTTAAAATGCTAAATAAAGCTTAAATGGAAGTTAATTCCTTCCTGTTCTTCATTTTGCGTGTCTCACACCTTCGTTAAATCTTCATGATTATTTCCCTGAGCGCGCGAGACACTTTTGATGATATATTTCTACTTATTTAGACCGTATCAATACAGAGAAATACGAAAAAAATTCTAGTGGTAAGTACAATCATTATTTCTGTTTAATAAACATGTGCGCCCAACCAGACGGTCAGGATAGAACATTCTATTAAAGACCAATATTACATCTCTATTGTTTCAGACGTAATATGCTAAAACTGCCGAGAAAGAGGGCAAAAAAAATGGCGGTGCCCATATCTGGAGAAAAAGACCAGAAGAGGGAAAAGAGGGGGAAGAGGAGGCAGAAGTGGAGGGGGGGGGAGAGAAAAATGTGAACATTTACTTGTAAATTTTTTAATATATTTTATTTTTTACTCTATTTTTTAATAAAAAAGGTATAAAGCCAGAGTTAAAAGTCCCAACTCATAATGACACACTCTTTTAAAAAGTTTGTAATGTTCAAGTGATTCCTCTTTCGCAATGTATGAAATTCTGTCTCAAACTCAACCGCACCAAAGTGTGAAGTACGCACGACATTCGACACGTTTGATTTTAAGACGGAATTTTATTGTTTTTTGGCGTAACCCACTTTCATGTTACACATTGTTTGAAAGAGCATATTACTTCGAACTAAATACGGAGATTTGAAGAAATTCTATAGAATAGCGGCTGAGAAAATTGCAATATATCAAGACATGCCTGCGCATTAGTAAGAGTAAAAAACGCGAAAAGACTACTCGTTAAACAATCGCAATTTTCTCAGCCTCTATTCTATGGAACTTCACTGTACTTTCGTAAATAGTACAGAATGACACACTCTTTTAGGAGGTTTGTAATGTTAAAGTGATTCCTCTTTCGAAATGTAAGAAATTCTGTCTCAAACACAACCGCACCAAAGTGTGAAGTACGCACGACATTCGAGACGTTTCATTTTAAGACGGAGTTTCATTGTTTTCTGGCGTAACCCACTTTCATGTTACACACTGTTTGAAAGAGCATATTACTTCGAACTAAATACGGAGATTTGAAGAAATTCTATAGAATAGCGGCTGAGAAAATTGTGATTCTTTAGGAATTACTGTCGCCCGGCTTTGCTGCGCGCTAATAGGTATTATTAATTAGTTTATAAGAGACGCGCGTGCAAATATGTTTCATTTAAAGACGGAATTTTATATATTTTTACGGCCAATCCACTTTCATGTTACACATGGTTTGAAAGAGCATATTACTTCGAACTAAATACGGAGTTTTGAAGAAATTCTATAAAATAGCGGCTGAGAAAATTGTGATTCTTAAGGAATTACTGTCGCCCGGCTTTGCTGCGCGCTAATAGGTATTATTAATTAGTTTATAAGAGACGCGCGTGCAAATATGTTTCATTTAAAGACGGAATTTTATATATTTTTACGGCCAATCCACTTTCATGTTACACATGGTTTGAAAGAGCATATTACTTCGAACTAAATACGGAGTTTTGAAGAAATTCTATAAAATAGCGGCTGAGAAAATTGTGATTCTTAAGGAATTACTGTCGCCCGGCTTTGCTGCGCGCTAATAGGTATTATTAATTAGTTTATAAGAGACGCGCACGTGCAAATATGTTTGATTTCAAGACGGAATTTTATATATTTCTACGACCAATCCACTTTCATGTTACACATCGTTTGAAAGAGCATATAATTCTCTACTAAATATGAAAGTTCAAAGGATTTCTATGGAATCGGGGTTGAGAAATTTAGGAAATTGTTCTTTGCAGGGCGAATTATAAAATTAGCGATAAAAATGTTGGTACAAAATCTCTTTTTTAGGGCACATTTTACGTTGATTCCGCCTGTTTTGTTACAAGGTATAAACTTTAAGCTCCAATTGATCGATTTCGTGCATTATTCCTTTTAATAAATGTTTGGAAAGGGTTTTAAACAGTATTTGAATTTCGAACGTTTGAATGATGGAAATGAGTCGTGTGGTGTTTTTGAATGTCGTGTTGATTATCGTGTTGAATGTCGTGTTGAATGTGGTGCGTACTTCACAGTGGTTGATAATTCAGCAGTCCCAAAAAATTTTGTATAAACCCAACATGGCGGAAGGTCACGATAATTCAGCAGTCTCAAAAAATTTTGTAGAAACCCAACATAGCGGAAGGTCATGACAATTCAGCTGTCCCAAATGATTCAAATTTACTCGACTTCTAGCATATTTGATAGTGGTTCTGATCAGTCATTTATAGACTATTTCACCATAGAGAATTATAAATTAAAATGGCTTGCCTCCTTCAAAATACTGAAACGTTTTGTCGAAATTGGCTTTTGGTTATCTGGCAAATGGACTTCGCCTGTCGGCAGAATATTTTGTCTCCCCTTAAGTCGAATATAAATCACATCTATTGGGTCAAGTTCTTCTGTAAATGAAGATGAACGAGAAGAGAAATGGCTTAGTCTTTAAATCATATCATTAATGTGCATTTCGAATTTTTATGAATAAATCTGATATCGATATTATTTCAATCAATGAAACAAAGCTTGATTCGTCAATTGGAGATAACGAAGTCGATATACCCGGCTATGAAACAAATAAGAAAGATAGGACAACCAATGAGAGACATGGGCGTAGTCTTTGTATTTATGTTAGATGCAACCTTAATTACAAAATTTGCGAGGATTTAAGCTCTGATGATCTAGACATTCTCGATCTATCTCACTTTTTAAAACCCGAACTAAAATGATAGCCTTTTGCAATATTGCGTACGCAAATGGAACCTCGTTTTAATCTTTAAGGCTTCTATCTACTTGTAAATTATAGTAATTGTATTACTTGAGTATTTGTAATTGCATATAATTATGTACTTTGCTCTACTATTTCTAAACTATGTAAATTTGTGTTTTTCAGTTCGTTTTTGGACTGCCATTAAAGGCCCTGTCACACTGTTGCGTATGATAGGAACGTATGAGTCGCGTATAAAGATCATTTCATTCATTTTTATACGCACGAAAAAGTCCGTAAAAATAGGACATTTTGCTTAAAATTAACTTATTAAACGTATGAGTATCGTATGAGTAGCCTGTCGCTTGCGTATGCCAGCGTATGAATAGCTTACGAGAAGCGTTTGGAATGCGCATGTCAAATTATATACGATCAAAGTCTGTGAAACGCCAGTATTTTCACACGGCTCCATTCGAGAAAATGTCAAACCTACAGTGAAAAAAGAAGAAGACACCATGGCAAATAAGAAGACATCATCTATTCGCGGACGAAGAAAAGGAAAGAGGACTCCATCATCAGCCGTTGCCAAAGCTGACGAACAACGTGTTTGTGCACCTGCAGATGTACTTATTCCTGAGACATCTTTAAATAATGCGCGACATGTTCCTGAGCTCTCAAAGTCCCCAACACAACCTTCCCAAAACTCCCATAATTCATCGGCTTTATCATCTGAAACCAATGATGACTTCACCTCCTTCCGGCGGGCTGATAGCAGGGAGAAAAATAAGCGGAAGAGGGCGAAGAAAAACCCCTACAACCTCAGCGCCACAGAAGAGGAGGAAACCATCCAGCTTCACAGAGGAGATCTTAATGCTGCCTAGAGCGCCTGCGCTGATATGCAGGATGTCTTAGATAAAGTCACTCCAATACCATCATCTACCGCTGGAAGGTCCCACAAGCGACCTCAGGACACAGAGAGTGACGTCCTTGAGACTCTACAGAAGAGAGTTGCTGAGTCTGGCACCATCCTCAAAGACATCTACAAAGCCAAACAACAGCCAATTACAGCACGAAGTGTCTTTGCAAATTATGTTAAAGAGAGCCTTTTGACTATGTCCAAGTCCAAGTACAAGGAGGCAAGGTCCTCCATCAATAGGTTATTGTCTGAACTCATGGATGAGGACAGCGATGATGAATTTCCAAGTTAACCAACAAGGGATCCCTTCTCAACCACCCCACGATTTGCACCCCACTACAAGTATTCCCTTCTGTTCATTTAGAGCATCAGCACCATCCTTCTCTGAGCATTATCAGAAACCTAGCAACATGCCTATAAACATGCCTCTTGCATCGTTGGTGAGAGGCTCTCAGCACATGGAGTACATGCAGAAGTTTCACCAGCGGTTATTTCAGTATCCACATCATCACAAGACTACCACTAAACAACAGCAGATGATTCCTCCTTCCCAACAACTTGCTCAGCAACCGTTTCAGGAAACTCAGCAACAATGCACTACTACCTCTGGCCCGGTTCGTGCCTCTTTGGCTTCTGCAACAGAGTTAATAACGGAAACGTCTAGCCCAACGCCGCACAGTCCAAGCTCAGCTTTTGAGCAAAGTCACCCGAATATTACTAGTCTTTCAGGATTTCGAGACATCATGGAATCTACTGATGATATTGGATTTCAGGATGAGGTTCTCAACCTTCGACCACCAACGTGAAAGAAGTATTGACTATTTTGCTACTGCAGTAACTCTTACGATAATCGACATGTCAAAATTAAATTCTCATTTTTTGTTTCTCATAATTTCATAATACACACTGCATTTACACCCTTGTCTAAAGGACAACATTGTATATATTCTAAAATCTTGCAGTATTAATGTTGGAGTGACTATATAATTAACATGTGTTTCGACATCTACAAAAAGTTTTGTTGTGGTTTAGTTTCGTTTACAATAATTTGATCTAAATCATTCTGTCTTGCCATGGAACTGCACCTGCCTCTGAGTTGACCCAGTGCTTCAGCAGATTCCTTAGCCCCTTTCCTTTGTTGGTAGATGTGTTTCTCCCAACAACTGTATGTGTGTCGAGCAAATTTCTGTCTTGTCTCCATGATCCAGGAATGAAGTTATTGTTCATGTTCTCTGCATGGTCTAGATGCTGGTTCTGTAATTCAGGGTAGCGTATCCTCATGAGATTGTGCAGGACAATACAAGCTTTAACGATGAGCTTCAATGTAGCAGGGTGATGCTGCATTGTAGTTAACAGAACCTGGAAACGATTCGTCAGGATGCCGAAAGCGTTTTTAACTACTCTTCTGGCGCGGGAAATCCTGTAGTTAAATATCCTCTCTTCATGGTGTAGACCACGGCGGCTGTATGGCTTCATCATTGTCTCTCGGAGGGCAAAGGCGTCGTCACCTACAAAGAAGTAGGGGACACTCTGATAGTCATTTGGTAAAGCATCGGGGACGGGGAATCCTATAGTTCCGTCTTCTGTTAATTCTTTGATTTCAGAGTTGTTGTAGATCTGTGCGTCCGATGATGACCCTTTACCACCGAGGTCTGCCCAGATGAATTTATAATCTGCGTCTACAAAGCCCATGAGTACAACAGAGTAGAATCCCTTGTAGTTGAAATATTGGGATCCACTTTTTGGTGCACACTTGCAGGCAATGTGCTTTCCATCTATAGCACCACATGTATGGGGGAAGTTCCACCTCTTGAGGAACTTATCAGATATGGCACGCCATCCCTCTGGCGTGGTAGGGCAGGTCATTACTTCGGACATGTATTCGTGATGATGGCTTGACAAACCTCTCTGACAATAAGTGACTGGGTGTTGTGGGGGACCCTCCATCCGTACTTCATGGCTGAATACGTGCTCCCAGAGGCAAGGTGTCGCAAAGACAAAGAGAGCTTCAGCCCAGGCTCCAGGGGTCGCCTATACCAGGTATGTTTCTTGGTGGTCCTGGGACTAACTCTTCCCAGAAGCTCGTCAAACATCTCGGGGACCATCCGCATAAAATTCTTGAAACATCGCGTATCCTCGCTTCGGAGTTCCTCCAGAAGTTGGTCGTAAATGCCAAACTGCCTTCGCCTTCCGATCCATGATCTCATCCATACCTCACGTCTTTTTCTTTTTCTTTTTCTTTTTCTCCTTTTCCTTCTGTTATTTTCTATGTGACGAATCGTCAAAGCTATGAGATCAAACTGGCATTCAAGAACAGCTTACTCCATCCTTTATCCTCGAAGGTACAAGATGATATTAAGGCATCCAACATTAATATATATTATGCACAATAAATGACATGCTATATTATTTATATACCCTTTCTCGTAACGTTTGCAATACGCTGAGGATACGACGATCAGACGTTAACTATACGCTAATTGTACGGTAAATGCGTTACTTAATCGTCAGTCATACGCTAAGCCCTCTATAGACGTTAAACATACGTCACACGTAAGTTAGACATTCGTTACTGAAGCGCTATCAACACGTTTGTTGTACGGCACACTTACTCATTTGCGTATGATTAGCGTACTCAACCTATTAGTACAGTACATTTAGCGTCCTTCTGCCGTATTCAGCGTATGACTAGCTTATCTTTACCGTATAAACCATACGTCCAAACACGCACAAGATTTTTAAGCATGCTTAAAAAAAATGTTCTTCCTCGGCGTATACCAGCGTATGTGGCCGTGCTTAGAACGTGTATAACTTACGCACGACGTACCACCAGCATATTTCAGCGTATTCCGGCGTATGCGTGATATTTATCATACGCTGCCATACGCTAATGCGATACGCAACAGTGTGACAGGGCCTTTAAGTATATTTTTGTGTAATACTTTCACTTTTGTCTTGTCGTATAACCCTTAACTATAATGGTAGTTTTCGCATATATGCTTTTCCGTTTCGCATCACCCAACCAAAAAATTAAACTCTTGAATACTTTTGGTATTTGCTGACTCAAGTATTCTTTATTTTGCTTCTATATTACGCCAATCGCCGGTAAGAACCACGTTAGACTGCTCGATCTTCGACGTAACAACATTATTGGATGATTCGGTAACGCTGATATTTCAAAAGTTGGTGATGGTTGATGTACGAGAAAATCCTGAAATATGTGGAAATCTTAACGTAATATCTGAATGCGCAATAGCCCCAATCCAAACGCAACTCGCTGTATCCCCCCTACATTAACCGAACCACAAATAATTTCGTATCTACCTCCACATTCTACCCACGACAACTCCGATACCCACAACAACTCTTCCCTTTCACGTCACAGCCACATCAGCTCCTGTACCCACAAATACTCTGGTTTACCCCGTACCTATACATCAACTAATCCCAAATACCAGATACCCACAACTACAATACCAACAACAACTTTCGTCTACCCCGCACCCACACCGAATCTCGAATTATTAAAGTGTCTATGAAGTGAAAAAATTACATCACCTTTTTTGTTTTAAAATGATAGATTTGGCATAGACGGAAAGTAGAAAAATTGTTTTATTAAATTTCGTAGATTAGTGACCGAGATAGAGCTGCCTAAAGTTAGAGTTTTAGGTAGGTGACCATTTTTTATGGAACCTGGGGATGAGTGTAATGTTTTGTGACGTATGCAAATGGCACGATGACTATAACGCACGATAAACATAATAAACAATCATAACAAAAAAATGGCCACGATGATGGAAGTTACTACGGAAAGCGAATGCTCTTCGAGCTCGAATTCATCTTCAAAAGCAGGCGCTAGCGAGGATTAAATTCTAAAGCAATCGTCTCATATCGTACCGTATTCAAACGAACCGCTTGTTAGTAGCGGCGATGAGTTTTGATGAAAGTACAAAACACGACGAGGATGGCATTTCTTCCAAGACGCTCTGGAAAAGATTTAACAAGGACGCACCAGTAACTCATGGTGAATCGCACTATTATTTAATTCATCCTAAACTGAACTTTTCATTGAAGGCACTCTAATAATACAATATAGGTGTCCATGTGGACGTTGCAACGATCGCAACCTCAGCAGCGCAAGGGAATATCGATGCTGTAGGGAAATCCTAGAGCGTACAGGGAAGTATACGTATGAGGGTAAGAATGCTACGTGCATTGTGGAGCATTGGGATTATTTGCCAATGATTCACAGAACTGTGTTAAGTAACGTTGGGCAGTTATTAACCAGGAAAGATGGAACTAAATACAAAAGAAAGAAAAACCAGAGTAAATACGAGTGGCTACTTTGTAACTATTAAAAAGTTCAATTTTCATATTTGTATAAACTATAATTTTGCACTTATTTATATGTAAAGTTAATTGCTCAGAATCCCTTTATTACCTATCAGTAAAATTAATAGAAGGCAAGGGATCAATATTTCAAACTCACATACAAAACATATCAAACTTTGATACAAACTTAAGTGCCTTAATTTCTATGTGTTCACGTACATGTATTCATGAAATGTAAATGCATCAATTTTTCAATAATTTTTTTCTTATCAACCCATAGATATCTACGTTCTGTCGCCTATCGGTGGCTTGTTTTATGGCTGTGTGGCTATCTGG